>NC_135802.1:111251907-111851907 GCF_964213995.1 Mustelus asterias
GTTTCCTCGTGAGAGCCTCATTATGTAAAATGTAGCAAGACCACCACAAATTTGGATGACGCTACAGCAATTATTGGATAGTTCCCCCAAAGCAGTACAGGAAATGGTGCCATTGCTTGAGAATGCCAGTAGTTTATACCAAGATGTTTCAGATTGCCACATGGTTCTCATTGTAAAAGCACTGTCTGCCTTTGGATGGAGGGAGTATGTGCCACATGTAGAATAGATATTACCAAACAGCCAGCCTCTGATTCATCATAGAGCTCAATAATGGCAGGAATGGCTCCTGGCTGAGGCGAAGACAGTGGAAGAGTTCTGTAAGTACTCCATGTGGGTCTGGTCTTCTGTTGAAAATCCTCCTCCTCCTCTTCCCTCTGTACATGGTTTCCTCTCTTTGTTGCCTGTGCTCCATCTCCATCTCCAGTTGTGCTGCAGCCCAAGAGGAATTGCTACTCTAACTCCCATTTAGTGATAGCTGGCTTTCTATTCAGAGACATTACACTTCACTGAAAGTGGAACAAAAGTCCCTTTTGGCTCAAACCACTTGAGAAGTCCTTCAACAGCACAGAACCTATTACTTCCACTAACTGCAGCAGCAACCGAAAATTTCCTGGAAGTCCCATACTGATCTTTTTGAGTGGTGGAGCAGGCTCAAATGACCAACTCCTTTTCCTATTTCTTATGATCTTTTTAAATAGTGCTCAGGGTGGAGGGGACAAGACCTTGTGCAGATGAATGCACAAGTGTGGGCATTAATAGAGGGGCAGCTCGGTGGCACAGTGGTTAGCACTGCTGCCTCATAGCACCAGGGACCTGGGTTCGATTCCTGGCTTGGGTCACTGTCTGTGTGGAGTTTGCACGTTCTCCCCGTGTCTGCGTGGGTTTCCTCCGGGTGCTCTGGTTTCCTCCCACAATCCCAAAATGTGCTGGTTAAGTGGATTGGCTATGCTAAATTCTTCCTCACTGTACCAGAACAGGCGCCGGAGTGTGGTGACTAGGGGATTTTCACAGTAACTTAATTGCAGTGTTAATGTAAGCCTACTTGTGACTAATAAATAAACTTTATTGTTACTTTATTATTACTTTATAATAGGACCCACAAGGTCCAAAAGGCTGGGCATCAAATCAATGTTAGATATTGACTGAAATCACAATCACAATCTCCCTAATCTGCATATTTCCAATGTTTGTGTGGTACACCCCCGATTGCTCTTTCAAGTATGGTGATCTGGGCAGGTCACACAAGAAACGGCCAAGGCGGATCAATTGACATTTTTAACGCCTCTGGACTCCCACAGCACTGACACAAGCTGCGTAATAGAGCCCAATTTTATGGCCATTATGTTAAATGACATTTTAAACTGTGGTTCAAATGAAGATAAAAAATTATTCAAAGAAAAGCATGGTGTCCTGGTCAACAGCTATCCTTCCAGTAACACTACCAAACCAATTTAATTGGTTAGTATATCTTTGTTCTTTGTGGGGTCTTGCAGTGCACAAATTTCTGAATTGGTTAACAAAAAAACCATCAATTATATTGTAAAATGATTCAACGGCTGTTAAGTGCTTTAGGCTATTCTTAAATGTAAATGCAAATTATTTAATGAGTTTTGGTTCCTTAACCGAAATGACAAGTCAGTGATCCTGTCAATACTTTGTCAATGGCATTGAAAGGTGGATGGCCTGCGTGGAATGACTACAACTTTTCTTTCCCACTGGTAACTATGCTGCACCATTTGGCACTTGTTCGCACAGCAGCAATGAATCTCTTCATAAAAGAATCTCTGCAAGTTAATGAGCATCAGGAATAGAGAACTTGAATTGTGTAAACTGAAGTGTACTCCAACAGTTACGAGCAGATAGAAGAAGTCTGTTGGTTAGATCAATTAAAGAAAATACTGGAACTGCATACAAACTCCAAATAACAAAGCATTCTTTGTTATCACTGCATAGAAAACCTTTTGCCTACTTTTGCAGAATAGGAGGTTAATTAAAATACTCGATACAGGATTATAATGATCAGAAAAAGTGAATTAATGGCTTGTAGAATTACTGCATTGCCAAGCTTCTTAAAGAAGTTGACCACCTTAATTGACAAAATTATGTCTTAATACCAGCATTGCCCAAATGGAAACATTTTCTTAAACCATTTTAAAGTGGTATTTAACTGGCAATCAGAATAATTGTGAAAAACACTGAAAATTATTTATCCTTGAAATTTGCTGTTTTTGTTTTTCTCATCCATAACCACTTATCTGAGCTCCGAGACTTTGTAGAGCAAAAGGTTAAAACCTGCATACACCCAGTCTGTGTTGTAACATACTGAAGCCCCACTGAGTTACATGACTGTGCTATTTATGTACTTGATAAATGAAGAGTTTTGTACATACAGAAATATAGGAAGATATAAAATTTAATCTTTCTTGTTTGTGCAGAATAACTTGGGGATTAGTAGTGGAAAACTGAATTAAGGAGCAAATGTACTACCTTAAAATGAAGTGTGTTGCTGCACTGTGACTTAGTAAAAAAAGGTTATGATAACATGAAATTACAATTTACATACTCAACCCAACCAGTTAGACTGTGGATTTCAACAGTTGTCTTTCCTCTTTTTGTGTTAGGGTGATCTTAGGAACAGAAATTCAGCCAATTGAAATACACCCGGCACACATTTAAATACTCTGCACCCTGCATAACCAATACTTGAACAATAATCCATCATCATGTCATGATGGAAATACCTTTACAACAGTACATTTACATTACTGTCATTTCACAATCGGGCACAAATTGTGTTTTCACTGAGGCTAGCAACAATAAAATTTAGTCCAGCAATCTTGCGAACATAAGATTAGAAATTACTGCATGCAGCATTAAAGTGTTAATTGAGCATCACATTGGCTTTTTCAAAATAATTAAGCATGTTATTGGATTATTTGTCTGTGATGTATTGGATACTAGACAATGCTGCTGCAGTGGAGTAGAAAGATCAATAATTGTGGCAAAGATTTTAACACCATTGAACAACCATCCGAACTGCTGAAATAAGTATCTACTTAGTGAAGATCACGTTTAAAGATATAGAGAAAGCAAAGAAGAATAAGCCACAGGACTGGCCATAAGCTGGAAGCACAACTCAAAGAAATATGTGAAATGAACCAGAGAATAATATGAATGACTTTCCATCCCTTCTCTTTACTTCAGAAGCACCTGGTGCAGCAGAGATGAAAATCAATTACTGCAGTCAATGCTGTTTCCCAAACCTGTCATGTCTGATAGAAAGTAAGAAGGGAGGTGGCAGGTCTGAAACGATCTGCTAAGGTGAAGTCAATTCTATTAATATAAGTGATAAATTACTCTGAGTGGACACTGAAGGATAATTGCCCTGCTATACTTTTACATCAGAAAATTTTTGAATGCTCTCCAATGGTTCCTTTCAGGATCAACGATTAAGCCACCTGGCACCTGTTGCAAATAAGCGAGTCATGTGGTTTAAAAGTCCACTCAATTGTACCTGAATTTTAAATTCAGGGGCGTATCACTGGCATAGAATCACAATGTGGATGTTTAGAAATCCTGGTGCCTGCTTTGGGTGTTTGATCTGGATGACTAAATTCTGTTGGGTCAATTAAGAAGGAGGACAGAAAAACTTACTTTTATATAGTGCCTTTTTGAAGAGATACCTTTATACACTGTGCTTTGTCATACTCATGTGAGCTCTGATGTCAATTTAATAAAGGTTTTAGATCGTCGCTATTTTACCTGCCACATGGAACATGGTGTCAGAAATGTGATGGTGGGATTGAATGAATTTTGAAAGCTGTAAGCAATCTAGCAGCTGTGAAAAACAGCGGGGTAGAATTAAAACTTCAGTCTATAACTTCATACATGATATCAACTGCTGGATGTGTCAATATGACTTTGAATATGATCTGTTGCCATGGAGATGAAGGGGGATTTGAGAATGAATTGGAAATTCTTCCAGTCTTAACTGCAGAATAATAAGATTGCCACAAGAATCCTGAATAAAATTAGTTGTCACACTGGTAACATTGCTGGGGAAAAAGTGGACGTGCTGTATTGTACCCTTACAAGGGAGCAGGAAAGCCAGACTTGTGAAATTATGGAGGCCTTAAAGGCCCACTTTAAACATTCCACTAATGGTACTTATGAATGCCAGAGCTCAAGGAGCAAGGAAGAACTTTGATCAGTGTGCGGCTGAACGGAGATGGCTAACCAAATCTAGTGAGTTTCAGCAAATGGATGATCTAATCAGAGATAGGATTTTTAGCAACTAGAGATTCTGCTATGAGGGCTCATCTGCTGAGTGAAAAGAAAGTTATTCTCTAAAAATTGTTGGAATATGCAGAAGCTCTGAGGTTGCCAATCAACAACTGAAGATTATTGCTGGGATAACTGATGAGGCATTATGCTGAAAGGCAGTCCAAGCACAAGTCAATGAAGAAAAGACAGTTTACAGAAGATCCAGCAGAAAGATCAAGGTCAGAGAACCAGATGTCGATACTATGGAGGGGGGAGGGGCGGGGGGAGGCACCATAAGAAGAAAAGGAAGAATGTCCAACAAGGGGAAAGCAGTGCTCTAATTTGCTGACCCACTTTGCACACAATTGTTTTGCTGGAAAGAAGAAAAGATTATTGCTGGAGTAATGTCCGACAATGATTCTGCCGAATGACTCTGCACCTTAGAATAAGTTGGCGCCCTCAAGTCTCCAGATAGAAATTGGCATGTCACCTGTTGGAATAATGATTGCAGAAGGGAGGGTTTCAGATACGTGGATAATTGGAACACATTCTGGGGAAGGTGGGACCTGTACAAACAGGACGGGGTGCACCTGAACCAGAGGGGCACGAATATCCTAAGAGGGAAATTTGATACGGCTCTTCAGGGGGGGTTTAAACTAATTTGTCAGGGGAGTGGGAAAAGGAGTTGTAGTCCAGAAGTCAGTGTTAAGGGTGGTGAGGTATTGGGGAAGGTATCAAGGTCAAGGGTGGGTACCGGTAGACAGGAAGGTGGGTTGAAGTGTGTCTACTTCAATGCAAGGAGCATCCGGAACAAGGTAGATGAACTTGGGGCGTGGATTGGTACTTGGGACTACGATGTTGTGGCCATTAAGGAGACGTGGGTAGAACAAGGACAGGAATGGTTGTTGGACGTTCCGGGGTATAGATGTTTCAGTAAGTGTAGGGAAGCTGGTAAAAGAGGTGGAGGAGTAGCATTGTTAATCAAGGATAGTTTAACGGCTGCGGAAAGGCACTTCGAGGGGGATCTGCACACTGAGGTAATATGGGCTGAAGTTAGAAATAGGAAAGGAGCGGTCACGTTGTTAGGAGTTTACTATAGGCCCCCAAATAGTAATAGAGATGTGGAGGAAGAAATTGCGAAGCAGATTGTGGATATGTGTGGGGGTCACAGGGTAGTTCTGGACTTTAACTTTCCAAATATTGATTGGAACCTTTGTAGGTCAAATAGTTCGGATGGGGCAGTTTTTGTGCAGTGTGTGCAGGAGGGCTTCCTGACACAATATGTGGATAGGCCGACAAGAGGTGAGGCCACATTGGATTTGGTACTGGGAAATGAACGAGGCCAAGTGTTAGATTTGGTTGTGGGAGAGCACTTTGGAGATAGTGACCACAATTCGGTGTCTTTTGTTATTGCAATGGAGAGGGATAGGGCCGTACGGCAGGGCAAGGTTTACAATTGGGGGAGAGGTAATTATGACGCGATTAGGCAAGAATTAGGGGGCATAAGTTGGGAACAGAAACTGTCAGGGAAAGGCACTAATGAAAAGTGGAACTTTTTCAAGGAACAAATACAGGGTGTCCTTGATAGGTATGTCCCTGTCAGGCAGGGAGGAAATGGCCGAGTGAGGGAACCATGGTTCACGAAAGAGGTGGAATGTCTTGTGAAAAGGAAGAGGGATGCTTATGTAGGGATGAGGAAACAAGGTTCAGATGGCTCGACTGAGGGTTACAAGTTAGCAAGGAATGAGCTGAAAAAGGGGCTTAGGAGAGCTAGGAGGGGACATGAGAAGTCCTTGGCGGGTCGGATCAAGGAAAACCCCAAGGCTTTTTACTCTTATGTGAGGAATAAAAGAATGACCGGGGTGAGGTTAGGGCCGGTCAAGGACAGTAGTGGGAACTTGTGTATGGAGTCAGTAGAGATGGGCGAGGTGATGAATGAATACTTTTCTTCAGTGTTCACCAAGGAGAGGGGCCATGTTTTTGAGGAAGAGAAGGTGTTACAGGCTAATAAGCTGGAGGAAATAGATGTTCGGAGAGAGGATGTACTGGCAGTTTTGAATAAACTGAAGGTCGATAAGTCCCCTGGGCCTGATGAAATATATCCTAGGATTCTTTGGGAGGCAAGGGATGAGATTGCAGAGCCTTTGGCTTTGATCTTTGGGTCCTCACTGTCCACGGGGATGGTGCCAGAGGACTGGAGAGTGGCGAATGTTGTTCCTCTGTTTAAGAAAGGGAATAGAAATGACCCTGGTAATTATAGACCGGTTAGTCTTACTTTGGTGGTTGGTAAATTGATGGAAAAGGTCCTTAGGGATGGGATTTACGACCATTTAGAAAGATGCGGATTAATCCGGGATAGTCAGCACGGATTTGTGAAGGGCAAGTCGTGCCTCACAAATTTGATAGAATTTTTTGAGGAGGTAACTAAGTGTGTTGATGAAGGTAGGGCAGTTGATGTCATATACATGGATTTTAGTAAGGCGTTTGATAAGGTCCCCCATGGTCAGCTTATGATGAAAGTAAGGAGGTGTGGGATAGAGGGAAAGTTGGCCGATTGGATAGGTAACTGGTTATCTGATCGAAGACAGAGGGCGGTGGTGGATGGAAAATTTTTGGACTGGAGGCAGGTTGCTAGCGGAGTGCCACAGGGATCAGTGCTTGGTCCTCTGCTCTTTGTGATTTTTATTAATGACTTAGAAGAGGGGGCTGAAGGGTGGATCAGTAAATTTGCTGATGACACCAAGATTGGTGGAGTAGTGGATGAGGTGGAGGGCTGTTGTAGGCTGCAAAGAGACATAGATAGGATGCAAAGCTGGGCTGAAAAATGGCAAATGGAGTTTAACCCTGATAAATGTGAGGTGATTCATTTTGGTAGGACAAATTTAAATGTGGATTACAGGGTCAAAGGTAGGGTTCTGAAGACTGTGGAGGAACAGAAAGATCTTGGGGTCCATATCCACAGATTTCTAAAGGTTGCCACTCAAGTGGATAGAGCTGTGAAGAAGGCCTATAGTGTGTTAGCTTTTATTAACAGGGGGTTGGAGTTTAAGAGCCGTGGGGTTATGCTGCAACTGTACAGGACCTTGGTGAGACCACATTTGGAATATTGTGTGCAGTTCTGGTCACCTCACTATAAGAAGGATGTGGAAGCGCTGGAAAGAGTGCAGAGGAGATTTACCAGGATGCTGCCTGGTTTGGAGGGTAGGTCTTATGAGGAAAGGTTGAGGGAGCTAGGGCTGTTCTCTCTGGAGCGGCGGAGGCTGAGGGGAGACTTAATAGAGGTTTATAAAATGATGAAGGGGATAGATAGAGTGAACGTTCAAAGACTATTTCCTCGGGTGGATGGAGCTATTACAAGGGGGCATAACTATAGGGTTCATGGTGGGAGATATAGGAAGGATATCAGAGGTAGGTTCTTTACGCAGAGAGTGGTTGGGGTGTGGAATGGACTGCCTGCAGTGATAGTGGAAACAGACACTTTAGGGACATTTAAGCGGTTATTGGATAGGCACATGGAGCACACCAGGATGATAGGGAGTGGGATAGCTTGATCTTGGTTTCAGATAAAGCTCGGCACAACATCGTGGGCCGAAGGGCCTGTTCTGTGCTGTACTGTTCTATGTTCTAAGGCAAGTATCAAGTGAACGAGAAGTGTTGGTAACTACTGCTATATGCAACATCATGGGCTTCACATTGTTGTGTGAAGTTGGTGTCCCAAAAATTAGGCCGTTGAAGTTTAGTTGAGGCTCTATAATGGCAGGATGCTCAATCCAAGAAAACAAACTAAGGTGAGAGTCTAATACAAAGGAGGAAAGAAGACCTGTAGCTCCAGTTAGTGGACTCTAAGTAAAATCTCTTCAATCTCAGCTGATATCAGAACAAAATTGCAGTATTTCACATGACACTGAACCATTGACTGCTGAACAGATCCTGACAGACAGTTGTTTTACTCAGATCAAGCAAACTACACAACGAGGTGCAACTCTTTGAGTGCTGCAGGAGGTTGTAATGAAAGAACGGTCTGAAACCATCAAAGACACAAGTGTTGTCATCCATGAAAGCCACTAAGGAATCGCATCCAGTTCGAGGAAGGCAGTAGAAAGGATCCTCTGGTCAAAAATGATCAATAGATATAAGAACCATATCAGCCAGTTCAGTGCTTGTAATGAACATCAGGCTAAGGAAGCTAAAGAGCAACTCATGACTCATTACATCCCAGACAGATCATGAATGAAGCTTGGAATATACTTCTTCACTCTCACTAGAACTGATTATCTTGTCACTGATGAATACTATTCATACTACTGGGAGTTAAATTGGTTGACATCAACAATTACCAGTGAGACTATAGAACACCTTAAAACACATTTCAGTTTTCATGACATTCCTGACAATGTCAAGAGTCATGATGGTGTGGCTTTTGCTACCAAATAAACCTGTTGGACTTTAACCTGGTGTTGTTAAACTTCTTACAATGTCATGAGTGGCAATGGTCCTCAGTTCATGAATTAAACATTCAGACACTTCATGAATGATTGGGAAATTTGGCACTACACATCATTTCATGGAAAGGTTGAGGCTGTGGTGAAAACTGTCAAAGGAATCATCAAAAAATGATTAGATCCAGGGCAGATGTGTGCAAAGCAATCCCACAGTGGAGAAACACGCCTTTTGAAGGCATGGAGGATAGTCCAGTCCAGAAACTAATGTTGCGCCACATGTAAGCTATGCTTTCAGCAGCTGCAGCGCTGCTGGAACTGATGGAAGGAATGAACGGCAGGATAGGGGTGAGGTAAAAGACAGCCAAATTTCACTTTAGTAAAACTACCAAATCTTTGTTAGAACTAGGAGCTGGAGGCTCTGAGTGCAAATATTCAATATGCTCAACAAAAGTCAGCCCATGTGGCAACTTAGGATCAGTGTCAAGCAGCGGTCACCTCGATTGTATATGATGAAAGTGAATGACCAAACCTATAGTCAAAACTGTAGACATTTATGGGAAAATGGAGGAGCTGCTCCTTCACAACAGACTGCTGATGAGACAGATTTGAATTCAACAGTTAAACAAAGAACTGAACGACCATCAATCCCAGAGGTCAAGCATTCCACACCAACCGCAACGGATCAGCAGCAACAATTATCATGGCAGCAATACTTGCAATGGCAACGACATTTCCTTTAGAGACAATGTTAGCCCAGGAACCAGCGGACACCAGATGAACAGCCAGCAATAACTCGATTGTTCAAACTGTCTAGGCACAGTTGTGTCAGGTCATAAGTAACGTAGGCAGTGGCCTTAAAGGGATTACTGCACAGGAAATTGTATGTTTTGGGATTTTGTGGGGTCAGAAGGAAAATTCATCATCCTCCCAGTCCCACTATTGGTCCATTCTTGCCCCTCCTCCATTCTCCTCAGCACCCGTGAAATCAGTCTGATTTGCTGGCAGACTCTATGAAGGGACTGAATGATTCTTTTGCTTTCAAAAACTGCAACGCCACTGGAGAATACCTTTGGCTAGTCAACTAAATGCAAATGAGACCCCAACTATTTTCCAATCTTGGCAATGGGGAGGTGTAACAGGTGCTCCTTGCACCTGTTCTGAGCACAACTTGTAATTTTTTCCCATTCAAATTCCTTTCAAAGACAGCAACACTTATTTTAATTGAATACAGATTTCCCCTTACAACTTTCTACAAAATGAATGAAAACTGTGATTGCTTATTATCTAAAATATGACATAACCTTGAATTCCATACTGAATCAGTGTCAGCTATACCATAATGTGTGTCATACCTACATGAAATTTAAAATAATTGAAGTGCTTTCAAGTGCACATGACATGATTCACATGAATATTCTCAATTGGAATTCTTCAATGGGTTTACTGCTTTTCAATCACCTCAAGATGTCTATAATTCTGTGCAAATGTCACAAAGTCATTTAATCTGAATATATTAATTAATTGAAAGTAATTATCTTTAATACTTATAATAAAGTATATTTAATACAAAAAGGGAATTCATTTAAGAAGTGGAGAGGGAGAGGGCCATACGGCAGGGCATAGTTTACAATTGGGGGGAGAGGTAATTATGATGAAATCAGGCGGGAATTAGGAAGCATAGGATGGGAACAAAAATTGTCAGGCAAAGGCACTAATGATAAGTGGAACTTTTTCAAGGAACAAATACTGCGTGTCCTTGATAGGTATGTCCCTGCCAGGCAGAGAGGAAATGGCCGAGTGAGGGAACCATGGTTCACGAAAGAGGTGGAATGTCTCGTCAAGAAGAAGAAGGAAGCGTATGTTAGGTTGAGAAAACAAGGTTCAGTTGGCTCGATGGAGGGTTACAAGTTAGCAAGAAATGAGCTGAAAAAGGGGCTTAGGAGAGCTAGGAGGGGACATGAGAAGTCCTTGGCGGGTCGGATCAAGGAAAACCCCAAGGCTTTTTACTCTTATGTGAGGAATAAAAGAATGACCAGGGTGAGGCTGGGGCCGGTCAAGGACGGCAGTGGGAATTTGTGCATGGAGTCAGAAGAGATAGGAGAGGTGATGAATGAATACTTTTCTTCGGTGTTCACCAAGGAGAGGGGCCATGTTTTTGAGGAAGAGATGGTGTCACAGGCTGATAGGCTGGAGGAAGTAGATGTTCGGAGGGAAGATGTACTAGCAATTTTGAATAAACTGAAAGTTGATAAGTCCCCTGGGCCTGATGAAATATATCCTAGGATTCTTTGGGAGGCAAGGGATGAGATTGCAGAGCCTTTGGCATTGATCTTTGTGTCCTCACTGTCCACGGGGGTGGTGCCAGAGGACTGGAGAGTGGCGAATGTGGTTCCTCTGTTTAAGAAAGGGAATAGAAATGACCCTGGTAATTATAGGCTGGTTAGTCTTACTTCGGTGGTCGGTAAGTTGATGGAAAAGGTCCTTAGGGATGGGATTTACGACCATTTAGAAAGATGCAGCTTAATCCGGGTTAGTCAGCACGGATTTGTGAAGGGCAAGTCTTGCCTCACAAATTTGATAGAATTTTTTGAGGAGGTAACTAAGTGTGTAGATGAAGGTAGTGCAGTTGATGTCATATACATGGATTTTAGTTAGGTGTTTGATAAAGTCCCCCACGGTCGGCTTATGAAGAAAGTAAGGATGTGTGGGATAGAGGGAAGTTTGGCCGATTGGATAGGTAACTGGCTATCTAACAGAAGACAGAGGGTGGTGGTGGATGGAAAATTTTCGGACTGGAAACCGGTTTCCAGTGGAGTGCCACAGGGATCAGTGCTTGGTCCTCTGCTATTTGTGATTTTTATAAATGACTTGGAGGAGGGGGCTGAAGGGTGGATCAGTAAATTTGCTGATGACACCAAGATTGGTGGAGTAGTGGATGAGGTGGAGGGCTGTTGTAGGCAAAGAGATATAGATAGGATGCAGAGCTGGGCTGAAAAATGGCAAATGGAGTTTAACCCTGACAAATGCGAGGTGATTCATTTTGGTAGGACAAATTTAAATGTGGATTACAGGGTCAAAGGTAGGGTTCTGAAGAATGTGGAGGAACAGAGAGATCTTGGGGTTCATATGGGGCGGCACGGTAGCACAGTGGTTAGCACTGCTGCTTCACAGCTCCAGGGACTTGGGTTCGATTCCCAGCTCAGGTCACTGTCTGTGTGGAGTTTGCACATTCTCCTCGTGTCTGCGTGGGTTTCCTCCGGGTGCTCCGGTTTCCTCGCACAGTCCAAAGATGTGCGGGTTAGGTTGATTGGCCATGCTAAAAATTGCCCCTTAGTTTCCTGAGATGCGTAGGTTAGAGGGATTAGTCGATAAAATGTGTAGGGATATGGGGGTAGGGCCTGGGTGGGACTGTGGTTGGTGCAGACTCGATGGGCCGAATGGCCTCTTTCTGCACTGTAGGTTTCTATGATTCTATGATATCCATAGATCTCTAAAGGTTGCCACTCAAGTGGATAGAGCCATGAAGAAGGCTCCTTGTGTTGGCGTTCATTAACAGGGGGTTTGAGTTTAAGAGCCGTGGGGTTATGCTGCAACTGTACAGGACCTTGGTGAGACCACATTTGGAATATTGTGTGCAGTTCTGGTCACCTCACTACAAGAAGGATGTGGAGACACTGAAAAGAGTGCAAAGGAGATTTACCAGGATGCTGCCTGGTTTGGAGGGTACGTCTTATGAGGAAAGGTTGAGGGAACTTGGGCTTTTCTCTTTGGAGCGGAGGAGGTTGAGAGGAGACTTGATAGAGGTTTATAAGATGATGAGGGGGATAGATAGAGTGAACGTTCAAAGACTATTTCCTCGGGTGAATGGAGCGGTAACTAGGGGGCATAACTATAGGGTTCATGGTGGGAGATATAGGAAGGATGTCCGAGGTAGGTTTTTTACTCAGAGAGTGGTTGGGGTGTGGAATGGACTGCCTGCAGGGATAGTGGAGTCAAAAACTTTAGGAACATTTAAGAAGCTATTGGATAGGCACATGGAGTACTTCGGGATGATAGGGAGGAAATAGCTTGATCTGGGTTTCAGACAAAGCTCGGCACAACATCGTGGGCCGAAGGGCCTGTTCTGTGCTGTACTGTTCTATGTTCTAAGTTCTTTTTTCAACATTATATTCATCAAGTTGAGGGATGAATGCGACAAAAAAAAGACACTTTTCTCTTTGGGCACTTAAACAATCCCAGTCCATTTAATAAAGGTCAATGCAAAAAAAAATTTTTTTCACTCTATTCTACAATATACAACATAACCCTAGGAGACTCTCTACTTTAGCAATGGAACAGTTTTTTTTTATTTTCCAGACAAGTCATCCTAAAGTTTCTCTGTGAACTAATGTCAGATCAGGGATAGATTGTGCTATGAATCCTAGCCCAGTGTAATTACGTTAAGATTGCAAAAATGGAATTGTAACGTGGACCTGAATAAATACATTTCTGAAAAATAATAGGCTAAGAATATGTTAGTCATAATATCATCAAGCTGGGTCAGCATGGATTCATAAAGGGGAAATCATGTCTGACAAATTTACTAGAGTTTTTTGAGATGGTATCAACTAGAGTGAATAGAGAACCAGTCAATGTTGTATATTTGGATTTTCAGAAGGCATTTGATAAGGTGCCACACAAAAGGCTACAATGCAAGATGCTCATGCTGTTGGAGGTAATATTCTGGAATGGATAGATGACCGGCTAACTAACAGGAAGCAGCGAGTAGTGTTAAGGGGGTCTTTCTCAGGTTAGAGGGCAGTAACCAGTGGAGTGCCACAGGGATCAATTCTGGGACTGTGGCTCATCGCGTTATATATTAATGCTTGGAGGAAGGAACAGAATGTGCTGAAGCTAAATTTGTGGATGATACAAAGGTGGGAAGGAAGGCAAGATGCTAGGAGGATATAAATAGTTCACAGAGAGATATTGACAAGTTAAGTGAGTGGGCAGAGAATTGGCAAATGGAATTCAACGTGGGAAAATGTGAGGCTGTTAATTTCGGAAGAAAGAATGAGAAGGCAAATTATTATTTAAATCGAGAGACTGCAGAAAGTTGTAGCACAAAGGGATTTGGGTGTCCTTGTTCATGAAACTCAGAAAGCTAGCATACTGGCACAAAAAGTAATAGGAACAGCAAATGGAATGCTGGCTTTTATTTCAAGGGGGATGGAGAATAAAAGTAAATTGTTGCTGCAACTATACAAGGTACCAGCAAGGCCACATTTAGAATACTGTGTAGCTTTGGGTCTCTTATTTAAGGAAAGATACATTATCATTGGAGGCAGCTCAGAGGAGGATGCTGGGTATGGAGGGACTGCCATATGAGGAAACATTAAACAGATTGAATCTTTACTCCTTGAAGTTCAGAAGAATGAGAGGTGATATGATTGAAACATCTCGGCCGGAATCCTATCACCGTTCATGTCGGTGGGATTTTCCAATCCTGCTGCAGTGAACAGAGATTTGGCTGGCCACCAAATTCTCTAACCGCTGCAGCGGGAGCTTGCCATGTCTGGCAGTTAAGATCTCGCCCATAGATTCTTAGGGGCTTAGACAGGGTAAATGTTTGGAGGATGTTTCCACTCATGGAAGATTCTAGGACCAGAGGGATAATCACAGAATAAAGGGGTTCTCAGTTAAGACAGATTTGAGGAAGAATTTCTTCTCTCGAAGTTTGGTGAATCTGTGGAATTCTTTGCCCCAGAAAGTAGTGGAGGCCAAGTCCTTGTACATTTCCAAGGTCGAGATCAATAGGTTTCAACCAAAGAATCTGACACCGAGGTCAGTAAAACATTCAAAAACTTCATGCAGATTGCCAAGGTCATCATTTTCACATGACACCTCCTACCTACCACACTACCAATTTCTTACACTGCTTAATGCAGCATACCCTCATCACTCTCTTACCCTCCGCAGTCCCTGGCACTCAAGCCTAATATTCACACATTCCACCTCACCTTCATACACATTTGAACTATGCAAACCTTATTCTCTACTCTCACTACCCTCCTATTCAACTATGGCAGGCACATTGCCAAAACACTCTGCAACTCAATCATTGATATTGTTGCTTTTATCTTGCAGGACAAGGTGGTACAGTAGAAGAAAGAAGGCCAGAACTGGCGGAAACAGGCATACCTACATTCTTCTCATGAAAGAGATAGTGTTCTGTGTCATGGGGTTGATTGTGACAGAACCCACTGCATTTGAGTTTACCGAAAACATGGCGGATAATGGTATCTTACTGCCATATGCCCCTCCTCAATTTACACTCACCCTTATCCTGCTATCTGGCAAGCTGTAAAAGGTATGACTATGGGTTTCTTGCTTTACATCCCAATCACCTTCCTTCACCAGTTCTGATTTTATGCTTTCAGACACCCATAAGTTACCACCTGCCAAGCCATACAGCTTCAAGTTGAAGGGTAAGAGCATCACCCAATGCTGATGAAGAAACACAATCACTTCGTCTGACACTCGCAGCCTCCAGCTCATCTCCTGCCATTGCGCAAACTTTGGAGGCTAAAGCACATGATGAGTCAATCACAGACATGAGTGGGCTGTAGGGAACTAAGTTAGTTTGTGAGCCTGTTCATTAGAGAGCCAGATTGCAGTTGCGTTCTGCCGCATGGGACTCAGATGAGGACAATGAAGGGATGGCATACAGGACAACACTGGCGGACATGCTTAATGTATTCACAAGTCTGCTAGATAGCTTCCTTTCACTGTCAAGGAGCAATCTCATTGGAATTATGGCTCTAATGTGGAAGAGATCTCGGGGCCCTTCCTTTCCAGTGTGAAAGTGCTAACCATCTCCATGACAACACTTGCAAACCCCCCACCTGTGATGCAACATCTGGTGGTCAATGTCCCAGTCTCCACTGCAACGTGCAGGTCAGTTGTAGGAGATCAGACAGAGCTCATTAAATCCATGCTTGTTGCATGCAGGACCAGACTGCTGCCATCATGACTGCTGTTCTCAGTGCTCAAAGGGACATGCAGTTATGGAAGTTGCGCAATCTGTTCACCGAAGAGATTACTAGGACTATGGAGTTGCTTACATACATATGAATTAGGAGCAGGCATAAGCCACTCGGCCCCCTGAGCCTGTTCCACCATTCAATGAGATCATAGCTAATCAATTTTTAACCTTAACTTCACATTCCTGACTACTCTCAATAACTTTTCACCCTGTTGCTCATCAAGAATCTATTTACTTCTGCCTTGGCAATGGCTTAATGGAAAGCAAACCTGCTCTCCTCAAAATGGCAGCATACATGCTTCCACTGCTATCACTTTGACATTGCCCTTGCTAGTGCCTCTAAGCCAACCAGCCCAGACTGCTGACATCCATATTGGAGTGGGACAGTGTGAAGCCTAGCCCTGACGGTTCAAAGTTCACTTGAGGCTGTTCTGCAAGGCCATCTGCAGTCTCTCCTAGTGAAGGTCTGCAACCTTTCACCAGCCATGCTGCCGTCACTGGGGTAGCTTGGCGCAGGAGCACTAGCACAGGCCAAGGCGCCTGTTAAAAGGGGAAGACTAAGGGAAGGCACAAGGGCAAATAGTTCATTTATATTTGTAGAACTGAATGTATATTTGGATAAAGTTTTCATGGAAAGTTTATTGATGGTGACTTTTATTGCAATATTTTGGCTATGGGAACACTGTGATGTAGCATCCCAGATGGTTGGGAAGATGTAATCATAATAGTGAAGTTATGATATATGAAGGGAAGCAGAGCTGAAACAGAAATCCTCATACAATCCATCTGGAGCACCTTGTGGATTCACCTGTTTTCTCCTCTTCCCCCTGTAGTCTCCAGATGTGTGGTGGCAAGTACTATGTTCTCATGATGGTGATGTTGTGGAAAATGCAGACAGATGAGCACCCCAATGAACAAAATAAATAGCAATACTCCATGGCTGATCTTCTGCCTCAGTTCCACTTTGCTACCAACTCCCCAAATACATTGATTCCCTGAGAAACCAAAATTTGTCTTTCTCAGCCTAAAATATAGTCAACAAAATCCTTCGAGTGAAAAAAAAACTCCTCATCCTTTATCCCGAAATTGTCCCTCTGTTCTAGACTCCTCAGCTAGGGAAAACAACCTGTAAATCTTGACCCTGTCAAGTTCCTTCAAATCCTGTCTGCTTCAATGAGATCACCTCTCATTCTTTTAAATTCCAGACAGTCTTGGTCAATTTACTCAGAATAGCATAAACCTTTCATTCCAGGAACCAAAGTAATGAGCATTCACTGTACCATCTCCAAGATAAGTAGATATGGACACCAAAACTGCACACACTAATCCAGATGTGGACCCCTGAAACTCCTGCACAATTGTAGCAAGATTTCTAATTCTTGTACTCCAATCCCTTCACATAAAAAGCTAATGTACCACTTGTCTTCCTAATTGCTTGGTGTACCTGCACGCTAACATTCTTTGTTCCAGGTATGAGTACACAAGTCCCTCTGAACAAGTTTCACGCCTTTTAAAAAATATTCTGCTTTTCTATTCATATCACCAAACTGAATAACCTCAACATTATACTCCAACCCTCACATAGTTGCCCATTCAATTAACTTGTGTTTATTTTTCTTTGTAGTATCTTTATGTCTTGCTTAAAGCTTAGATTTCCACCTAGTTTATGTCAACAAACTTTGATACATTACTCTGTTTCCTCACTGAAGTCACTAATATAGATTATAGATAGCTAAGGCCCCAGCATAGATCCTTGCAACAAGCCTAGAAGATGCTCCACTGATTCCTGCCCTCTGCTTCAATCCTCCATCGATGCTAATGGGCCATAACTTACCAACAGTTGGAGGTTATGGGGGAAAGAGGGTTGGGTCACAATGTGTTGAGTCGCTTTGGGTGGAAAGTCAGACATTGGGGGTGGGGAAGGTTGGATGTCAGGGCGTGTGAGGTGCCTCATGTGTGACTTGGGTGGGGTGTTTAAAGTAGTTATACTGAAGTTAGATCTGCTTTAATTTCTTCTAAATCTTTCAAGGTAACTATGAGGGCAAAACTGGCAGAACCATCCGAAGTTAGCAATTTAAATCACTTTGTCAGATCGTTCCCAGAGCAGCACAATTGTCCAGGGGAAGTTCGTGACTTCTGGACAATTGGATGCCTCCCAAATCTGAAGCTTGGGAGACAGAAACTTGCCAGCCATTATATTATACGCAATTCCATGCTCCCTTATCTGAGACTTCTGCATGGCACCATATCAAATGCCTGGACATCTACTGATTCCCCATTATCTAACCTACAAGTAACATCCCCACAATTCAATTTCCCTTTCTTGAAACCATGTTGATTTTGTCTGATCATACCATGATTTTCCAAATGCATTGTTAAGACTTCCTTCCTGCCCAATGATGTTTTTAATGGCTGCATGACTTCATTGTATACTCATTGCCCTCATCTGCCATCTGACCAGGTGATGGAGAGGGATTATCAGTTATGTACATAGGAAATGTCCCTTGTGAGCAGTCACTCTCTGAATCTGAGAGCACAAAGAGGACAAGAACGCAGATTGTCTCAGGATAAAGGCACCGTGACTGTTGCGAGGGTAGTGGTTATTCATTGACTCATGATTTGTGCATGGGTCAATGTACAAAATGTACTCTTCACATTGGCATGGCGAGCAGACAGGTGAGGGAGGAGGTGGAACCACTTGAGCGCAGTCAATGATCAATGGAAATCTCGCTTTCCTGGCAAAGCCACGGTCTTTTCATGCTCCTTCTCTATGCTTAGAAAGAGCACATTAAAACAGCCATTTCTCACATACAGGCACTGGTGAATGATGTACTGGGAGATGTTCACAATGCCAAATGTTCCTACTTGGAGTGATCCAATTGTGTAGAAGTTTAATGCAATGCTGACCTTAATAGCCATTGGCAATAATGTCCTCAGCCGAGTGTGGGGCTGCAGTTCCTCTTATCGGAGGTGGCAGAGTTCTGTGGCCACCTCTTTGCTGAATTTGATGCAATACATCTGGCTGAGATGGAAGTGTGAGAAGTGCTCTTGTAAAATCCATAGTGAGCCAGGCCTCTTGTGGAGAGCACCCTGCGTTTTTGCTTTTCAGTTTTCCAATTCTGCTGCCTCTGCTCTATTTGTTGGCTATGTTGCTGACACAGGCATTGCAGGTACAGCCCTCAGCCCCATACCTATTACAAACGTGGGCTGGAGTCAGTGACTATCTTGGATGCGGGGAGGGCATTTACTTCAGTGGGATGGTGGTGCACTAGAATCCCGCTGTCTTTCCATTTCCGCCAGAATTAAGTCATGGTCAACTCTTCCAACCTCACCATCATACTGAGACCCTTAATCAGCCAAATAAGACCACTTAAGGAACTTATCCCACTGCCATTAATATTAACGGGTTGGATTGGATTGGATAGGTAACTGGCTATCTGATCGAAGACAGAGGGTGGTGGTGGATGGAAAATTTTCGGATTGGAGGCAGGTTGCTAGCGGAGTGCCGCAGGGATCAGTGCTTGGTCCTCTGCTCTTTGTGATTTTTATTAATGACTTAGAGGAGGGGGCTGAAGGGTGGATCAGTAAATTTGCTGATGACACCAAGATTGGTGGAGTAGTGGATGAGGTGGAGGGCTGTTGTAGGCTGCAAAGAGACATAGATAGGATGCAAAGCTGGGCTGAAAAATGGCAAATGGAGTTTAACCCTGATAAATGTGAGGTGATTCATTTTGGTAGGACTAATTTAAATGTGGATTACAGGGTCAAAGTTAGGGTTCTGAAGACTGTGGAAGAACAGAGAGATCTTAGGGTCCATATCCACAGATCTCTAAAGGTTGCCACTCAAGTGGATAGAGCTGTGAAGAAGGCCTATAGTGTGTTAGCTTTTATTAACAGGGGGTTGGAGTTTAAGAGCCATGGGGTTATGCTGCAACTGTACAGGACCTTGGTGAGACCACATTTGGAATATTGTGTGCAGTTCTGGTCACCTCACTATAAGAAGGATGTGGAAGCGCTGGAAAGAGTGCAGAGGAGATTTACCAGGATGCTGCCTGGTTTGGAGGGTAGGTCTTATGAGGAAAGGTTGAGGGAGCTAGGGCTGTTCTCTCTGGAGCGGAGGAGGCTGAGGGGAGACTTAATAGAGGTTTATAAAATGATGAAGGGGATAGATAGAGTGAACGTTCAAAGACTATTTCCTCAGGTGGATGGAGCTATTACAAGGGGGCATAACTATAGGGTTCGTGGTGGGAGATACAGGAAGGATATCAGAGGTAGGTTCTTTACGCAGAGAGTGGTTGGGGTGTGGACTGGACTGCCTGCAGTGATAGTGGAGTCAGACACTTTAGGAACATTTAAGCGGTTATTGGATAGGCACATGGAGCACACCAGGATGATAGGGAGTGGGATAGCTTGATCTTGGTTTCAGATAAAGCTCGGCACAACATCATGGGCCGAAGGGCCTGTTCTGTGCTGTACTGTTCTATGTTCTATTAACCCAGCTGCAGTCGGGCATGTTACCATGTCATGTGCACGACAATTAAAACTGTGTGGCCAGTTTGTCGCCTCTGGTGTGGGGGTTCTTCCCTTGATAAAAGGCACTCGTGCCTGATTGAGGGACTGCATGAGGAGATAAGGAAGTTTTGGGGGGGGAGGGGAGGAGGGATCCTCAGAAAGCCACTCATTGTCCTTCCTGCCCCTTCACCATTCCCTGGTGACTCCAGACCCTGTGAAACTCATCCCTCCACCACCTCCTCCCTCCGTATTCCTTCACTGTAGCCTGGGTCATTCCGTGATCTTGGAGTCTGGTGCCTGTCCTTCTGGCAGCAGGAATGGCCCCCCACAATGGTGCCTCTGAGCATGCATTTCCAGTCTCCGATTGGCCAGCAACTCTCAGTAAGTGCCCCCAGGGTTTTGATTCCAGGGGAAAATCTGCCTCTGACCTAGTCACTGCCAGTTTGGCATATGGATTTAGCGTGGGTCTCTCGTCAGTTCTTTAGCCAGCAGCACTTGCGCCTCAATAAGATTCTGCTTTTGGTATGGACAGCTGACTAAATCATTTGCCCTTCCTGAATGCCTGCACCATATCACTAAAACACTTCCAAAAATAAAACAAATTGTCCATAAACTTTGCTGCGGAAGAAATAAATCAAAAGCACCTGATCTGCCAAGTTGGTTGGTCTTTTAAATAGGGCCCTCTGGGGTGCAGAAGAGGGGGTTCTTGGGCAGCTGAATGCATGCTTAGCTGTGAGTACAGCCATTCTCTGGACCTGAAAAGAAAAGTTGCTTAAATGTGTATTAGATCAGGCAGAACGGCTGATTATGTCATAATCCAACCACTTCTGGTGCCTGCACTACACACTGGCGCTAATGTTTTTCCCAGCATGGAGTACTGAATGGATTACACAATAGTGCAGTGTGAACCATAGTGTGATTACAGGATGCCTGCTCGCACCAACGACACTAAGGAGCCCAATTTCCCATCCATTAACTCATTTAACTGATTAGTAAGTGGCATGTCTGAGAATATATCAGAGAACATTGTAAATAAAGTAGGCTAAAACCAAAAGGTTTAAAGATTAAATGGATATTAGATTTGATCGTTTCATTGAAAGTACAAAACCATATAAATCTGTGAGTGTACAATGAATTCTGGAATGGATTGAGTTGAATCCACTTTGAAAACTATTTTATGGGTCAGTTCGCAGAGGTAACATGGAGAATGCATGTCTATATTTGATATATGGATTACAGTACTCAAGTTCTAAGAAATGCATATTATTTCTTTCTTTGTACTCCTGAGCTTTGAGTAATTATATTTTGTAAACATTTTATGTTCATTAAGCCAGCACTTGATAGATCATCAGTGAAATATCTAATGCCAAGTTACAAATCCAAATACATCCTTCTCAGAAACACTTCAATGAACTTTAAAAAAACAAGGGCTAATAAATTTTGACATTTCCTTAATCATTCTGCACAAAATAAGAGTTTGTCATCTAAAAAATAATCAAGTCATTTGTTCATAGAATACATACAATGCAGAATGAGGCCATTCAGCCCATCGGATCTGTACTGACTTTCTGAAATAGCATCTTATCCAGATCCTCCCCCCCCCCTCCCCCCGCCCCCCCCACTCGCTCTATCCCTATAACTCTGAGCATTTTTAATCCACTTAACCTACACATCCTTGGAGACTAAGGGGCAATTTACCATGGCCAATCCACCTAATCAGCACATCTTTGAACTGTGGCAGGGAACCAGTGCATCTGAAGGAAACCCAAAAAGACATGGGGAGAACTTGAAAACTCCAACCAAGGCCGGAATCAAACCTGGGCCTAACCACTGTGCCATCGTGCCACCCTACTGTGCCACCCTGCTTGTCTCCCACTTTGATAATCAAGGATATAGAAACTGATGATTAAACAAGGGTGCTCTGTATTATTAGGCATGGAAGGATTACAATGTGCCCAAGTTACCAGCACTCTATAATTTGGCTAACACTAATTTACCAAAACGTTCTTAACGTGACTGTTCAATTTCTGCAGTTACTCCTCACATAAAAACTTACTTCATGTAAACCACTGGTTCCCAAACCCCTTGGGGGTTTGTAAAATGTTTCAGGGGGTTCATGGGAAAAGTCACACAATGACAGTCACAGAAGTGACTGCAAGCCAAAATTAATGTCAGCTGTTATTTTGAGTAATAACCTGCCACTGGGGGGGATCCCCCAGACAGAAAAGCCTTGGCAGACTTCTTTCATAGAGTTTTGATGTGTTCCAGTTAACCTCATCTATGTCAGTTTCAGGAACCTGTGTCAAAATGGTACACTTCTCTTTGTGTCCTCTCTCAGCTCTGAGCTTTAAGCTTGTTATAAACATATGTTCCAAGTCCATATCCACTCCTGTACACTTGTACCAATTATGCACTCAGACTGGTGTAGTCTTGGCATCATGGAGAAACCCCAAATTCAGCCCAGACCTCCCTAACTCACCCCACACAGGAAGTGTCAGTGACCCAGGGCCTCTCTCCCTTGAAAGCCTACATTAGTGCAGCCAATTGGAGCAACTCATGGATCTTCCCTCACTGACAGTCCCACACCAGATGTCGGGGGGATGGTGGGGGGAGGGGGGGGGGATGCTGGTGGTAGGGGTGTGTAGTGGTTGTTGGAAAGGTTATTGTACAGAGGATCAGGTAGCCCATATCACATGAAAGCCACATCACTGAGACAGTCAAGGGATGCATCATGAAGGATGATGCTCTCTGCCGAGCAGCTGTTCCCTCTGGTCTCATCCTTATCCGACTGGCTACCATTAACACTTTGGGAACCTTGCTGGATCTCAATCAAGCTTTCTAATGGAACCTGCATATGATGCAGTGACTGTATCACTCACTGCAGCCCAGTTTCCACCAGATTCACATCTCTTCCTGAAGGAATCCTTCAATCTGTGGCATTATTGCAGCCTCTTCATGAAGAGATGCTTGGTTGCACAGAATGAACCACCCGGTCCACATATTCACCTGCCACAGCCATACAAAAATCCACAAGGGCATCTCATCAAGGGCCCCTCCCTCAGATTCCTTGGGAGATACTAGGAAAGGGTCACAGCGATGCTCGCTAACATCCAGCGGAGAGCCCCATGCTTATTATGTGAGAGGGTGAAATTATGAGAACCGAGGAGTTTCAAACCATGGGGTATCCAGCAAGTCCCTGAAGGGTGCAGGGTGTAGTATCTTCTGCAGTTCTTAGTGCAGGCAGGGGTTTCAGGGGTGAGGGAGGGTGAAGGGGAACAGAGTACAGCCAATGTAACATTAATTTGCAGGTCATACAGTTGATTGCCTCTTCCAGGTAGTTACCAAAACTGCATCAGATAAGGTGCAGTGAAGCTCACAAAAGAGGTTTCATCAGGCATCCTTCCTCGCCTGTGAGACCAAGATGTGGCCTCTCTTATTCATCCTACCTTTCAAACTTCTGACACTTGTCCCTCAGCTTTGAGGAGACTGCAGTCCCACAAGGGAAACACCAAGTCAAGGGTCAGCGCTAGAGTCGGTCACAGGTAGGGCCATGAGGTTGACGGTCCTGGGGCCACCAAATATCCACCACCTTCACCTGATCACTACCTCATTCCACATTGGTGTTGTGAAGGAAGGGATGGTGCTGACATAATGCCATGAAGCAAAATGAAGGGACATGAGACATCGGCATCACTCTGCAAGCTCGCTGGTGTGGACAGCATCTGCTATAAAGCATCACCGTGTGGGGAGAATGCTCAGAGTTGGTCAGCCTCCAGCTACTGCACCAGATAGGGATGAGGGAGGACACTGCAGTACAAAGCTGGATAACGTTGCTGGGTGTCTCTCTCGTTCTCCCTCCCTCCTTCTGCCTTTTCCATGCACTCACAGATGATGAATTTTGTTTTGGAGCCGGGCCAACTTGTCTTATTGTTATCAAAGGCATTCATGTAGATCATAAATGTGGCAAATGGCACAAATGCATTTAAGGGGAAGCTAGACAAGTATAGGAGGCACTAGGAAATACAATTATATGTTGGTAGTGTTAGATGAACTAGGATTGACAGATGCTCATGTGGAGCATGAACACTGACATAGACCAGTTGCGCCAAATGGCCTGATTCAGTGTTCTGAATACTATGCAATTCGAATTTATATAATGCACAGGAAGGATCAAAGTTGGATCTGGAAAACTTACCACAGGTCACCATGTACACACAGAAAGAGATGCCGTTAAAAAAAATACCTTTTTCAATCATCATGATCCCAGTGGTATGTGAACAAAACTGCACTGGGGCCAAAAGTTTGGTGCCGCTCCTTTTGATAGCATCGGCATACTTGCAGTTTATTGGCTTCCCTTTACACGGCTAATTTGAGAGAAAGTTTCAGAGTAACTGTTGCTGTAACCTTGGCAGAATGATCTCAAGTTTGCGGTTTAAATCGTATTTGCAGCTTTTTTACCAGGAGGAAGGTTTGCTCTGCAAATCCTTGCCTGTAAAGTTCCAAGAGGAATTCCCCAACACACCCTTGAGTAGCTTGGACGTTATGGCCCATTTTTCTTTTCTATTTTAATTTGCAAATTTACAATATGTCATTAGTTCTGATTTCATATTTTCTGAAAAAAAAGACTGCATTTTCAAATTATATTTAATGGGCAGAGCTTTGTTGTAACAGTTGGTAATGTTTATGTGGATCAAAATGAGGAAATATTTATTGTTTGCTAATTCACAGGAAAGCCAACCATAACCATGGCATTCACAATACTAAAGCAGAAGAGAAAAAGCTATTAAGAAGGACATGAACAGGAGTTCTGAGAATATAAAATTAAGTAGGGCTTAGAGAGAGCTATTTTATGTGAAGCTATAGAATCCTGCAGCAATTGGTTAAAATTAATCAGAGGAATTGGTTTATAAAACAACCTGAATACAATACTCACAGTTGCAGCATTATAGGATTAAATAAGGCAGATCAGGGAGATTATTAGGTTCTAAAGCCAGACTCTCATCTGTTGCCTCTGGTACTGTTCCACTTTCCTTCAAATTTTGGTGTCATCACCCCTTCTTCAAAATCACACTATTGACCTTTTTGTCCTTGCAAATTATTAAGCCACCTCCAACCTCCATTTCCTCTCCAAAGTACTTGAGCATGTTGTCACTTCCCAATTAATTCAAAAGATTTTGTAAAGAGCCAAGACACATAATCACTGCACTGGAGTGTTAGCTTGGAATATCTACTCGAGATCTGGAGTGGAGCTTGGCAAAGCAACGGAAAAACAACATTCTTCTGAACTGCATTCTCTTCTAGCTTTTCAATTCTGTACTTATGCTCTCTGATAATGTGAACACAGCGTAAGTTCATAACCTGTTTAAATCTGCAATATCTATAACTTTTGCATTTAAAGAACATGGAAATGGGAGTTGGCCATTCAGCCCCTCAAACCTGTTTCACCATAAAATTCAAAAACCTATCTTAATTCCATCCACTTGCTTTCATAGAATCATTGAATCCCTACAGTATAGAAGGAGGCCATTCAGCCCCTCGAGTCTGTACCAACCACAATCCCACCCAGACCCTATTCCTGCAACGCCGCACACTTACCTTGCTAATTTCCCTGACACTAGGTCAATTTATCATGACCAATCAACCTAACCCGCACACCTTTGGACTGTGGCAGGAAACCTGAGCACCCGGAGGAAACCCACGCAGACACGGAAAGAAAGTGCAAACTTCATACAGTGACCCGAGGCCGGCATTGAACCTGGGTCCCTGACACTGTGAGGTAGCAGTGCTAACCACTGTGTCACCCTGCCGTCCAGTTGATTTTATTACCAGCTTTAATTACCATTAATTCCCTTGCCTAAAACACATCTATCAATCTCAGTTGTAAAATTTGCAACTGACATTTTTGCATGCATGTTGTAGTCCAGAATATGGATAATGATAGTAGGGGCTCCAGTTTCTTCCTATTGCACCATATAGCTGACCAGACCAGAAATCTCTCCAGTCTCACCTCTACTAAAAGGAAGCGTTTACAAGTTAACACAACTTTTTCAGCCACATTCTTTGGCTATCAAGCCTAAACATGGGACTTGAACTTAGAACTTCTAACCCAGAGGCAGGGATATTGTCACTACACCACAAGACTTCCTTTGCAGCATCTGTGGAGAGTGAAGCAGAGTTACTGTTTCAGGTCAGTGACCCTTCACCAGGTTTTGTTTATTTCTCTACAGCTGCCACTTAGCCTATTGAAAATTTACTGCACTTCAGTTTTTGTTCAAAATAATATTGAATTTGTATAAAGACCTTGGGCCACAGATTGAGTACTGTGTAAAGGTTTGGGCACACCATCATAGGAAGGATGCAAAAAGCACTGAAAATTATGGAGCATGCATGTAGGGTGACCTAATAAAAGATCTTTGAGATTATGAGATTATGGATGACATGATTTCCATTGGTTGATCACGTGCAAATGAAAGGCCAAAGATTTAAGATAATCATGAAAAGAATTAAGGGGGAGATGAGCAAAAGCTCTTCATTCAGAGAGTAGCTAAATGTGTAATTTGCTGCCACAACACACTGTAAAAGCAGAGTCCGTAAATTCTTTTATAAGGTAGTTAGCTGATTCAAAAAGAGGAACATTAAAGGTTAAAGGAAGCAAATACCAGTGTGTGGTTAAAATTAGTTGGCTCCTGTGAAGAAAACCACCAGCACATGCTTGAAAGGTCAAATGATCTAGTATGGGCTAACATTCTATGATTCCTGAATTGAATCTGTTTTCCTTATCACCACATTGTATTTTCTACTGCTTAGCAGATTTTCAAACCAGGTCAATTACCAGTAATGCACCAATTCTCTTTAAGAGACTTGGGGATCTTACCAAAAAAAGTCAAAGTACAAAACAGGTGGGAAAATTTCGGATCTGTTTTTTTTAGCGAGGCCACAAGTCGAATCTTATGCACTCCTGAGCAAAAATAATCCCTAAATCTGTTTTCTGCCTGAAAGGGTTAATAGTCACACAAGTTTTAAAATCATACAAGCTGCTATGAAAATCAAAGGTCTTCTTATAACAGCCTTCACAGACAGGCACCAAGGTCATTAGTTTGGGCTAATTAGATAGCTTTTTAAATCAGATATCTGTAACTAGGAGGGAGTGATCCATGGGCTGGACTATGATAATTTGTAGCCATAATGTATTAAGTTTTCACACTGATTGGATATTATAATGAAGCAAGTGTAAGGTGATTGTGATTGGTTTTAAAAACTGTACTTTCATATGATGTAACCGTCTATGATTGGACGGAGATAACCCCTATTCTTTTATTAGTATGTGCTAATTACGTGTAACCGAAGCTAAGACTTTAATTGTCTACGTGTTTCTAAATTTTTCACTTTGAATGGTCTGAATGATTTCATTCGGAGTCCCATAGCTAGAGCAAATCATCTTGATCCACCCTGTAACTTTGTCTGGCTACTTGAGAGGAATGATAGTTTTAAATACAACAAGAAAATTATTATAACAGCCTATAATACCGCTTGTAGGGGGAGTGGGTTGGGCCTAAATCGCCCGAAAGCTGGCTGATAGCAGCAGAGGGTGCCACTGCGCCTGTGCAGGTCTCTGCTCTGATACCTCATGGCTACAAATTATCATGGTCCAACTCATGGATAACTCCCTTCCTGAAACTCTCCCATTTTCCCGCCCATTTTGGACTTTGACTTTTTTTGCTAAGATCGCCCCAAGTCCCTCAAAAAAAATTGGTGCATTATTGATAATTGACCTGGTTTGAAAATCTGCTAAGCAGTAGAAAATACAATGTGGTGATAAGGGAAACAGATTCAATTCAGGAACCATAGAATGTTAGCCCATATTAGATAATTTGACCCTTCAAGCATGTACTGGTGTTTTTCTTCACAGGAGCCAACTAATTTTAATCACACACTGGTATTTGCTTCCTTTAACCTTTAATGTTCCTCTTTTTGAATCAGCTAACTACCTTATAAAATAATTTATGGACTCTGCTTTAAGTGTTTTGTGAGACCTGTAACACAGCTTCTGCTAGATATAGCCGATCCGTGGCCTGAACCCGGCACCCCTCCCCCTGCATTACCGCGGGGCCCAAGGCCATTTGCAACCAACCCCCAACCCAGAATAATCACATTCCCCCCCACGCCCCCCCCCGCCATCCCTCCCCATGGCTGGACCGATCGCCATCCCCCCAAACCACACCCCCCCACCCCCCCCTGCCCCGGATCACTATGCACAGTGGTTCCTTCCTCAACCGATCGCTGTGCAGAGTGACAGCATTCCACTCCCTCCCCACTAAACAGCCCCCCTCCCCCCCCCAGTAGAACCTGTCCCCTCACTTTCTGCCCCCTTGACACTGCCTGGTGCCTGGTGGGTAGTGCCAGCTGGCACTGCATCAGGGACACTCCTCCCTTGCCCTTGACCTCCCAGGATGGCCTCAATGGTCTGCAGTCTCATCAGCGAGGCCATTACGTCTGGCCCCCATTGATGGGGCACCATACGTGAATCTTGCCAGAAAGAACCTCCCTTGGTAAGGCCAAACAGGAAAGTGAGCCCGGACAATTCTGTCCAAGACTCACTAATTCCATTTAAATTATATTTAAATTAATTTGAAATAATTTATTCAGCCTCGTGCGAGGCCGACCGTGCCGAATATTCGGTGCCGGTACGATTGTGAGAGGTGAGAAATTGGGCACGACCCTGATTTCTTGGCTCTCTTATGATCTTACCGGCTCGCCCCACCCATCAGCTGGCTGGTAAGATCACCCACATTATCTAATGCCTTAAGTAATTCCAAATCAATAGTTTCCAGTAAAGAGAAGGGTGGGGGGGGGGGGGGGGGGGGGAGGAGAATTCCCCCATCCTACTCATATGGGAAATGCAAAAGTCCAATGATCTCGGAGGAAATTTTCCAGTTTTGGGGTGGGCATGGCTGGAGAATTCCATCCAAAACTCAATGGCTGACTTCTCACCAAATGATATCAATGCCATTCTGTGTCTAATCAAAACACACACCATACAATATTTATCTTTAAACTATTATTTAACAATTTGAAATCTGAGATGAGGTTCTGAACTCATATTTGCACCATCAGTAGGACCATTGTTTTCACCTCCATAACATTGTTTGACTTCACCACTGTCTCAGCAAACGTATTGCAGAAACATTCATTTGCACCTTTGTTACCTTTAGATTTGATTATTCAAATGCTCTCCTCGCTGGCTTCCCACATTCCACTCTCCATGAACTTGAGATTTTCTAAAGCTGTGCTGTCCATGCACTTACTTGCACCAAGTCCCATTCAGCTATCACCCCTCTTTTCATTGGCCTACATTAGTTCCCAATTAAGCAACACCTCGATTTTAAAATTGTCATCCTTGTTTTCAAATCTCTCCACATCCTCACCCCTCCATATCTCTGTAAACTCCTCCAGCCCCATTACCTTCTATTATTGTGATCTGATGATTCTGGCTTCTTTAAAGTTCCTGATTTTAATCAGTCCACCACTGGTGACTGTCCTTTCAGCTGGCTAGCCTCTAAGCTCTGGAACTTTCTCCCAAAATCTCTCCACTTCTCTTTCTTTCTTTAAAACATTCTCAAAACCTATCAACTGCCCTAATATTTCCTTATGTGGCTGGATGTCTAATTTTGCTTTATAACTCTTCTGTGAAGTACCTTGGCATGTCTTATTACATGAAAGGCTGTATCTAAATCTAAGTTGTTGTTGCTGTTTAATTACATATCTAGTATATTGAAAGACTGAACAACTACATAGAGAGGTACTGGCTGTTTAGAACATGAATGTGTATGTGTAGCTGGAGTTTGATTAGCTTTGGGGCGGGATGGCATGTGTAGTAAAGCTGTAAAATTGGCAGTGTATTCCACTTCTGTCCCAGCCCTCCCACCTGATCAAATGCCCTCTGAGCTCGCCTCAGGGGATGGTGTGAAATTCTGCCATAGTACGCTCAAAGGACTTTCATGTTACTTTTGTTATTCTTTGATGAAAGGTTCTAGGGTATCTGAAAATAAAAAAGCATTTAGATATTACCCCACTATTACTATGTTTATTTAGTTATAAGAGTGTTAATGAGTATTATGAATGATATGTGGTTGACATTGAACATTTTTATTATTTAGGTATTGGTTTATTACTGAATCTTTTTGTCTTGTACTCATCAGGACATTTACAGGAATACCAAATACAAAAGAACACCAATTTATACTTCATGAGAAGAGAATGCTGATTGGTTGGCAAGGGAACTCTGATTCATAGAGGCTTGCTGAGGAGAATGTGCCAGTTAACTGATGACTAACAATTAACTACCAAGCTTTGTTGAAAACTTTAAACCAGGCAGTTTGCCTCTGAATGGTCAAGGCATTGCCCTGGGGAATAAGCCAGTGAATGGCTGTTATCCTTTTTTTATTCATTAGTAGGACATGGGTATCACTGGCTGGCCAACATTTATTGCCCATCCTAGTTGCCCAACGGCAGTTCAGAGTCAACCACATTGCTGTGGCTCTAGAGTCACATGTAGGCCAGACCAGGTAAGGATGGCGGATTTCCTTCCCTAAAGGACATTAGTGAACCAGGTGGGTTTTTATGACAATTGACAATGGTTTCATGGTCATCAGTAGATTTTTAATTCCAGATTTTAAAAATTGAATTCAATTTCCACCCTCTGCTGTGGTGGGATTTGAACCCGGGTCCCCAGCTGAGTTTCTGGATTAATAGTCCAGCAATAATACCACTGGGCTATCATCCAATTTAGTTGCAACAGGCGCAATGTATGTGTTCTTTCTGTCTGCAAAGAACAGGGCTCTGTGTACTAATGTATGTAGCTTCTAGCCTGTGTAAATATGCAATACTGCGAGCTTGGCTGATAATCTTCAATTAGAAGTCAGCATAATTCTTGACACACTCAATCTCAGGATCACATCTAATGTTTGACACTGTGCTTTGAATTTTGCAAGAATGTTATGAACAGCCAAAGGGGCCTGCTGTTTGATATGCTTTGTCAGTCTTTAGGATATGCGGCCTCCATACCTGGCACAGCGGCACTCAAATTCATACATTACATTACTCATTTGTGTGGTAGTGCAAACTTCTTGCAAGATAGCTTTGATGCACCCTATTTCAGCATTAAGCTTGCACAGTGATCAAATGGCTTGGGCCCAATTTACAAGGTTGGCAATAAGGCCAATCTTATAGTGCTTGGAACTGTAGGAATTCCAACATGTATAATAATTGGTGAAGGCAGGCTTGTGGTAGATGGTGGTAGAAAACACCCTGGAACATTTCTCACCTAGTACATCAAGGAATGGGAGCTCATTTGAATTTCAAAGATGAATTTGAACGCAGGATGCAGTGGGCCTAAGGCCAGCAGTATATCTCACCTACATCCAACTTTCTAATGAACATAAAGCTCGCTTCCTAAATGAGGGATCCCACTGTACATTTACCTTTAGGCTGCTGCTGGCAAGATAACTCACTTTTGATACAACCAGGATAACTTTGAGTGTTCAGAGACTCTGCACCTATTTGACTTAACATTTCAATACAGCCAGGTTGAACTACAATACCCTAAGCTATTGTCTGGAAATCTTGCATATGGAGCCAATTGTCTTTCAGTTGGATGATAGGACATAGAAAGAACAGAATAAAAGAATATAAAAACAATAAAAATGTGAAATATGGAATATTAGTTTTAAGTAGCGCAAAATTAAAATAATGTCCAGAATTCTCCAGTCTCGTATGCCCTGCTGTCACTGCTAGCGAGAACAGAGAATTTGGCGCTCAGCCCAAAGTCCATTCGCTGCAGTGGGAGCAGAGAATCCCAGCCGCGGGCAAGATGAGAGAATTGCAGCCAAATAAGACAGCAAGAAACAATCCATCCCATGATTTGTTATAATAGAACTGCTTAGTTTGTTTCACAATGACTTCTTTCCAATATTGATATCAAATTTCAAATTCTTATGGGAAACATAGTGAGGGGAGAATACCACAGAGTAAGCATAAGTAGCCTAGAAAAAGTTTTATTTTTTGTAATTAAAGGTTTAGTCTATAAAGAAAGAATAGAAGTAGTAACTTGCACGTATATAGTCGAATTAAATGTGGAAACATCCCAAGATACTTCGCAGAGGCATAATCAAAAATGGGCAGTGAACCACAAAAGGAGATATTAGGAAGAATGACCAAAAGCTTAGTCAAAGCTGTAGCTTTTAAGGAAGGTTGTAAAAGAGGAGAGGGTGATGGAGAGGTAGTGCTTTAGAGAGGGAATTTTCTAGCATTGGGCCAAGGTGACTATTGACATGCCACCAAAAGTAATGCTGAAGTAAAAGAGAGCCACCAGATGTTATAGTCAGAAGAATGAAGAGTTTGAATGTGGAGGAGGACAGTCTAGCTTATGGGCTTAAAACTTGGAACATGGCTCGCATTGACAGCCCCTGATTTTAGTGGTCTAATACTGCCAGCTGAGTAAAAGTATGTCTATAATATTAGTGAATATTCCATGTATAAGTTGGGTGAGGAGTAAGGAGGATTCTGCATTTGCGAAAAGTCTAAAGATTACCTCCATATAACCCACCATGATTCTTTAAAGTCAACAGCTTATGTAGTTGGCATATGTCCAAGTTGATTAAGTAAACATACAAATTAAACATTAAACAAACCGTGAAAATTTGCCATTGGCCTATGTGAAAGCTAGATCTCATTATGCTATCTAAAATTGAAACTTGCTATTGTAAACATTTAATATAATACATTATTTGTTTGTTATGCTATCTAACGTAGCCTAATCATGTTACGTGAATCCAACTTCATGCTATATGGAACAATGCATGAAATGAGCAGTTCCATTTCACAGACAGCAGTCAGTGCTACAAAATACCAGCTGTCATCGCTGATTAATACATTCTTGACAATGATGCTGTGCCGTTTGCTAAAAATGTAAGATAAAAATTGCTGAATATGCAGGAATTTGAATTTTGATAACAAAATTGGAAAGAAGTCGTGAAAAAAACGAAGCAGTTCTATTATAACAAATCATGGGATGGATTGTTTCTTGCTATGGATACATGAATAAAGTTAAATCACAGTAAATCAAACTGGATGGAGTGGCATGGCAGTGCAGTGATAGCATCCCAAGCACTAGGGGCAAGTCCTACTTCAGAATTTGTTAACTATGGAAGGTTGATTGTCAGTCTGTAAATCCATCCAATATGGCAAATAGTAAGAGTGGGAGGACTTCCTGGTCAGCCACACTGCAGAAAGCAATGGCAAACAACTACACCATAATCATGAACCAATCCATGGGTGCCCATGTCACCTGGCTTCAGAATACAGGGGCAGAATTTTCTCAGAAAAATTCCAAGTGTAGAATGGGTGAGAAAACGGGAAGTTTTCTCGCCTGTTTTTCCAGCAAGGTAAGTTACCTGAGTTTATGGCATTCTGTGCAATACAAAAGCTGTAATCTGTTTCCCGCCAGTAGGGGGAATCAGAGTCTATTCACAGTGGGAAGCTGGCTGCTGACGGCACCATTGTGCAGGTGCCCCAATCTACCAGTATAGTGTGTACAAGTGGACACAGTATACTGGGAGATCTGTCAACCCCCCACCCCCACATCGTCAGACCTCGATCGCTGGCCTCAACCCCCAGTTGTAAGTCCTAATCCTCGATCACCCAACCGCTGGCCCCACCAACCAGCTCCCACCTCCCCCTCCCAGGGTGCAGAGTTCCCTCCTTCCTTTCCCTCGTATGGACTTATCTTCTGCCTCCCCCAGTCTGGCTCTGCCCCAGTCAGACCTGCCCCCATCAGGCCCTGCCCTCAGGTCCTGCCCCCGCAGACCCCACCCCCCTTGACACTACCAAGTGTCTGGTGGGCAGTGCCACGGTGCCCAGTGGGCACTGCCAGGCATAAAGCTGATTTTGCCAGAAGATCGTGGAGGCAATATCGGGAGAGGTGAGAAATCGTGCATGAGCCCGATTTCTCGCCTATCACTCATATTTCCCACCCCACAACTTGATTAGCGCAGTGGGCTAGAAAAGTCCCCCCCTCCCCCCCAGATGTTTCTGAAGGAGGGAGCAAGCCCCTCATTTCAAATCCATTTTGTTAGTGTTATTTGCCAATATGTTTTATTAGTATAAAGGCAAAATGCTGTGGATGCTGGAGTCCGAAACAAAATGCCAGAAAATCTCAGCAGGTCTGACAGATTACTGTGTACAGTTCTGGTCACCCTATTATAGAAAGGATATTATTAAACTAGAAAGAGGGCAGAAAAGATTTACCAGGATGCAACCGTGACTTGATGGTTTGAATTATAAGGAGAGGCTGGATAGACTGGGACTTTTTTCCCTGGAGTGTTGGAGGCTTAGGGGTGATCTTATAGAGGTCTACAAAATAATGAGGGTCATAGATAAGGTAGATATTCAACATTTTTTCTCAAAGGTAGGGGAGTCTAGAACTAGAGGGCATAGGTTTAAGGTGAGAGGGGAGAGATACAAAAGAGTCCAGAGGGGCAATTTCTTCACACAGAGGGTGGTGAGTATCTGGAATGAGCTGCAACGGTAGTAGTAGAGGCGGGTGCCAGTTTGTCTTTTAAAAAGCATTTAGACAGTTACATGGGTAAGATGGGTATAGAGGGATATGGGCCAAACGTGGGCAATTGGGACTAACTTAGTAGTTAAAAAAAGGGTGGCATGGACAAGTTGTAAACCTCCATGATTATCTGTGGAGACACAATAGAGCCAACATTTCGAGTCAGGATGACCCTTCGTCAGTTCAGTCAGATGTTTTATTAGTAGCTCTTTTTGAATTTGAATTTGCTTTTTTCAGTCTTTATTTTTTGCAAAGCATTTTTTAGCTTGTTTCTGGTTTGTCCACCTGAATTCAGAAATATATCGATAAGCACGACAGCCGCTCTACTGAGGTCAGCAACTAGTTCATTTACACAACTTATTTAGGGATCTTGGGAATGAACTGCTGCAGAGCTTCCAGTGGTCACCCACCTTAAATCCAGTGAGAAACCAACTGATTACATAAAGAACATTTGTTTCCGACGTTTCATTTCCACATGTCTCCCACCAGAGTTCTGACATGAGATCAATGGAAGTCCTGAGCATTTCAGCCTCCTAGGGCCTAATTTTACCATCAAGTTGCGCCCGTTTTCGGGCATGAAAACTTGGTAAAGTCGGGCGTGAGGCAAGTAGCGCGATTTGCATGCATGCATTTAAATTGACTTAATGGGCTGCACGCCCAACCTTACCGGCACGGCGTTCGCCCTTTACCAACCTTTACCACCGCGTTCGCAGAATCAGCGCGAAACAGACATGCTCCGCAAAAGTCCAATTCGGGCACTCCAGTTAGTGAGGAGGTAAGTGCCGAGTGACTGACGGCTCTCTGCTTGAGATCGGTGGAGGGGTGGGGGAAGGAGGGTCCGCTGCCATTCTGCCTAAGTTCAGTGAGGGAGAAGGTGGGGTCCGCTGACACTCTGCCTGAGATCAGTCGGGGGGATGGGTGTCCGCTGCCATTCTGCCTGAGATCATTGCGGGGGGGGGGGGGGGGGGGGGGGGGGGGGGGAGAAGGTGGGGGTCTGCTGCCACTCTGCCTGAGATCAGTGGTGGGGAAGGGAGGAGGGGCCCGTGATTGGTCTGGGTGGTGGAGGGGAATAAGAGGGTCAGTAATGTTGTGGGGGTGGGGAAATGTCTGTGGGAGCTAGGAAGAGGCATTATCCGGCCCTGGAGGGATGTGGCAGGGGAGCCGCATTCTATCTTTTTTTTTGCGCATGCGCAGTTGGAGGCACCGATCGGAGCTGCAGGATTTCGGGCACGTTAAGCCCCGCCCTCAGGCTTCTGCAGCGCGATTTGGAATTACTGATATTTTTTCAGGCAGAGTGCGTATGGGGGCACCTGAGAACGGGTCTGAAAGTCGGATCTGAAACACTCCCAGTTTTAAGTCCACCCAGCACTTAGAATCAAAATGGTAATTAGGGTCCCTCATGTTCCTTTGACTTGTAGTGTATTTTACTGTAACATACATAACTTTGTTTTATCTTCTGAAGAGGCATGATTGGGTCATTAAGTAGTCAAATGAAATGCATGCCATGTTTCTTTTCTCTTACGCATTTATTGTTTAATCATCTGTTTGTCTGTTTATAGTCTGAGCATGGTCTGGTGTGTTTTACTCTACTGGCTTCCAAAGTGGGCACATTATATAAAAAGTAACTGAAACACAATAACAAATGCAAGAATTTTAACTTCCAAGTGAATGCAGATTTGGATGTGGGTAGGAAGAGTTAAAGCATCCAGTTGGATCAGGAACCTGATGTAATAACTGCCCATTTCCAGATTTAACCCAAGCGGATTCACAGGGATGAGCAACACCCGTGGAATTGTCAGGTAAATAATTAAAATATTCAACAAGACAATTAACTGTGAATTTTGCCCAGTATTCTGGCTTTAACAGCAACCACATGGATTTCCTGAGCAATGTGGAACTAGGCAGGATCAACCAGGTGAGAGCAGAGTGGGGAGTGCTTCTCCAGTGAAACTGTCAGGCTGGGAGGCCTTCAAACAGTGAAACAGGATAGCTTTCTCGGTAAACAACTGCCACTCACATTACTTCTTCTGAAAGTGTTCACACTGCTCAATAGATGATTTCCAACTTCTTGGAAATATGTTCATCTGTCTTGAACTTCACTCACCTTGATTTGTACTTCCCTGCTGTCAACTTTCAGCAGACTATGCAGCTCTAACACAAAATGTCAAAAGTTTATTTATTAGTCACGAGTAAGGCTTACATTAACACTGCAATGAAGTTACTGTGAAATTCCCCTCGTCGGCATACTCCGGCACCTTTTCGGGTCAATGTACCTAACCAGCACGTCTTTCAGACTGTGGGAGGAAACCGGAGCACCCGGAGGAAATTCACGCAGACACGGGGAGAACATGCAAACTCCACAGAGACAGTGACCCAAGCCAGGAATTGAACCCAGGTCCCTGGTGCTGTGAGGCAGCAGTGCTAACCACTGTGCCACCATACCGCCCATACAAGAAGAGGAATAGTAGTAACACCAAAAACACCAATAGCAGTGAGAACAAGAATAGAAGCAGCACCAACTGCCTTCTTGTCAGCCACATGCTGCTCCATTGGACAAAGGGGATGGGCACAGAGATCCATCTGAAAGTCTAAACCCCCACTACGTGGTTTACAGACAGGGGATCAACTCTTCTGGCGTCTGTCCCTCGGGATGCTCAGGTTTTCACAGCAATTCATTGTTAATAATTGCAGCTTCCCGGAATTGGACCTCCTTTCCACTGGAACAGGTGGGCATGCACTGCCTATGGATAATAAAGTGGTTATCACTGGAGGACATTCCCGGCTCTCTGCCTCTCCCTGAAGTTCTGCAGTCTTTTCTCCAGCAAGGAAAGAAAGCAGGGAGTTGCGAGTGTGAGAAATGGATTGTGTAGGGATGAGTGAAGGACAACATTTGTCGAGAGTGAAGCATGGGTGTGAGGTAATACAAAATTGAGTGATAGTTTTGATTGTTCAGATGGCAATTTGAGGAGATACCTCAAGAGAGAGGAATGAACCGAGTTGAAAGGTGCATTGGTCCGAGGAGTGCTGTGCAGCAGAATGGTGGGAAAGTCAAAGTGCGGGTGGTTGACCTCGGAAAGTATTATGCTGCTCATCTTTCCTGCCTTCCTGAGTCCTTGATCCTCGAGACACTGTCTCCAGGTTCAAGGGACCACGCTCCTCCATCTCACTTCCTCGGTAACTTACAATCACGCCTGCCTAGTTGGAGAGGCTGGTCTCTTCCTCCCAACCTTGGCAAAAATCATCTCAGATTCCTCAGCAGGAACTCCACCTAAAACCTGGGGTCAATCTTTTCAGGTCTCTCTTTCATTTCTGTGGTTGCTGAAGTCACGTGAATCAATGCGGAGTTCAGTCACTCCGACCACTGCTGAGATCCCTTTTACTGGAAATCTTTTTTTTGACAGATTTGGCAAGTTATCCCACCTGGTAGGTCAGGAAGCTCGAAAGCAAGGTTCCGTTGCTAAGGCTGAGGTAATGAGCAACAGTACAGACCTCGAACAGGACAAAGAGGTTTTGTGTCAATTTTCAGCTTTCCCACCGTGTGCAGGTCTATTGAGATAAATTCTGTCCAGGAGTTTTCTGTTCAATCCTTAAACTTGCTACAGATTACCAAGGTATTGAGTTCTTTAAGGGCACAGTCTAAGTCTAGGTCTACTGAGACCTTGAACATCAGAAATGCACCCAAAAATGTAACATTCCTCTCAACATTATTAATGTTTTGGTACCACTGCAGTTCATTTTTAAAGAAGCTGATGATAAAAAATATCCATTGTGAATCATAGTAGTACTTTACATTTCTAAAAAATAGGGCTGGATTCTCTGACCTCACTCGCAGCTGAGATGCTCTGATCCTGCTGCAGTGAATGGAGATTGGTTGAGTGCCAAATTCTCCATTCTTGCTGGCAGCGGCGATGATGTATGAACGGCCAGAAAATTCCGGCTATAGTTTAACTACCCATCTAGTCATCTTTATTCTAGCAATAGAAATTTTGCAGACAACATAAATAGGTGAGCAAATCTTTGTGCATGTATTTGAGCAAGCACCAAGTTTTCTCGTCAAGCCCAGCATTGCTGTAATCAGAGGCATAACAGCACTTTCATTTATGCTCGTGGTGCAAAAGCTTCTCCCACTGATTTCCAAACTCAAATTTATGATTTCTGTTCCAGGTGATGAACGTATGGATGGGGAATGCAAAATTGGAAGATCAACCATACTGAGAATAATTAGCTTATAAAGCACACAAAAAAAAGCCTAACCTCGATAGGGCCCATTCTGTGAAGCAGAGCTTTAAGCACAGAACTGTACTCTCAAAGAGAATATCATAGGATTCATTAAATTAAATGGACAGAAAAATCACAGGCTGCGTGCCTTGTTATTTTCCAAAATGTGCTTCCTGCAAGCACTCTCTCTCCTGGATTGCAGAAAACTTCTTATGATTACATCACCAACAATTCGAGTACTGAAGGATCACATTGGCATAATGTAGTGGCAATAGCTTTGAAAATGTGCATTACATGAAGTGCTGGCACTGCAAATTTGCTGCAAGATCTTCATGACCTGCCAAAATGAGAAGCAATCTCTACCAAAGAATGGGGGAAAGGAAGTGGATAAATTAAATGGCAAATGTTTTGAAGGAAGTTATTTGAATTTACTCAATAAGCAAAATAAGCCTCAAACTGTTCGCCTCAAAAAATAAATATTAGATTGTTGTGGAAAGTTCCCTGATTTATACTGATATCAACTGATACCACTTAATGATAACATATTTATTCATTGTAGTGTCTTCTTTAAGATTGTCTGCCATTTACCAAATGCACTTAAATGTTCAACATATCAACAAATGCAGAAAAATTGAAAGCTTTGCAACTGTATTTGTTTTTTGTATCCTTGGTTCATATAGACTATTGTAGTTTAATACGTCATGAATTCATAGAATCATAGAATCCCTATAGTGCAGGAGGCCATTCAGTCCATCGAGCCTGCACCAACAACCAACCCAGTCCCCCGACACTAAGGGGCAATTTAGCATGGCCTATCAACCTAACCTACACAGTGTGGGAGTGTGGGAATGTGGGAGGAAACCAGAGCACCCTGAGGAAACGGGGAGAATGTGCAAACTCCACACAGACAGAATTGCATGTTCCCATTTCATAGTGTTAACTTTGCATGATATAGAATTAAAAATAAATAAAAATAAGAAGGTTGTTGACATTTTCACTGGTTTTCCTTGGATGGGAAGGACAGCAATTGTTTGTACCCAGGTTCTTTAAATATTGTATCCTTATCAATGGTCAGTGTTAGGCAAGGTGAAATGAGGAGATAGACATAAAAAAATGTGCCATTTAATGCTGGTCCTCTGGGGTTCTGCTTGGCAATTATGACAGTTAGAGCAGGAAATTATAAGAATTGACTCCATCTAGTGAATACCAGGGCTTTTATGTGTTCATTTTAATGGCAGCTGGGTCAGCCATTGAAATATTTACAGTAGAATGTTAAGCTGCTGATTTTGCTTCTGGTAACATTTCTTTTGATCTGGTTTAATAACCTGAGGGTGAGTGGAAAAACACATGCCATCTTAAATTGAAATTTAACAAGGGAGCCTTTTATTTTGTTTATATGTTTGCCACAAGATAGTAGACACCTCAATGTTATGGGATATTAATATATGTAATTTGGCTGAATAGTCTGCAGTTTTAACCTTCAATATACTGAATAATCTTCAATCAAGCAAACCTTATTTTTTGCTAAAAGTTGTTTTTTTCACTATGCTGGAATTTCTTGTGGCCAGGAATCTGTCAAAGGACAGAAGGTGTCAGATTTTAACAGCTTGTTCTTGGCATGAGTTAGATTAGATTAGAACAGTACAGCACAGAACAGGCCCTTCGGCCCACGATGTTACGCCGAGCTTTATCTGAAACCAAGATCAAGCTATCCCACTCCCTATCATCCTGGTGTGCTCCATGTGCCTATCCAATAACCGCTTAAATGTTCCTAAAGTGTCTGACTCCACTATCACTGCAGGCAGTCCATTCCACACCCCAACCACTCTCTGCGTAAAGAACCTACCTCTGATATCCTTCCTATATTTCCCACCATGAACCCTATAGTTATGCCCCCTCGTAATAGCTCCATCCACCCTAGGATATAGTCTTTGAACGTTCACTCTATCTATCCCCTTCATCATTTTATAAACCTCTATTAAGTCTCCCCTCAGCCTCCTCCGCTCCAGAGAGAACAGCCCTAGCTCCCTCAACCTTTCCTCATAAGACCTACCCTCCAAACCAGGCAGCATCCTGGTAAATCTCCTCTGCACTCTTTCCAGCGCTTCCACATCCTTCTTATAGTGGGGTGACCAGAACTGCACACAATATTCCAAATGTGGTCTCACCAAGGTCCTGTACAGTTGCAGCATAACCCCACGGCTCTTAAACTCCAACCCCCTGTTAATAAAAGCTAACACACTATAGGCCTTCTTCACAGCTCCATCCACTTGAGTGGCAACCTTTAGAGATCTGTGGATATGGACCCCAAGATCTCTCTGTTCCTCCACAGTCTTCAGAACCCTACCTTTGACCCTGTAATCCACATTTAAATTAGTCCTACCAAAATGAATCACCTCACATTTATCAGGATTAAACTCCATTTGCCATTTTTCAGCCCAGCTTTGCATCCTATCTATGTCTCTTTGCAGCCTACAACAGCCCTCCACCTCATCCACTACTCCACCAATCTTGGTGTCATCAGCAAATTTACTGATCCACCCTTCAGCCCCCTCCTCTAAGTCATTAATAAAAATCACAAAGAGCAGAGGACCAAGCACTGATCCCTGTGGCACTCCGCTAGCAACCTGCCTCCAGTCCGAAAATTTTCCATCCACCACCACCCTCTGTCTTCAATCAGACATGGAGATGCCGGCGTTGGACTGGGGTAAACACACTAAGAAGTTTAACAACACCAGGTTAAAGTCCAACAGGTTTATTTGGTAGCAAAAGCCACACAAGCTTTCGGAGCTCTAAGCCCCTTCTTCAGGTGAGTGGGAATTCTGTTCACAAACAGAGCATATAAAGACACAGACTCAATTTACATGAATAATGGTTGGAATGCGAATACTTACAACTAATCAAGTCTTTAAGAAACAAAACAATGTGAGTGGAGAGAGCATCAAGACAGGCTAAAAAGATGTGTATTGTCTCCAGACAAGACAGCCAGTGAAACTCTGCAGGTCCACGCAACTGTGGGAGTTACAAATAGTGTGACATGAACCCAATATCCCGGTTGAGGCCATCCTCGTGTGTGCGGAACTTGGCTATCAGTTTCTGCTCAGCGACTCTGCGCTGTCGTGTGTCGCGAAGGCCGCCTTGGAGAACGCTTACCCGAATATCTGATATTATCCAGGCATTGAAATGTAAACAATATGCACTTAAGGGGCCCAGAGGTGATGAGGTCTGGAGTGACTGATTATATCATTCTGCCTGCATTTGATTGGCCTAATCGAACGATGCAATTGGGGTTTCGGATCAATTCATTGGCTGGATGACAGAGAATCTTCCGGAAGCGAGTGGAGAACTGTGGATAAAGAGAAATATGAGCCTTTGTTTGGCAGTGATAACTCGAAGAGACCAACCATCGCAAGAAGACTTGTGCCCTGAAAGATGCTTTAGAGAAGGAGAAGATAAATTCTACATCGAGGATATTTCTTGGCCAAGGTTTTCCGAAATTCGGTCGTATCTATTTTCAGTTAAATAGTTAAAATTGATGTTCAGTTCAAGTTAATATGCAGTTTAAGGGTTAAGGTTCAGTTGAAAGTTGATGTTCAGTTAAAGTTCAATAATGAGTTGCAACTGTTTATGTTTGATTTGGTACTATAAGTGTTAAATAAAGAAATAATTGTATTACTGTCCTTTTTTGTCTTATTAAACTGGAATGCTTGGAAGGTGTTTAAATTAAAGCTGTGTAACAGTAAGATTTCCACTATAAGAAGAAACACACAATGGACGGGAATCTCCAGCCCCCCAGCTACGTGTTTCTCAGCGGTGGGAGGTGGCATGCCATTTGCTGATGGCAGGATTCTCTGGTCTCACCACTGTCAATGGGATTTCCCATTGAAGCCACCCTACGCCGCTGGGAAACCCGCAGTAGTGGTGCACTGCCAGTGGGACCAGAGAATCAGCTGGCATGAATGACCAGAAAAATCCGTCCTATATCTATCAAGTATTAGAAAACAAGAAACAACAAGCATTTACATGAAAACTTTTACATCCTCAGGACATTCAGAAGCTTGTTACAGTCAATGAAATACTTTTGGAAGTGCAGTTACTGTTCTCATGTAGGATACTGCAGCAGTCAATATATGCAGAGCAAGATCTCAAAATAACAGTGAGATGAATGACCAGATAATCTGCTTTAGTGATGCTAGCTGTGGGATAAATGTTGCCGAAGATACTAAAAGGGACTCTCTTTTTGACAATGGTATAGTCATAATGTCACTGGACTAGTAATCCAGAGGCCCAGGCTAATGCCCTCGGGACATTGGTTCAAAACTCATCACTGCAGGTGGTGGAATCTAAATTCAATTGGTTAATGAAAATCTAGAATTAAAAGCTATCAGAAATAGAGCCATAGAATTATTGATCATTGTCAAAGTCCATCTTGTTCACTAATGTCCTTTAGGGAAGGAACTTGCTGTCTTTACATAGTCTGCCCTACATGTCTCTAGACTCATAGCAATGTGGTTGACTCTTAACTACCCTTTGAAATAGCATAGCAAGTCTCTCAGCTGTACCAAACCACTCCACAAGAATCAAAAATAATAAAGCAGGACAGACGTCTCAGTCTTTTGGCTAAGTTAAAGCATTGGATCAAGTGTGAGATCTCGGTTTGTGTTGGCTTGGATCCAGTATGTCACTCTTATTGGGACCATGAATTGGATTCAATTTGAATATAAATTAGTTTTTGGAGAAAGCAAGGGGATTGATTAAGGGCTAGCCCTGTCCACTCTGTACACTGGCTATGTAACTCTGAGAAAGGAAAATTAAATAAAACAGGACAGACCATCTGGCATTGACTTTGGCACCGAAAACAACACACAGCACTGTTGACACTGCAAAGTCCTCCTTATGAACATCTGGGGCTTGTGCCAGAATTGGAAGAGCTGTCCCAAAGCCTAGTCAAGTAACAGCCTGACACAGTTGCACTGACCGAATTATACCTTACAATTAATGTGTCAGACACCACCATCCAGACTCAGCAAAAGCACAGTGGATACAGTCAGGAGGGATTGGCCTCACTCAGCACAGACTCCAGACCTCATGAAGTCTCATGGCATCAGGACAAACATGGGCAAGGAAACCTCCTACTGATTATCACCTCCCATGCATCCTCAGCTGATGAATCAATACGCCTCCACGTTGAACACCAAATGGAAGAAGCCCTGAGGGTTGCGAGAGGACAGAATATATTCTGGATGAGGGACTTCATAGCCCATCTCCAAGCGTGGCTTTGTAGCACCACTACTAACCAAGGTGGCAACGTACTAAAGGACATAGCTACTCGACTGGATATGCAACAGATGGTAAGGGAATCAAAAAGAGGAAAAACCTACTTTACCTCATCCTCACCAATCTAATGTCCTCACCAATGTCACAGATGCAACTGTCCATGACAATATTAGTAGGAGTGACCACCACACAATCCTTGTGGAGATGAAGCCCTGCCTTCACATTGAGGATACCCTCTATCATGTTGTGTGGCACTACCACCATGCTACATTTGAAACAGATCAAGGAACTCAGAACTGGGCATTCCACAAGGTGCTGTGGGCCATCATCAGCAGCAGTAGAATTGTATTCAACCACAATTGGTAATCTCAGGGCCCTGCATTTCCCCATTCTACTATTACCTTCCAGTGGAGAATGCAGGTGAGCATGCCAGTAACAGCAGCAGGCATACTTAAAAATCAAGTGTCAACCTGGTGAAGCTACAACACAGGACTACTTGCATGCCAAGTAGCATAATCAGCATCATCTGCAAGTTCCACCCCCAGGCGACAGACCATCCTCACTTGGAACTATATCACCATTCCTTTTCTGGCACTGGGTCAAAATCCTGGAACTTCTTTCTAGACACTCAGTTTGTGTACCCACACCACAAAGACTGCAACAATTCAAGATGGCGACTCACTAGCATGCTCCCAAGGGTGATTAGGAAGGGTACCAAACGCTGGCCTTTTATGATGCCTACAGCCCAGGAAGAGTCAAAAGATTTGTCACAGGATCCATTACAGCTACTTGAAAAAGCAGATGGGCCATCAATTTATCACCTCAACTGAAAGATATTGGACAGATTTGCCCCAAAAAATGATTAGGTGTAATCTCCGGCAGGAAACGCAGTACAATTCCCACCAGTTGGGTTGGCACTGCCAGGTTGGCACTGCAAGGATGCCGGGGGCAATGCCAGGGCACTGTCCAGCCATGTCCCAGATGACCTGGGGTCTATAGTAGCTTCCAGGCCTCCCAGTGTGGTCACCATCTCTGATCTCTGCCTTTGGAGACAGTGATGATTCAAACCCGCTTTGTGTCATGCTGGCGGGCTGGAGAATTAAATGATCCTGTAGAATTTGGCTTAAAGCTGATTTTGAATATGTAAATTAATACTTATGTGTGCTAACCTGGTTCATGAATTACTTTGCCGGCCGGGGGAAGGGAGATGCCCAAAATGAGATCTCCCTGTTGCAAATCCCTTTATGGCCCCTTTTGCAAGAGTCTCCGGCCATAACAGGATTTATGCCTGTGACAATGGGGTTATAGAATCTCCATTAGTATTTCCAACACTTTATGATTCCTTTGATACGACACCAGTGGAATGAATTTTGTCTCCCACCCTCGTTCAAAATCACGGGCAATAAAATTAAATGGGTTAATTTTCAATGAACAAAGAAAATTACAGCACAGGAACAGGCCCTTCGGCCCTCCAAGCCTGCACCAACCATGCTACCCGACTGAACTAAAACCCCCTACCATTCTGGGGACCATATCACTCTATTTCCATTCTATTCATGTATTAGTCCAGAAGCCCCTTAAAAGTCACTATCGTATCTGCTTCCACTACCTTCCTCTGTGTAAAACACTTGCCTCATACATCTCCTTTAAACCTTGCCCCTCGCACCTTAAACCTATGCCCCTAGTAATGGACTCTTCCACCCTGGGAAAAAGCTTTTGACTATCCACTCTGTCCGTGCCCCTCATAATCTTGTAGACTTTTATCAGGTCGCCCCTCAACCCCCGTCGTTCCAGTGAGAACAAACCAAGTTTCTCCAACCTCTCCTCATAGCTAATGCCCTCCATACCAGGCAACATCCTGGTAAATCTTTTCTGTACCCTCTCCAAAGCCTCCACATCTTTCTGGTAGTGTGGTGACCAGAATTGAACACAACATTCCAAGTGCGGCCTAAGTAAGGTTCTATAAAGCTGCAACATGACTTGCCAATTTTTAAACTCAATGCCCTGGCCGATGAAGGCAAGCATGCCGTATGCTTTCTTGACTACCTTCTCCACCTGCTTTGCCACTTTCAGTGACCTGTGTACCTGTACACCCTTAGGCCCAGATCCCTCTGCCTATCAATACTCTTAAGGGTTCTGCCATTTACTGTATATTTCCTATCTGTATTAGACCTTCCAAAATGCATTACTTCACATTTGTCAGGATTAAACTCCATCTGCCATCTCTCCAACCGATCTATATCTTGCTGTATCCTCTGATTGTACTCATCGCTATCCACAAATCCACCAATCTTTGTGTCATCCGCAAATTTACTAATCAAACCAGTTACATATTCCTCCAAATCATTTATATGTATTTCAAACATGTTCACTCTGCAGTGATTTCAGCACCAATGTTTATGACAAGTTTTATCATTATTTTTCTACTTGTAGGTAACGTGGCACTTAGCAGTGTTTTTTTAAAAGAAATTAGCAGTTGACAACTGGTACTTTTGCTATTTTTAGAATTATGCATTGAATTATGCAGATTCTATATTTGAATAACAAAGATTAATGGCAGTAATTTACATATTTTTAAGAGCAAACGAGTTTACATATAAGCAACTGCAACATGGATGGATTTTCGACAAATTTAAAAGCTGCGAGTTGTTACTAGCAGATAACTGGGCCGGATTATCCGACCTCGCCCATGGTTGGGATTTTCCAGTCCTACTGCTGTTAATGGAGGTTTGGCTAATTCTCCATTCTCGCTGGCAATTGTAGTGGGACGTGCGAGTCAGGAAAATTCCAGCCAACTAATTTTGTATTGTCAAGAAGCAGAGGTAATTTGAAGTAATCTATGTTTGTATTGTTGGATATTAGACTTAAGGCATAGGTTTAATTTAGTGTTCCTATAAGAAACAGTTAAAAACTCTAGTTAGATTTAGGTTAAATAAAGGTGTTTGCACGTATGAGGCTTTCAGTTTAACTTGAAGCTGTGGTCTGTATTGTGATTTGAGAGTTTATGACATGAAAGCAAACAGGTTTTAGAGAAGGACTGAGGTGTTGATTAGCAACTAGGAGCCACCTTTAAGTTAGAAAGGCCTCTTGAGTGTAGTTTTAAGAAAGTAGGAGTTAAGCAGCTAGAGAAGAAAACAGCTCTCACAGCTCTGCCAGAAGCAGGACAATGGAATAATGGGAAGAAAGCAAGTGCAAGAAACAAAAGAACAGATAGTTCTAGAAACCAGGGAATCAAAAGAGAGGTCCCAGGAAGTTTGAAGTCAATAGGTCAAAGGAAACTAGAATTTGAATAAGGTACTGTTCATTGAAATTGAAGTGACAGAGACAGCTGCAGTAACCAGTAGGGAACCAAACATCCGAGGCACATCAAAAGTTTGGTGACATCTTAATACAGCCAAACAAGCAGTAGTGCTCTATTGCCATGTCTGACTACCTGAGAGATGGTGTGGAAACTTGAATGCACATGGCAATCAAAGACAGAGGGGTACTGAAAGGAGACTTGGAAATCCTGTGTTATATATTTATGTAGTTGCATGCTTGCTTTAAGAGGAGCTCACATGATTTGATGGCAATGTCATTAGGGTGTTGCACAGGCTGCTCTTTTAGTTTAAGTTTGTACTCTGTATAGGCAAATTCCCTTTCAATAAATCTATTGTTGTTAGTTTGAATCTACATGCACAAACTGCAGCCTTTTCTTTTTGTTTAAAACCACAAACCCTAACATAGTTAGGACATTACAAAAAGAAAATTGGTAATGAGTTGGGATTTTGTTTCATCGAGAACATGGAGAAATGATCCTAACTAGAGGAAAAAAATATTTTGGGTCCTCACACTTCGAATATTAAAAGTCTGGGGCAAAAGCAACAACAGGATTAAAGTTTGAAGTGACAATGCCAGGAAGACTAAGTAAGAATAAAGATCTCAGTGTGGTTTTAAAAAAGGCTTTTTTTCCGATCACAGAAGGGTGAGATTGCAGCCTGCATCTGGTATATTTGAAAAGAAGGGACGCTTTGCTGTATGGCTAGGGTTGTTTGAAAAAAAATATACCAAGTCAACGCTCTCCAGGATAAAAAGTAGAGTACTGGGAAGACAGTAAAATATGTATATAAAAAGAACAAAGAACAAAGAAAATTACAGCACAGGAACATGCTCTTCAGCTTTCCAAGCCTGCACCGACTATGCTGCCCGACTGAACTAAAGCTCCCTACCCTTCCGGGGACCATATCCCTCCATTCCCATCCTATTCATGTATTTGTCAAGACACCCCTTAAAAGTCACCATCGTATTTGCATCCACAATCTTCCCCGGCAGCGAGTTCCAGGCACCTACCACCCTCTGTGTAAAAAACTTGCCTCGTACATCTCCTTTAAACCTTGCCCATCACACCTTAAACCTATGGCCCCTAGTAATTGACTCTTCCACCCTGGAAAAAAGCTTTTGACTATCCACTCTGTCCATGCCCCTCATAATCTTGTAGACTTCTATCAGGTCCCCCTCAACCTCTGGCATTCCAAGTTTCTCCAACCTCTCCTCATAGCTAATGCCCTCCATGCCAGGCAACATCCTGGTAAATATTTTCTGTATTCTCTCCAAAGCCTCAACATCCTTCTGGTAGTGTGGCGACCAGAATTGAACACTATATTCCAAGTGCGGCCTAAGTAAGGTTCTATAAAGCTGCAACATGACTTGCCAATTTTTAAACTCAATGCCCTGGCCAATGAAGGCATGACGTAGAGATGCCAGCGTTGGACTGGGGTAAACACAGTAAGAAGTTTAACAACACCAGGTTAAAGTCCAACAGGTTTATTTGGTAGCAAATGCCAACACCAAATAAACCTGTTGGACTTTAACCTGGTGTTGTTAAACTTCTTACAATGAAGACAAACATGCCTCGTGCCTTCTTGACTACCTTCTCCATCTGCGTTGCCACTTTCAGTGACTTGTGTACCTACACATCCAGATCCCTCTGCCTATCAATACTCTTAAGGGTTCTACCATTTACTGTATACTTCCTCTCTGTATTAGACCTTTCAAAATGCATTACCTCACATTTGTCCGGATTAAACTCCATCTGCCATCTCTCCGCCCAAGTCTCCAACCGATCTATATCCTGCTGTATCCTGATGGTCCTCATCGCTATCCGCAAATCACCAACTTCTGTGTCGTCCACAAACTTACTAATCATACCAGTTATATTTCCCTCCAAGTCATTTATATATATTACAAACAGCAAAGGTCCCAGCACTGATCCCTGAGGAACACCACTTGTCACAGCCCTCCACTCAGAAACGCACCCTTCCACTGCTACCCTCTGTCTTCTATGACCGAGCCAGTTCTGTATCGACCTTGCCAGTTCACCTCTGATCCCATGCAACTTCACCTTCTGCACTGGTCAAAGGCCTTACTGAAGTCCAGGTAGACAACATCCACTGCCCTACCCTTATCAAACATTTTTGACACTTCCTCAAAAAACTTGATCAAATTAGTGAGACACGACCTCCCCTTCACAAAACCATGTTGCCTCTCGCTAATACATCCACTTATTTCCAAGTGGGAGCAAATCCTGTCTTGAAGAATCCTCTCCAATAATTTCCCTACCAGTGATGTAAGGCTCACCGGCCTGTAATTACCTGGATTATTCTTGCTACCCTTTTTAAACAAAGGAACAACATTGGCTATTCTCCAATCCACTGGGTCCTCCCCTGTTGCCAGTGAGGATACAAAGATTTCTCTCAAGGCCCCAGCAATTTCCTCCCTTGCTTCTCTCAGTATTTTGGGGTATATCCCATCAGGCCCTGGGACCTGTCCACCTTAATGTTTCTCAAGACCCCCAATGCCTCCTCCTTTTTGATCTCAACATGACTCAAACTATCTACACACCCTTGCCCAGACTCATCATCCACCAAGTCCTTTTCTTTGGTGAATACTGACGCAAAGTACTCATTTAGTACATCGCCCATTTCCTCTGGCTCCACGCATAGATTCTCTCCCCTGTCCTTGAGTGGGCCAACCTTCTCCTGGCTACCCTCTTGCTCTTTATATATGTATAAAAAGCCTTGGGATTTTCCTTAATCCTGCTGGCCAATGATTTTTTGTGACCCCTTTTAGCCCTCCTTACTCTTTGCTTAAGTTTCTTTCTCCTTTCCTTGTATTCCACATTTGCTTCGTGTGTTCCCAGCCTCCGAGCCTTGACAAATGCTTCCTTTTTTTCTTTGACTAGGCTCACAATATCTCTTGTTATCCAAGGTTCCCAAAACTTGCCATACTTATCCTTCATCCTTACAGGAATGTGCTGGTCCTGAATCCCTATCAACTTACACTTGAAAGCCTCCCACATGCCAGATTTTGATTTGTCCTCAAACATCTGCCCTCAATCTACATTCTTCAGTTCCTGCCTAATATTGTTGTAATTAGCCTACACTTATCTTTATCCATCAGTACCTTAAAGCTTACTGAATTATGGTCACTGTTCCCGAACTGCTCCCCTACTGAAACGTCGATCACCTAGTCGGGCTCATTCCCCAATACCAGGTCCATTATGGACCCTTCCTGAGTTGGACTATCTTCATACTGTTTCAAGAAGCCCTCCTGGGCGCTCCTTACAAACTCTGCCCCTAGTACTAAGTGAGTCCCAGTCAATATAGGGGAAGTTAAAATCTCCCATCACAACAACCCTGTTACTTTTACACCTTGCCAAAATCTATCTGTATATCTGTTCCTCCATCTCCCCCTGGCAGTTGGGTGGTCTAGAGTAAACCCTCAACATTGTGACTACACCCTTCCTATTCCTGAGCTCTATCCATATTGCCTTGCTGTATGAGCCCTCCAAGGTGTCCTCCCTTATTCTCCTTAACCAGTAGTGCAACTCCCCCACCCCTTTTATATCCCCCTCTATACCGCCTGAAACATCTGTATCCTGGGATGTTAAACTGCCAATCCTGTCCTTCCCTTAACTAAGTCTCCGTAATAGCAACAACTTTCTAGTTCCAAGTACTAATCCAAGCTCTAAGTTCATCTGCCTTATCTGTTATACTTCTCGCATTGAAACAAATGCACTTCAGTCCACCAGACCCTCTCTAATTAGCACCAACATCCTGCCTGCTCTTCCTCTGAGTCTTACTGGCCCTACTCTCTGGTTCCCCTTCAGTTAAACCACCTTTGCTTTGGTTCCCACCCCCCTTTTATAGAGCAGTCTCGAGTCACTGGGACCTGCAAGCTCAATTACGATCTATGGGTCCTTTCAATGAATGTAAGGAATCATGGAGTTACTACGTCGTGTTTTCAGTACTTTGTACAAGTGAATAAAATTGAAAATGAATTGCTGCTGTATGTTAAATTCCTGAGGTTACGTACCAACAAAAGCTGAAGCATCTTCTGTTAAAACCAGTTGATTTGATTTTAAGGACATACATGGAAGAAATCATGCCATTAAATGGTTACATTGTGGTCAATGTGGACTTGAGTAGACAAACAGCAGAGTTGCCTCTCCATGTGGTCCATGATGGCTATAAATTGAGAAGGAAATGTGCAACAAGACCTGGATGTCCTCGTCCTCATACTCCAATCATTGGAGGTAAGCATGCAGGTGCAGTGGGCGGTAAAGAAGGCAAATGGTATGTTGGTCTTCAGAGGAAGAGGATTCAAATGCAGGAGTAAAGATTCCTTGCTGCAATTATACAGGGCCTTGTTGAGGCCACACTGGAATATTGTATGCAGTTTTTTTCCCCCCCATCTGAGGAAGGGTGTTCTTTCTATACAACGAGTACAGAGAAGGTTTACCAGACTGATTGCTGGGATGGCCAGACTGACTTGGAGGAGAGATTAAGTGAGTTAGGATTATATTTGCTGGAGGTTAGAAGAATGAGGGGGACCTCAGAGAAACCTATAAAATTCTAACAGAACTAGACAGGGAAGGTACAAGAAGGGTGTTCCTGAAGGTGGGATGTCTAGGGCCAGGGGTCATAATCTAAGGATACATGGTAAACCTTTTAGGACTGAGAAATTTCTGCACCAGAGAGTAGTACACCTGTGGAATTTGTTACAACAGGAAGCAGTTGAGGCCAAATCATTGTATATTTTTATGAAGGAGTTAGATATCTTTCTTGGGGTGAAGGGGATCAAAGGATATGGGGGGGGGCGGGGCGGCAGAAGGCAGAATCATGCTATTGAGGTGGATGATCAGCAGGATCACAATGAATGGTGGAGCAGGCTCAAAGGGCCGAATGGCCTACTCCTGTTCCTATTTTCTATGTTTTTGTGTGGTAATTTTGCAGTTCTATTTGGGAGATCATGGTTGGGGAAGATAAAGCTTAACTGGAGTGTTGACAACAGATTGGTCAATGCTAAAACAGACTCAAAGCACCTTCTGGATAAATACAAAAGTGTAATCAAAGAGACATTTGGCTCAATGAAGGAAGTTCAAGTGAAGCTCAAGATGAAGCCTAATAGTAAACCAAAAAGTCTCAAAGCAAGAGCAGTGCCATATGCAATTCATCCCAAAGCTGAAGAATTGGTACAACTTGTTAACACTGGTTTGTTAGAGTCAGTTACAATGAGTGACTGGGCTACCTCCATTGTGGCTGTCATGAAACCAGTTCAGTTTGCATTTGTGGGATTTTAAAACGACCATAAATCCAGTGTTGATCAATATCCGCTTCCTTTAATTGAAGATTTGTTTGATAGGTTATCAGGTGGGCAAAAATTCTGCAAGATTGATCTACACAAGAGTATTTACAGATGAATGTAGCTGCTGAATCTTAACCATTGCTTACCATCGCTCCTCATAAAGGTCTTTTGTGTTATAAAAGATTGTCTTTTGGAATAATGTCCACGCCAATCCTATTCCAAAGATTAATGGATCAAATTGCAAGTGGTCTCTCTGGTGTACAATGTTACCTGGATGATACTCTAATTACAGAGTCCAGTGAACAAGAGCACTTGAATAATTTAGAAGCAACATTGGCATGTATTCAAGCACATGATCTGCGTATCAAGAAAGAAAAGTGTGACCTTTTCAGTCAGTATTTTCATAAAGCACCTCAAAGGATGGATGATCTTTTAGAAGCACCACGTCCAACAAATGTAATGTAACTGAGGCACTTTCCAGGATTAGTAAATTATGTCAAATTTGTTCCGAACTTAGTTACATAATTGAAGTCTTTGCGTAATTTTGTATGTGTGAAGCAGTCATGGGACTGGAAACAGAATGTGAGAAAGTATACAAGGATGTCAAAAATGCTTTGCAGAGCTCTGAATTATTGCTTCATTTAATCTGGAGCTACCATTACTGCTTGCTTGCAACACTTCAATTTATATAATAATCATCTGGGGGGATTTGAGGAGAAATCCACAGAATTTGATTGTGTTGTAACTGCCATTGAGTTTCAGAATGGAGTGTGGCTGATCACAATTGTCCTATTGGTTTACAGGGACTGTGTATTTACTGAGAACATTAGAACATAAGACATATTTTGTAACCTGTGTTATCCTTAAAATCTGCATACATTTGTGAAGAGAAGTGGGAGTGAAGGAGTATTGTACTATAGTCAAACTTTTCACATTTAATAAACTTTTTTTTCTGATGCGGATTGATAGACGTGTGACTCAGTTCATCCATATTGGCTACAAAAAGTAATAAAAGTCAGGGTTCCATTTTGGGACCTGGCTGCCCAGTAGTAACTTCAACTGGGATCATAACAGTATAATGGGAAAAGCTTATAATGGAATATCTAATTTGGCTACACATTTAATGGTCTTCTGACATGCTGGATTCAGAAATGAAGTGCCTCCAATAACAGATCCTTAGATCTTAGTGGACAGGCCATTGCGTATCTCAGATTTATAGCAGCTTCCTCCATATTCTAGGTGGATTCGGTGTTGTCTGTCCACTATCTTCAAGGAAAAGAGAAGTCAGAGACCATTCCTGTTGAGTCACTGATGAGGTGTTGTTTCTTTATTCTGCATGCCTTCAGCAATTCTGACTATTTGAATACTGGATGATACTAGCTCCATGAATACTAGCTTTTGTTTCCCAGTAATGCTCACAAGGTTTTATGCATTTTCTTGTTTTTTTCAAGTCTTCGTGAATTGTGAGGTCAATGTGTTAATGACTTTTGCGTCTTGCAGAGCAAGATTGCATTACAGCAACTGGTGGGTGGGACAAGAAGTCATTCAGTTACAGTGGACCCAAACATTTCTGACATTGTCTTCATGGCATGACTAAGCTGCATATCTAAAATCTTTTGTGGGATAATTGCAGGATCATAAGGCAGATCTGTATTCTGTAGTAGAGTAGCCATGGCGACTGGCGCATTGAGAAGTGTTCTGGGATACTTAATGCTGGAATAAAATCCTGAAAGTCTAGACCCATTGAAAAGTTGTTGCCATCCTAAAGCCAGAAAAACCAGTCAATAACCCAACAGCTACTGTCCTAAAACCCTTCAATCTATAGTCTATGTTCCCCAAATGGCTTGTCCTTAGTCAGGTAAAGCCAGTTTTAGAGCCCCCGCCCCTCCTCACAAAGAAGCAGGTGGGCTTCAGAGAAGGAAGAATCTGCACTGACTAGCTCCTTACGAACATATGAAACAGGAGCAGGAGTAGGCCATTCAGCTCCTTGAGCCTGCTTCGCCATGGCTGATCTGTTTGATTTGAGTTCCACATTTCCATTTACCCCCGATAACCTCTGATTCACTTATCCAATAAGAATCTATGTCTGCGGTCTGCGTAAGAAAAAAAATGGTGACCTCCATTTCCACTGCCATCTGAGGCAGAGTTACAAAATCATACAACCCTCAAAGAGAAAAAAGTTTTCATCATCTATGTTCTATAAGGGCAAACCCTAATTTTAAAACTAGTTCTGGACGCACCCACAAGAGGGAACATTTCAGTGTCTACCTTGTCAATACCATTCAGGATTTTATGTTTACCAATGTTAAGGTGAGATTTCAGAAACAGCTGAAAACTGAAGCTGCCTTCATATACTTGTTATTGGCATATCACATTGTCTGACAGGAAGGTCGCTTATTGAAGTTTTCAATAATCATTCTAAACTGGAGGGGTACGAATATCCTAGCTGGGAGTTTTGCTAGTGTGGTTCGGGTGGGTTTAAGCTAATGTGGCAGGGGGGCGGGGATCAGAACAATAGGTCAATAAGCATAGAGGCTGGGGACGAGGTTGGGGCCAAGACAAGGCTATCTAAGAGGAAGGGCATTCTGGGGGAGGATGACCTCAGTGGGCCTGGAGGTCTGGAGTGCATCTGCTTCAATGCAAGGAGCGTCACGGGCAAGACAGACGAGCTTAGAGCCTTAATATTTGCGCGGAACTTGGATGTGGTTGCAGTGGCGGAGACTTGGTTAAAAGAAGGACAGGATTGGCAGCTGAATATTCCGGGGTATAAGTGTTTTAAGCGAGACAGAGGAGGGGCGAGGAGAGGTGGGGGAGTTAGGGAGCATATTACAGCAGTACAGAGGGTGGACAATATGGAAGGGTCAGGTAACGAGTCACTGTGGGTGGAGCTCAGAAACAGGAAGGGCGCAGTCACTATGCTGGGGGTATACGACAGGCCTCCCAACAGCCCACGGGAAGTTGAGGAACGGATATGTAAGAAGATTCTGGACAGGTGCAGAAAAAATAGGGTTGTTGTAATGGGAGATTTTAATTTCCTTCACATAGACTGGAAATCGCTTAGGGCTGGGGGCCTGGACGGGGAAGAATTTATAAAATGCGTACAGGAAGGTTCTTTGGAACAATATGTTGACAGTTCAACTAGAGAGGGGGCTATACTGGACCTAGTACTGGGGAATGAGCCCGGTCAGGTCATCAAAGTTGCAGTAGGGGAACATGTGGCAAATAGTGACCACAATTCTGTAAACTTTAGGATAGTAATGGAAAAAGATGAGTGTTGTCCTATGGGTAAGGTACTGAATTGGGGGAAGGCTAACTACAGCCGGATTAGGCAGGATTTGGTGGCTGTTGATTGGGAGAGGCTGTTCGAGGGTAAATCCACATCTGGCATGTGGGAGTCTTTTAAGGAGCAATTGATAGGACTGCAGGACAGGCATGTGCCTGTAAAGAGGAAGGATAGGAAAGGTAGGATTCGAGAGCCGTGGATAACCAGTGAAATTGTGGGTCTAATCAAAAAGAAAAAAGAGGTCCAGGCAGCTAAAAACAGATGGAGCACTGGAGGAATACAGAGAAAGTAGAACAGAACTCAAACAGGGACTTAGAAGGGCAAAAAGGGGTCACGAAATGTCCTTGGCAGACAGGATTAAGGAGAATCCTAAGGAACAAGAGGGTTGTTAGGGAAAGAATCGATGGGCCGAATGGCCTCTTTCTGTACTGTAGGGTTTCTATGATTCTATGAGAATCAGACCTCTCAGGGACAAAGGAGGGGAATTATGCTTAGAACCAAAGGAAGTAGGTGAGATCCTAAACGAATACTGGGGACCTCTTTCTGTACTGTAGGGTTTCTATAATTCTATGAGAATCGGACCTCTCAGGGACAAAGGAGGGGAATTATGCTTAGAATCAAAGTAAGTAGGTGAGATCCTAAATGAATACTTTGCATCAGTATTCACAAAGGAGAGGGACTTGTTGACTGGTATTGTCTCAGAGAGATGTGTTGACCTGTTAGAAAAAAATCTCAATTACAAGGGAGGAAGTGTTAGGTTTTTTAGGAAACATTAAGACAGACAAATCCCCAGGGCCGGATGGCATCTATCCTAGACTCCTCAGGGAGGCGAGAGATACAATTGCTGGGCCTCTAACAGAAATCTTTGTCTCTTCACTGGACACAGGTGAGTTCCCAGAGGATTGGAGGATAGCAAATGTGGTCCCGTTATTTAAGAAGGGTAGCAAGGATAACCTGGGTAATTATAGGCCAGTGAGCTTGACGACCGTGGTAGGGAAGTTGTTGGAGAAGATTCTTAGAGATAGGATATATGCGCATTTAGAACTGAATAATCTCATTAGCGATAGACAGCATGGTTTTGTACGAGGGAGGTCATGCCTCACAAATTTGGTTGAGTTTTTTGAGGAGGTGGCAAAAACGATTGACGAGGGAAAGGCCGTGGATGTCGTCTATATGGATTTTAGTAAAGCGTTTGACAAGGTCCCTCATGGCAGGCTGGTGTAAAAGGTTACATCTCACGGGATAAAAGGTGAGCTAGCTAGATGGGTGGAGAACTGACTTAGCCATAGAAGACAGAGGGTAGCAGTGGAGGGGTCTTTTTCCGGTTGGAAGTCTGTGACTAGTGGTGTTCTGCAGGACTGTACTGGGACCTCTGCTGTTTGTGATATATATAAATGATTTGGAGGAAGATGTAACTGGTGTGATCAGTAAGTTTGCGGACGACATGAAGATTGCTGGAGTTGCGGATAGTGATAAACATTGTCAGAGAATACAGCAGGATATAGATAGGCTGGAACATTGGGCGGAGAAATGGCAGATGGAATTTAATCCAGATAAATGCGAAGTGATGCATTTCGGTAGATCTAATGTAAGGGGGAGCTATACAATAAATGGCAGAACCATCAGGAGTATAGACACACAGAGGGACCAGGGTGTACAAGTCCACGGATCCTTAAAGGTGGCAGCACAGGTGGAGACAGTGGTGAAGAAGGCATATGGCATGCTTGCCTTTATTGGACGGGGCATAGAATATAAAAGTTGGCATATGATGTTGCAGCTGTATAGAACGATGGTTAGGCCACATTTGGAATACTGCGTCCAGTTCTTGTCGCCACACTACCAGAAGGACGTGGAGGCTTTGGAGAGAGTGCAGAGGAGGTTTACCAGGATGTTGCCTGGTATGGAGGGTCTTAGCTATGAGGAGAGATTGGGTAAACTGGGGTTGTTCTCCCTGGAAAGATGGAGGACGAGGGGGCGATCTAATAGAGGTGTATAAAATTATGAAGAGCATAGATAGGGTGAACAGTGGGAAGCTTTTTCCCAGGTCGGAGGTGACGAACACAAGGGGTCACGGGTTCAAGGTGAGGGGGGCAAGGTTCAACACAGATGTCAGGGGGACACATTTTACACAGAGGGTGGTGGGGGCCTGGAATGCACTGCCAAGCAAGGTGATTGAGGTGGACACGCTAGGATTGTTTAAGGCTTATCTAGATAGCCACATGAACAGACTGGGAATAGAGGGATACAAAAGAATGGTCTGGTGGGCACATGAGCGGCACAGGCTTGGAGGGCCGAAGGGCCTGTTCCTGTGCTGTATTATTCTTTGTTCATTCAATGCTTCAAAACTCGTAAGCCTGTCTAATGAGCAACTTAAGCTGCATGTCTAAGTTGCTGACAAACTGGCCAACAAAGATTTTCAACAAAAGTCTGCCACATCGTCCATAAACCTCATTTTCCTCCTTTAAGACATTCCTTAAAACTTACATTTTTGAGCAAACTTTTGGTCATCTGACAATCTCCCTAGCTTGATGTCATATTTACTTGATAACATTCCTGTGAAGAACCTTGGGACATTTTATCATTGTAAAAGTGTTATGTCAGTACAAGGCATGTCGTTCTTGTTACTGAACATCTTTTAAAAATCTTTCTACATTCCTATAATGGCAAGAAACATTGTGTAATTATAAGCTTTCTTTAATTAATTTGCAAAATATTACACTTTGTGACTGATTCCCTCTTACCTACTTTCTAAAAGTTTTCTTTTCAACTAAGGGTGGCATGGCGGCACAGTGGTTACCACTGCTGCTTCACAGCACAGGGACCCGGGTTCAATTCCGGACTCGGCTCACTGCCTTTGTGGGGTTTGCACATTCTCCTCGCGTCTGCGTGGGTTTCCTCCGATTTCCTCTCACATTCCAAAGATGTGTGGGTTAGGTTGATTGGCCATGCTAAATTGACCCTCAGCGTTAGGGAGATTAGCAGGGTAAAAATGTGAGGTCACAGGAATAGGGTCAGGGTGGGATTGTTGTCGGTGCAGGCTCAATGGGCCAACTGGCCTCCTTCTGCACTGGAGGGATTCTATGATTCTACATAATAACTAATTTTGATGTGTTAGGTTCAGTAATAATTTTGCATGTGTCCTGTATTCTTGGAATGTTCGTCTTGCCATTTCAATAGTTCTTGAGTAGTTTGAGGGCAATTGGGTATACAATCCTTCAAGATAGTAATGAGTTATGGGAGTTTAAAGATGAAACACACCATAGGTCTCCAGATAGCATCACTTCTGTCACATTATAATATTATTAGGAAAATACTGCTGCTCCTATGTTTCTTATGCACTCTTAGAAACATTAACAACTTTAATATTTTAAGGCGCATCAAGAAACTTAAAGATCATTCCCTCTGACTGTAAGAGCCTGGCATTTGACATTGTGGGAGCACTATTTCCGCTGACTCCCCTCTCAACATCCAGGCATTATGCCAACTCAAAAAATAACATAGATATATATAGAATAGACAACACAAAAACAGGTCATCTAGTTCAATCAGTCGCTCCGCATTCCTGCAACTGTTGTGTTAGGAGATATGGTTTGTGGTGTCTCAGAGGAGCTGTGAACAATAAAGAAATATCAGTCCCAGGTACAAGTAGGGAACCAAAATATAAAACAGCCACCTGGTCCTGGAATTCTTTAAGTGACAGGCTTTGAAATACAGAAAAACACTGTCCTTTCTGTTTCAACAGTTAAATGCACTCTAGTGCTGCTTTGGGTACATAGAGTGCAAAGTGGAAGTCTGGTAGCACAGACTGTGCTACCGGGCGGCACGGTAGCACAGTGGTTAGCACTGCTGCTTCACAGCTCCAGGGACCTGAGTTCGATTCCCGGCTTGGGTCACTGTCTGTGTGGAGTTTGCACATTCTCCTCGTGTCTGCGCGGGTTTCCTCCGGGTGCTCCGGTTTCCTCCCACAGTCCAAAGATGTGCGGGTTAGGTTGATTGGCCATGCTAAAAATTGCCCTTAGTGTCCTGAGATGTGTAGGTTAGAGGGATTAGTGGGTAAATATGTCAGGATATGGGGGTAGGGCCTGGGTGGGATTGTGGTCGGTGCAGACTCGATGGGCCGAATGGCCTCTTTCTGTGCTGTAAGGTTTCTATGATTCTATGATGGTGAGTGAGGAAGTTCGGTGAGGGAGATGATCCTTTCTCTTTCTGCCTTTTTTTCCAGCCTCCAATAGTTGACTCTTACTGCAGTACAGGGGAAGAAGCTAATTAGTAAGTTACGCTACTTCTAATTGTAATAAATAGTTTTTAAAGTTACAGTATAGCAGGTCAACTCAACCCAGTGGAATGTATATCCTGTGGAATGAGGGAAGTTGCACACCATTTTCTGAGACAAACACATCTACAGTAAGTGTCACCAACCCCAGAAGCTTGAGTGACGAGATTCAAGCGGTGACTCAAATCACTGTGGTGCATTTGTGAGGCTCAGGACTACTCAGGGCACTAGGGCAGCAAGTGAAATGACTGAGGAGGAGTTAGAGACGACGGCCAGTAAGGCTAAGAGGAAGAACAGACAGGGAGAGGTTACTGGGACACAGTGGGACTGGCAGTCTGAAGTATATTTGTTTTAACGTAAGGACTATGATGGGTAAGGCAGGTGAATTTAAGAGCTTGGATTAGTACATATAACTATGATGTTGTAGCTATTACAGAGACTTAGCTGAGAGAGGGACAAGATTGGAAGCTTAATGTTCTGGGATTTAGATGTTTCAGATGTGATAGAGATGGATATAAAAGAGGTGGGGGAGTTGCATTACTGATTAGGAAGAATGTCACAGCTGTACTGAGGAGGACACCTTGGTGGATTCATCCAGATGGGCCATATGGGTAGAGCTCAGGAATGGGAAGGGTGCAATCACTTTGATGGGGTTGTACTGCAATCCTCCCAACAGCCAGTGAGAGATAGAGGAACAGATATTTGGACAGATTATGGAAAAATGTGAAATCAACAGGGTTGTTGTGTGGCGAGTGATTTTAACTGCCTCCTAAATTGACTGGGCCTTCCTTAGTGCCAGGGGTTTGGATGGAGGTGGGGGGGGGGGGGGGGGGGGGGGTGGGGGGGCGGGTGTTGTAATCTGTTAAGTGCATCCAGGAGGGTTTCTTGAAGAAATATGTAAATAGTCCAACTAGGGAAGGGGCAATATCAGACTTGCAATTGGGAGCACAGCCAGGGTGATTGAAGTTTCAATGGGGGAGCAGTGACCATAATTCCATAAGTTTTATGTTACTTATGGATAAGGATTAGAGTAGTCAAGGAACAAAGAACAAATCAGCACAAGAACAGGCCCTTCGGCCCATCAAGCTTGCGCCGATCACGTTTCCTATCTAGACCAACTGCCCGTATCCCTCTATACCTTGCCTGTTCATATAACAGGCCTATCCAGATAAGTCTTAAATGTCACTAATATATCTGCCTCAACCACCTCACTTGGTAGTGCATTCCAGGCCCCCACCACCCTCAGTATAAAAAAACTTCCCCCGCAAATCTCTACTGAACATTTCCCCTCCTACCTTGAACTTGTGTTCCCTCGTGATTGTCATTTCTGCCCTGGGAAAAAGCTTCTAACTGTTCACCTTATCTATGCCCTTCATAATTTTATAAACTATAAACTAGTCGTCGGGTGAAAGTACTAAACTGGGGGAAGACTTAACTACAACAATATTAGGCACGAACTGGGAAATGTAGGTTGGGGGGCAGCAATTTGTGGGTAAATCTACATCTGTCATGTGGGAATCTTTTAAAGGTCAGTTGATTAGTGTTCAGGACTAGCATGTTCCTGAAAGATAAAGATGGCAAGATTCGGGAACCTTGGATGACAAAAGAATTGTGAGCTTAGTCAAAAAGAAAAAGGAGGCAATATGGGAGATTTAAGAAACTGAAGACAGGCAGAGCCCTCAAAGGTATAAAGAAAGCAGAAAAGAACTTAAACAAGGAACTAGGAGGGCTAAAAGGGGCCATGAAATGTCCTTGGCAAATAGGATTAAGGAAAATCCCAAAACATTTTATACGTATACAAAGAACAAGAGGGTAGCTAGGGGAAGAATAGGTCCACTCAAGGTCAAAGGAGGGAACTTATGCGAGGAGCCGGAGAAAGTGGGTGAGCTCCTTAGTGAATGCTTTCCATCGGTATTCACAAAGACGAAGGACATGGTGGATGGTGAGTCTAGAGAGGGGTGTGTTGATATTCTAGGGCATGCCGAAGGAGGAGATGGTGGGTATTTTGAAAAGCACTAAGATAGTCAAGTCCCCGGGACCTGATGTGATCTATCCCAGAATACTGAGGGAGGCGAGGGAGGAATTTGCTGGGGCCTTGTACAAAATCATTCTATTATCTTTAGCCACAGGAGAGGTCCCAGAGGACTGGAGAATAGCTAATGGTGTTCCTTTGTTTAAGAAGGAGAAGACAGATAATTTGAGAAATTACAGGCCAGTGAGCCTTACATCAGTGGTAGAGAAATTATTGAAGATGATTTTTAGGGACAGGATTTACTCACATTTGGAAAAATATGGACTTACTGGCGATAGGCAGCATGGTTTTGTCCAGTGGAGGTAGTGTCTTGCAAACTTGATTGAGTTTTTTGAGGAAGTGACAAAGATTGATGAGGGCAGGGTGGTGGATGTTGTCTACATAAACTTCAGCAAGGCCTTTGACAAGGGCCCTCATGGCAGCCTAATACAGAAGGTGAAGTCACATGGAATCCACAGTGAGCTGGTAAGATGGATACAGAACTGCTTTGGTCATTGCAGACTGAGAGAAGCGGTGGAATGGTGCTTTTCTAACTGGAGATCTGTGACCAGTGGTGTTCCACAGGGATCAGGGACCCCTGTTGTTTGTAATATATATATGTGAGATTTATATATATATATATGATTTGGAACAGAATGTAGGTGGTCTGATTAGTACGTTTGTGGACGACACAAAGATTGGGGGAGCTGCGTATAGTAAGGAGGATTGCCAGAGGATACAGTAAGATATAGATAGGATGGAGGCTTGGGTGAAGAAATGTCAGATGGAAAGGGGGGGAATCTTCCCATCCCATCTGCACGGGGCGAGTGAGGCTGGAAAATCCCTCCCAAGGTTTCTGACTTCTGCCCTTTGCAGATGCTGAGTGAGTGGTTATGGAGGATACATGGTGGGCATGGAAAGGACAAGGTGAGGTATGAGGGTCATGGAAGGGGAATGGTTGTATGGAAAGGATATCCGAGGCATGAAAAGGTTGGGGGGCTAGGGAGTCTGTGGTTGTGGAGAGGATGGATGGAGCATGGGATGAATGTGGGTGGGTTAGGGTATGAGGACTAAGGGTTTGAAGGCCTAACATTTATCATTACCAAAGTGGTAGGAAATGGAGGAGGGTGTTGAACTTTGCTATCCTCACCATCTGCCCATGTCGCTGCTACCTTAGGCCTACCACCTCCAGAGGCAGAAGGCTCAATTCCATCTCACCCTTACCTCCCCAGAAAGACACGATGGGTCCTATTTAAAGGAGATCAATCTGCCAAGTTTGAAAGTTTCTTGACTTGACCTTCCTGTCTCCTCCTGTACTTAGTTTTCTTACATCTGTATTGACCTGCATTACAATTTTCAGTGAATTATCTTATTTATACTTCCAGATCCATTTGTTCCTCTATCTCATTTAGATTGGTTCTTATTTTCCAATTAAAATGTGAACTCCTTATTTTTCTTACTGAAAGGTAAAAACTCATATTTATTCATGTTGAATTTAATTTGGCAATAATATGCCCATTTCGCAAGACAATTATTGTTTTTTACACTATTTTGCAGTTCTCCTCATGGTTAACTATTTCCCAATCACATTACCCCACCACCTCCTGTCTGTAAATTTAGAATCTGTGTTTATGATTATGAAGGCTAAATGACTTGGACTTGTGGTCCAAGCACTGATCTTCTTGGAACCCCACTTCCCGACTTCTGCCACTCTGAATGGCTGTCCTTTACAATTTTCTGATTTCTATCTTACAGTCAGATAGCTATCCATTCTGCCAATGCCCCTGAATCCATACTCTCTGACCTTATTATTAGTCAGTTATGTGAGCCTGGAACTGATGAAAGGCCATTGATGCAAAACATTAATTCTTTCCCTCTCTCCACAGATGCTGCCAAACCTGCTAAGTGTTTCCAGCATTTTTGTTTTTGATTTGTTGTTTGTTAATACTGTCATCCATTTTATTTTGCCACGTGCTTTTCTAAACTCATCAAAATCAATATAATTTTCTCCAAACTATTATTCTGATCTTTGCATTATTATGTACTTCTCAATTATTATATTGTGGTCATTATTGCCTAAATGTTCCCCTAGTTTTACTTCTTTTTCTGTACGAATCATTTGTTATTACAATATCCAATAGTTAACCTGCCCTTGTTGGGTATTTAGCATGCTGATTTAGAAGGAAGTTCTGTATGCATTGTAAGAATACCAATCACTTATTCCCTTTACCTATCTCTTTCAGCCAGTTCATTCCAGGGCAATTGAAAATTTTCATTGTTATTAATCGATGTCTTTTACTCATTTCCTTAATTTGTTTGAGTATTTCTTCTTTTCGCTTCCCTTCCATTAGTGGGAGGTCTGTACACTATCCCTATTAGTGCCCATCATCTCTCCCTTGCCAACAGGCACATGAAGAAGTTGGGCCATCAAACCAGGGATCAACTCTGGTTCAGTTAGGTGTAGCGAAGCATGTTCTAGGAGCGTCACCACCTTGGCCATCAAGCTCTGGGGTGGGACTTGAACCCGGAACTATTGGCTTAGAGACACTATTTTGGAGCCCACAAGTCTTTGCTATATATCATGCACTCAGTTGTTTTTTGATATTGCATGGGAAGAATCACATTGGGTGGAGACTGGCTTCTGTAATAGTAGAGGTGTCAGCAAGAGGCTTATGCCCCTGTGCGAGAACCTCTCCGGCTATGTCGAGGGCATCTTACTTCTTACTGTGCTTACCCCAGTCCAACGCCGGCATCTCCACATCACAGGCACATGAGGCAGACAGAGCACATTTTAATGTCCTCATGTCTGTTCCCATAGTTAGGATTTCCTGAGACAGGTTGCTAGCGCGTCACCACCTTGGCCATCAAGCTCTGGGGTGGGACTTAAACCCGGAACTATTGGCTTAGAGACACTATTTTGGAGCCCACAAGTCTTTGCTGTATATCGTGCACTCAGTTGTTTTTTGATATTGCATGGGAAGAATCACTTTGGGTGGAGACTGGCTTCTGTAATAGTAGAGGTGTCAGCAAGAGGCAAAGATTGAATATCCACTCAGCATTTCTGATTGATGATGCAAACATTTCATCCTGGTCTTATGCAACCAAATACTGCATTTTGATGACAGGGATCTTCATGGAGCCTCCTTGTCCTGTTAATTGTACACTACCACTCACTGAATGTGGCAGGGCTGCAGAGATTTAATTTGCTTTGAGAGCAGTGGGATAATTTATCTCTGTCTATACTGTGCTGCTTTCAATGAAACTTTGCCAAGTTTGCATTTCATTTTAGGTGCACCAGGTGCTGCTCCTAGAACATGCTTCGCTACACCTAACTGAACCAGAGTTGATCCCTGGTTTGCTGGTAACGATAGAGTGAGGGGTATGTCAGACCATGAGGTTACAGAGTGTGATTGAATATAATTCTGCTGATGGCCCAAAACGTCTCATGAATGCCATGTTGAGAGCTGCTAGTTCTGTCTTTAATCTATCTAATTTAAAACAGTGGTAATGTCACATAACATCATGCAGATGTCCTCAGTATGAAAATGGGACTCCATATCCATAAGGAGTGTCCAATGGCCACTGCAGTCATATAGAGATGTACCTATGGCAGATCAACTGATGGAGATGAGGGCAAGTACGTTTTTCCATCATGTTTGTTCTCTCATCAAGTGCCAAAAGCCCATTCTGGAAGTTTGTTCTTTTGAACCAGACCAAATATGACCTGCGAGACCACAGCCCTTCTATTTCCCTACAGCAATCAGTATCCTACCTCTGCCACCAGACAATATGGACTGTGACACCTGCCTGTTCGATTATGCACCCACTACCTCCGACCTGTAATGTCATGAAGAAAAAGGTAAAGAAGAGGACAGAGAAATCAAAAAAGATTGAAGTAGAATCTAAAAAAAGAGATTCAGAAGGAGTTGGAGAGCAAGGAAGGAACAATTCAAAAAAGTTGTTTGAGTATGTTATTACATCGTCTGCAGTATTATGTTGAATTGTGTGATGACTTTAATCAGGCAATTGAGGTTGGCCAACTGGAGTATGAATTTGAGAGCTTCGGGTGGTTGTCCCCAAGTTAATTTGATTTTGTTTATTTGGTTGGACATTAAAAGATGTCCCTGATTGAGAGATAATTGATGGCCTAGTTAGGGAGCCCCATGTCCTGTATTTAAACAGGAGTGTCAGTCCCTCTCCACTCCTGATGCAGATAGCACATTGTAAGCACTCTGTGTGGTATGGTGGGATCTTGTAAATAAAGGAACTTTGGTGACGGGACTTTCACCTCCGTGGAATTGGAATCTGCTAGTGTATTTTAAAAATGCATAAAAGTGCATCACACTCTGTAACACATTTCTATAATAATCTTCTGCAAAACTTAACCATCTGTAAATTTAAACCCCGCATTTTTAGTTTTTGTTAAGTTTTGGTTTGTGGCTGTCTTTAATCCAGTCACTCCAAAAAGCAATTGTATTTCAGATTGCTGTATCAAACTAATTTTGATGCATATGCTGTAAGGTCAGTTGAAACTGACTTTCAAACTACAGACTTGAAGGAAGAAATCAACCTATCTTTGAACAAGTACAGAAGGTCACCGTGAATCCTAGTGTTCTCTTCCACCTTTATAATGACCTTACGCTTCACTCCATATCTCTGGTTAAATGCATGGCAGGTAATTATTGTCAGTCATGAAGAATACAAATAAGCCACAGAAATCTGTATTGAGTTCACTGAGTTGTTATCAGAAGGGCTTGCACCTATCTGAAAAGAATTGAAAATAAAGACTATCAAATTTCTATACTCAGAAAAGATTGCAAGGAAGAAAATAACAGTTTATAAAAGATCTATGTAAAATAACTTTTCAGTATTAAATCACAGCTTGTGACTATCTGAGTTCAATGGGTATCAGTCTAAGATTAGAATACGGTTGAATAGAGACAGCATCAATAACAGTTACATGATAGGTTACATTCCAAAAACATTAAAATACAGAGTAGCACTGCCAGGACAGATGGTAGAAGTGTTAATAAAATGAAGCACAGATATGGGCCAAGAGTATATGATAATTTTTGTGGAGAAATTTAAAATATCAATGTGACAATGTGTGAAGTAAAACTAAAGATAAGGCATTACAAAAAATAATTAAAATCAAATGCTTTAAACAACAAAAAGCCAAACAAAAGAAATGATAGTAATAGATCATGGGCTGTATTTTACAGGCAGCGAACTGCTCCCCACCCTCCTCACTAGAATAAATGTCAGCTGGAAGGCAACATGACTGGAATAAGCCCGCCTTGCAGCCGTAACATGCTGAGGGGCAGGCTAACTTGGTTGAGCATGGGACTTGCACTCCTCAGTTGGCTGGCAGCTCTAGCAGTGCCAAAACACAGTAGTGGGTGTTGATGGGACTGTGGGAAGGAGGATGAAAATGTTCATCAGTGCCCCATAATGTAAGGTCGTGGGGTTTAGGATGGGGAGGGATCCAAGAACCTAGGTTGGGGTGCAAGGGGCCGGGGGACCAGATTCTGAAGGGCAGGTGGCGCAGATAGAAATGGGTTTGAGACAGCTTAAGGAGGTGTCCCCAATGAGTGCAGGACACCTGCCCTCGTGAATGAATTGGCACTTCCTTTCCAGCTTGGCATTAAAAATGGTCTGCCCACCTGACCTTGCCAACGTATTTTGGCATGGGCAGCATATTATTCTGGTCAATAGGCTTGCATACAAGCCTAATTGATCTTTAATTATTTATTTGCATATGGCAGCAAGCTGCAGATTTTGGCATCTGTCCACTTAGGGTGTCATCTCAGGGATGGGTGGAAAGGTGGTTGGCTGGCCATCCGACCTATCTTTCGAGTCCTTCCACTTAAAAACTGCCTAGTGGGGGTGCATAGAATCTTGCCCCATGTAAACAGCATAAAAACTGTAAGGGAAAACGACCAATGAAAAGCATGGGGTAGGAATGGCGAAGAAGATGGCTGAGCAATAGAACATAATTTTTAATTAAAATGAAAGTCAGGCAATAGGTGATATTGTTTTTCAATGATCTGCACTGATGAGTGCATTGAAAACTACTGAACAAAGAGATCGTGAAAATTGCAGCTCCATGAATTAGAATAGGTGACCTTGGAAATTAATTCATCTTCACAGTGCAGTGGCATGCTTTGAGTGCATCCCTAAGGTGTTTCTTTGCAGTTGTCTCTCATAATTCCTCTCTTCTGCTCTCATGGAAATGATCACAAGCAGACATCCTGGGGCAAAAATTGAATATCCATGGCAGGGGAGAGCTGGAGGAAGTACCACAAAAAACGAAGGGAGAAATACTTTTGAACATGGAGTTGTTATTCCATGGTGTGCCCTATCAGAAACAGTGTTTGAAGCAGAATCTATAATAGCTTTACTAAAAGACAAACTGATATATATTTGAAAAATAAAAATTAAACAATCTTGACGTGCAGCAATGGAATGTTCTAAGTGGAATGAATAGCTTTCTATTATCTTGCAAAAGTTATTTTAGTATTGATATTATTATTTTGTAAGTCAACCGGGTGTACAAGATACCCTCATTTTCTGTGTGACATATGTCATGCTTTTGCATATATTCAGCGTGTAAGTCAATTCCTCCCTTTTCAACTATGAAATGCTAGTTGGCCTCAATTTTTCATGCCAGAAATACATGTTTACTTACTCTGTAGTGTAAATCACTGCATGGAATCAAACAGGTGATTATGGGCTATTTATGAAATAGACGTATGGGACTTTAAGACACGTCCACACTGAAGCAGGTATCAGAATGAAGCTGGAGAATTGTCGGAATGCTTATAACCAGAAATGCAATGCGTAAAAACACACTTAACTAGGTCAAATTCATCCTTGAGTCTGGCAAAGATTTCAGACCAACAGCTAGTTGGTGTAGCCCACTTTAAAGATCAAAACAGTCCAGTGTTATGACAGAACACCAAAATCACTGAGACTACCCAGAGACCTTGATGCTAAAATGACCAGTTTCCACCAATTCATCATCAGTCAGCTGCAAAAACATGAGTAACCATTAAGTTGAATTGGCAACTTGGATGAATTTCAATATGTCCAGCAGTCAAACTGTGGAGTGGAAAGATTCAAAAACAGTTCTAGTGAAATTGACAAGACATGAGATGACAAGATTAATGACAAGATGGTATTCGTCTTCATGGCTGGCAGAAAAAAATTAAAGCCTATGGTAATTTTTAAACATGAAACCATTCCAAATATCTAGTTCCCTGCTGGAATTTTTCTGCATATGCATGACCACTTGGATGAGTAAAGAGGAGTTGACGTTTTAGATTGATAATGTATTGAAAAGGCATCTCAGTAGTCTTTGCAAAGAAGGCAGCTCATTAGCTTATTACCAAGAGGTGCCTGTGAAGAAATAGTATCCATATTGCAGTTATACCAGATAGTCTAACATTTGCAGTTCAACTTTTGGATTTGTGCCTCAACAAGCCATTCAAGGATCATGTCTGAACCAAACAGGTGAATGGTTGATGGAAAAGAAATCTTAATAAAGAGTAGTATGTTTCTAAAGATGTGCACGCTGTCCTGTTCGTGCATTGTTATTAGTGCATCAAATGTGATCAGATCATTCAAAAAGAACATCAAGAATATGTGATTCAGTGGATAGAGAGGAAGATAATTTGTTCTGGAGAAACGATCCTGAAAGCAACAGCATTAAATCTGATTCCAAGTGAGGTCTTTATAATGATGCCATAGCTAAAGTGAATCAAATTGAATTTGATTAACTCTTTGCATCAAGTGGATCACATTTCACAGGCTCCTGATGACAGAGATTCCTCTGGGTCATTAGACAATTCTTTAGATGTGTTGACCAATCAGCAAGGCGGAGCTGTGGGGGTTACAATCCAGAGGCTGCCCTTCAAATTGAACATCTTTGTTGCTGGCTCTTTCTTGAAGATAGGATGATAAGAGTCACTTGTCTACTTTGCTCATTCTGCCTAAGGTTGGAATGGATCAATTTTTAATCAGTAAGGGAATCAAGGGTTATGGGGATAAGATGGGAAAGTGGAGTTTAGGATTATCGTATCAGATCTGTCTTGATCTCATTGAATGGTGGAGCAGATTCGAAAGGCTGAATGGCCTACTTCTGCCCCTAGGTCTTATGGCCTTATTTGACTCTGATACTATTTGCCTCCTTATGATGGGAGGGGCAATATCAACAATCAGATATAGAGCATCCATTTTACTAGATTTCAAGCAGTCAGCAAGCTGCATTGAGGACAGTGTCCAACTTGTTGGCAAGGGGAGGGCATTCAAAGACTGGACAGACATATTTAGCTTCTGAGTATCACAGGAAGACAAGATAAGTGATTCAAATTTATTTAGCTGTAATTATTGGGCCCAGGACTGAATTCTCCGGGCCCGATAGCATCTTCCACCCCGCCAGGGGTTTAGAGTAGCTCCCCACTTGCAGAGGACGAGCGGGAGACCCCTCTGGAGTGAAGTGGGGGCAATCGGGGCCCCCCAGGAGTTCGTGTGGTGGGGGTCAGTGCCTCCTGAGCATGGGAACCTTGGCAGTGCCAGCCTGTTCCTCTGGCACTGCCCAAGGGACAAAGTGCCCATGCCCAGGGGGCACCGTGGCACTGCCCACCGGGCATCGGTCAGTGCCAAGAGGGTGGGTCCTAAGGGGCGGGACCAGCAGGGACGGGCCTAGAGGACAGTGCCAAGTGGGTGGAGCCTAGGGTGCAGTGCAAGTGGGCGGGGTCAATTGTGGGTGATCGCTGGGGGTGGGGGTTCCTACTGCCACTCTGCAGATGGGATAGGTGGGAGGGTTGGAGCCCAGCGATTGGGGCCGGCTGGAGGGTGGGGTCTGGAGATTTCAGTGCTCCGGGACGGGCTGGGGTGGGGGGGGGGGTGGGGTGCGTGTGGATTAGGGCAGGCCTGGGAATGCTTGTGCGGGCCGTGATCAGGCCGTGGGGGTGTTGTGAGGAACAGCACTGTAGGGGGGGTCCCGGGCTAGCTAGTGTTCGAGCTGGCCAGCAAAGTGCAGTCTGACAGTTCGGGGCCACCGTGCATGCGCAGGGTTCCAGAACTGTCAGACTCCAGCGTGAATAAGCCCCGCCCCCAAGCTTTTAATGATATTCACGATTGAGACCTCTGCATTGCGCTGAGTGTGGGAGATTCAAGTCAGAACTCCCACTGAAAAAGAAAATCGTGATTTACACCATTTTCCCCGCCAATTCAGCACTTAGAATTTTTTTGGGAGAATCGGGCCCAAAAACAATTATGGGATGTGTGTGTCGCTGGCTGGACTCGTATTTATTGCCCAACCATAGTTGTTCTTGAGAAGGTGGTGGTGAGCTGCCTTTTGAACCGTTGCAGTCCTTGATGTGTAAGTACACCCACAATACTGTTAAGGAGGGAGTTCCAGGATTTTGACCCAGTGACAGTGAAGGAACGGTAATATATTTCCTAATCAGGATGGTAAGTGACTTGGAGGGGAACCTCCAGATAGTGGTGTTCCCAGGTATCTGCTGCTCTTACCCTTCTAGATGGTAGTGGTTGCGAGTTTAGAAGGTGCTGCTTAAGGAACCTTGGTGAGTTTCTGCATTGCATCTTGTAGATGATTCAAACGGCTGCCACTTTTTGTCAGTAGCGGAGGGATTGCATATTTTTGGAAGTGATAGTAATCAAATGGGCTGCTTTGTTCTGGATGGTATCAAGCTTCTTGAATGTTGTTGGAGATGTACCCATCCAGGCAAATGGAGAGTATTCCATTACACTCCTGACTTGTGCCTTGTAGATAGTGGGCAGGCTTTGGAGAGTCAGGAGCTGAGTGACTCGCCTCAAGATTCCTAGCCTTTGACCTGCTCTGGTAGCCACAGTATTTATATGGCTAGGCCAGTTCAGTTTCTGGTCAATGGTAACCCCAGGATGTTGATAGTGAGGGTTTCAGCGATAGTTATGCCATTGAATGTCAAGTGGCAATGGTTAGATCCTCTCTTGTTGGAGATGGTCATTGCTTGGCACTTGTGTGGCATGAATGTTACTTGCCACTTGTCAGCCCAAGCCTGGAGATAGTCCAGGTTTTGCTGCATTTGGACATGGACTTCTTCAGTATCTGAGGAGTCACGAATGATACTGAACTTTATACAGTCATCAGCGAACATCCCAATTCTGACCTTATGATGAAAGGAAAGTCATTGATGAAGCAGCTGAAGATGGTTGGGCCTCGGACCCCCACCCTGAGGAACTCCTGCAATGATGGCTTAGAGCTGAAATGATTGACCTCTTCCTTTGTGTCAGAAAATGGTGGAAGTTGAGTCTAATGTTTTTATGAGCTCCAGGGTTCAAACTGACCAGGGACTTACTTTGATGAGACTGTGGGCCCGATTTTACCAATCGGAGCCTAAGGGCGGGATCCGGGCGTAATACGGATCTGAGCCCGGAATCCTCTTTGCAGCGCGCCCATACGCGTTTTGCTGGCTCCGGCCCGATGCGCGCTGTCGGCGTTGCTTAGCACTGGCGGACCGATCTGTGTTGTGAACTGCGCATGCGCAGTTCGAAAAAAATCCGAAGCAGTGCGCCCGGGCGCGAAATACAAATCAGCAGAGAGCAGAGAGGGGGGGACGGATGGACTTAGGAGAATCTTGCAAACTGCAAATAATGTAGCATCCTCTTTGTGCTGCCTAATTATCTATGGGAAAGGTAATTAAACTACAGTGTCCTCGTGAGCAATTAGTGACCTGTATAATACATTTGTGATCTGTAACTGAATTGTTGATGCTCAAATGTTCGGAGTCCTGTGGTGAACTTGGCAGAATTGTCCCCGTGGTGGAACTTGGTTGGAAATAAGATTGAAGAAGATTACTACATCTGGGAAACCAACCATAGTGAAAAGAAGTTTGTATTGGCAACTCTTCTCTCACATTCCATGGCAGATGTGCCCCTACTTATGAATGTGATTTGCATGGGCAACGTTGGGTGCAGCTAATCTGCCTCTGGAGCAGCCCTGGATCCTTTCTTTCATCTTGTTTTCATCTGAACATTGCACAGAATTAGAGGAATTCCCTTTGGAAGATAATGTCAAAATTATAATCGCAGGAACTAAAAACCTGACAGTCAAAAATCTGGGATAATATTCCAGAACATGGATGGGGGGGATATACATTTTGAAATATTATCCCAGATTTTTGACTGTCAGGTTTTTAGTTCCTGCGATTATAACTTTGACATTATCTTCCAAAGGGAATTCCTCTAATTCTGTGCAATGTTCAGATGAAAACAAGACAACAAAGGATCCAAGGCTGCTCCAGAGGCAGAGTAGCTGCACCCAAAGTTGCCCATGCAAATCACATTCATAAGTAGGGGCACATCTGCCATGGAATGTGAGAGAAGAGTTGCCAATACAAGCTTCTTTTCACTATGGTTGATTTCCCAGATGTAATAATCTCCTTGAATCTTATTTCCAACCAAGTTCCACCACAGGGACAATTCTGCCAAGGTCACCACAGGACTCCGAACATTTGAGCATCAACAATCCAGTTACAGATCACAAATGTATTATACAGGTCACTAATTGCTCACTAGGACACTGTAGTTTAATTACCTTTCTCATAGATAATTAGGCAGCACAAAGAGGATGCTACATTATTTGCAGTTTGCAAGATTCTCCCAAGTCCATCCGTCCCCCCATGCCCCCCAGCTGCATGCTGCACACAGTCACAGCCCCTGGTAACATTGGAAGGCTGCAGCAGTGCTATCTGCACTGTGTGCACATCTTCAGCCTGAAGTGAGCTGCACTGCAGGACCCGAGGTCCGTGCTGCCACACGGACATCGGAGTTCGTGCACAGCAACTGCCCCCCCTCCCCCCCACACACTCGCAGAGACGCCACGGACCCGGGACAGCGGAATGGCCGCGATTCAAGACACACGCAAGTACCGGGGAGCCTCCTAACGCAACGCGCCAACCTTCTTGCCAACCCTCACTGAGGAAGCGCTGGCTTCTGACTTTTATTTACCAGGTCGTTAAAAACGCGGACGCGGATTGGGCCACACAGTGGTAAAGTGGGATTTGGTGGTAAAGTTGGGAGCGCGCTTCATTAAGTCGATTTAAATGCATGCAAATGCATTTAACTCGGCGGACCGCCCGATCCGGGCGCGGGCTGGGCCTGCGCCCGAATCGGGTGTTGGTAAAGCCGCGCTCTGCTAGGAATCGGGTACACACCGCGTTAAAGATCCGACTCCCAACTTTACCGCGATTTCGCACCCAAAAACGGGCACGAAGTTTTGGTAAAATCGGGCCCTGTGTGTGCTGAATACACACTTTGCTGGTACCATACATCATTCAACCCAAGTTAAAATCGGGGCTTATGTTTTTAGATGTACCTGGAAATTATTGGTAACAAAACTTAAGTTTTCTTCCTGGGAGGACAGAGAGAAAGAGAACAGTAACAAAATGAGAGCAAGTGAAAAAAAATCAGTGAAACGTAGGGACAGAGAATGCAAGAACTGAGCACTCACCAAAATAGAGGGTGAGAGTGATTTCCATCATTGGCTGTTAAAGATGAGTGTTTGCAAAATCAGCAGATCTGGCATCTTGTGTGGAGAGACAGAGTTAATGTTTTGGGTCCATTATCATTCTTCTTCAGAAGTGTCTGAAGAGGTGCGAATGGAGTGAACATTATGCAATCATCAGCAAAATGCCAAAACTAAGGGTTGAGGGATTTGAAGCTAAGGAAAGGAATTTTAAGATTAGGGTATGGCCCAGCCAGTAGTCAATGTGAGCCCAGAGATGATGAGTGAACAGGACTTGGTGTGAAGTAGGATATGGGCAGCAAAGTTTTAGGTGAACTCAAACCAACCTGACCCCTTCTTCTCACTAGACACATGACACCAAAAACTCTTCAAGTGTGGCGATAGTGAACAGTGAAGCTCATCATTAAATATTAGTGAATTAACACCATGTTCTTGACCGCAATATAGACATCAAACACAACAAGATGATAATTTTACCAACTGGAGGTACATAGCTGCTCCAACAACTGCTTGCCACTTTGCAACCCGGACATAACAGTCACCAAACCTTGAAGACAAAAATACGTATTCCTTCCAGCAGCTTTCTTCTATTACATTAGTTAATATATGCTAAGTGTTGGACAACAGCCTGAAGCAGAACAGCTGGAAACATTCCAGGTATTTAAATCTTGTGATGCACAGAAAATATAGTCAACATAATCACTTTAATTCAGTAGTCCTTACACATTCTGCTCACTTAAGATTTAATTTTAATTCGGAGGAAAAGATAGATGCTGCAGAAGGCAGTGCAAGGTCTGGATTTTCACTCCCTGGTGAGTGCATAGAGTCAGGAAAATTCCCGGCTCACTGTACCAGCCTCAGGGGAAACGGCCCTAAATGGCTGAATCTTCGTTCTGAGTTGGGCTGCTGAATACCAAGGTGGGCTGTTTAAAAGACGCAGCTCAGTGCTCGGGGGCTTCATCCCAGTTGCAATATAAGTAGTTAGGCCTCTAGCCCTCACCCTTTACTCACTCTTAACCCCAACTCACTCCCCATATCTCATCCATACCAAATCATGCCCCACCTTTCCCCATACCAACCTATACTCCTCTAACAGCTCCATGACTCCACATATCACCAGGCCAACCTATGTCCCTTTTCCTATCCCCCATGGCCCCTTGTAGCCTCTATGCCAATTTAGTGACAACTCATGCCAGCCCATGAACTCCTAACCACCACCCTTTGTCCTTACAGCTGCTGTGTCAGCTCACCCAGTAATCACCATGGACAGACCTCAGGAGCCATGCTAAGATGAAATACAATTTTATTGTCTAATACAGACTATACTATATAAAAAGTACACTACCATTGATAAAACCCCATTTATAACAGTTAAATCCCTTTAAGTATTTAATCCCTTATAAAACAACATTTGTATTTATAGCCCCACATCAAAGGCAACCAATCCTTTATTAACTTCTTGGAGCTGTCAACCAAACTGGGAACTTACAGGCCCCGTACAGTGGTAATGATAGATGGCGGAAGCAGTCAAGTAGTAAGAATGCTATAACTGTAGTCTTCAGACTTATGTCAACAAACACCTATTGAAATCACAAGCACCAATTTTCTTTCAACTCAGAGACAGAACAGGTTGCATTTTTTAAACTTAAAGAACTGTGAATTTATATAGCTTGACCACTTGACAGTTCCACAGACTTTATTCATCTTTCACATGTACTCTTAAAAATAGTCAACTACACACTGTGAGGAAACAAACCTTGCTCCTAAGAAAATGGGGTCGGTTTGAACTCAGCACCGAGTTAAAATGGTCCTGCTGGGTTTGGGTTTCCATAACTTGTGAATCACATCTACTCCACTCCCCCTCCCCCCCCCACCGAAAATAGAATCTTCAAAAAATGGGGAGGCAGGACTTCCTGATCCAGGGTCCCAGATCCATTTTGGCTAAGGTGCAAAATCTCCAAGACTCTGAAAATACGGGCCCAAAGTTATAAAATGCGCAAGTTAAAAGATGGAAAAGGTGCAGATATGTTAAGAAGGGGTTTGAGAATAATCTGATGTTAAACCATCATTTGCAAGTCAATAAGAACAAAAGCTCAACTGGCTTCAGCATAAGTCTTGAATATCATTACAAAAAACCCCAGTGGAGTATAGAAATTTTCATACAGAGGGTTGTAACAGCCAGTTATTCAGGTATCTTTTAAAATGATAGAAATCTATTCAGTCGCTGCAACTTGTGCATGTTACAGACAGACAAGGCATTCATATCGTATACGTTAACCAAACTAAATGAATTTCAATTGACCATCTGGTACTTCCAGGGATTGGTAACAATGTTCTCATTTTATCAAATTTATAGCTCAAATTAACCAAGTTATTCAGATGTAAACTGCTTAGAGACAGTCATTATTAATTTATCTGCATCACCAGAAAAGCCAGAGGCTCAGATATAGAATTACAAAAAAAAACATTTGGCTGTTTCACACATTGGGATAATATCTATTACAGCAGGGTAATCTCAGAAACAACTAAAGAGGTCTTTTGGGGTTGGAAAGGTGCTTAAAATAGCAAGAATAGAATTTTGACACTACATCTGCAACAATCTGCCAATCGTTTTACTAGTATTAGTATCATTTTGATAGTGTCCCTTGTGAGTTATTAGGAAATGTAATTAAGGCTAGGTCAATAAGCCATATTAAGTTACAGTTGATTTGTGTCCTATTTTACAAGTTTAGATATATCTGAAGCAATACCTGATATGAAATTATCATTGTTCATCATTCTTACTTTGTAACCAACCTTAATCTTGGAAGAAAAATATTTTTATCACAAAACAGGAACAATCATTTATGAACCGCTTTTCATCAAATCTTGTACAGCCAATAGTCAAAGCCCGCAAAAATCTGAATTTCTTTGTTTATAATAGATAAATTCCAGCTGACAAAAAACTGAAGCCATATTCAAAAATGGTTTGACAAAAAAAAAACAATTGTTTCCATTTAAAACATGCACTGGTTTTACACAGATTTTCTAAGCAGCATTTGCAACTGAAAAAAACAATTTTAAACAACACAATTAGCATTTTCATATACTGCCGCCAAGTTTCATTACTGTTTGTATTTTGAAATTAGTTTGTGAATGCATTTAGATTTCACATCTAATATCTGTGAACTCTTACTGAATGCTCACCTGCCAAACTAAATGCTCCTTTATGATAGGTGTGGCTGATAGGCAGACGCTGAGCACTATGGTATGGGAGGATGATGTCAGCACACTGGCAACTACAGCATCTCGCATACGAAAGGGCAGCATGGTGTAGACCACAAAGATAATGAATAAGAAGAAGGACACCTGGAATGAAAATAATATTGATTTTATACAGGTGTGTAAAATTGAAGAAGAAACACTAATGATTTCCACCTCAGAGCTCAAAGATATCACTCACTAAAACCGTTATTTGGTTTGGATTAGAGCTGTCCAATAGCGTTAGTGCTCAAGTCTCAGACGTTCATTGACTCGAGGCCTCCTCAATGCTTGACACAAGTTATGCATGTTTATGTAACCAGGAAATATGCACATAATGCAAGATGTACAAAAATACCAGAGTGCAACTATATGACAAAACATTATGTGGTATAGTAAATATTATCCGACTATTGAATTAGTGGTGAGTTCAGCAGTTTAGTGCGGGAGGAGAGTATCAAATAAGAGAAAAGCAAATTACTGTGAATGTTGGAATCTGAAATAAAAACAGAATGGTGGAAAATCTCAGCAGGTCTGACAGTATCTGTGAAAAGGGAATAGAGATAACGTTTTGAGTCTGGATGGCCCTTCGTCAAGAGCCAGATCTAAAAAGGGTCATCCAGCTGAAAACTTTAGCTCTATCCTCTCTCCATAGATGCTGTTAGACCTGCTGAGATTTTCCATCATTTAATGTTAGAATATCAGATAAGGTCTGATGGCAGTTGCAGGGATTTAGATGTGCAATTAGCCCATGTCTGTTTATTGCGATGCAGGCAGCATGCAAACTTCCTGCTTCCTACCAAATTAAAAGATTCTAGTTTGCAACTTAGTGCCCAATGCAGCTGAGAGGGGTGGCAAGTTTGTTTGAAAATAGCACCATCTAAATCTAGCCTGCACTCCTCAACACCAGCCTGTACCTCCAAATTGGAAGATGCACTCTGGCTGCAGCTGCTGTAATGCCTGGGAAAGCATGTCTGAAAAGAAGAGCAAAAATGCACATAATGCATGCTCCAAGATTCTCTGGTTCTGCATAGGAGGCTTTGGTGCAAGAGGACAGAGGATCTATATCCACAGGCGGCCCCAAGGCTCTCCAGATACTGAGAAGGCAATTGGAACAGATAGCTGAAAGCCTGACTGCAATGAGGGAAATGTTTAATGACCTCATGTGAATAGTCATGGGTCAGTGAATGCATCATCAAGTGCCATTTCCTTCAAAATGAACCACTTTACTTACACACTACTCCATTCACTACATCCCTTTCACATTCTCCACCAAGCAGAAGTCATAAGCAACATTCAACCTTGCTTTACCTTCAGACACTTAGCATTGTTCAAAACTACACACCCACATCTCACAGCTTATACATAATGCTAACTATTCAACCAACTCATGATTCAAATGCATTGCACTGTTCTCACTGACACATTTTCCTCTTTCGTGGAGGACAAGGTCTACCAGAGGCAGTATCACCTAACCAGCAATAAGCGGGGTTGTATGTCTTCACTCACACAGAGGAGATGGTTATCTCCAAGTGGCGGGGCTGAAACCATTGAGGATGAAGGTATGTTTCTAACTCATCCATCTTCCCATATCACATTTTCCCCTCTTTCCACAGTTCCTTCTGATTTAAAAGCTATAGATGGTGTCCACAAAAAAGCAGGATGAATCCAAACTGCCCCATCAGTCCACTCTTGCTCATCAGCAAAGTGACAGAAAGTATCATCAACAGTGCTATGAAGTGGCTATGAAGTACTCAGTAATTACCTGCTTACTGAAGCTGTTTGTGTGCCACTAGCGCAACTCAGCTCCTTACCTCATTATAGCCTCAGTCCAAACATGGACAAAAAGGTTGAACTCAAGAAGTGATGTGAAAGTGACTATCCATAACATCAAGACAGCATTTAACCAAGATTAGCGTCAAGGAGCCGAGCAAAACTGGAGTCAATGGGAAACAAGGGTAATGCATTCTCCACTTCATAGAAATCATAGAAATCATAGAAACCCTACAGTACAGAAAGAGGCCATTCGACCCATCGAGTCTGCACCGACCACAATCCCACCCAGGCCCTACCCCCATATCCCTACAGATGTACCCACTAATCCCTCTAACCTACGCATCTCAGGACACTAAGGGCAATTTTTAGCATGGCTAATCAACCTAACCCGCACATTTTTGGACTGTGGGAGGAAACCGGAGCACCCGGAGGAAAACCACTTGTTGGAGATTATGGTTGTAGAAGATCAATCATCTCAGCCCTGAGACATTGCTGCAGGAGTTCCTCAAGATAGTGTCCTAGGCCAAAGCCATCTTCTGCTGTTTTATCAATGAGCCCCCCCCCCCTCCCCCATCATAAGTCAGAAGTGGGGATGTTCGCTGATGACTGCATCACTCATGACTCTTCAGATACTGATGCATTCCATGTCCAAATGCTTGGACAATATTCAGGCTTCAGCTGATAAATGGCAAATAACATTTACACCACACAAATGCCAGGCAATGACCCCCTTGATATTCAATGGCATTACCATCACTGAATCCCCCACTATCAACATCCTGATGATTACCACTGATTAGAAACAAAACTAGACTAGCCATATAAATGCTGTGGCGACAAGAACAGGTCAAAGACTGGGAATGCTGTGAGAGCAACTCACCTCCTGACTCCCCAGAGCCTGTCTACCATCTACAAGGCACAAGCCAGGAGTGCAATGGAATACCCTTTGTTTGCCTGGAGGAGTACAGCTCCAATAGCACTCAGGAAGCTTAGCAGTATCCAGACCAAAATAGACCACTTGATTGCCATCCATCCACCAATTAAACATTCACTCCATCTATCTACCAGATGCATTGCAGCAGTTCACCAAGGCTCTTTCGACAGCACCTGACAAACCCAAACCACCTAGAAGAACAAGGGCAGTAGGGTACGTAGGAACACCACCACCTGCAAGTTCCCCTCCAAGTCACACATGATCCTGACTTGAAGCTACATCGCGATTCCTTCACTGCCGCTACATCAAAAGCCTGTAACTCCCTTCCTGACAGCATGTTGGGTGTTCCAACAACACATGGGGAGAAATCTTATCAAAAAATGGCAGTGTTGTTTCCGGTGAGAAAACTATTGTGTTCCTCTCCAGAGAAACCGGTCGGTTTTCTCTCCAGATCTTAAGACACTCTGCCAAAATAAATGAAGGGGGCATGTTTCACACTGTCATAGGGGGTGGGGTGCAGTGGCACCTCAACATACTGGTAAAACCCCGCTGCCCGGAGTCAGCACTTCTCTATTCCCACCCTCCAATCATCAGCCCCTTCTCTCTCCCCCAACTATCATTGGCACATTCGCATCCCCCCCCAACCACACCCTCAGTCTGAGCTGGCAAGCAGAAGCGCCAACTCTTCTCTGGGCTCTGTTACACAGGACTCAGATGAGGATTTTGATGGGGCAGTGAACAGAAAAAGGCTGATCAGCATGCGCAATGAGGCAGACATTCCAGAAAGCCTACTGCCACAGTAAAGAAGCGGGGAGGTGTCCAGTACCAACAGAGCTTTAACGAAGGGTCATCCAGACTTGAAATGTTGGCTCTATCCTCTCTCCAGAGATGCTGTCAGACCTGCTGAGATTTTCCAGCATTTTCTGTTTTTGTAATCACTTCCATTACCTTTATACTAATTTTTCATGATTCATGTACGAGGGCACCAGATCCTTCTGTGCCTCATATCTGCAATCTCTCTCCTTTTAAATAATATTCTGCTTTTCTATTCATCTTGTCAAATTGAACAAGTTTACATTTTCCCATGTTATACTACACCTACCAAATGTTTGACCACTCACTAACCTATCTATATCCCTTTGCAGATTCTTTATGTCCTCTTCACAACTTATTTTCCAACAATCTAGTATCATCAGGAAATTTAGCAACCACTTACTCGATCCCTTCATCCAAATCATTGATATAAATTGCAAATAGTTGAGGCCCCATCACATCTTGCCAACCTAAAAATGACCCATTTATGCATATTTTCTGTTTCTGTTAACTAATCAATCTTCTATGCATGATAATATGTTACCCCCTACATTGTGAGCTCTTGGCCGCGATTTTACGGTACAGATCATGTTGGGGAGGCGGAGAAGGCCTTCCAGCAAGGTCACCAGCCCCACCTGGGATGTACTGGCAGTCCTGGTCAGTGCAAGAAGACCTCCAGAAGAGGATGGGATAGCAGTGTCAGAAGAAGATGAATGACCTTCTTCACTCAGCCAGGGTAAGTGAACCACCCCATCTCCCTCTGGACTCTGTCACACACCCCTTACACCTCCAACTTCATCTCTAACCCAGCCACCTACCCCCCACCGCCCCCCCCCCCCGCCCCCCCCCCCCCCCCGCCCCCCAGGTGTTTCCAACACCAGGCATAAGGCCCTCCTCTTCCCCTCCCACAATCATCATGTTCCTTCCCCAGTGGCTGCTATACTTCTCAAACTGCAGTTCACACTTAAGCCTCATCTCCACACCTCATCACCTAAAAACCCTCATGCATTTCAAGGTGCCAGCATTCAAGTTGGTCAAGGAGGAGAAAGACCGTGCCTACGCTGCAGGTGAAGTGAGGGCGGCAGAAAAATGTGAGAATCCTCAAGACACGCTGTCATTCCCCAAGTCTCAAGTGAGTAATCAACGTTCCCTCCATATCCCCTGTAATGCACTGATGCCTTCTCTTGCAGGCTGGCCAGCCGAACAGTCAGGACCAGCCATGTGTCCTCTCGATCCACCAGACATGTGCGGATCCAAGGGAGACTTCTTCAACTATGGAAGAGGTGCCAAAGCTGTCACCCTCACCTGGTACCAACATAGATACTCTCACCTCCGTGGGTTCACTAAGTAGACAGGGTTTCTGGGTCACTTATGGTGAGCATCTCACACCCCAAAGCACTGACACCTGAACTTCCTCTCCATAATGCAAATCTAAGTGTGATGCACCAACCTCCTATTGAAATTGTCTCACGCAATGTCTGCTGAATGCAGCAATGACCTGACCTGCCTTGTTGCCACTCAGATATACCTGCTAGGGCATTAAAGCTCTGAGACCCCTGTGCACTATCTGCAAAATTGAAATGGGCCCATAAAATACTTTTCAATTCTGCTTTTAATCAACTTAACTACCTTGTAGTTACCTTTTCTTTGAAAGCTCGCACCATTCCCCTTCGACTTGCCATCCACCACTGTAAAATCTGGACCTGGCGTGACGACATCAGGACTCCATGCCACATGCAATGTTCCACTCCCTCCCTCCATCCAAGTCTGACCAGAAAAGGATCAGAAAATCCAGCTGATCTTCTATTGCTGTCATCTACAGATGCAGTGTTGTTTGAATTTGGAAACCACTCACTATTTTAAACATATAACAAATATTCTAAATAAGTTTTAAAAATAATAATGCATGTTCTAGCCTGTCATCTTGCACTCTGATAAATTTTAGTTTGAAAATTGTCCATATTATTTTATCATCTATCTACGAATGATCTTGATTTGATTGCAATTTGTAGGATAGTAGTTTGTTGATTTAAAAATATATGGAAATATACCAACTTTTAACATTCATAACCTTTGAGGAATGTGAAGATGCTCAATTGTTTCAGTTTATCTATCATGCATTTATAAATTATTTTGTTGCTCGGAGTAGAGGGAGTCATCCATCAGTGCTTATTGTAGTGACAAAGAATTATTTATTTTGATATTACTTTTCTCAAAACACATTTGACAAGTATTCACTGTTCCTTCCTCAGATGCTCCCAAGGTTAGGTCCTTTGAGAGCTAAAATTTATGATTTCTTCTGCTGCCACAGTTAGATGTTCAGGTCAAAACATAAGCATTGTAGCATTTATTTTGTCTGTAATATTTATGAGGTAACGTTTCTTCTTTTTTGTAGGGGAAGGGAATGGAAGGTTCCCAAGTTCACAACAACTGCATATGCTGAAAAGGTTAATTTGATTATAAGTATTTAAGTAAAATTGCTTTAAGAACTACTTTTGACAAACTGCACAGGAAATTACTCATATAGCAAGCAGAAAAGGTTACATTTCATTTCACCTTTCAAAATATCTTACAGTCACGAAAAAGTTTATTTGGCCTTATCCTACTTTCTCCTTGGGCATCAGTGAATTCATCACTCTCCAGAGTAACAGATATATAGCTAAACTTTCTCAATGCACTCTGATTAAATGGGAACTAACTATGGCTACTCTTCTAACAGCAATTACCCTACCACACATAATGCTAAAACTGCTTCTTACACTTCATTAGTCTGATATTGCCATATTTTATCTCTCAATGCCTCTTGGAACACAATCTTTAATCACTTGCCTTCACTTAAGTTAGTCAATCGTGTTGTCGAGGCAAACAAGACAACAGTGCCTGTTAGAAGCATGACACTAGAAGGAGCAGCTCCCAAGCTGAAGCAACAACATCCAATCGGCAGCTTGCTACAAAGTTCATAGGGCAACACTTAGAGGTCAAATTCAGTGGTATAGTGCAGGTGCCAGGTTAATAACTGAAAACCAACATTGTTGTTGTGGCATGCCTGCTGTGGTAGTGTGACCCCTTTAAGGGGGCAATCCCTGAGAGCCACATGATTGGGCCAGACCCTATGGAGAGGCAGCACGGGAAGCCAAGCCAATCAGGTGCAAGGGCATGTGTCCTGGGCCGGGGAGGAACCTCATTTGAAACCAGAAAGCATAAGAGTGTAGTCGTGTATTGTAGTTCTGTCAGACCATAAACATAATGGTGGACAGACGTGATGACGGATTTCCCAATCCTTTGCCCACATCCACTTTCCGATTTGTGCCAGTTTTCCATTTGCTGTATTAACTTCATCTTCTCATCAGTCAACAGTACTTTTAACTTTGTCACAGGTTTAGCCATGTCCGTAGGTCTTGCATGTCCTTTCACAGAGTGATCTCAATGTCAAGTGGTGGTTTGCCCAGTGGTCCTTATTTTCCAACTCTTGTGCAGTTAAACTCTGCTCTAATTGGTCTGCATGGACATATTTCAAGCGTAGACAATTTCAGCTAGTCAGAGTTATCAGTGCAGAATTTTGGCTTAACACAGGCATTTTGGGACTTTGCCTGGTGGGCAGTGCCAAGGTGCTCAATGGGCAGTGCCACGGGGCCAAATTGGCATTGCCAGTCTGGCACTGCCCAAGGAGCAACCCCCCTTGCTTCTAACCTCCCAGGGGGGCCTCAATTTCCTCTGCTCCCACCAACGGGGTCAGGATGCCTGATTTCCATTAGTGGGGAGCAGTCGTAAACCCCACTGGAGGGAACCATTCCCGGTTGGTGGTGGAGATACTAGATGATTTCCAGTGCGGAGCTGATTGTGCTAAAAAAAAAATGCTTGGGAGACTCACGACGGGTATTGTGAGTCTCCCAAATGAGTCTCGAGCAGCGCAGCGGGCTGGGAGAATCCTGGCCAATGTGTGGCTCGGAGGAGAACTTGCAGGTTTATGTGTTCTGAGGCATATGTTGCCCTTGTTGCAATATCACTTTAGATGAATATACAAATAATAAAGACCCCAGGACGTAAGCAGCATTTGACCAACAACCAGTTAGTGGTGTATTTAAGTGGCTTCAGATGCTGCTGTGAGCACTGTTGGCTGCTGAATCCCTCGAGTAAAGCTAGCTGTTGAGCCATCCAATAATCTATAAATATATATAGATGCATGAATTGAAACAATCTATAGTTTACCAATCTTGTACGTGTGATTGTGTAAAGCAGCCAGCAATGCAAAACGTCTAGTTGGTCAAGGTCAGAGATTTGGAAGATGTTGTCGAAGGGGCTGTGGTGAGTTGTTGCAGTACACCAAGTAGATGCTAATTACTACAGCCACTGTCTGTCAATGGTGAAGGGAGTGAACGTCTAAGGTGGTGGATGGGGTGCCAATTAAGCGGGCCTCTTTGTCCTGGATGCTGTTGAGTTTTTTGAGTGTTGTTGGAGCTGCTGTTGTCCAGGCAAATGAAGGGTATTCCATCACACTTCTGACTTGTGCCTTAGAATGGTAGGGCACGATCTTACGAAACAAATTCCAAGTGCCAAACGTACAAGAAAACAGGAGTGAATAGCATTGATTTTTTGGCGAACCACAGCCACATGGGTCATCCCAGCAATGGCCTGCAGCCTGGGTTTCCTGTTGGGCCTGGCCCACGTCAAAGTGAATGTTAATTGCCTGCCCAGGCGAACAGGGCATCATCACCTCGTGGACGCACTTGTGCATGGAGGAATGCAAGATGCTGCAGATGACTCTGCTGGAGGCTTGGGAGGACCCGATGGCGTAGAAGTTGAGGGCTGCCATAACCTTCACTGTCACCAGGAGCAGTGTCCTCCTGTCCCAGAGGTGCCAGGTCTGCGAAGACCTGACACAGGTGCCGCACTGTCTCCTTGCTGTCCAGTTCTGTGTGTGCAGACATAAAAAACGTTCTTACATTATCCTCAATGTAAATAGTTATAAGGGAATGTATCAGATGTTAAATTATTTCAAAATATATTTTCTCCTCCAGCTTTCTCCTCTTAACCTTATCTTCATGCTGGAGTCCTTGAGTACTTTGCTTAAGGCCATACTTCATGTATGGCTGAATAATGAGCATTGACAAGCTGTTTACTTACCTGACCCTGTCCTCAAACTACATGCACTCACGACAAAGACTGCTGAATAGCAATCAAGGCCAGCAACCTTGGTCATTCTTTCCTTCTTTAATCCAGGGAGACTGAAGTCAATTATAGCAGTTCCATCAAGATCAGTTAAATTGGATCAACAGACTTTATCTGCATGATGCAGCATCACACCACGTAATGCTTGTACCCACTGAGCCATCTAATCTCTTGAGAAAGGATAGGATCATTTGAAGAACATTACATTACCTCTCTTGTCATCACCATTTTTTTTTCTTTTTTTAATGTTGTATATTTATGAGTGAGATAGGAATTACTAACAACTAAAGAAGACATATCTGAGGTCTCGTCCTCTATGCTTTAATGATTTTTACCATCAAAGACTTTGTTTTTCACATGCTGTGTTCAGTTGCATGCATTATTAATCATTATGAGATCCTCCTACAGTTTTGTAAGTGTGACTAAAACATAAGCAACAAGAAAACAGGAGATGTTACTTCAAACAACAGTGTGGCTGAGAGTGCTGAGTGCTCTCCAAATAACTTAAGCTTTCACCAAATCTAAAGCAAACAAATGTATTGCTGCCGACAAAGGGGAATCGGTGAAATGGAAAAGATGATCCTGAGACTCAGGTGTGTTGTCCTGCCAATCAATTACTTTGTAAATTAATTCCCTATTACCTGTTAGCTAAAATGAAAATTGTCTGTTATCAGAGCAGTTCTGCACTGAATGCAAAGCTTTTCCCCATTCATTTTAATAATGTTCAAATTTGCTTTAACTATACAACAGCTTATAAAATATACAGGGCAATAAATTATCTGTAATTAACTGCAGATTTTATTTCTCATTAACCATGTAACTGCAACAATATAAACTTAAAGTTCTTTTGTGACTGTCATATCGCACCACTCTGAACTGTGAACTTATCACTGAAAATTGTAAAGGACTAAAAATACATAATCTCAAAAACCTGTTAAAAAAATTCAGCATCTGGTAACACTTTTTTTATCCACTGTTATCAGTGCTAAGAAATATATTTTTGTCAGCACAAGACTGCAACATACACAGATTCCCAAGGGATACCAACTGCCTTTCCAGACACCTGACTCACTTCCAGACACAAGGACATTTGTTGAAATTATAAAATTAATTGTAATCTAATCTTTGGGGAAATAATTCAGATGGTTTCCATGAGCATTCTCTTTATTAGATTACTGGCTTGATAATGGTTGTGAAAGAGTGCTTCTTCAAAACATTATTCCATGTGAGGTGAGATGAGAGTGACTGGCCTTGACATCAAGGCAGCATCTGATCAAGTGTGGCATCAAGGAATGCTAGCAAAACTGAAATCAATGGGAATCAGAGGGAGGTCTCTCTCCATTGGTTTGAGTTGTGTCCAGCACACAAGAAGATTATTGTAGTTGTTGCAGGTCAATCATCTCAGCCCCAGGACATCACTGCATGAGTTCCTCAGGGTAGTGTCCTAGGCCCAACCATCTTTAGCTGCTTCATTGATGGCCTTCCCTCCATCATGAGGTCAGAAGTGGGGATGTTCATCAATGATTGCACAATGTTTAGTATCACTTGCAACTCCTCATATACTGAAGCAGTCCGTACTCATATGCAGCAAGACAACATTCAGGCTTGGGCTGAAGTAGCAAGTAATGCTTGCGCCACACAAGTGCTAACCAATGCCCATTTTCAACAAGAGAGAATCTAACCATCTCCCCTTGACATTCAATGGCAATACCGTCACTGAATCTCCTCACTATTAACTTGCTGGGGTTACCATTGAGCAGAAACTGAAATGGAACAGCCATATAACTACTGTGAATACAAAAGCAGGTCAGCAGCTGTGAATTCTGCAGTGAGTAACTCGCCTCCTAACTTCCCAAAGCCTGTCCACTATCTACAAGACACAAATCAGGAGTGTAATGGAATACTCTCCATTTGCCTGGATGATTGAAGCTCCAACACTGAATAAATTCAACACCATCCGGCAAAGAGCCTGTTTGATTGGCGCTTCATCCACCAATATAAGTATTCACTTCCTCTAGCACTGATGCACAATGGCAACAGTGTGTACCATATACATGATCTCCTGCAGCAACTCATTAAACCTCATCAACAACACCTTCCAAACTGCAACCTCTAGCGCCTAGAAGGACAAGGGCAGCAGACACCTAGGAACACCACCACCTGCAAGTTCCCCTCCTATATTGTTTGCAGGACCATGGACAAGAGTGGTTAGAAACCAAACCTGACAGTCAGCACCCCCACTTCTAAGGAGGAAGAGGAGAGCTCAGAGGGTGCACCTTCACATCGTCCCTACAGCACAGACATTGTCATGTTGTTGGGTGATTGATCAGGGATCTCATCCTGGCAAGCACAGCACAGATCTAACTGAGCAGTTGATGGAGGCTAACAGTCAAGGTCATTCACCCTCAAAGACTATGGGAAATCCAGGAAATATATACTGGCTCTGGAGTCATCAATAAGGTGGCAGAAGTTGGAGCTGCAGAGTAAGGCATGGGAACATCTGGGGAAGCTTCCAGAGGCTGTGCTCACCCATGTGTGGAAATAGGAACATAGAAACATAGCAGCAAGTGTAGTCCATTCAGCCCATCAAACCTGCTCCACCATTCAACACAATCATGGCTGATGATCCACTTCAATGCCTTTTTCTCATACTATCCCCTTATCCCTTTATGTCATTGGTATTTAGAAATCTGTCAATCTCTGCTTTAAACATACTCAATGACTGAACTTCCACAGCCCTCTAGGGTAAAGAATTCCAAAGATTCACAACCCTCAATTAAAGAAAATCCCTTCATCACGGTACAAATGGCTTCCCCTTATTTTGAAATTGTGTTCACTGGTTCTAGACTTCCTAACCAAGAGAAACACCCTACCTGCATCAAACCTGTCTATTTCTTTTTTAAAGTTTTTTGTAGGTTTCAATGAGATTGCCTCTCAGTTTTTGAAACTCTAGAGAATACAGGCCCAGTTTCTCAATCTCTCTTGGTAGGATAGTCCTACCATTCCAGGAACAAGTTGAAGAACCTTTGTTGCACTCCCTCCATGGCAATAATCACCTTTCTAAGGTAAGCGGGGGGCAATGTGTGCTGCCATAAACGTGACCTGTGCCTGCATGGTTTCCTCCACCAAGACACTGGGGTTACCCAGGAGAGCCATATCCAACAAACCACTGCCAGTGATCCATGCGGACCTACATGCTACCACCACCTTCAGCTCTCTGGAGAAATAGTAGGACTAGAGGGGATGAGATGCCTGGAGACATTACCAGGTCTTTGACCTCCTCAACTGAGCAGAGAGGGATAGTTGTGCTCCGTAAGGGTGGAGCAATGGTTGTCTGCAACATCTGAGTCCTCCCTTCGAGTGTAAACAGTGGCTCCTCAGCCCCTGTGACAGTGACACCAGCACCTGACAATGCTGTGGAGACTGAGGGGGCTCTTGCATCTGTAGAGAAGTCTGGCCTGCCAGACCTCGAGCAACTAGAAGGCCGACTGCCTCTGTCATCACAAGTCTGCAAAGTCTTGCAGTCTGGCTCTATTTCAGCTGATAGCTCAAGGCGAACATCATGTAGCAGAACACTAGTAGTTTCAAAATCATTTGGTTTAGCGTGAATATCATTTTGTAGTTTGAATTAATATGTTCTTAAGCATTTTGTGCTAAAGTCAATAGAAGCCATTTGAATAAAAACTAAGCCAGCATTATTGGAAACCAGCCAGATTAGTTCAGTAGACAGCCTTAATTGTGAGACAATTGAAGTATAAGTAACTCATTAATACATATGTTAGAAAGACTGGAAATGTAACTTGGAATACAAAAGTTTATAACTTTTATAATTATAAACACATTAACACTTGAGTGGTACAGATTCTTAAAATGCTGTGGAATAAGCTACTGCCCTTCTCAGACAAAAGAAAACATGACTTGTTAACCTTGACTGGAAGGAATGAATAGGTGGGCGGAGAGAAGCTTTCCGGTAAAGCCGACTCAGACTACTTGGGGTGCCATTGTGCCAGCGCCATGACCCCCGCAGTGAACTGGAAGACCCCCTCCGCCCCCCCCCCCCCCCTCAAGAATATCGCACTCCCCTACTCCCCATCATCAGCAGCTGTGTAACACTACCCCATGGCAACACGAGTCACCAGAATTGGGGCATCAGGACTCTCCTGATGAGTCCTCCATCATGACCTCTGTCGCGGCCCTGAATGCCACCCCGCCCTTTGCCGGTCTTCTCCCCTCCTTTGTCAATCACCCTGCCCTTACACTTCCGATCACCCCTCCCCCCTTGCATTCCCACCCTCGCCGATCACCACCTGTCTGCGGAGCTCTTGCCTCCACTTGCCCCCCCCAACCCCTCCGCAGAGCTCCCTCTCTTGACTGCAGAACTCTCCCCTTGCCTCCCCATCATAGCCCCACCCCCATTCAGACTCCACACTCACTCGGGCCCCACCCTCTTAACACTGCCGCGGTACAGTTCTGGTGCCCAGTGGATAGTGTCAGGGTGTTATGGGTACTGTCCGGCCATGCCCCCGACTACCAAGGGGCTTTAATGGCCTCCGATCCCCCCGGCAAGGCCATCATGTCTGTTGGTGGAAAACAGCTGTGAGTACCAATCAGCGAGTAGCTAAGTGCAAATGAGGCCGCATGATGCCATGTGGGACTCACTTAAATTGGCTTCACCTCCTTTTTTTGGCGTGAAGCTGATCCTGCTGGCAAAACAGTGCTGGTAATTCTGCATAGGGCGAGAAATTGGGTGCGATCCTGATTTTTCGTTCCGTGTGCAATCTTACTGTGCCAATTGACCAGTGCAGCAAGCTGGCAAAATCGCGGCCACAGTATTTGTGAGATTTGACTATCTGGAACAATTAGTTAATGATAACAGGACTCAGTTCATGTCAAGGTAATTCGCGGACTACCTTTGAAGCCATGGCATACAGCACACCAGAACCTCGCCTTATCATCCTTCCACAAATGGATTGTCGGAGAGGTTGGTACAGTCATTGAAGAATTCCATTAAAGCATCAAAGGATGACAGACCGTTAGCCAAAACAGGAAAAAAACTTTCTCATATCCTAACGAAACACAGCCCATACAATAGCCCAAAACTCACTGGTAATATTGGCAATTTTAAAGAGGAAGTTGAGACCAAATCTGATTTGCTCTTACCATCTGATACTTCGACCATAGTACAGCAACAACAACAAAACCAAGTTATTTACCGTGAACAGACATCTAAAACCAGAAGTTTAGATCAAGGAGAAAGAGTTTTAGCGAAAAACTACTCTTCAAGTAAGAAGCGGCACTTGCCACAATACTCGCAAAAGATACGGTACAAACTGATAACAAGAGATAGTTTGGAGAAGTCTCACAGATCAAATCCTCACTTCATAAAGCGAATTTGCAGAGCCGGTATCTGCAAGACCAACATCTGATACCCAAGGTTTCCAAACATTATGGTCACGATTGAGTTGAATGTAGATTCTACACCAGTTGAACCAACAGTGTCTGTAGAAGCTGAAGAAGAACCAGCTTTATCAGATGATGTGCCTGAGCTAAGTGGTGAACAGACTACAAGAGCATGAAAGCAAAGGTTCCTGAATGACAGATTCTGCCTAAGTGGACCCGACATCCACTTAAAAGACTGACTGTGTATATATAAAATTATATGGAATGATAGTTGGTAAAATAATTATTGTTCATAGTGAGCAGGAATTAAAGTTAATGTTAGTTGTCTTACTACTAGAGTAAACGTGGAGGGACGTTATATATTATAAACCAGTATACCTCTATGTAATGTATGACATGATTATGTGGTGACATCATCAGAGGCATTTGGGAGATTTTCCCTCTCTTCCGCCCTGAATTGTAGGCAAGCATCACCTGCCTAATAAAGCTCCACTAACGAGTTAAGTATCCCATTGTGTGACAACGTTTTCATTCATTTATCTTTGCTGTTAAAGTGAGCTGATCACTCTTGTAGACAACATGATCCCACCTAATAATTTGGTATTTTCTACTGTTTCTTACTCTAGTACCATCACTTTCTCTCAATTGTATGTGCACCTTTGTGTTCATTGCCAATATTATCTCCTGGGTCCTGCCAGGTTAGTTTTAATTCTCCTCAATAGCCACTTGCAAATGGCCCGCAAGGCATTTAGTTCCCACCCTATTCAGATGCAACCTGTCCTGCTTGTACAGGCCCCACTTACCCCATAACTGCTCCCAATGTCCCAGGAATCTGAAGGCCTCCTGTTGCACCAATTCTCGAGCCACGCATTCATCCGTTCTAACCTTCTATTTTTATGCTTGCTTAAACAGGAAGCCCCGAGCATCTGGAGATTATTGCCTTTGAGGTCCTGCTTGCTTGTTTCCTTCTTAGCTTCATAAACTCTGACTGACTGCAGGATCATATTCATCTTCCTATCTATGCCATTGGTACTGATGCAAATCACAACCACTAAATGTTCACCCTCACCAGTGAGAATGAGGTGCTCTGTGACATCCTTGACCCTAGCATCAGAGAGGCGATAAACCATCTTGGATTCAAGTATGTGGCTATAGAATTGCCTGTCTGTTCCCCTACCTATCAAATCCTTTATTACTAGTGATGTTCCAATCTCCCTCATGCCCCCTGTTGTTAAGTTGAGCCAGCATGGTGTCATCATTAAAAAAGGCAATGGGAATAGACTGAGGTGGCTAATAAGGAACATAAGTGTATGGGTCTGCTGAGAGTGGATTTTGAAGCCTGAAGAAGAGTAGCCTGCGTGGCTACAGCAGTATGGGGAATATAGCCACAGTTTAGCAACGAAGGGAGTACATATGATAAAAACAAAGTGTTGGAAAATCTCAGCAGGTTTGGCAGCATGTGTGACAAGAGAAAGCAACTTAACGGGGGGAATTTTACCATTTCAAGTCTAAGTGGCGGATCTGGGCGTCAAATAGATCTGCGCCTGGAATCCTCTTTCCAGTGCGCCCATACGCGTTTTGCCGGCTCTGGCCCGATCCAAGCTGTGTGCGGGGCTTAGCGCTGGTGGACCGAACTGCATGCGCAGTTCAAAAAAAATCTGACAGCGCGCCCGGGCGCGAAAGAAAAAGCAGAGAGCGGCTCTCTGATGTTCATTCTCTGGTCGGGGGGCAGGGGGGGTGTGATGTCTCATCCTCTGGGGGGGGTGTGACCGATCATCCCCTGGGGGTGGGGGTGGGGGGGGGGGGGGGGGAGGGGGCGGAGAGAGAGAGACGGGGTGTGACATATCATCCCCTGGGGGGGATGGAGAGGGGTTGTGACATCTCATCCCATGGGGTGGGGAGGAGGGGGGGTGTGACATATCATCCTCTGGTCGGGGGGGGTTCCGCTGCGTGTCTGCGGCCGATCCCTCCTGGCACCATCACTGATACACTACCAGCCACAGCCATCTCTCCCGCTCTCTCGCACCTGCAGGGAAGAGTAATCTGTGGCTGGTAGTGTACCAGTGATGGTGCCAGGAGGGATCGGCCGCAGACAGGCAGCGGAACCCCCCCCCCCGACCAGAGGATGAGATGTCACACCCCCTCTCCACCCATCCCCCACCGCCCCCCCCAGGGGATGATCGGTCACACCCCCTCCACTCCCATTCACCCCCCCAGAGGATGAGACGTCACACCCCCTCCCCTCCCACCCCCCCAGAGGATGACCTGGGTCAGAGAGCCGTTACAGTCTCTGACCCCGCTCTTCGGAGGCTGCAGCGGCGACTTCGGACTTTTATTCTGCAGGTCGGTAACAGCGCGGACGTGGATCAGGCCAGAAGACGGTAAAGTGGGATTTGGCGGTAGAGTTGGGCGCGCGGTTCATTAAGTCGATTTAAATGCATGCAAATGCATTTAAATCGTCGGGCCGCCCGATTCGGGTGCACGCTGGACCCGCGCCCGAATCGGGTGTCGGTAAAGCCGCGATCTGCTCAGATTCTGGTGCAGATCGCGGTATAGGAGTTTTGGTAAAATCAGACCCAACGTTTCAAGTCCTATCTGACTCTTCTTCAAAACTGAAGAGGAGTTGACTTCTGTTTTCATTTCAGATTTCCAGAATCCACAGTTATTTACATTTGATGGTGGGTTTTATGCTGTTGAAAAACATCAGACGGTCAGGAAGAACAAAACGAAAGGTCAGAAGTAGGTTAAATATGTCATGGAACAAACGGCAAAGGAAGTGTTATAGAGTCATGGGGCCCTATTTTACCATTTTGATTCTGAGCGCTGGGCGGACTTGAAACTGGGAGTGTTTCAGATCCGACTTTTAAGCCCATTCTGAGGTGCCCCCATATGCACTGCAGAAGCCTGTGGGCGGGGCTTAACGCGCCAGAAATCCTGCAGCTCCGATCGGAGCTTTCAACTGCGCATGCGCAAAAAAAAGATAGAATGCTGCTCCCCTGCCACATCCCTCCTGGGCCGGATAATGACTCCCCTTGGCCCTCACGGACATTGCCCCCACCACCCTGCCACCCAGAATGATCGCGGTCCCCTCCCCCCCACTGATCTCAGACAGAGTGGCAGCGGACCCCCTTCCCTTGCACCGATCTCAGGCAGAGTGATCCCCCCCTCCCCGGACCCTCCTGCACAAGGCCCCCAAATCCTCCTGACTCCGGTGGGTGTGTGACACCTCCCTCTCTCTCCCCTGTCCCCAATCATAGAGGCACTGATCCACCACCCCTCCCATCAGCGCACCTGCATGTGCTCACTTGCCTTTCCCTCAATGCTAAAAAGCAAACTGCATGTAACTTGCTGGAATGCTCTGCCAAACTGCCTGCAGCTGATCTGCCCTAACGAGAGGTAGCTCCAGAAAAACTCCAAGGGTGGACAGATAGGCAGGCACTGCAGGAAAAAAAATGAGCATGCGACCAGCCCCCAGATTTACTGAAGGCAGCTGGATGCGGCAGAGGCGAGGGAGGACACCTTCTTCCCACCAGCAGGATGCAGACCCAGGGTGGCTGATGGCAATGCAGCCTGGGAGGCAGTTGCCGCTTCTGTCAATACCATGGCACTGGCCCCCAGAACGGGGAAGCAGTGCCGCAAGACGGTCAATGACCTCATCCGGGCAGCAGGGGTGGGTGCATAACCCCATTTATCATCTTCCCCCAAATCGCCTCCAGATCCTCTCGCCCCCAGCACCCTGCATGCTTCCAGCGCCTGACCCCCAAGCACCTCCTTCCTACTCCCTCCGCCCCCCCTCCCACACCCCAAGTGTAGCACTGCGCTTGTCCTCGAAGGGTCATCACCTGATACTCTGCAGGAGTCACGCCATCATTTCTGTCATGGCTCCTTCTGTCCCCACAGGAGAAGACCGACCATAACACCTGAGAGAGGGCAAAGACAGGGGGTGATCAGCCAGACCTCTGGCTTCTCAACCCCCTTGAAGAGCGGGCGCTGGAGCTGTCCAAGGAAAGAAAGATGTGGGTTGTCAGCGACAGCATGGTCAGGCTGCCGTCAAGTCGTGAGCACCTGTCAATCCTCTGCTCAATTTGAGGCAACCTCTAGGGGGCTTGGAATTTGAGTGCGAGGGGTAAGGTTTAAAGGAGATGTACGAGACATGTTTATTTGCACAGAGAGGGTGGTGGGTGCTTGGAACTCATTGCCAGGGGAGGTTGTGGAGCAGAGTGACCTTTAAGGGGCATCTTTACAGCTACATGAATGGAATAGGAATAGAGGCATATGGTCCCTAGAAGGGTAGGGGGTTACAAATCAGATGGGCAGCCTGGTCGCTGCAGGCTTGGAGGGTCGAAGAGCCTGTTCCTGTGATGTAATCTTCTTTGTGCTTTGTTCTATGTTCAATGGAGAAATGTGAATCAAGTTTTTTTGCATCCCGGATTCCTCTCCCTCCCCTACACTTAACCTTGTGTCCTGTGTTGCAGGAACAGACCCAGACGCCCCAGGGCCTTCTGGCATTGTGGCCCCCACTGCGGCTCCCACCCATCCTGCCCCAGACAGCTCGGACAAGTCGGAGGATATAGGTGAAGGGACCACTGAGGGTGGCACCGCTTTGGCATCAGCTTCCACCTCGTCGTTCACCATCCCAGATATAGACATGTTGGTGGGTCCAGTTAGTGGTGAGGCTTCTGGGTTACTCTCTGGTGAGCACGATACATCTGATGATGTACATCGGGTGGAGGATGGAACGTCCGAGGCCTCTGGCACGTGGGGAGCCTGGCATTCCCCCACCCAAATGCTCCCCAGAATCACAGACCCCCATTCCCCCACACACATGCTCCCCAGAATCACAGCTTCTTGAAAAGTTCAGAGGCTGCAACAGTGCAATTTGCAAGGGCTTTGTGCACATCCTTCAGTTGGAAGAGTGCTGAGTGCACTAGGACCCAGCAGCATCCACAAGACCATAGCCTCCCACAATGTCCTGGGATACACTTCATCAGATCCCGGGGATTTATCTATCTTGATGCACTTTAAGAATTCCAGCACCTCCTTCTCTGTAATATGTACTCTCCTCAAGACATCACTATTTATTTCCCAAACATCCATATCTTTCTCAACAGTAAATACCGATGAGAAATATTAATTTAGGATCTCACACATCTCTTGTGGCTCCGCACAGAGAAGACCTTGATCCTTCAGAGGCCCTTTTCTCTCCCTAGTTACTCTTTTGCCCTTTATGAATTTGTAGAAGATCTTTGGATTCTCCTTTGCCATATCTGCCACAACAATCTCATGTCCCTTTTTTGCCTTCCTGATTTCTTTCTTAACTCTACTCCAACACCCTCTATACTCTTCAAGGGATCCACTTGATCCCAGCTGCCTATGCATATCATACGCCTCTTTCTTCTTCTTGACCAGGGTCTCAATATCTCCAGTCATCCAGGGTTCCCTATTTCTACGAGTCTTGCCCTTCACTCTATGAGAAAATGTGCTTACCCTGAACCCTGGTTGTCACACTTTTGAAAGCCTCCCACTTACCAGACGTCCCTTTGCCTGCCACCAGACTCCCCCAATCAACTTTTGAAAGTTCCTATCTAATACCATCAAAATTGGCCTTGCCCCAATTTACAATTTCAACTTTTGGGCCAGACCTATCATCTTCCATAGCTATCGTAATCATGGTCACTGGTCCCAAAGTGATCCCTCACTAACACTTCTGTCACCTGCCCTTCCTTATTTCCCAAGAGGAGGTCAAGTTTTGCCCCCTCTCTAGTCGGGCCATCCACATACTGAATGAGAAATTCCTCCTGAATAACTCAACAAATTTCTCTCCATCCAATACTATGGTTGTCCCAGTCAATGTTGGGAAGGTTAAAGTCCCCTATTATTACCACCCTATTTTTCTTGGAGCTATCTGTAATCTCCTTACATATTGGCTCCTCAATTTCCCGCTGACTATTTGGGGGCCTGTAGTACAATTCTATCAAAGTGACCTCCCTCTTCTTATTTCTCAGTTCTACCCATATATACTCAGGGGGTGAACCCGCAGGAATATCCCCTCTCAGTACTGCCATGATGTTCTCCCTAATCAAAAATGCAACTCTCCTCAGCATGAATCACGTTACAATGCTGAGGGCGGAGCCTATTCCTGGTGGAGAGGCCAGCAGCATAGCACTGAGCGGGCCACTGCGCATGTGTCGATCTGTCAGCACCAAGATCGACGCATGCGTAGTGGCCCCTATCTGTCGGCCTGCCGAATGCTGGCTAGCCCTGCAACCCCTGCATCGCCTGTCCTCTCAGCCATCCACAGCCCAATCGCTGGCCCCTCGAACATGCCCGAGCCCAGCCCCCCCCCCCGATCTTCTGCCCCCCCCCCCCCCCACCAGCAGTCCCGCTGCCCCCAGGCAATTCTGAACACCACTCCCCGCAATGTCGATCCACCACTGCAGCCTCAACCCACTCCCCCCACCCCGATGGCCAGCCCTGATTGCTGGCCTCCCTCCCTCCCCCACCGATCCTAATTGCAGAGTAGCAGTAGGATCCCCCACCCCCACTGATTGCCCCAGAGGCCCTGCCCCCATTAGGCCCCACTCCTTGGCACCACCTGACGCCCAGTGGGTAGTACCAAGATACCCTCTGGGCATTGACACTTTTGCCCCTATGGCAGTGCCCGGGGGCTCAGGAGATTTCAGTCCCTGGCCCACTAATGATACTTAAAGGACATGAAGATGTGCATTTGAATAATTTATTCAGCTCCGCGCCAGAAATCGGCATGGAACTAATGGCGCCAGAAATCCGGCACTGGGAGACCCAAGGAGGCTGTGGCGCCCAGCGGGAAGCCAGCAGAACGGCCCCAGCCAGAGTTGCCCAGCCCGCTGCACTAAAACAGCAGTGCATTTGGATGGGAGAATTAGTCCTGACATGTTCTACCTCACGGTTATAGTGGGCAGTGCTGGAATATTGCAGCAGGCTGTGGGCAGAAAGATGAGCATGAGAGCAATGTGCTGAATTAAAAAGGCATGCAGCCAGAAGGTCAAAGTCATGTTTGCAAACATGTTTGCTGACAGATCGACACATGCGCAGTGGCCCGCTCAGTGCTATGCTGCTGGCCTCTCCACCAGGAATAGGCTCCGCCCTCAGCATTGTAATGTGATTCATGCTGAGGAGAGTTGCATTTTTGATTAGGGAGAACATCACGGCAGTACTGAGAGGAGATATTCCTGCGGGTTCACCTCCTGAGTATATATGGGTAGAACTGAGAAATAAGAAGAGGGAGATCACTTTGATAGAATTGTACTACAGGCCCCCAAAAAATCGGCAAAATGTACTTCCATTAAAAATAAAACAATACGCATAAAATGAAATGAGCGCGACAGTCAGTTAAAAAGGAACAGTGCAGCAAAGATTTGAAAACAAATGAGGAAAACAATGGCCACAGATTGGGGAAAAAAAACAACAAAAATCAAATCATCCAATGAAAGGCCGGCCTCTTTGAGCATCGGCTTCATCAGTAGCCAGTTCATGTGGCATCCGGCTCAGATTTGCCAATTTGACTTTTTGTTTCTTTTCTGTTGCTGGGAGTGGGAGGCAGGATCCAGAGTGGCTGAGCGACTGGGAGAGCATCCTATGCAGTGAAGAACAAAATGGTTGTCAAGGAGAGGAGTGGTGGAGGCAGCGGATGGAGGAGAGGTTGGAGCTGCCAGTAGAGGACAAGGAAAATTCTAAGAAAAATTGTGCGCTAAAAGTTTGCCCAACGGAGAGGCTGATGTGAGGGAGACAAGGGAGGGGATTCATTTGAGGGGCTGATGTGAGGGGGCAATGGGAAGGTTGGTGGGGGGGGCATGAATATGCCATGTAGTTTTATACCTATACTAGAAAAGAATTGTGCACATTTCGTTTCTGTGCTCGCATCTATTTCACAGTAAAAAAGTATCTTGGACATGATAAAAATATTTGGGGGTCCCTGATGCTCTTGAAAGGTCACTCATGGTTCCATGGCTAGAACAGTTTGGGAAACCCCAGTATACAAAATTGAAAGACGTGCAGGTAAAATCAATACAGAATTAGGAGGATAAGGCAGATGAATGTGTGGCTGGAAAGATGGTGCAGGACGGGGGGCTTTCGATTCTTGGGTCACTGGGACAGGCTCTGGGGGAAATAGCACCTGTATAAGCCAGAAGGCTTGCACCTGAACAGAACAGGGGCTGAGTTCCCTGCGGCGTATTTTGCCAGTGCTGATGGTAAGTCTTAAACTAAGCCCTTGACAGGGGTGTGGGAACCAAAGGAAATATTAGAGAGGGATACCTGGATGCACAAGATACTGGGAGAGATAGAAAACACTGGTATACAGAACAGTACGTTAATATAGTTGGAGTAAGGGAGTATTTCTAAATCAGGGATATTAGGTAGGTTGTGAATGCACGGAATATAGTAAATAAGATTGGGGAGCTACAAGTGCAGGTTACATAGTGGAAATATCATGTTGTGCCGAGAACAGAGACCTGGTTCATGGAAGGGTGTTAAATATTCCCAGGCACAACGTGTTTAGAAAAGATACAAAAAGGAGGGAAAGGAGGATGGGTGGATATATTGATTAAGGAGAGCACATCAGTGAAACACATAGCTGAAGCATTCACAACAATCTTCAGTCAAAAGTGCTGAGCGGCCTCCACTGGAGGTGCCAAGCATCACCGATGTCAATTTTCATCCAATTCAGTTCACTCCAAATGATGTCAAGGAATAGCTGAAGACACTGGATATTGTTAGAACATAGAATCCCTACAGTGCAGAAGGAGGCCATTTGACCCATCAAGCCTGCACTGACAACAATTCCACCCAGGCCCTATCCCCGCAGCCCACACATTTACCTTGCTAATCCCCCAGACACTAAGGGGACAATTTCAAAGTTTGTGGATGATGTAAAACTTGCAAGTATTGTGAACTGTGAAGAACTTCAGAAGTACATAGACAAGTTGGTCGAGTGGGCAGATAGGTGGCAGATGAAGTTCAACATAGAGAGGTATGAGGTGATGCATTTTGCTAGGGAGAAAATGGAGAGGCATGAGGTGATGCATTTTGCTAGGAGTAAAATTCTTAAGTGGGTGCAGAAAGAGAGGGAACCGGTTGTATATGTGCATAGATCATTGAAGTTGGCAGGACAGGTGGAGAGAGCAGTTGATAAAGCACATAGTATCCTGGGCTTTATAAATAGGGACATAGAGTGGAAGAGCAAGAACAACTTATACAGGACACTCATTAGACCTCTGCTGGAATATTGTGTACAGTTCTGGATGCCACACTTAAGAAAGGATGTGAATGTATTGGAGAGAGTGTAGAAGAAGTTTACAAGAATTGTTCCAGGGATTCCAGGGCGGCACGGTAGCACAGTGGGGGCGGCACGGTAGCACAGTGGTTAGCACTGCTGCTTCACAGCTCCAGAGTCCCGGGTTCGATTCCCGGCTCGGGTCACTGTCTGTGTGGAGTTTGCACATTCTCCTCGTGTCTGCGTGGGTTTCCTCCGGGTGCTCCGGTTTCCTCCCACAGTCCAAAGATGTGCGGGTAAGGTTGATTGGCCAGGTTAAAAAATTGCCCCTTAGAGTCCTGGGATGTGTAGGTTAGAGGGATTAGCGGGTAAAATATGTGGGGGTAGGGCCTGGGTGGGATTGTGGTCGGTGCAGACTCGATGGGCCGAATGGCCTCCTTCTGCACTGTAGGGTTTCTATGATTTCTATGATAAGAAACTACAGTTTTGAGGATAAATAGGAGAAGTTGGGACTGTTCTCCTTGGAGAGGAGAAGGCTGAGAGGAGATTTGATGGAGGCATTCAAAATCATGAGGGGGCTAGATAGGATAGATAGGGAAAAACTTTTCCCACTCCCAAAAGGATCAATAGCTCTGATGGAGGGTCATCCAGGCTCGAAACGTTGGCTCTATTCTCTCTCCACAGATGCTATCAGACCTGCTGAGATTTTACAGCATTTTCTGTAACATAATAATCATGCTGGCCTCTCTGTCTTTGGTCTCCTGCAAGTAAGCAATTACTCAACAAAAGATCAAGGAACGGGTGGCATGATGACACAGAGGTTAGCACTGCTGCCTCACAACACCAAGAACCCTGGTTCAATTCCGGCCTTGGGTGACTGTCTGTGTGGAGTCTGCACATTCTCCCTGTGTCTGCATGGGTTTCCTCCGGGTGCTCTGGTTTCCTCCCATACTCCAAAGATGTGCAGGTTAGGTTGATTAGCTATGATAAATTGCCCCTTTGTGATTAGTAGGGTAAATACATGTGGTTACGGAGATAGGGCTTGGGTGGGAATGTTGTCAGCGCGGGCTCAATGGGCCAAATGGCCTCTTTCTGCATTGTAGGATTTCTATGATTCTATGAACTGTACCTCTTCTTTCGATTCAGCACCTTACAGTCCTCTGTACTCAACACTGAGTTCAACAATTTCAAATCAACCTCTGCACCTTATTTTGTTTCCTTTTTATTTGTGGGTTTTTGTTTTCGAATGGCATCACTCTGCCATTTGTACCTCATCTTGACACATATTTTATTTCTTACTTATTTCTTTACAATTTCCTTTGGACTTGCACCACCAACTTTTTTATCTTTCAATCTATCTTGTCTTCCACCCTAAAACAAAGCTTCCCTGTTATTCTTTCTCCACATTCCCCTTTTTTACTTGCTTAAACCCTATTACATTTGTCACTTTTCCAAACTATTATTCATGGGATGAGGGCGTTGCTGGCTAGGCCAGGCAAGTTGAGAGGATTCCATCACACTCCTGACTTGTGCCTTGTAAATGATGAACAGGCTTTGGGAGTCAGGGGTGAGTTACTCACTGCAGGATTACTAGCCTTTGACCTGCTCTTGTTGCCAGACTATTTATATGCCTAGTCCAATTCAGTTTCTGGTTAAAGGTAACCCCCAGGATGTTGATAGTGGGGGATTCAGCGATGAAATGCCAGTGAAAGGTCATCAGATTTAAAACGTTAACTTTCCACAAATGTTGCGTAATCTGTTCTTATTTCAAATTTCCAGTATCTGCTGTATTTTGCAGACTAAAAATAAAATTGCATGAGCTACTGTTAAGGATTTGCCCAACAGCAACGGTAAGAATTAAAAAGGACCTGAAAAGTAGAAATCTGCCTAACAACAATAACAGCCAGCATTTCCAGGGGCAAGCGTGCCTCTAAAAATGATGAGGGCATCTCCAAGGTATGACAGCATCTAAAGATAATCAGATGTGAATTGCTCTAGCAGTAGAAACAGATTACTTTGAAGACTGCAATGCAAGTGATAAATTCCCCAAGCAGAAACTATTTACATAAATGACTGGGTGATTCGGGGCTATAGAAATGCTAAGCTCTACAGAAGGAAATCATTAGAGATATCTAGATAGCTGACTCGAGTTTGAAATAACTGTTATCCCCTTCAGAAGCAGAGGCCAGTCCACAACTCACACCCATGAGGCTAGGACCCATTTCATAGTCAATGGGTCCTGTAAAATATTTTTACATTACAGGGATGCTATAGTGTTGCAACTAAGTTTTAGAGCCAAGGCACTACAGGAAACCTTTGTGAAGGTAGTTTAAATATCTTATCGGGACCAGGAAAAGAAGTTCCCCAGACTTGATCATCAGCCCTGTATTGTGTGGTAACTATAAACTGGATTTGATTCATAGAGTTGTTTAATTTGGATGTTGCTTGGAAAGGGAAGTCTTAGTGAGTTCAGGGATCGTAGATATATTTTGGAACAAGGGGTAATTTTTACATAAATTCTGTGTGCTTAATTGTTCATGTACTTAAGTGTCTTAGAGTATTGTAGTCTTTTCATTGTGTATTTTTCTTTTCATTTAAGTTAATAAATATTCCTTAATAATTGTTCAGACGAGACAGGACTGGTTCCTCACCCAGCCCAGTCAACCCTGTCAAAACCTCCTCACTAACTTCTGTGGACCCTTACCAAAACTATGAGAACTGTCCCACAGCCTAGTGAAGCAACAGATTGTCATGGTCATATTCACCAAATCATATCTTTCAGCCAATATCCCAGATGCCTTCATCACCCACCCTGCCAGGACAGAGATATCAGAAGTGATGACATAATAGTATACAACTGAGTAGTAGTGACCCTAGGAGTCCTTAATATTGACTCAAGACTCCATGAAATCTCATGGCATTAAGTCAAACATGGCCAAGAAAATCTGTTGATTACCACCCCCCATTGTCCTTCCTCAGCTGATGAATCAGTAATCCTCAATGTTGAACACATTTTCAAAGAAGCATAAAGTACTTAGAAACACTTAGAATATACTCTGTGGGGTCTTCAATGCCCATCACTAAGAGCGCCTCAGAAGCACCACTACTGGCCAAATTGAGCGATTTCTGAAGTACATAGTGTCAGACTGAATCTGCGACAGGTAGTGAGAGCATCAAGACAAGAGAAGAAGGTACCTGAGTTTGCTCTCACCAATCTACCTGTCACAGATGCATCTATTCATGGTCAGTAAAAGTGAATACTGCACAGGTCTTGTGGAAACAAAGTCTTGCCTTCACACTGAGGACATCCATCATGGCATTGTGTGGCATTAGTATCGTGCTAAATGGAATAGATCCAGAATGGACCTAGCAGTCCAAAGCTGAGCATCTATAATGCATTTTGAGTCATCAACAGCAGCAAAATTATATTCAACTATGATCTGTAACCAACCACATGTTCCGGCATACACCTCACTCCACCATTACCATCAAGAACAAGGGATCAATCTTGCTTCAATGAGTAGTGCTAAACACCCTACCAGGCGCAGCACCAGGCATACCTAAAAATGGGGTGCAAACCTGATGAAGCTACAATAAAGGACTACCTGCATCTAAACATGAAAGCAACATGATACAGACAGTGCTAAACACTTATAACCAAAAAATCAAATTGGAACTCTGCAGTCCTGACATATCCAGTCATGAATCATGATGAGCAATTAAACAATAAATGGGAGGAGGAGGCTCTCTGAACAACCCCATCCTTAATGATGATGGAAGATCGGATTTGCAGAATTGTTGAGGAATGTTTCTTTTATCTGCATAAGCATTCAGCAGCCTGTATAACACATTGGCTTTTAAAAGAAATATTGGTGTTAAGTGGTTGATCTTCCTGGAGTCTTCACCTTCACAGATGCCAGTCTTCAGCAGATTCATATCAAGAAACTGCTGCGTGCCCTGGATGCAGCGAAAATTACAGGTCTGAACGGAAGTGGATTATAACTCTAACCCCAAATATAGATCAACTTGGATTGGAAGCACTCCCAAAACAATCACCCTCACCTGAGTTTGAGGCAGCTAGTTCACACACACTTAATTTGAGTCTGAGCAAGTGAACCATGTCTCCCCCAACGAAAGCGACTATTAAGAAATAGTTACCTTTTGCCAGATAACCTTTTAAATAATTTGTTGGCTAGGTTATAAGTACTTGGATATTCTAAGGGTCGAGGGTCTCTCTTCAAAATTTGTATCTTTCCACTTTCAGAAAATACATACGAGGTGCGAACTTATACTGTATGCAGAAGACTACAATAAACAGTATACTTTATAGCAACTTATTTATAAGTTTATTACAGAACTATTTAACACGCAATGCACTTTAAAGTAGATAAGTACATAGCAAGGTTAATGACAATAAAAGATAAAAACAGTCTTAGTTCTCATGCAGAATCCAACAAAACTTTTAAAACATAATGTCATAGCTAACAACACTTTAACAATACCCATCAATATTCAAAGTAATGTCTCAACTGAATTCCCAAGTAAATCAGTTGTTAGGCTTTTTGGATACAGATACAAAAGCTGTCTGTTTTATGATAGTAAGAGTTTTAACAACACCAGGTTAAAGTCCAACAGGTTTATTTGGTAGCAAATGCCATTAGCTTTCGGAGCGCTGCTCCTTCGTCAGATGGAGTGGATATTTGCTCTCAAATAGGGCATACAGAGACTCAAAATCAAGTTACAGATTTTGTGTCTCTGTATGCCCCATTTGAGAGCAGATATCCACTCCATCTGACGAAGGAGCAGCGCTCCGAAAGCTAATGGCATTTGCTACCAAATAAACCTGTTGGACTTTAACCTGGTGTTGTTAAAACTCTTACTGTGTTTACCCCAGTCCAACGCTGGCATCTCCACATCATGTTTTATGATATGCAACCCCCCAACAACCAGACAAACATTGACGGATTTTTCAATACCCTTCTCCAATATTTCTGATGTTCTAAAAGGAAATTGGAATAGTTGTACCCTTCTAAAGCAGATCACTTCGTTCTTTAGCAGCAATGGGTATTACCTTTTTGATTAATTCTTCTCCTGATATGTGTCCTTATTATCTGTTATTAAGTGGTTTTATTATTCAAACTGTGGGCCAGAGATAATGCTCTATAATATGCTCTTAATGTCTTTCCTGTTTACCTCCAATTGTTTCTATTTCTATAAAAATGATTTTAAACCTTTTATAGAAGAATGGATCTTTAAAGTTTGTCTTTCTAATTTGCTGAGGTAAGATCCTAAGAACGTCTTTTGAAAAATAAGGAGAGACAATACCATCGTAAAACTATTTAAAGTTCCTTTTAAAAATGATTTTAGAGCTTTTTCTTATCTTTCCTTAGAGTGAACAGAACTTGAAAGGTCCTGGTGTTATTTTCTGCATGGAACAGATGAGGTCTGTTTAACATCTGCTGAAGCCAAAACTGTCAGAAAGTACTGCTCATGTATAGGCTGGATAAAAATGGTTATACTTGAATATGTATATACTTTCTCAATTCTGAAGTATAATATGCTAAAGACACGTGAATTCTACCTATTTATTCATATATTTCCATTACAGAACAACAACCTGCCTGTAATGCTGACAAATTGTGTTCCTGAACTAGCCATGCCTTTAGCCAAGCTGTTTGAGTACAGCTACAACACTTGCTTCTACCCAACAAGTGGAAAATTGTTTAAATATATCCTGCCCACAAAAAGCATGACACATCTAATCAAGCCAATTACAAGCCCTTCACTCTCATTCATCAGCGAAGTCATGGAAGGTGACCATCAACAGTGCTACTAATGGTACTTTCTCACCAATAATCTGCTTAATGATACTCAGTTTAGGTTACAATAGGGCCGTTCGATTCCAGACCTCATTGCAGCTTTGATCCAAACATAGATAAAAGAGCTAAATTCCAATGGTGAAGTGTGTGTGACTGCCCTTGACAACAGGGTAGCTTTGACTGAATGGGCATCAAGGAGCCCAAAGGCAAAAGGAATTTGGGGAAACTCTCTACAGGCTGGAATCATGCCAAAGGAAGATGGTGTGGTTGTTGGAGACCAATCAACTCAGTCCCAGGAAATCGCAACAGTAATTTCTCTTAGGCCCATCATCTTTAGCTGCTTCATCAATGAATTTCCCTCCATCATAAGGTTAGAGGTGGTTATGTTTGCTGGTGATTGCACGATTCACAAAAGTCAGATGCCTGCATATAGCAAGACCTAGGCAACATTCAGGCTTGGGCTTATAATTAGTAGCAATATTTGTGAATACAAATACCAGTCAATAATGATCTCCAACAAATGGGATCCTGAACACATATTCTTGACATTCAACTTTAATCCTATCACTGAATCTCCCGCCATCAACATTCTGGAGTCACCATTGACCATAAACCTAACTATATTAGCCACATACATGCTGTGATGACAAAAGGTCAGTGGTTGGTAATTTTGCAATGAGTGACTCACCTCCTAACTCCCCAAGGTGGTTCTGCTATATGATTATTCATCACGCCTCGATACATCCTGCCACAATATCACCAAAGACCCTGAACACCATCCAGGACAAATCAGCACACTTGAGTGTAGGCTATCCAGAAAATGCATCACAGAAAATGCCATGGCTCAACTGCACCTTCCAAACTCTTGACCTCTACTGCCAAAAGGACAAGGGCAGCAGGAGCATGCAAACATATGTCTTGACGTGGAAACAATGGGCAGGATTTCCTGGCCATGCATGCCCAAAATCAGAAATCCCCTCCCAAGGTCAACAGACCTTTAAATCCAAAACAGAAAGTGCTGGAAAATCTCAGCAGGTCTGACAGCATCTGTGGAGAGAGAACGAAGATAATGTTTTGAGTCTGGATGATCCTTTGTCAGAGCTAAAGACAAAGAAAATAGGATGAGATTTATACTGTAAGGTGGGAGTGGGGGTGGTTGTGTAATTGACCAAGATCTCACAGACAAAAGGACAAAGGAAATGTAAATGGTGGCTATAAAGGCTGAGAATGGTGCTAATAGTATCCATTAAGAGATCAGAATATGTAAATGGCAGAACAAAGATGAACAGTATCAAAGAACAACCTGAGAAATGTGGCAGATCATCCTAGTGAAGTTGGGGTGGGTGGGGGTGGGGGTGGAGGGGGGAGAGAGAGAGAACAAGATGGAAAGTGAGATTTAAACATGGACAAATGAAATGATGGAAAAAAATAAAATTGAAAGTATATACTGGCATATAAAGTAATGGATTAATAAGATAAAAAGAAATTAAATTAAATTAAATAAATGTAAGTGGGGTGGAGGTGGAGGAGAGAGTTCATGCTCTGAAGTTGTTGAATTCAATGTTCAGTCCAGAAGACGGTAAAGTACCTAATTGGAAAATGAGATGCTATTTCTCCAGTTTGCGTTGGATTTTACTGGAACATTGCAACAGGCCAAGGACAAACATGCAGACAAGAGAGCAGGAAGGTGTGTTGAAATGGCAGCAACAGGAAAGTCTGTGTCCTGTTTGCAGGCAAACCAAAGGTGTTCTGCGAAGTGTTAGAGGCCAGATCAGAAACTTCAAGGTATATCATGAAGTTAGACTAGACCCCAAATTTTACTTTTGACTTTGGCATTAAGGTGAACATATGGTGGTTCACTCCAAATATGATTCAATTGACTCACTAGGAAGCTTTTATCAGAACAAACTTTATTTAAGAACACAGTTAGAATATGACAAAAAGAATGAGCATAAGTTTTACCAATTAAAATACTTAAACGTGACAAAGTATAATTTTTAATAGCTATCCATCTCTATTGTCCCAATTTAGCAGTATCCCCATAGACATAAATCCCTTCTTCAGAACCAGTTAGCAACAAAAGCAGATATGCACATTTGGATGCTAGATTTCCAGCTTTTTAACATCTCTGGGCAGAGATCCAGACAGATACCTGTCTTCTGACTCTTGTGCAGCAAAATCTCAGAGAAAAAGATTCCATTCCCCAACTTTAGAAAGAGGAAAAGAGAGGCACTGCTCTCTAACAACTCCAAGCAGCGTCTAAGCTAGAGTTCTCTGTATAATCCTAGCTCCACCCAGTCACCTGATATTACTGTCAATCAACCACTACTCTGCAATATCCCAAGGGAAATCACTAAAACAGCAGAACCACGTTAGGCCTGATTGAAACAAATATTCAAGCAATTATGAACAATTATGCTGCTGCAGTAACAATAAAGATCTGCAACAGACTGATAAAATAGAAACATGACGGAAATACATTTCTTAAAGGCACAGTATTGTCACAAAAGTGATCGAGTCTGCGTTTGGTCTCTCCGATATAGAGAAGACAGCATTGGAAGGAACGAATGCAATAGACCAGATTAAAGGAGGTGCATTTGAAGTACTGCTTCACCTGAAAAGAGTGTTTGGGCCCTGGGATGGTAAGCAGGGCCTTTAAATGGTCTGCCAACTTTTCTGTCCCATCCATTAGGATTTTTGCAGTGAGTACAACCAGAAAATCTCGCCCATTGCTTCAACATTGCTGGGTCAAAATTCTGTAACCCCCTAACTGGCTAACAAAACTGTGGGAGTAACTATACCACACAAAGGGCAGCATGTCAAGGAGTTTACTCACTTCCATCTTCTCAAGGGCATTTAGGGGTGTGTAATAAATTCTGGCCCCTGCCAGCAGTGCTCACATCCCAGGAACAAATACACAATACAAAATAGTACAGGAGCTGAACATTCATAATTAGAAAGCAAACTTGTGATAGGGTATTCATCCTACTGGAAACAAATATAAATCAATTATTTAAGACTTTTACTGGATTTTCAATAGATAGTTTACTTTATTTCTATTTGCTGCTGCGTTATTTCTAAGCAGCTAAGAGACTATGCAAGTAAGGCATTGGCTTGCCATCAATATTGTGGCAGTTTGTTCTTATAGGTAGTAAACCAAAGGAGATAAAAATCGACTTCAGGAAGTGTAGGAGGACATGTCCCTATCTACATCAATGGTGATGAAGTGGAAATGGTCGAGAGCTTCATGTTTCTAGGTGTCCAGATCACCAGCAGCCTATCCTGGTCTCTCCATGCTGACGCTATAATTAAGAAAATTAATTATATAATTAAGTAGTAGGTTCGTTGGTTTTGTAGAAGGTTCGTTGGTCGAGGGGTACGATACTCATTTAGGGTAATAGTATTAGGGCAGCACGGTGGCACAGTGGTTAGCACTGCTGCCTCACAGCACCAGGGACCCGGTTCGATTCCCGGCTTGGGTCACTGTCTGTGGAGTTTGCACATTCTCCCCGTGTCTGCATGGGTTTCCTCCGGGTGCTCCAGTTTCCTGTCACAGTCCAAAGATGTGCGGGTTAGGTGGATTGGCCTCTTAGTGTAAGGGGGGCTAGCTAGATAAATGCATGAGGTTATGGGGGTAGGGCTTGGGTGGGATTGTGGTCGGTGCAGACTCGATGGGCTGAATGGCCTCCTTCTGCACTGTAGGATTTTATGATTCTATGCAAGCCCACCAACACCTCTCCTTTCTCAGGAGGCTAAGGAAATTCGGCATGTTCACCACGGCTCGCACCCAGTTTTACAGATACACCACAGGAAGCATCTTTTCCAGATGTATCACAGCTTGGTATGGCTCCTTCTCTGACCAAGACTACAAAAAGCTACAAAAGGATTGTCAATGTAGTCCAGTCCATCATGCAAACCAGCCTCCCATCCTTTGACTCCATCTACACTTCCCGAAACCGCGGAAAAGCAGCCAGCATAATCAAGGACCCCATGCACCCCGGAAATATTCTCTTCCACCTTCTTCCATTGGGAAAAAGATACGAAAGTCTGAGATCACATACCAACTGACTCAAGAACAGCTTCTTCCCGACTGTCATTAGACTTCTGAATGGACCTACCATATATTAAACTGATTTTTCTCTACATCCTAGCTATGATGTAACACTATATTCTGCAATCTCTCCTTTCCTTATCCACAATATACTCTATGAACAGTATGTTTTGTCTATATAGCGTGCAAGAAACAATACTTTTCACTGTATTCCAATACAATAATAAATCAAATCAAATCAAATAAGGGAGTGCAATGCCTGTGAATTTAAGATGAACGTCAAGTTCGCTTGGAGAGCTTGAATTATACATTAGTGAGTTCTTATACATTATGTTCTGATATAGAAATATTTCAAAGAATAATCTGAAGCAGTATGAGATGAGTCACTTTGCAAGAGGTTACAAAGTATTACTAAATTGTGGGTAGAATGCAAGGGATAAGCAGTATGAATGGAGTTAGTTTAACAAAATAGACAGATGTACTTGAAAGGGGTAAGACAGGGAGGAAATAGCATATATCAACAGTTCTTTAGTCAATATAGTGATAAGAAACAGGTTTCATTGCACAGGCATATTGAAAGGGATTATCTAATAAGCCTTTCCTTACAAGGAGATTAATATACTTAAGTATTTAATCAGGCACAGACAGGATGTGTGGTAATATTAGTATTGTTTTAGGGACATGATTTACCTTATAATGACATGACACACCAGAGCTCCTTAGATATTTCAGCCTAGTTTTGTTGCAGCTAGCATGAGTAGTCAAGACTTACAGGGTTCTTGACATGTCCTTTGCATGAGTTACTGGTATCTGTCTCATGGATACTGCATGTAAGGGATAGTGCTTTCATATAAAAATGGAGTACCATGATTCACAAATTAATTATCTTTACCTATTCAATGATTTTCCCTATAAATTAATTTTATACTAGCTCCAATAAGCACAAATTACAACAGGGAAATGTTTGAAAATTTGGTCATGTCATTCAGAACAGACCAATTTTCTGGAAGCTAAGGGACAAACAGATGACATGGTAGTAAATCCAACTTTTGTAAGATTGCAGAAAGGTTTACCAAGGCATATGAAACAAGAAAATAAGGAAGTGCACTGAGGGGGTGAAATTGGTTTACAGCAACTGTGCAAATGAGCAATATTGAATTGACGGTGCATTTTTAACTCATTTGATAATCTTTCCATTGACTTCAATTAGCTAGACATAATGAGGGTGAAAGTTGTCTTCACTAGTAGAGCAAAACAATTGTAGCAAATCGTAGCCCATTTTACATATGGCTAGTTTTATTTTCCCTTGAGATCAATGGGTGAGTGATCAGAGGAGTGATCTGAATTTATCAGTTTACATACTCCTGCTTTTTCACTATCTCCACCAAAGTTGAAAGTTACTTTCAGTGTATTTTTATGTTTACTTTGTTAAACTATGTTAGTAATTATACATACTGATCTGAGTGAGTTATGATTGAAAGCAGTTTGGAAACACACTACAGTTATCCGATTAGTCCATCTTATGGCAAGACCAGATCACAAACCTCAAAATCTTAGACTGAGCTGAGACAACAGTATTAGGACAATGCATCCGAGAGCCCAGCTGCGCTGGATAGGGCATGTGATTAGATTGGAGGACCATCATATTCTGAGACTGTTGCTGTATGGAGAGCTAGTGTCTGGCAAAATAAATTAATGTTAGCCATATAAGAAATACAAAGACATGCTTAAGGGAAATCTGAAGTGGTGCAGCATTGAACTTAATGAGCTGGAACGTTCATCGGGGATGGAACTCACTGGAGAGCCCTGATCCAAAGAGGTTCTGTCATTTTTGAAAAAGATCAGCATCTAAGTCTTCTTGCTGTCCATGAACAATGTCATTTAGCAGCATTTGTCCATGTTGCAACATATGAATTTCAATGCCCCTACTGTTTCCAACTCTATGGGCCCTATTTTACCATTTAATTCTAAGTGCTGGGTGGACTTGAAACTGGGAGTGTTTCAGATCTGACTTTTAGACCCATTCTCAGACGTCCCCATACGCACTCTGCCTGCAAAAATATCAGCGATTCTGAATCGTGCTGCACAAGCCTGTGGGCGGGGCTTAAAGCACCTGAAACCCTGGAGCTCCGATCAGCACCTCCAACTGCGCATGCGCAGAAAAACTGCCACATCGCTCCCAGGCCGGATAATGCATACCCCTGGCCCCCTCAGGCATTGCCCCACCCCTACAACATTACTAACCCCCTTATCCCCTCAGCCCCCCCCCACCACCTAGACCGATCGCAGGCCCCTCTCCCCCTTCATCCCCCCCCCACCAATCTCAGGCAGAGTCGCAGCAGACCCCCTTCCCCTCCACTGATCTCAGGCAGAGTGGCAGTGGACCCCCCTTCCCCTCTATTGATCTCAAGCAGAGTGGCAGCAGACCCAGTTCCCATCCACTGATCTCAGGCAGTGTGGCAGTGGACCCCCCCTTCCCCTCCACTGATCTCAGGTGGAGTGGCAACTGATCCCCCCTTCCCCCCAAATGTTCTCAGGCAGAGTGGCCGAGGACCCCCAGTTCCCCCCCCCCCCCACTGATCCCAGGCAGAGTGGCAGCGGACACCCCTCCCCCCCCCCCCCCCCCACTGATCACAGGCAGAGCGGCAGTGGATCCCCCTCTCCTCCCCACTGATCTCACGTAGAGTGGCAGTGGATCCCCCTTTCCCCTCACTGATCACAAGCAGAGTGGCAGCGGACCCCCCCATTCCCCCCCAACAATTTCAGGCAGAGTGGCAGTCGACCCCCCTTTCCCCCCCCTCCCCCCCACTGATCACAGGCAGAGTGGCAAAAAAAAACCCTCTCCCTCACACTGATCTCATGCAGAGTGGCAGCGGAAGCGGTTCCACTTTCCCCTACACTGATCACGGGCAGAGTGGCAGCGCCCCCCCACACCCCTTCCCCCCCCCCCTGATCTTAGGCAGAGTGGCAGCGGACCCTCCTTCCCCACCCCCCCCCCCCCACTGATCTCGGGCAGAGTGGCAGCAGCCCCACCTCCCCCCCCCTTCCGCCCCAACTGATCTCAAGCAGAGAGCCGTCGGACCCTCGGCATTTACCTCCTCACTCACTGGAGCGCCCGAATTGGACTTTTATGGAGCATGTCTGTTTCGTGCCGATTCTGGATGGGAAAATGTGGTGGTAAAGGGGTAAGTGTGGGTAAGGTTGGGCGTGCAGCCCATTAAGTCAATTTAAATGCATGCAAATGCATTTAAATGGATGTTGTACCTCTTTTGGGCGCGGTTCCGATCGCGGCCATTTTTGGGCCTTGGTAAAGGTGGAGGCAGGCTTGAATCACGCTACTCACCTCATGCTCAACTTTACCAAGTTTCTGCAGCTGAAAACAGGCGCAACTTGATGGTAAAATTGGGCCCTATGCATCTAGATGGGGACTGTACAACTATCTCCACGTTCATCGTAGATAAGTCTGCACATCCATCTCCTTCTTCAAACTCAAAGGACAATATAATCATTTAATGACATTTGCTGGTTCCTCTAACACAAGAACAACTTTGAAACTAAACTTATGGGATTTAGAGAATTACTAATCTGTGACTAGGAGCTTGTCATTTGTTTGTATATATTCTTGACTGTTAATTTTTCCTACTTATGCCTAAATTAATCAGTTTAGTTAATTTGAGTTTAGTGTTACTTGAGTCCAACTGACTAAAGCAACACTTTACAGTGCAATTTCTCAGGCATCCTGAGCTTTCAATATATAGATAGTTGTAATACGTGAAAATGACCAAGAAATGTCAAAGCATGGGCAACATACTGAATGTAAGCTGAAACAGCAGCTTAACTAAAGTAGACTAACATGTGTTTTTGACAGAGCTCATTATTGATACAAAGACAAAATACTGCAGATCTGAAAATCTGGAATAAGAACAGAAAATTTTGGAGAGACATAACAGTCTGGCAGCATCTCTGGAGAGAGAAAAACAATGTTAACAAACTAATATTTGCAGTGATATGTGGACAAGTATGGAAGGAGGCAGGCGTGAGGTGTGTAATTTAGTGGTGCTGGCTGGTGTGCAGTTTAGCTAGCACCATCTCTCCTCCAGGCTATTTTGCTGGAGACAGAACAGCTGTCCACAGCTTAGGCAATCTAGGTAAGAAACAGGCCAATTAATGATAATTACCAGAGGCTGACTAAAATTTTCCCAAAGTGTCAGGAGCAGGTCAGCTGTCTGGAGGCGCCTTCCCAGGAGGTAAGATGTTTGGGAGTGGTGCGGACGTGATTGTGCAGCACTGCAGGTTGGCTTTAAGTTCCTTCTCACAATGGTCACAACTGCATGGAAGGCCATCTGTTGAGGAGTTTCCCCTCCACAATGGTGGCCCAAAATCCTTTGGCCATTTGTTAATTCAAAACTGGTAAAAGTTGCCGAGAGGGCACCTCAAAATCCCTCTCGCTCTCACTTGCTCTGTAAAGAAAGGTTGCAGCTCCTTCCATGCTAAAAGGTGTTGTATTGGTTGTCCAGCTTTGACACTTTAACAGGCTGCCTGCCATCTTTAATTGGATGGCGAGCACACTCTCTGCTCATGAACTGGCCAATTCAGGGAGAATTACTGCCGGGTGACTGTTCCTGATTCAATGCGGTATCACGATCCCATCTGATTTGATGTTGGTGTCTCAAATCAAATCCCAGGTGTATTTGAGGTTACAGACCTAGTAACTATTTTTTTCTCCCCATTTGCAGTTTTCATTTCAATATGCTTGATCATGAGCACCCAGACAATCCAATAAGACAGTTTTAGTCTGTTTTGTTGTCTATTGTGTCTCAATGCAAATTCTTTAAATCAATTGGATTTCAGAGTGATTGAAGGTACTCACCTCTACTACATCAATAATCAACATAATGTGGAATGGGAAACTACTACCAAGTGTTAAGCGATACAAACAGGGAAAACCAAAGTTGCACAAACATGGATGGTCAAGTCAGATAGAGGGAGCACAAAATAGTTGGAAAAGTTCAGCAGTTCAGGCATCATCTGTGGAGAGAAATAGTTAATGGCCACGATTCTCCCAAAAGTGCTGAATTGGCAGGAAGACTGTTCTAAACCCCAATTGCTTTGTCAGTTCAGCTTCTCACCTGAATCTCCACATTCTGTGCACTGCCCAGGTACCAGTCGTGAATATCATTAAAAACCCAGGGGGGTGGGGCGGGGCCTATTCGCGCCGAAGTTTGACAGTTCTGGAACTCTGTGCCAGCCCGCTTGTTGGCCAGCCCGGGATCACCACAGTGCTGCCCTTTCAGCACCCCCCACGGGCCAATCGCGGCCCCCACAACAAATCCCGGGCCAGCTCTGACCACCACCCCCGTCGCAGAGCGCCCCGATGCACAGCCCACCCCCCCCAGCAGTGGCAATCCCCCCACCCCCTCACCCCGTGAGGCAGGCCCCTCGGCAGACCACCCCCCCCCAGCCTGCCCCATCACTGCCCTCCCTCCATCCCAGACCGATCGCCATGGAGAGTGGCAGGGGGACCCCCCAACCACCATTCGATCAGGACCTGAAAATTCCTGATAATGACCTACTAAATATATTTAAAATACATTTTAAAAAGATTCAAATTACTTACCTGCCTTCCTGCCGGTTTCCAGTGTGGTCTGACTGGCAACTGTTCGCCGGCTCTGGGAGATGAGCATGCGTTCCCGGCGCATGCCCAAATCCCGGTACAAGGCCGGCGACGCGCATCTCCCACCTCGACCCGCCAGAAGAGTTGTGGGTCGTGATGGGGGAATCGCAGCCAATATTTCTGATTGATGATCTTTCATTGGAACTGAAGATAGATAGAAATGTTAGAGCTTTTAAGGCTGTGAAGTGAGGAGGGGGAAAGAAAAACAAGGTCTGTGATAGCGTGGAGGACAGTAGAGATTAAATAAAAAAATACTTCAGGAAGCAAGAGCAAACAGTGAGGATAAGTGAGCTGAGTCGAGACAGGGATCAGGTATCAAGGACCCAGGAAGCACGCAGCTATGTGTGGATGGGAGCTGGAATCTGACAAATGTAGAGCTGGGGGCCTGTGAACTAGTGGGCGAGGGCTCAATGGGCTGAGGGTGAGTGATACATCAGGGGTCTGCGGTAGTGCAGCACTCCTTATCCTCCTGACTCCATATTCAGGTTAAATTTTTTTTTAGTTCTATCCAATCAAAGTCCCTATCAGAGAGACATTACAGATCCAAGCTGACAAGACAGGCTGCCCTCTTTCTGTGTTGGATTCGATCCACATGATCCAAGCTGTTGGGAGCAGGTATTGTATCTCCTCCAGTGCTTGATCTCATTTGCATCTTAGCCAAAAGGCCTAGATGCTGCTTTAAAAAATTGCTTCAAATGAAGCCTCAGTGTAACCCCATTGACTTCTATCAAGTACAGAATCAAAAACTACACTTGATCCTAGCCAAAAGGCCGAGAAGTGATTATTTATCTTCTTGGTTGGGCCCAGTAGCCAATACTTGACCTGGCTTCCTTAAGTGTCTAGAGGGGGCTGTTATAGAGGGGAGTGTTATGGTAAGGTTATATAAGGCATTGGTGAGGCCGAATTTGGAGTATTGTGTACAGTTTTGGTCACCTAGTTACAGGAAGGATGTAAATAAGGTTGAAAGAGTGCAGAGAAGGTTCACAAGGATGTTGCCGGGACTTGAGAAGCTGAGTTACAGAGAGAGATTGAATAGTTTGGGACTTTACCCCTGGAGCGTAGAAGATTGAGGGGAGATTTGATAGAGGTGTATAAGATTTTGATGGGTATAGATAGAGTGAATGCAAGCAGGCTTTTTCCGCTGAGGCTAGGGGAGAAAAAAACCAGAGGGCATGGGTTAAGGGTGAAAGGAGAAAAGTTTAAAGGGAATATTAGGGGGGCTTCTTCACGCAGAGAGTGGTGGGAGTGTGGAATGAGCTGCCGGATAAAGTGGTCAATGCGGGGTCACTTTTAACATTTAAGAAAAACTTGGACGGGTTCATGGATGAGAGGGGTGTGGAGGGATATGGTCCAAGTGCAGGTCAGTGGGACTAGGCAAAAAATGGTTCGGCACAGATAAGAAGGGCCAAAAGGCCTGTTTCTGAGCTGTAATTTTCTATGGTTCTATCACGCCACATTGTGGGCAATGTCACTCGAGCTGCCTCACAAGTCCTCTTGAATTAATTCTTTAATTAAAAGATAACATTTGCTCAAAAAAACAAAAGAAAAACTGTCCTAAAAAACAGCTTTGTACTGTTTCAACTTAGGTACACATATACATTGCAGAATTTACTTCAAAGTAATTGCATATGAAAGGCCGTTCAGTACAAATATTAAAAAACAAGTTTGCACTAATATGGTGCCTTTCGTACCCACATGCTATTTCAATGTGTTTTGCAGCTCAAGTCACTTTTCAGCTGCAGTCATTATTGTTTCATATCCAATTTTCACACAACATAACACAAACAACAAATGAGATTAATGGCTCGATAAACTGTTAAGCAGGACACCAGATAAACTGACTGCTCTTCTTCAAATACTGTCATATGACATTTTACACTGACCTGGAACAAGCATATGACATTCAGTCCAAAATACGACACAATTTAGAAATCCTTCACTACTGCACGGAATTGTCAGCCTAGATCATATCCTTACAGCCCTTTGTGATGCAGAATGTAAATTAATATTATTTTCCATGATCTATAAAAGCTCTCATGCTAAATTCCATTCACACAATTTGCATATTTCCCCATGTGCCCCCAAGCACTGACATCCTCCCCCCACATGCAAACCAATACAATCAACTAATTGAAGATGAAATCTCTCTCAACCACATAAGTGATTAGTATAACAATGCCAACCATTGATAAGGATTAAACTCTCAAACTGATGTGTACAATTGACTTGCGATGATTTTACATTAAATATCGAATCAATTATAGATCTCCGCTTCCTACTATTTAATAAATCATTAATAGACTGAAGTTGTTCAATTATTAAAGCAGTTTTAATATGTGCTTTGAGGTGACAGCTTCTAAAATTCAAATGTTTTGACAACAGATTACAACTGAAACCAAGGGCTGCATTTTTGCAGTGTTCCCAACTCTGCTGACATTTAAAAATGGTGGGTGGGGCATAAATGTCAAAGCCCAGCCCTGTTAACAACAGATCCAATTTTGGCTGGCAAATGGAAGAGAGTGGGGTTAGATTCACACAGGTGGGAAACATTAACCCAGCAAAATCAATTGGACTCATTACTAAGTGTAAACAGATTCCATTTTGGTTGTTCCAAGGGCCATAACCTGCAGTGTAGGAATCATGTGTAGATATAAATAGCCTTGAAAGGCAGATAAGATCAGTTTAGGCGAAATGATCTGAAGATTTTCTAAATCCCCACTCTTTAAACATGAAAACAACATAAAACTGCCAATAAGAGTTTTAAAAAACTGTCTGTTGGTCTGCTTTGATTGACAGGCCATCTAGTGTATGTTAGAAAAGAAATATTACCACATGTTTGTGTAGTTTCAATAGAATTATTTGCTGTTATTTCCCAATGATTTTTATTTTGTTATTATGAATGTCTTCCTGAGTTTCAAAAGCTACAATTATCTCAATGGGGATTCTGAGTTCACAGTTTGACAGTTTAAAGAGGCTATAACAGGAGCAGCTGTCTTTGATGTGGTGACTCAATATAATTTTTTAAAACAGGATTCACCACTTAAGATAATTAAAAGTGTTGATTGGGTTTCATGAATGGAAATCTTTTCACAGTTTTTCAAGTGTGTGGGAATGAGAGATCTATGAATTTTATTTTCTCATCTTAACTTTAATCCTGAAGTTGCCCATGGTGGATATTGGGTGAGTAGCTACGTTAATGGCATGGGAGTGTGAGGGACATGGTAGTGAGTGGGGGCCATCAGGTAGTATGGAGGGGCCAAGCAGAGTATGAGGGAGCATGGAGGGTGGGTGAGTGCCATGAGATGACATGGAAGCTCCATGGAGGGAATGGGGGTATTGGGGTGGTGGGAGCATCGGTTGGCATGGATGGAGGGACCTTGAAGGGATATATTGGGGTTTAGGAGCTGTGAGTGGCAAGGACTAGAGGGCCTAACAGCTTCTAAAACAACTGGAACTAAGCCCAGGGAACGGAGGCAGACCTTCTAACTAGCCTGCCTCAGTACTTGCCCACCCCAATGGCCACCTACTATCTATTTCTGGGGTCAGTGGGCTTGGCGCTATCCTGCCCATGCCTTTTGGACTGAAGACTGTGTCCAACAGGGCCCCAGAAAACAAACTGACCAATTTGAGTTATCGCATTGGTAGCAAAATACTAGCCTCAATTGTTGACTGGTAAATCACCTCTAACACAATTTTTTAAAGTGAAGCTTTTTCATCGACCTTCACAGCATTATATAAACTGTCTGGGATGGAATGTTCTCCCAACAACAATAGGATAATTATAACTAATACCGATAGTCTTGGTGGTTGGAATGATATAGATCCATCCACATCTTTCATAAAACAAAAGGTTTTGTACAGTGGTGCAGTTTTTTCAGCATCAATGCATTTTATCATGGGAGTGGTGGGAAATACAGGTTCAAATCCCTGTTTTGCTGCATTCCAATTTCATCCACACTACAGAATAGAGATGGGAAGAAAACATCTCATTGAAGGGAGGAAGAAAAACTATCACAGGCTGTTCTTATGTTTATTTGGGGTTGGTTTGCGATTGCTTTGGCAGATGGCTAAGAGTATGCCACCATCTGAGCTGCACCTACACTTCTGAATGGGTAAAAGTACAAACAGGAAGAGCCAGCAATCATGAGCAAAAGATAGGAAGCAAAGTTAATAATTGAAGGCCTGCAGCCTTACAAACCAACAATTCAAATTTCACAACACTTCTTTCCTGTCTGATCAAGAACCAGCAGGTACCATTCAATAAATCAATCAAATTACTCAAATATTTTTTGTTCAGTCATAGCTTACTCAGTTCAGTACATGCAGTTAAAATTAATGGGCCTATTTCTCCCATTGGGACCCGCAACTTTTCTGGCAGGTGGGGTCGGGAGATGCGCGTTGTCCAAAGATGTGCGGGTTAGGTTGATTGGCCATGCTAAAAATTGCCCTTAGTGTCCTGAGATGTGTAAGTTAGAGGGATTAGTGGGTAAATATGTAGGAATATGGGGGTAGGGCCTGGGTGGGATTGTGGTCGGTGCAGACTCGATGGGCCGAATGGCCTCTTTCTGTACTGTAGGGTTTCTATGATTCTGTGACTATTTCGCGGGTTTCCCTGTGAGCGTTTACGACCCGTGCGCATCTCCCAACGACAAGAAAATGGCACCGCCGGGAATGCGCAGAAAACCGGCGAACAGTGAGGTAAGTCATTTGAATATGTTTTACAAGAATTTTAAATGTATTTTAAATGTGATTATTGGGCCCGGCACAGAGCTTGCCGGGCCCGATAGCATCTCCCACTCCACCAGGAGTACTTAATTCTGGCGGGGTTTAGAGTAGCTCCCCACGTTTGGGGAACGAGCGGGAGACCCCAGCGGAGTGAAGAGGAAGGCAATCGGGCCCCCCAGGGGGTCAGGCAGCAGGGTGGTGGTGCCCCCTGTGCATGGACACCCTGGCAGTGCCAGCCTGTGCCCCTTGGCACTGCCCATCGGACATCGGGCAGTGCCAAGAGGGTGGGGGTTATTGTGGGCAGGGCCTAGAGGTGATTGGTGGGGATAGGGGGTCCCGCTGCCACTCTGCACTGGGATCGGTCTGGGCTGGAGGGAGGTAGCAATCAGGCAGACTGGGGGAGGTTGCTCTGCCAGGGGGGCCTGTCTCCCGGTGGGGGGAGTCTGACCCCGGGGAGGCTGGTTAGCGGGGGGGGGGGGGGGGGGGTGGTCTGCCGGGGTGAGAGAGGTGGGGGAATCGCCACTGCTGGGGGGGGTGGATTGGACATCAGGGCACTCCAGCGCAGGGGTGGATCAGGGGTGGCCCATGAATTGTTGTGGGGGCCGCGATCGGATCGTGGAGGGGGCCTGGAGGGGCAGCACTGCGGGGGTCCCGGGCTGGCCAGCTCGATCGCTGGCCAGCAAACGGGGAGTCTGACAGATCGGGACCATTGCGCATACACAGAGTTCCAGAGCTGTTTAGCGCGAATAGGCCCCGCCCCCGTGTTTTTAATGAGATTCACGATTGTGACCTCTGCAGTGCACAGAGTGGAGTGATTCAGGTCTGAAGCTGTACTGAAAAAACAGTCGTGATGTAGAACAATTTTCCCACTAATTCAGCACTTTTGGGAGAATCGCCCCCAATATTTCTAAAAGAAAGAATGATTAAATATTTCACTTGAGCATGATTTGCTAACTGACACTTGCATCTTGTTTCTGTGTAGAGTTCTTACCTGATCCCAAGGAGAAATGATTCCACCAAAGCACATGAAGAGGTAACCCATAGCAACCAGACATGCCCAAACTACAAGAGAAAACACGTGCAGTAGCTTTCTGAAAACAGACTCCACGCAGACCAGGACAAAAATTGTGAGGAATATAGCCAAGGCTGTTGGAACAGTTATTAGGAAAGCCACATGATCTTCAATATCCTGGGGGAAAAAGAAATGAAAAGCTGGCTAAGCACATTGCCACAGTATCTCCAGGCTTATTTATTCATATAATAATCTCAATTATATGTCAAAAACATCTGATCAAGCAGTTTTTTTGTCAGTTTCAGAGGTTTGCAATCCTGATCCATCATTCACCATTTCAAATAGTAGACTAAATTAATACAATCTAATTAAGTCTGCATATTCAATTAATTATGCTTATTTATAATGAAGCATTACAAATTGGCGCAATATAAAAATTGGTCTTTGGTTCTAATGAAAGTTAATTGGTTTAAAAGTTTTCTTTTTGCAGATACATTGAGCGTTTCCAGCATTTACTTTCATCATGCTTATCGCAATGTCGTGAAGCAGATGTTATTGACTTAATCCAAGTACAATTAAAATTTACATTTATAATGCTGCAATCCAGAATAACTAATTAAATGGCTAGAAATAGGACTGTGGCCCAGAAGTGGGGGGAGGGGTGGGGCATTTTTGGCTACTTCTGAATGAACTCTTATATACTGAGTTTCTTCCACATAATTTTGCTAATAAACGTTTTCAATTACAAAATGTTGGCTCACTGAGGTTTCAGCCACTCCTCAATTTCCCGGCAACATTGTAAACTTATTATCTTGAAGACAACTCAGGGTTCAGTCAACAACCTTTATAATGTGCTCTTTACTAACCCTATCAAACGATACCTACCTGTGCTCCCTTCATTGACAAGGACAGACAAGAGGGCAATAAAACACATTCTACTCCAAGCTGAATGCTGCATGCCTCTTCTTTTCAAAGAGAAAACATTAGGAAAAGCTTCCCTTGTGATTTAAACACCTACACTTCTGCATTTATGTGTGCTGTGGTTGTCAGCAGTTACAACATAATGGCAAGTATATTTATTTTGTTTGTATCCTTGCACAGATGTTTAGAAATCTCTGCTACCGATTCCTTACCTATTTTTCTTAAGACACCAAGGGTAGGATTTTCCTCCTGGGCTTGGGAAACCAACATCCAAAACATTTCCAAGTTCCCACACTCAGCCCACAGTTTTCACAAAGTCAGGTTGCTAATAGGCTGGAGGCAGGTAGGACAGCCCATTAACTGTGGGTGTGGTAATGGAGGCAAGACAGGAGAAGTGTGGGTCCCATTTGAACATATCATTGGAACTATTTCAGCGACTGACATACTCTGCAGAAAATGGGTGCATCAGTGTGCTGGGAATAGAGGCTGAGGGCTGGCACCCAGAGAAGGGCTGGACTTCGCTTCTCCGATGCTGACATGGTAGCCATAGAGACGGTGAGGGAGAGGAAGGAGGTAATCTTTCCAGAGGGTGGCAGGTGGTAGTCACACAGCCAAACAAAGCTGTCACAGCTACAGGTTGCTGAGACCATCAGCAGCAGCGGTGTGGTCAGGAGGAATTGGGTGCAGCGTCGGACAAGGTTCTGTGACCTTATTCTCCCTGGCATGGTGAACGCAATGCTAGACCTTGATGACAGGCCCCTGGCTATTCAACCTCCAGCACATGCTCCAACTGCAGAGCCTGAGGGTGCATGCTCCTCTTGAACATGGGAGTAGTGAGTGCCAGGGCAATTATAGATCCTTCAGAAAGACTCAGAGCCATATTGCTGTTGAGGACTGGCCAGCACTAATAAGCATCTTATATGAAAGATACTTTGGCATTAGTCAGAGAAAATCTTATCTCTCACTCTCTTATCTGTGCAGGAGAAAATGCACAGAATGCAAGGGAGGCTCTGACTGGAGGAAAAATGCTTTGCTGCATAATGACTGTCTTGGAACAGGAATGATGTGGAGATGCCGGCGTTGGACTGGGGTAAACACAGTAAGAAGTTTAACAACACCAGGTTAAAGTCCAACAGGTTTATTTGGTAGCAAAAGCCACACAAGCTTTCGAAGCTCTAAGCCCCTTCTTCAGGTGAGTGGGAATTCTGTTCACAAACAGAGTTTATAAAGACACAGACTCAATTTACATGAATAATGGTTGGAATGCGAACACTTACAACCAATCAAGTCTTTAAGAAACAAAACAATGGGAGTGGAGAGAGCATCAAGACAGGCTAAAAAGATGTGTATGGTCTCCAGACAAGACAGCCAGTGAAACTCTGCAGGTCCACGCAACTGTGGGCGTTACAAATAGTGTGACATGAACCCAATATCCCGGTTGAGGCCGTCTGCGTGTGTGCGGAACTTGGCTATCAGTTTCTGCTCAGCGACTCTGCGCTGTCGTGTGTCGCGAAGGCCGCCTTGGAGAACGCTTACCCGAATATCAGAGGCCGAATGCCCGTGACCGCTGAAGTGCTCCCCAACAGGAAGAGAACAGTCTTGCCTGGTGATTGTCGAGCGGTGTTCATTCATCCGTTGTCGCAGCGTCTGCATAGTTTCCCCAATGTACCATGCCTCGGGACATCCTTTCTTGCAGCGTATCAGGTAGACAACGTTGGCCGAGTTGCAAGAGTATGTACCGTGTACCTGGTGGATGGTGTTCTCACGTGAGATGATGGCATCTGTGTCGATGATCCGGCACATCTTGCAGAGGTTGCTGTGGCAGGGTTGTGTGGTGTCTTGGTCACTGTTCTCCTGAAGGCTGGGTAGTTTGCTGCGGACAATGGTCTGTTTGAGGTTGTGCGGTTGTTTGAAGGCAAGAAGTGGGGGTGTGGGGATGGCCTTGGCGAGATGTTCGTCTTCATCAATGACATGTTGAAGGCTCTGGAGGAGATGCCATAGCTTCTCCGCTCCGGGGAAGTACTGGACAACGAAGGGTACTCTGTCCACTGTGTCCCGTGTTTGTCTTCTGAGGAGGTCGGTGCGGTTTTTCGCTGTGGCGCGTTGGAACTGTTGATCAATGAGTCTAGCGCCATATCCTGTTCTTATGAGGGCACCTTTCAGCGTCTGGAGGTGTCTGTTGCGATCCTCCTCATCCGAGCAGATCCTGTGTATACGGAGGGCTTGTCCGTAGGGGATGGCTTCTTTAACGTGTTTAGGGTGGAAGCTGGAGAAGTGGAGCATCGTGAGGTTATCCGTGGGCTTGCGGATCGCAACAGACACCTCCAGACGCTGAAAGGTGCCCTCATAAGAACAGGATATGGCGCTAGACTCATTGATCAATAGTTCCAACGCGCCACAGCGAAAAACCGCACCGACCTCCTCAGAAGACAAACACGGGACACAGTGGACAGAGTACCCTTCGTTGTCCAGTACTTCCCCGGAGCAGAGAAGCTACGGCATCTCCTCCGGAGCCTTCAACATGTCATTGATGAAGACGAACATCTCGCCAAGGCCATCCCCACACCCCCACTTCTTGCCTTCAAACAACCGCACAACCTCAAACAGACCATTGTCCGCAGCAAACTACCCAGCCTTCAGGAGAACAGTGACCAAGACACCACACAACCCTGCCACAGCAACCTCTGCAAGACGTGCCGGATCATCGACACAGATGCCATCATCTCACGTGAGAACACCATCCACCAGGTACACGGTACATACTCTTGCAACTCGGCCAACGTTGTCTACCTGATACGCTGCAAGAAAGGATGTCCCGAGGCATGGTACATTGGGGAAACTATGCAGACGCTGCGACAACGGATGAATGAACACCGCTCGACAATCACCAGGCAAGACTGTTCTCTTCCTGTTGGGGAGCACTTCAGCGGTCACGGGCATTCGGCCTCTGATATTCGGGTAAGCGTTCTCCAAGGCGGCCTTCGCGACACACGACAGCGCAGAGTCGCTGAGCAGAAACTGATAGCCAAGTTCCGCACACACGCGGACGGCCTCAACCGGGATATTGGGTTCATGTCACACTATTTGTAACGCCCACAGTTGCGTGGACCTGCAGAGTTTCACTGGCTGTCTTGTCTGGAGACAATACACATCTTTTTAGCCTGTCTTGATGCTCTCTCCACTCCCATTGTTTTGTTTCTTAAAGACTTGATTGGTTGTAAGTGTTCGCATTCCAACCATTATTCATGTAAATTGAGTCTGTGTCTTTATAAACTCTGTTTGTGAACAGAATTCCCACTCACCTGAAGAAGGGGCTTAGAGCTTCGAAAGCTTGTGTGGCTTTTGCTACCAAATAAACCTGTTGGACTTTAACCTGGTGTTGTTAAACTTCTTACTGTAATTGGAACAGGAAGTCATGGAGCTTGCCAGAGTGCCCACTCCTCCCATTCCACAAGTATTGGGTCTTGAATATTGAGGGTCATATGACATTCAAAAATAATTGGGAGATAGGTAAAGATGGAGGATTGCACTGCTAATCAAGGATGGCAATTGTGTAATAGTTAAATATCACCCTAGTTCAGGAGATCAGGATGTAAAATCAATTTGGGTGGAGATGAGGAATGGTAGGAAAAAGAAGTCACTCGTGGAAATGGTCCAAAGGCCACCAAACAGTAATGATGATGTAGACAAAGTATACAAGAAGAAATATTGAGTGCCTGTGATAAAGCAATGACAATAATCATGGGTGACTTTAATATAAACTGGAAAAATCAGATTAGCAGTAGTAGCCTGGATGAGAACTTCATAGAATACTACGACTAATAACTTAAAAAAGGGCAACTATGTGGCCATGAAAGCTGAGCTGGCTGAAGTGAATTGGGAAAGTAGGCTAGGGGATAGACCAATAGTGAAGTAATGGTGGACATTTAAGGGAATATTTCAGAATACTCAGAATAAATATATTCCTTATATAAAGAGAAATTCTAAAGCGAGGACCCATCATTCATGATTAACTAAAGAAGTTAAGGAAAGTATCAAACTTGAGGAAAAGCATATAACTGTGCAATGATGAGTGGCAGGTTAGATGATTGGTCAGAATATAAATAATGACACTGAATGACTAAAAGGTTAATGAGGAGAAAGAAATTAGAGAATGAGAGGAAGTTGACCAGGAATGTAAAAATGTAATATTTGCTACAGATATTTAAAAAGAAAAAGAGCAAGTAAAGAGAGTGTTGGTCCTCTAGCAAATGAGAATAGGGAGTTAAAATAGAAGATAAGGCAAAGGCAGATGAAATGAGCAAATATTTTGCTGCTGTCTTCACAATAGAGGGTACAAAAAACCTTCCAGTAATAGCTGTGAAACAGGAGGTGAAGGGACAGAGGAACCTGGTAAAATCACAATCACAAGGGAAGCAGTAATGAGCAAACTGATGGAGCTGCAGATCCAAATGGATTTCATCCCAGAGGTTGGCTAATGAGCAAGTAGATGAATTGGTGTTAATTTTCCAAAATTCCCTAGAATTTGGAACAGTTCCATCAAACTGGAAAGTAAAAAATATAACCCCTGTATTCAAGGGAGGGCGAAAGAAATCAGGAAACTATAGGCCAGTAAGCTTGACATCTGTCATGGGAAAGGCGTTAAAATTGGCATTAAGGCTGGGCACTTAGAAAAAACTCAAGGTAACTGGGAAAGGGCAGCATGGTTTTGTGAAAGGGAAATCATATTTAACCAATTCATTAGAGTTCTTTGAAGAAGTAGCATGTGCTGTGGATAAAGGGGACCCTGTAGACATCTTGGATTTCCAGAAGGCATTTGATAAAATCAAAGGTTATTGAGGAAAATAAAAGCTCATGCTGTGGGTTGGTACAATATTAGCATGGATAAAAGATTGGCTGGATGGCAGAAAACAGAGTATGTACGAATGGTTCTTTGTCTGATTGGCTGGATGTGAAGAGTGAAGTCCTGCAGGAATCAGTTCCAGGGCCTCAACTATTTACAATTATTATTAACGACTTAGATGAGGGGAGTGAAGGCATGGAGCTAAATCTGCAGATGACACAAAGACAGGATAATATTTTGTCAAGAAGACGCGGTAAATTTGCAGACAGATATAGATAGGTTGAGAGAGTAGGCAAAAATCTGGCAGATGGAGTTCAGTGCAGGAAAATGTGAACTTCTTCACTTGGGCAAGAAGCATTATAAAACAGCACTACTTAAATGGAGAACAACAGCAGAATTCGAGAAGCAGAGGGATCTAGGTGTTCTCGTGCATGAGTCACAAAAAGTTATGATGTAGGTACAGTTCATAATCAAGAAGGCTAATAGAATGCTGTCCTTTATTATATGAGGAATTGACAATAAAAGTAAGGATGTTATGCTTCATTTATATAGAGTATTGGTAAGACCGTATCTTGAATGCTGTGTGCAGTTTTGATGTCGTTATTTATGCATTGGTGGCATTTCAGAGAAGGTTTACTAGATTGAAAGCTGGAATGAGTGAGTTGTCTTATGAGGATAGGTTGGACAGACTGGAACTGTTTCCACCGGAGTTTAGGAAAGTGAGGGGTGACTTGATTTAAATTTAGAAGATCCTGAATGGTCTTTTCATGGTGTATGTGAAAATGATGTTCCCTCTTGTGGTTGTGTCCAGAACTGGGGGGCACTGATTTAAAATTAGGGATCGCCTTTGTAGGACAGAAATGAAGAGAATTGTTTTCTCTGAATGTTGTGCGACTTTGGGGCTCTCTGCATCAGAAGCTTGTGGAAGCAGGATTGCTGAATATTTTTAAGGTGGAGATAGACAGATTCTTGTTAGGCCAGGGAATTAAAGGTCATCTGGGATAACTGGGACTGTGGAACTCGAAACAACAGCCATAATCTTATTGAATGGCAGAGCAGACTCAAGGGGCCAAATGGTCTACTTCTACTCCTAATTCGTATGTTCATATGACAAGGTCCTGTAATGGCACCAGGACAATTGCAGAGAATAGAGACATCAAAGTAAACATCTGTACATCAGGCAATGCATCTGCCACCAGCACAGACAATGTAACAACCAATTGGACAGCCACCACCTGCATCTCAGCTGACACATAAACATGCTGCCTTCACCTCACTTGAGATTCTCAGGGAGCACCATGTAGAAGTGGCCAACAGCGGAGGTTACCACATTGGAAAAGCATTGAGTGGGTCATTGGGATTTGCCACCCATGTAAATGTGCACTTTTGAACACAATGTAAATATGGACATTTGACTTCAAACATCTTGGGAGAAACCTTGAGCCAACATTTTCCGCCCATGCAAATGCCAGTGGGGACTGAAAATCCAGAAGTTGCAGTTCTCGCTGGCGAGATCGTGAATTCGGATCTTCCGTGCTCCTTGCCAGTGATGTCATCAGGTTAACGACCATATAAGTTAAAAGTTTATTTATTAGTCACAAGTAGGTTTACATTAACACTGCAATGAAGTTTCTGTGAAAGTCCCCTAGTCACCATACTCCGGCACCTGTTGGGTACACTGAGGGAGAATTTAGCATGGCAATGCCATCTAATCAGCACGTCTTTCGGACTGTGGGAGGAAACTGGAGCACCCAGAGGAAACCCACACAGATATAGGGAGAACGTGCAGACTCCAAACAGACAGTGACCCAAGCTGGGAATCAAACCCTGGGGCTGTGAGGCAGCAATCTGTTGTGGGGGTCGCTCTCAGTGTGCAAAGCTAAGTATAGCCACCAGGGGAGAGGGACAAGGCCAGGTAGTGCCCTGGCAATGCCTCTTGGCACTGCCCCTTCACATATGGTGTCAACCTGGCAGTGCCAACCTACCTCCCTGGCAGTACCAACCTGTGCCATGGGGCATACCTCAGTGGGAGCCTCATGTCGGGGAGGGGAGGGAGGGTTAATGCTGCTGTGGTATGGGTTGGGAGTAGCCTGATGAGGAGGGGATGCTGAGGGGGGTGCCAGCTCGGATGGTGTGACTGTGGGAGGAGAGAAGAGGCTGATGATCGCTGGGGGGAAAGCTCACTCTGATCAGGGGTGCAGAGGGTAACCCCTGAGGCCTCAGTGGTGGGATGGGCGAAGTTGACCAAAGTTTTGATCAGGTGCCCTTAAAAGATGGCACCCTGATCTCGGAAGAGCCTGATTAAGCTGCGCCCACCTTTATGATGGCATGAATCATGCCCTCTTGATTTTTTTATGACAGATTGTGATAGATTCTGGAGAGAAACACACCTGCTTTGTTGCAAGAAACTGCACACTACCACTTTCTCGTAAGATTTCGCCCCTGATCTTCCATCCTTAATGACAAGACTCAAAAAGAGGGAAGAGGTAGTGAAGGGAAGAAGAGATCTTCGTCAGAGGACAGTGACGCCTCTGGACATGTCTGCTTTCTTCATTAGTGTTAAGAGTGAATCCATTCAAGGCTTTGTCTTCAATTGAAGTGAAACCGCAAAAAGCTTGGAGTGAGTTCCAAAGCATGTTAACAGCCTGAGTAGAAGGGTTCAGCTAAAATGTTCTGAGATTAGATGAATAGAAATCATAGAAACCCGACAGTACAGAAAGAGGCCATTCGGCCCATCGAGTCTGCACCGACCACAATCCCACCCAGGCCCTACCCCCATATCCCTACATATTTTACCCACTAATCCTCTAACCTACGCATCTCAGGACACTAAGGGCAATTTTTTAGCATGGTCAAACAACCTAACCCGCACATCTTTGGACTGTGGAAGGAAACCGGAGCACCCGGAGGAAACCCACGCAGACACGAGGAGAATGTGCAAACTCCACACAGACAATGACCCAAGCCAGGAATCGAACCCAGGTCCCTGGAGCTGTGAAGCAGCAGTGCTAACCACTGTGCTAGCGTGCCGCCCATAATGACATTGGTGGTAATCTGATGAAGCCCTCAGTCCTGTCGCAGGCCCAGCCAATTTCCTATAAAGCTGGCACCTCTCAGCTTTCTGCTCATCCTCATTATCCTCCTCCTCATCTTCCTCCTCCTTCAAAAAGCTCGGTTGATCTGGCGTTTCACTCTCTTCAAGATCCACTTCCTACTGGAGGGCCATGTTATGGAGAGTCAGCAAATCACCACAATGAGCAAGACACTTCCAGAAGTTTATGTATTGCAGGTTGTCACTTGACCCATCTAGGAAACAGAAACACAACAGCAGCAGCCAGAAAGCCTGCTCGATGGTGATCCATATGAACAAATGATTTCAGTTGTAGCACCTCTGTGACACCATCTTGGGGTCATGAAAAGGGACAAGTGGCATCTCTTCAAACAATATGCCTCATCCTCTAGAATCCATCCATTGAGTTTGCTGAGATGGCTGGGGGAGGGAGGAGGAGGAGGTAGTGGAGTGAAAATTTGCAGTACCCTGGACTGGAGGAGGTTGAAGGAACCTTGGCAGGTGCCAGGAGATTAAGTACGCAAAAGAGTGGGAAGTTTCTGTTGAAAGTCACTGGATGATCTGTCTGTGCTGTCAATAATGACCTACACCTGGGGAATCCAGAAATGGAGGCATAACCCACAGCCCTTTATGCCTGCGAGACTTCATCTGTCTGAAACTCTATGTACTGCCCAGCTTTTGCAAGTACATCATAAGCAATCTGTTAGATGTAGTAGTATGCAGTTGTTTGCGAGATACCACCAAAATCCACTCTTAATCCTCAGGAGCAAGCAGAGGCAAAGAAAGTCATAGTGACTTTGATGGCTACTGGCAAGCAGTGGTGTGAGGGAACAAATCTCTGTGACCATCTGCCTGGGGAGGCACAACTTCCTGTAGTACTGGTTCCCTGACATGTCCAAGAAGCTCTGTCTTTAGCAATAGATCCTACATTGAAGGTATGGCCCCACTGGCTTCCTGGCCTTCATCCTTCTCCTCCAGCCTCTGTTGCTGAAGATATAGATCCTCAGTGCCACTAGACCCCATATATGAGAATCAACGTCCTATTGCCAGCTTATGCCTTTCTTGCACTCAACTGGGCTCCCATGTCTGGGACTCCTCTTATACTCCTGCAATTCCAAGAGTCACAATTTCCTGCATTTCTTGAGCATATTCAGACCAATTTTCCTGCAGCCTCTACACATTCAATGCACCTGTATGCAAATGGCTGAATGTCCCTTTCAGTCGTGGTCCCTTTGAGGGGCCAGCCTATGTTCATGGTACGTTCATGATTGATTCCCCAATCTATTGTCGCCTCCATGTATCTGGTCTGACCATAACCCAGTGTGCAACCTGTGTGTGCCCCTCCCCATAATCTCAAACTGATCCTTATTGAGCTGACAATCAGCTTGTTACTGAGATAATTGGCCTCATTCTTGATTTGGCCAGGTTTCCAGGGTCCACATTCCCGCATTGTCAGTAATTTTACTGGAGCCAGGAGCAGCAACAATAACCCAGCATACTAGCTGGAACCAAATTTTTGGGCATTCGCCTGCATCCCCTCCTACCCCCATCAGCATCTAAAGGAGAATGAGAAACAACAGGGAATAATAGGCTTGTTCCTACATTACTCACAGGAAAATGCTTAAATCTACTATTAGGAATATGGCGAGAGTGCAGATTATAGAGTCAACAAAAATTTATTAAAGGGAAATCACATTTGACTAATCCGTTAGCATTGTTTGAGAATGTAATTACTAAGATGGATAAGAGGAGCCAGTGGATTTAGTAAATTTGGATTTACTAAAAGCATTTGAAAAGGTGCCAACAGGCTGTTATTGGGATTTGAGGTTGCTTGAGGCATGGATTGAAAATTGGTTACTGAAAGTGAAACAGAGATTTGGAAATCAACAAGACATTTTGGAGTTGGCAAGCTAAAACTAGCGTAGTAGCACAAGATCAGTATTTGGTTTTCAGCTATTTGCAATTTACATTAATGATTTAATGTTGTATCGTCATATTATTCATAAGGAGCCAGGAACTAATCATTGTGAGAATTTACATCCAGGGTACCACACTTAATGCTATACTGCAGTCAGGTGCCAAGCAAAAATTTATGTCTACCAGCCACTTAGAGGGCTGCAAGAAATACATTGTTGAAGCTCCAACATTTTGACTGTAAAAGTGTGATTATTTCAAACTTCAGGGAACCAAAAGAATAACTTAGATGAGCAGAATGAGTGTAACGTATCGAAGTTTGCTGACAATACAGTGTTGTATTATGCTGCCAGCACTGAGCAGCTGAAAAAGGACTGCAGGAAGGGTCCACAGCCAACACCATAACGAAACATGGTGATCAGCAGCGGCACCATAATACAACATAGTGATCAGCATTTTAAATTACAAACCTAGAAATGAATTCCAAGACATGAAAGACTAAAAGCAGCTGAAGCCAGACTCGAGAGATGTGTGTCTAAGAAGAAAAATTGAAGAAAAGTTGAAGAAGCTTTGTTACAGACTTAGAAGTTGAGAAAACTACCCAAGTGAGTGGAAGTCCATGGCGAGAGTGATGCAGAATAAAAGAACCTGGTCAGATAATAAAGGTGGGTGAGGAAAAATACAAAACAAATTGCAAGACCCTGAGTCAAGAAACCTGGTCAGATCATAAAATAGTGAGCAAAAATACAAAAGTTGCAAGGCACTGAGTGATGCATAATCCAAGAACCTGGTCAATTTACAAGATGGTGAGAAAATTTTGAAAAAGTAGTTATACTTACATTATAAAATAGGTGACATTTCCAGGTGCTCAGCAGATGGAAGAAACAGGAAGACAGCTGGAAGCTAAAGAAACTGAATAAAAAGACAGGCAGAATAGCGGACCACCTGCAGAGTTAAAGAGCGAAACATGCAGAGAACAGTTAAAAAGAAAAAGACTGCAGAGTTTAAGAGAAAGAGAAGCCTTTTCAGTTAGGCCCCTGCTTTCTTATACAGAAGTGAAAATGTTGCAGCTCGTAATATTTTACAAAGCCTGCACCCATCACATCTCCCAAAGTGCAAAACGCTCAAAATAAAAAGGACCTGCAGAGGCCAAAGAAAATACGAATTGCCAAAAAAGAAATACTACTATTTTGAAATTTTAAAAATTAAAAATGAGAGAAGTGGCTAATCGCCAAAGAGCCCATCAAGATTGTATAAGCATAGGAAACTCAAAGAGAAGAAACCAACAACTCCCAACAGCATGGATAAAGAAAAGGTAACTTCTGTGATAGCCTTAAAGGGGCAATGACATTTAAAGCTATAAGTAAAAAAAAAAGCCATGGACAGAAAATTAGAAGAGCCAGATACATTTTGGAAAAGGAATTGGCTAAACTAGACCAAAGAAAAAAAGTATTGGAGAAGACTAATTTTAGTTTGCAAAAGACTTACATGATTAAATAAAGAATCAGAAGTACAAGTTGGAAAGTTTTCATTCATTTTTAGTTCATTTGCTGGTGAAGTAATCCATAGCTAACACATAGATCAATACTCAACAGCCTTTGGTGAGATATTAAAAGGCTTTGACAGATATATAAACTCCAAGCTGTTGGAGCATAGACCCGAAAGAAAACTAAGCACATCCTCTAAAAAGCACCGTGGGCCACAAAAGACCCCAGAGTGAGGGGGACAATTTTGAAGTAAACCATGAGATGGCAGTTGACCTCATCAGATAAATAAAATACATGGGTTGAAGAGTTTAATGCAGAAGAAAAATACAGCTGAGAAGCAGCTGAAAAGCTTAAAAATAGAGCGCGCAATTTAACAAAAAAATTTCGAAGTGCCAAATGAACGAGAAAATGGGAGTAAATGCACCGTTTGTTTTTGGCGAGTTGTGAGTCACAATCTTATGGTAGAATGCGATTCTCACCAGTGAGGGGAGGGGGATGCAGTTTACAATTCTCCAGGGCCTTTTCTAATGGTGAGAACCGTTTTGCAACCATTCTCACCCACAAATGACACGAAGCTGATTAGCATGAGTTTGACTGCATTTCAATCTCATTAGTGAAATTGTCATGCGACCCACCATCCCCTGGAATGTACCCACCTCTCTGGCATGATGCCACACCAGTGTGAATCACGACTGCTCCTATAAAGTGTGGTTCAGGTGCAACAGTTGTAAAGGAGAGTGAGGAGGTGAGTAGCATTGTACACCAACCTGTACAAGAGGGTGGGTCAGCCACTGCCATGGTATAGGGTGAGGCAGGGGGGCCGCCATGGGCGCTGGGTGTTGGGGGGGCTCGGGCTGGGCTGGGGGCCGTTGCTGGGTTGGGTTGGGATCATGTAGCGAGCATTTTCCCTGCCTGCTGAAAGACCCCCAAAGGTGTTCTAGAGGTCGAGGTCAAATACCACTAATGTTGCACCTTCCATCCTGCCACCTCTCAGTTGGGAAATCTCTGTGGTATGTGCTGCCTGGGACGGTATAAGGGGCCCTTAACCTTATGACCATTCCTACACACTCGGCTGAGCCCTGGGAGAACCACAGTTCCCAAGGATAAGGCACAGATGCTGGGAGATGGGATTCACATGACTTCAATGGTAGTCATTTCCGGTGCAGATTTGATAGGTCGAATGACCTCTCCCACACTGCATGATGCTCCATGCCTCTACGGGTGCAGGTGGGAGTATTATCTTCTCTGTGGGAGATGGGTCACAGACAAAGTAGTTGCAACTGTGGAGTGCAATAATCTCTAATTGTTATTATCCACAGTGCATTCTATCCCTGACTACAGTGTCTGCCTTCACCCGTGCCCTCTTGGCGACATTGCAACTTTTTTCATCTTACAGAGCCTGCCACTACGTCTAAGTGACTCCCCAGGATGCATATCAGAGGTGGAGGTGATCAGCTGTGTTCCACACCCTGTGGCCTTTGATGCCCTTGAGGGTGCTCCATGGAGGGCTGGGACATGAGGGGCCCTGGCCAACCTTCGGGTGTCACGGATTCAGCCGTGCCACGCAGTTGAGCTTGCTGCCTGAGAGATGCACCGGTGTCAGAACGGGGGGATTCGGAAATCCTGGGGAAGGCTGCCATCTCCTGGGTGAGCATGGGCTCCAGGGCTTTCTCCACCCTCGGGGTGCTCATGGGCCTCTGGGATATTCCATGGGATGGCAAGGCAGCTAGAGTGAGCTCCAGAAACCTCTGCGTCACCTGGCACTGCCAGTCCAGGAGGCCCAACATCATCTGCGCCATGGTGTGCGAGCCCCAGCGATAACCCTCTGAGTCTGGGCCAAGCTCTGGAGCCCCTCAGCAATTGCCCTCTGAAACTGGGTCAACCTCTTGAGGCCCACAGCCATTGTCCTCAGCTAATCAGCCATACCTTGGACCTTGCCACCCATGGCTATCTTTCCTGCCCCAGGCTTTCTACTGTGGTTGCCACCCGTGCAGTGTTGCCCTGGGTACCACGCAATGCCGCCACCATCTTCTTCACCTGAAGGCTGTTGGACTCCTGCAAACAGCCTTGCAGCTGCTGGAATGTCTCAGACACCGCCTCCTGCAGTCACCTTCTCTGCTTCTGCATCTCCAGCAGCTCTGTGAGAACCTTTTCTGGTAACCTGGTATCTGGCTGGGGGCCAGCTGTATCCTTGGGTCCAACAGACCTCTGCCTGCCCGATCCCTTGGATGTTCCCATCTCCACCTGATCTGCATCAGCAGCTCTGTGGAGCTCACCAGAAATTGACTCTGGAGCCTATCTGCTAATTCCACTCACTGAGGTGTGTGTCTCTGTGCTGGCGGATGGTGCGGGAAATGCCTCTGACACCTGGTCAGGGTTGTTTCCTCGGTGCTTTCCTCTGAGGTGCTTGTAGGGATCGTGCAGGGGTGGGCCTGCAGGGGGCATGGGGTTGGGGGGCGGGGGGGGGGGGGGGCGGGGACACGCCAACTCCTAAGGACCCGGTCTGATCTGGTGATGCTCCTGCAAGAGAAGGCACATGGGTAAGTGCAGTAAGTGCAAGGGAGGACGAGTATCTGGGCAACTCAGCTCTTACTTCAGAAAGATCTAAATTGATGAAGGTTTTTTGGATCCTCTGTGGTGCACGCCAAATCACAGTTGTTCACACCCCTCTCAGGTGGTTCCCCTGTGTAATCCATCGCTTGTTCCTTCAAAGGGAGTCCGGAGATGCAATTCAGGATTTCTACCACATGTCTTCTCCTGCTCTCTGCAGCTTTGTTTCATCTTTTCCAACAGAGACATAAGGGGACAATTGAGGGCTTGATGGCTGTTGGAAATGGGGGGGGGGAATTAGGTGGGGTAGCTTGGCACCTTGCCTCAACAGGCAGGGGTTGTGACGGGGATGCCAGAGGGATTTGTGGATGGGGGGAATGGGTGCTGGGTGGCCATGGGATATCTGGGAGTGGGTGGAGGTGGACATTCCAAGTGTTGCAGGCGGAACTAATGCCAGGACAAGATGGGTGGATACTCACCCTTGCAGCTTGAATGAGGTTGTTCATTTCTTCCGGCATTGGCTGCTGTTTCTGTGTATCAGGCTGTGGGCACGACTGCCGTAGCCACTGCTTCCCAGGTCACATTGGAGTCTTTCTCCTGGGCCGTCTTCTCTCCCGGGGTACAGGATGGCCCACCTCTCTCCCACGGTGTCCAGCAGCAATCTGAGCTCTCCCTCAGTGAACTGTCAGGTTGGTCTGTGCGGTGCCCTGTTCCTGGTTGTGAGTGCAAGGGGAGTGTTTAAATGCAGCTCCCCCTTGTTAACGCGCACAGCTGTGACCGCTTTGGGGAGTCACGCGCCTGGAGACTCTATAACAGCGTGATTCACATGGTGGCTCTTTCAGTGCACTAAGTGCCGGTGGACTGCAGTGCGGAGTGCGCAAATGAGACTGGTGCGAATCGCTCCTTTATTCAAACTAGGTTATGAAACCTAGGAATTTTTTGGGGAGAATTCCACCTCGACAGTTTGAGATCAGACTACTCAATAAATTTTCACAATCCATTTTCTTGAGCTCAAGTTAAATATTGCTGGGCTGTGTCTCTCTGTTTAATTTCTTTGGGGAAAAGTTGCATTGTGTTATGAAATGAATTTATGATTTTCTTATACATCGCTCAAAAAGGAAATTGGAATTCTCTTTTCATTCCTTTGTACTATTCTTTAATTCCTTTTCGAGTTTGTGTGGTTTAATTCTCCTTACCAAATTCTTTGGCCCAGATCTACCAGCCAGGTGGATGCTGGCTTATTAATGCTGCCCGCTAAAGTTTCTATGTCACGACCCTTGTGTGATCTTTCAGCCAGGACTTTCAATTCCGACTGAATTAATGGGTCAGCGCAGACATTCACAGGGAAGACCATCAAGCACAAGAAAAGGTGGATGAAGAGAGGACACATCTCATTTTCAGACAGTAGCTGCCATGTTCAGGTAAGTTTTTAAAGAAGTTCTCAGGTCATCAGTAAATGTGTGGGTTTGTGTATGGATGAGTGGGTGATGGATAGACTGAATTCTACGTGCCTCCCCCATGGCAGGTATGTTTCCTATGGGAAGGGCACATAGAATAGGTTGGGGACCCATTCCATCACCTTCCCGTCCATCACCCCAGTTCACCCCCATAACATGGAGTGGGGGGGCAGCCACTGAAACTGGAGCCTGCCCACTATATTTAAATAAATAATTCAGGGTCAATTAGGCTTGTCCACGCTCTATCCTCTAACCCCACATATTTACCCTGTTAATCCCCCGATACTAAAGGGCAATTTACCATGGCCAATCAACCAAACTCACACATCTTCAACTGTGGGAGGAAACCGGAGCACCCAGAGGAAATCCATGCAGACACGGGAAGAACATGCAAATTCCACACAGTCAGTCACCCAAGCCCAGAATTGAACCTGGGTCTGTGGCGCTGTGAGGCAGCAGTGCTAACTACTGTGCCACGATGCCCGAGTTAAACCAGGTTTTCAAAAATGGAACATTACCAGGGTAAGTATGCAGATAAGTTCCGCATTTCTGGCCCAGACTCTGAGCTCATTGTTCCAGGCAGCAGAAATCAGCCAACTGAAAGTTTAAACTTCCTGGGCAATTTCTGTGAATGTGCCAGGATTACTGCAGGGTCGTGACACATCTCCCAACTTACATCCAATCTCCAACGATCCAGATACGGGAAGATTTGGGATTTTATTTCTTTTTGTTTGTCATATTTTGGTTCTTAATGTCCTTTGCATTTATTCTCATGAATGCATTTGATCTCTTGTTTTCATTTTTGTCTTTTATTTTCACTGTACTTTTTTGCTTTTTAGCATTTCATATTTTTGATTTTGTTCATTTTTGTATCTTCACATTGGATAATATTATGTACTGGGAGGCTTTGAAAACTGATGACCATTGACTTCACAACAGCATTTACATTACATCACGTATGGGACTCTGTATGCACAGGGATTGTAGGAAATATTGGAGTGAGCTACAGTAGTCAGTATAACCTGACTACATATATAATATTTACTTACATTGTTTACCAGCAGAAGAGGTCAAATATACTGTTGTGCACAATGATCAAACTTTACAACATGCACTGAATTAAAGGAAATTATATGAGTTTGAGGTTTTAGAACTAGGCCAATATACTACCATTCCACTGTACCAGCAGCTTGAAAGGAGTTCAATATCACAGATTGGGTGGAAACTACTTTTGATCTTGAAGCTCAGCATAAACATTTTTGCCACTGTGAACACGAATGAGGTGTTGAAATCTTGGTAAAACAAAGATGTCAGAGAGCTCAGAACAGGCTCTGTGGCTCCAGTAGCATGCACAATTCATAAATCTTTAATTATTATTGTATTTCTCAGTCTTGATCTAGTGTAGTCTCAGTTGGTTATGCAGTTCTGGCTCTTGAGAGCCCTGAACATTTATTGTGTTACTTTTGACTCAATAGCCTTTGTTTGGTTCCTTTGCAAAACAACTTCTTGATGTATGGTGCTTTGAAAGTTGCTTCATGTATTTTCAAAAGGAGATATCCTGAGTACATTTCAGGTTACAAAACACATTGCATTGATAATAACAGAAACTGTACTTCTAAAACGAGTTCATTGTGAAGAGCTTTAAGATGTCCTGGTGTGAATGTGGCTATAGTGAATATTTTTTTTAAATCAGTGGCAACAAAAATAAAAGGGATGGGTGTTCAAGTTTATATATGAATGGTTGTTTAAAAGACAATTCCCCTTGCTTTTCTGGCTATGGTCTTCCATAATGGATCACTGTAACATGTATCAAATCAATGTGCTGCTGAAGAAGGCATGCATAAATCTGGAGATTTTGAATCTTAATTTACAAGTTTTGTGGACATTCCATTTTGGTGAAAATTATCATTTCTAAGGTCTGCATGCAACAGGAACACATTTTCCCTCTGACCATTTTATCTTTTAATCTAATGCAATGATAAAGCATAACTATGCTCTTCTAACTATGAACTGTGCAAAGTGACTGTCTATTTTGCAAAGATGGGTTTTCAGCAGTATAGTATCAGTGCTACTTGCTACAGGAAAGTTTCATGCATTATTACATCCCTGCCCCCTCCACTGGAGATTAATGCAAATCCACATCGTTGCCAGTTGTGAGAAATATTAGGTCATCACACATCAGGGAACAATTGTTTCTAGCATAATTCAGAATAAACACAATTCTGCCCAATAGTTGGATTAAGATCCAAAAAGGAATAAGCCATCTTTCTGCAGAAATTATTGTTGTAGTTGATGTTTTAGAACAGACAACATGACGAAGATCTTTTGTTCACAAAAGTTTAGTTGCAATAAACTTGTTTATTCCGCATGTCCTTTGAAAACAATAATTCATTGTGTTCTTAAATTAACTTTTTCTTTGCTCTTCAATATTTTGATAGTATTTTCAAGCATTCAAATCTTTAAAATTCTCCCATTAGAGTATTTCTGTAATTAACAGAACAGAACTCTAGACAGTCTTAGGGTGTCAATGTGAGACGGCAATTGTTAACTGGATTTAAGGACATGGGCTTAGCAGTCTTTTTTACACAAGCACTGACACTCCAAAGGTGCACAGTAATGCTTTCAATCAGTGTTACAGATTAATAATATACATAAAAACATGGAATTTTTATTTGTGTTATTCATCAACTGTGAGCATTTTGTTTTTTCCCTTTCTATATGATACAAAAGTTGTAAGAACTTTGAAACTCATTATGTGTTGGGATGCTGCATGTACAGAAGTGCATACGCACTTCTCTATGTGCATTCTGACTGGCTTTGGATCAGGTAAATAACTCTACAATTTGACAGTACATTGTAATCAAAGCTACCGATAATTTTCACTGCTAAACAATTGTATGCAACGATTCTCATTGCCAGTTATAAAAAAACTATAACCCTGAAAAAATGTTATTAAAATAGACTAAGCACAAAACGATATATATAACATGTGAACACAATCATACTTTTTTAAATAAAATCTCAAAATAACAGAAGTTGACCTATTTTACAAATAATTTCAGATAGTGTTGAAGCAGAAAGGATCTTACCAGCCCTGAAGCAAAGAAGACAGCCAGTAGTGACAAACAGGCTCCCATCACAATCAGAAGCAAGAAAACAATCAAAGGATGCTGCTGGCTCATGCAGTAATAAGACTCATACAGCCAGTCGGTTGACTTTTGTTTGACAGGGGCATCATCAGTTCTATTAAGCAAATATCTTCTTCTCCTCATTGTGTCTTGCCACATAGAAATGCACAATTATGCTTTTCAACTCTCAATTAACTGGTACACAGTCAGCAAGGTGCAGCCGAGGGAGCACACTTAAACTGTATCGCTGAAGCAACATGTTGAGCTGTGATGAAATAAAAGCAGACTGCAAGCTAGACCGGTGTGCAGAGCAGAGGGTGCACTCATCTCAATCGAAGCGCATCATCCTAAAGAACTATTTCCCCTCTAATAATTAATGTCAAACATCAATAGCAAGTGGTTTTCAATGGATTGAAGGCTTCATGAAAAACATTTAGTTCCTATTTTCTTTTGTGATTAATCCCTCATTTGTCTGCCAGAAAATACAACCTAGGAAAAAAAAGATATTTACAATTAGTTAACTCATTGCTGCATCACATGTAGCTACATGCAAGGAAAAACTAAATTAGATCATGAACCTAATGGACCTTGGAGAGATTTTTTCCAAGCTGGTAGAATAATTAAAATGTAATCCTATAAAATGAATAGCAGTTATGTGTTTTCCCTCTAGTATTTTCAGAATTTATCAGCATAATCTGAAGCAGCACGGATATACATAATACATCACAAAAAAAACTTATGTCATGCAGGTTGCATGTGTATAATAAGGGAACAATATGACATCTGCACCAGAGAAATATTACTTATAACAGGGGATTGTGTGTCATTTCCACAGCTGCTGTAAGAAGCTGAGTAAATAGCAACTCATCCATCAACAACACAGCTTGTCATGCTTTCAAATAGTCAATCCTCTGCTACTGGGGGAATACAACTTTGCACATTTACAGGATACGTGAATTGGGGGTTGAAAAGACAAATACACCAGCTGCACCATTTGAGATGAGTAATCTGTCAAATTTCACTTAATTACATTTATTACAGGGCAGTTTAAGTGGTCTGTTTTAAATTGTTCAAATAGATTATTTTATGGTTTGATTATGTTCTCATGTCTGTGTTTCATGGAAATTCACAAGATAGTTTGATCTAAAGGCAGTTATATTGCATTCATTTTTTACAATGCTACCAGCCTGGAATATAAAACTTATAGTTACAGTTTGTGTTTGATGAAAAGATGAAGAAATCTAGAAAACCCAACTGTATTAAATAGTCAGGAAGTACTGATCTAGAGAATTTGCTTTATTTTTGCATCCAATATTGCATTATTGATGCCCTTGCATTTTTCCCCCTTGCATTTCTCCATTTACCCCTCTTTTTCTGATGGCAGTGACTCAGTTAGGTGTAGAAGACTCAGAGGTGTCAGTTGCTATATCGGTCCCTCACCTACAGTAGCCATTCTTCAATTCAAACAGCAAATGTTCACTACTAAATGAAATGTGCATTTTTTCTTTTCAGAGTCCACACAGCTGGAGTCACTGCACAATGATTAAGAGGCGAGAAGCAGATAATTTTCATACCCCAGGCTGTTTGCATGGTTGAAGCACACTCTAATGGCTATGACTTATACCTGAAAATTAAGGAAGAAACAGGATGCAGACCTCTCGGCTCTTGGTCACCGCCACTGAGCTGCCATAAAATCATTTGGTGGGCCAAGAGGTGGAAAGCTAGGTTTTTAACAAGATCAGTCACTTTCTGCAGAAACCATTATCCTGCCATTGGGACCTTTACAATCCCACTATAAGGTCCAATGGCAAACCATGGTGCATGATCTCTTTAGGTGCCCTGGTTGGTCATGGAATGATTAAATTAATGCAGACCCTGCATTAGGGTCCTATCACTGGACTGGCTTGCTGTTTGGGTCTAATACTGATCAGAATTTCCCTGAAATTTTAAGGAGAAAAAGAAGGCAGAGCCCTGGTAGGTCACCTTTTTTTTTGCTGGGCAACACTGATATCCCAAGTATAATGAAGATAAAATGTAACCCTTTGTTGATTGAAATCAGGAGTATATTTCTCTCAAGTTGGTTTCTCAGGTATAGCTCTATAGTTGGCTGCATGAAAGTTCTGCCCAGAAACCATTTTTGAGAACCTTGCACCAGAATCATGCTTCACTGAGAACAAAATCTCGGCACCATGACTTACTGAAAGATCCAGGTACAGCTTGAGTACACATAGAAGTGCACTATTTGGACACATGTAGGAAGGAAACATGGATATTTCTGAAGGCTGCAGCAACCAGAAAGAAGCAGGCACAATGGAAGTTTTTTGTGAAAAATAGGATTTGAAATTTAGTATTTATAGTCAGGATATTTATTTTAACTTTTGATAAATAATTGACAAGTTTTTTAATTTATTCATGTCAGTAAAGAACTGTTATATACATATTTCTAGACTTCATATTTATCTGTATGAATGTATTTGAGCCATAAAATCAAGGCTGGGGTTGCAGAAGCAGCCCAAACAAGAATCCGGACAATTCTGTAATCTAATTCAATTGTAAGGAAGTGGTGAAAGGAAAGCACTGCGGAACTGGAGAGAATTCATTTTGTAATCTAATTTGAGGATCGCAGATTTTTTCCTTAATTGGTGCAGGTAAGACTGGACTCTGGCAGTTCTGTCAAATGAGCTCATAGCAAGTCATCAGCCTATTTTCCACCAATGTAAAGTCAATGGAAAAGGAAAGCAGATGCTGTGTGAAACAGTCTGCCGGTTCAGTGAGTCCCATTTCTCACTACTCATGTAAAACAATTTTGCACCCCCTACACCTTCCACTATCCAGAACCAAAGGAGGGCTGATCCCAGATACAACTAGAAAAACTGATGCTGTATAGAGAAAACACGGCGGTTATTATTTTATTCCCTAATCTGTGCTGGGAGAGCACCTGCACTCAAACCTCTTCTCTGACTTTTCTGATGTCTACACCTAACTGTCCCTGAAGATGGCACAGCAAAACTAATTACATGCAAATTAGCGTCAGGTGGTTCTGCACACTGATTTTCTCTGAGCTAAAGGTCACCACAGCACAAAACTTATTCCTCCCCAAACCATACAACTATACCATACAACTATACCTCCCAATTGGGAACATTTCACAATTAAACTGGAATCCTACTCCTATTCCTGTACTACAACCTTCCCTACTCATGCTTGTTTTCTCTGTAATAAAACTTACTTTTTGGTACCACAGTGCTTTCCTTTCACCAATTGAGATGGATGACAGAATTGCCCAGATTCTTACTTGAGCTGCTTCTCCAATCCCAGCCTTGATTTTACAGCAAAATACACTTGTACAGATATATTTGGGACTGAATTGTATGAGAATGGTTCTATGGGGGCGATTCTCCCCAAAAAGTTCCAGTGCTGAATTTGTGGGAAAACTGGTGTATATCACAATTGTTTTTTCAGTGGGAGTTCACGCTAGAATCTCCCACACCCTGTGCAATGCAGAGGTCACAATCGTGAATATCATTAACAGCTCGGGGAGGGGGGGGGGCCTATTTACACGTGCACACATGAACTTTCAACCTCCCAATTGCCCCCTCCCACCTCCCCACAGAATGCAGACCCCCCAGGCAGGCCAACCCACCCGCCAGCCTGCCCCGATCACTGGCCTCTCTCCAGCCCCAATGATCCCAATGCAGAGTGGCAGCAGGAGTCTCCACCTCCACGAATCGCCTCCTAGTCCCCACCCCAGCAGGCCCTGCCCCTAGGCCCCACCCCATGGCAGTGCCCGATGCCCGATCAGCAGTGCCAAGGTGCCCCCTGGACATGGACACATTGCCCCTTTGACAGTGCCAAGGGGCACAGACTGGCACTGCCAGGGTGCCCAAGCCCAGGGGCAGCAGCCCCCTGTCACCTGACCCCCTGGGGGTCCCGATTATCCCCCCTTCATTCCAGCAGGGTCTTCCCGCTACTTCCCCAAAAGTAGTGAGCTATTCTGAACCCCGCTGGAGTGAAATTGTACTGACGGGGTGGGAGATGCTAGCGGGCTCGGTGACTTCAGTCCCAGGCTCGATAATCACATTTAAAATAGATTAAAAATAGATTTAAATGACTTACCTGCTGTTCCCGCCAATTTTCAGCGTGGTCCCGACTGCGCCGGATATCCGGTGCTGGGAGATGTGCGCGCATCGGGAATGCATGCGCAAATCCCGTGAATCGGCCAATACGCGACTCTCCCAGCCTGCCGCATTAAGAAAATAGCACGGCGGGATGGAAGAATCGCCCCCTATGTGTCCAGCTAGCGTGAAAATGGGAGAGCACCTCACCCAGTTTTTGAGTGATGGCGATCCAAATCTTACACCCAATCTTACATACTTAGACATTGAAAAAATGGTGTAAACTGTTTCTAGCGGCTGCAGGCAGTGGGCTGGGCTTAACTCGCCAGCCAGCCTGGAGAGGGAGCTCAGATTCTGCACATGCGCAATTTCAGCAGCAGGGATCTGACAGACAGAGAGCTGTCAGGCCCCTGCTGCTGCAAGCAGCCTCTCAAGCTCTTCTCCCCCCCTCACCACAATCGCACGGGGCCCACAGCTGATCGCGAGCTCCACAACGCAGGGACATCTAGTTTTTCATCCTCCACTGGAGACATTATAGGTATCTCCTGGGTGATCGGCAGTGTGACAATTTTAGGTTTACCAGCAGCTGTAACAACAATGGACAACTTGCTCCCCAAAGGCAGAAGACAGCTCAGATGAAATCCCAGTCAGGATACTCAGAACTTGCAGCTCTGCATGATTAATGACAGTGGTTATTTTCTTCTTCCATTTTGAGGGGTTCTGGGGCTACTCAGGCATCTCTGCTTCAGAGAGATTAAGGCTGGCTGATGTACAACAGCTCAAAGATTTTATTTGCTGCCATATGTCAATAGTTCCAGAATCATACTTACGTTGGATTCGTCCGGGCCCGTAGAATGAATGTCTTGTTCTAGCCAGAGGTTTTTTTAGCCGCAGTTCTTTGTCCAACAGGACTATTATGCTGGCTCCTGTTAAATGGCCAAAACATCTGCATTCCAAAATGAATAACCAAGATCTTTGATCTCACCCAAGAAGCATGATTGTGTGTCTTTCAGGCTTGCAGTCACAACCTTATGAATAATCTTTGGGCCTTCTGTGCATTTCAGAAATGTTGCCCTTCACTGTTGCCAGTGTTGCACTGAAAGCATTGGTCTGAAATTGGACATTGATCTTATCTGTGGGGGCACTTTGCTCCACAGCGTTGGCATGGTTGTCCTTCTCGTTGGTTTGAGTATTGCTTTCGTTGGCTGGAATTACCTGTGTCTTTTTGTTTAATTAGCTGAACTGTGGTTGGCCTCATGGAGGTGACTGTCCATCTTCATTGCCTTTTCTGTGGTTAGATCTTCCTTTGCTTGCAGGAGGCTAGAGAATTCATCATCCACTACTGCTACCACTATTCTATCTCTGATGAGTTCAGATTTTAAATCTCACACTTGCAACCTTCTGCCATTCTATACAGATCATTGTTGAATGCATCAAGAGGGCTTCCCGGCTTTTAGACTCTCTTAATGAATTTAGCTCTTTTGAGCATTTTTATTGCTTCTTAGATTAAAATAAAAGTTAAATGTTATAAGTTCTTCTTTGAATTTTGTGTACTAAAAGAGGTGGTCATGGCAATAGTGGATGCATTGGTTGTCATCTTCTAAAATTCTGTAGATTCTGGAACAGTCCTGGTAGATTGGAGGGTGGCAAATGTCACCCCGCTATTTAAAAAAGGAGGGAGAAATCAGGAATTACAGGCCAGTTAGCCTAACATCAGTAGTAGGGAAAACACTTGAGTCTATAAAAAGGATGCCATAACATGACACTTAGAAAATATCAACAGGATTATACAAAGTCAACATGGATTTATGAAAGGGAAGTCATGTTTGACAAACTTACCGGAATATATTGTTGCTGAGTACTGAAAAGGATCTCCTTAAAAATCCTCCACTGTTCCTCAGCTGTCCTACCTACCAGTCTGCTCTCCCAGTCCACCTTAGCCAATTCAGCCCTCATCCTATCGTACTTCTCTCTGTTCAAACAGAGGACACTGGTATGGGACCCTGCTTTCTCCTCTTCCATTTGTACCAGAAATTTGACCATATTGTGATCACTTGACCCAAGAGGGTCCTTCACAAGAACATCCTTAATTCTACCTACCTCGTTACACATTACCAGATCTAAGATAACTCGTTCCCTCGTCGGTTCTGTAGCATACTGTTCAAGGTAACTATCCCGACAGCATTCTAAGAACTCTTCCGCCATCCCACCCCTTCCAACTTGAGTCAGCCAATCAATATGCAGGTTGAAGTCCCCCATGATTATTGCCGTTCCGTTTTTGCACGCATCCATTATTTGCTTGTTTATAGCCCTCCCCACCTCAACATTATTATTTGGGGGCCTATAGACCACGCCTACTAGTGTCTTTCTCCCTCTACTATGAGCCATGATCATAGTAAATGGCAGAGCAGGCTCAAAGGGCTGTATGTCCTACACCTGCTCCTTTTTTCTATGTTTCTATTTATTAATTCCCTGTCTTACTATAATGCCGTCTATAATTGGGCCTACTAAGTAAAACAGAACAATGGGCCTTGGATTGATTTTGAATTATGGAATTCTGATCCATGGTTAAATATTTAGAAATGTAAGCTTTGCAAGACTTTTTTAAATTTCAAGATGGCATCACCAGTCACTAGGAGACAAAGGGAGTTCCTGCATTTGCTGGTTTTGACAGGCTTCACTACACTGGTGATTACGCGCAGCTTGCAAATACATTTTCCTCTAAAAGGATGCCTGGAACAGTTGCCTAGAGTTTTCTTGCTTAGCATCTAAGTTTAAAGTCATTAATTTGTTGAATCCTCGCTTTTGTTTACCTTTAGCTGGGTTTAGAAAGTTGTAATTCTCTAAGAGTATTCAAATACTTTTTCTTGAGCATGCTCAGGTGCCATGTCAGCTCAGGAAAGGGATTTGGCGATGGGTTCTTTTGAATTGCACTTTTGACTGAATTATTGATAGATTTCTCAGGACTTGCTGTAGCCTGGGGCTTTAGAAGATTTAGCTCACCCTGCTGACTCTGCACTCTGGGATTTGAAGCTGGACTTCCAAAAGAGATGCAATGGAGTCTTCTGCTGCAGTAAAGAATGTTAAACCCTGTCTTCAACTTTCAAGATGTGGAGATGCTGGTGTTGGACTGGTGTAAACACAGTAAGAAGTCTCACACCACCAGGTTAAAGTCCAAAAGGTTTATTTGGTAGCAAAAGCCACTAGCTTTCGGAGCGCTGTTCCTTCGTCAGGTAATACGCATCTCTTTAACCTGTGTTTAATGCTCTCTCCACTCACATTGTCTGTACCTTTAAGACTTGATTACCTGTAAAGACTTGCATTCCAACCATTATTTTGTAAATTGAGTTTGTATCTTTATATGCCCTGTTTGTGAACAGAACTCCCACTTACCTGTCGAAGGAGCAACACTCCGAAAGCTAGTGGCTTTTGCTACCAAATAAACCTGTTGGACTTTAACCTGGTGTTGTGAGACTTCTTACTGTGTTCAACTTTCAAGCCTTTCATTGGAGTTTTTGTTTATGATTTTTACTCTGTGCTCTACTCTTGGAGCTTCTTTTCAGGGCAAGATGCTCTTTTGAATATTTCCTCGGTCTTCTAGCATTTTAATTTGTTACTGCATTTGAGCAAGATTTTGGGTTATTTTCATGAGCTGCCACCATGTTGTGGGTTGTTGGGTTACATGTCAGTAGGTTTCAATGAAGTTTTTATAGTCTGAAATAGGTTAACTGTAAAGTCTTTACTAACTACGAGAACTATTAACAAAGTTATAATCAAGAGTACAAACAAGCTAGGAGCTGTCTCCATGATTGGATCTGTGTGTGGCTGTGTCCAACACCACATTGACCATTAGGTGCAGGTCATGTATTCTTTTACATCATTGTGTGGGTGGTACTCAGTCCCATATTAACCCTCTATGTGTCAGACTCTTATATTACAATTATCACTGTTTTTGGCTTTGAACCATGAACCCTATTGTCATTTAATCTCTCCTGCACCAGACACCCCCCCCCCAACCCTATTATGATATTCTCTTTTGTTCTTCCTGCCCCTCCCCCATTCCACTGGCTAAAAATGTATTACATTTCTAGCTTGCTTCAGTTGTGATGAAAGGTTGTGAATCTGAAACATTGGAAAGAATTTTCCACTTTGTGCTGAAGCAAAAAAATTGGGATGCAGCTCTCCAACTGCACAGCCGAGTTTCTTTCCAGATATTATGGCACTCTGTGCTCAAAAAATCTCGAGGCGTGGTCTTTGCAGTCACAGTGGCAAGGTGAGGCCTGCTAGTGCTGGCAAAGCATAGAGATTGGGGCATCTGATGTGCGCTAAAAAAGTACTCCCCCATCCCCCCCCCGCAACACCTATTGGGGCAACCCCTTATGGATATGGCAACCCCACTGCACCAGGATAAGGGGTGAGGGGTGGGGAAAATTGGAAAACAAGAACTCACCGGTGAGAATCTCGTTTTCCGATTCTCGCGTGATTTTGCACACACGTCGCCATTTGCACTCACAGCTAATACGGGCACACATTTGTTCCCATTAACTGTTTCTCTCCCCACAGGTGCTGCCTGGGCTGCAGAGTATTTCCATGATTTTCTGTTTTTATTACAGGGGTCTGCCAGTTAATTTGTCCCATAAATATCAGGGGCTGAAGTTTCAATCTGGGGTTTGGAACCCATCAATATCACATACTAATGTTCATATGTAAAGTGCCTATAATTGGCCAGAGGTGAATCTGGCACCCAATTTGCACCATCAGGGGCTGTCGAAAGGCAGGACCTAGAATCAGAGGGCCGTTTGAAAAGCACAGCAGTAGCCATCACTAGGCTAACCATTTGCTGAAGCAATGGAACAGCAGGGACCTCAAAGGGACAGTGCTGGCATGGACAAGCATCGTCAGGTGGCACCATGATCTTTGGATAGCTCTGCTGAGACTTCAACTGAGGAAGATGAGAGGTCCTAAAGAGCGGGTTCATTTGCTAGCTCCAACTTCAAGCACAAGGCATGGAGGATACCCATTACATACTGGCTATACAACTGATGCCATCAATGAGGTTCGTTGTGCTGAGGCACTTCCCGGTTAATCTAAGTTTTCATCGTCACCTTTTTGTGTTTGCCACCTGACCGGATGCAGAGCGCAATACCTCAACCCAATCTTCACTGGTCTCCATGGTGGGGGAAAGATATTCTAGAGACAGCACCGTCACAGCATTCCTCCACACCTATCAAAGCAGACACATTCACCTGGGCTGAGACTCACTCAAGCTTAAAAAGGGGAGCACTAGGCAAATTGGACATCCTTTTTGAGCAGGAAAAAAGAGAGAAGCAGAGTCAGCTTGGGCAGTACCCCTCGGAAGATGGAGGCCAGACACAGCCATGTCCCACTCAGTGAAGATACTGAGTCTCGGGAGGCATGAACAGGGAGGATCTTTCTGCAGTTTCAGAGGCAGATGAGTTCCCAAATGTTTCATATCCCTGAGGAATTGCAGAGCCATGGGCAGATAATGGATGAGTACCTGCAGTGCATGGGCTCCATTATGAGTCAGGTTTTTCAGCGAATAAGCTCCTTCATTGAGCTTCTTGGAGAACCATATGCAGCACTACTCTGACTAGATGCAGGAGCAGCATGCTGACATACACAGAAAAAATAAGACTGTCGGTGGTAGGGACTCCTCAATAGGCCAATGGCACAGAGAAATTTGGCGTGGATGCCAGCTGCTTCCTAGCTGGTGGCTTCATTTAGCATGGCAGAGACCCATGAAAGGGCTGAGGCAGTCAAATTAGTGAGTAAAAGGGCCACCACCCTTTCAGGTAATTAATCCAGCCCCAGTCGTCTCCCTTGCATAGTGAGACAAGTGGACTTGCTTCAGCAATAAAAATACTGCATGCGTATAAATTTAGATTCTTACAGTTGGACACCCTTTGTGAGATGGAAAAATCTTAATCAATGACTTTTACAACAGTCTTTATCTCTAACTTTTTTTTTCATCTACTCCTGTTTGTTTCCATATTGACATACTACTCTCTTTTTATTTGTTAAAAAGCAGGAGTGATACCTTCTTTTCTAGGTAATTCAAGCCTGAGTCGATGGCAGGAAAATATGCACATTAGTCCAATGTTGCTTGAGCCAAGATAGCAAGAACCTTCCTTCCAACTCTTACTGTCCCTTCATGAAGAGCCCATCCTGTGCCAGTTACCAACCACTTCTGGCTGAAAATGATTTTTTTCCTGATTGAACTGGTGTTTGAGATGGGAAGGAGGTTGTCAATGGTGATGGTACACATGCCACTTGGCCTTTAATTGGGGTAGAATGGGGATCGAAAAAGAGACTTGCCAATCTCTGAACCTGCAGCAAGGTCATAATAATTAGGATCCAGTGCGAGTCTCTCCTTCAGTGCCTTCACTCTGAATTAACAAAATAGTTGAAGGCATTATCACAATATCTCTGATGGATAATGAGGAGCACTGTCTGAGCCTTGTAATCTTTAAGATAATGCCTGTTTTTGTGAAGGAATTGATATGCAGAAAAGAAATAGCTGTCTATTTCATTAAAGGATTTACAGCAATGAGGTCAGTCAACCGATTGAGTTTTTTGAGGAGGTGATGAGAACGATTGATGAGGGAAAGGCAGATTTGTCTACATGGACTTCAGTAAGGCTTTTGACAAGGTCACTCATGGCAGGCTGGTATAAAAGGTAAAGTCTCATGGGACCCGGGGTGTGCTGGCTAGATGGACACAGAACTGATCTGGTCATAGAAGACAGAGAGTAGCGGTGGAAGGGTGCTTTTCAGAACTGTGACCAATAACTAGTGGTGTTCCAAAGGGATCAATGCTGGGACCTCTGTTGTTTGTAATATATATATAAATGATCTGGAGGAAAATTTAGGTGGTCTGATCAGTAAGTTTGTGGATGACACAAAAATTGTCAGAGTTTCAGATAGTGATGAGGATTGTCAAAGGATACAGCAGGATATAGATAGATTGCAGTCTTCGACAGAGAAATGGCAGATGGGTTTAATCCAGACAAATGCGAGGTGATGCATTCTGGAAGATCAAATTCAGGTGCGAATTATCAGTAAATGACAGAATCCTTAGGAGCACTGACATACAGAGGGATCTGGACATACAGGTCCATAGATCCTTAGAAGTGGCAACACAGGTGGATAAGGTGGTCAAGAAGGTATATGGCAAGCTTGCCTTCATCGGCTGGGGTATAGAGTATAAAAGTTGGCAAGTTACTTAATAGCTGTATGAAACTTTAGTTGGGCCGCATTTCAGAATATTGCATGCAGTTTTGGTTGCCACACTACCAGAAGGAGGTGGATGCACAAAGGTTTACCAGGATGATGCCTGATCTGGACTGTTTAAGATATGAAGAGAGGTTGGATAAACTCGGATTGTTTTCACTGGAAAGACGGAGGTGGTGGGGCGACCTGATAAAGGTCTACAAAATTTAAAAAACACATAGATAGGGTGGCTAGCCAGAGGCATTTTCCCAGGGTGAAAAGGTCAACTACTAGAGGGCACAAGTTAAAGGTGAAAGGGGGTAAGTTAAAGGGAGACGTGCAGGGAAGATTTTCACAAAGAGGTTAGTGTGTGCCTGGAACCTGCTGCCAGTGGAGGTGGTGGAAGCAGGCATATTGGCAACCTTCAAGATGTAGCTTGATAGACACATGAACGGGAGGCGAACAGAGTTATAGAAACCACAGACAATTCTCCCATACCGACGCATGCGTCTTTTGGCACGTCAGATGGGAGAATTGCGTGTCGGCCATTTTGCGGGATTCGCGCATGTGTTCCTGACGCATGCGTGTCTTCCATAGCCGGAGAACAGGCGCAGTTGGGACCGCACTGGAAACCGGCGGTAAGTGATTTAAATCTTTTTTTAATGTATTTTAAATCTCATTATCGGGCCCAGCATGGAATTCTCTGGGCCCGATAGCATCTCCCACCATGCCAGGAGTATTTCATTCCACGGGGTTTAGAGAAGCTCCCCACTTGCGGGAACTAGCGGGAAACCTCACCGAAGTGAAGGGGGGCAATCAGGGTCCCCAGGGTGTCGGGCGGCGAGGGGGTGGTGCCCCCTGAGCATGGGCACCCTGGCAGTGCCAGCCTGTGTCCATTGACACTGCCCAAGGGGCAAAGTGTCCATACCCAGGGGCACCATGGCACTGCCCATCGGGCATTGCCAGGGGGTGGAACCAAGGGGGCATGGCCTTTGGAGGGACAAGGGGGCGGAGCCCCAGGGTTGGGATCAAGGGAGCAGGGTCTAGTGGGTGGAGCCTAGGGGGCATATTGTAGACAGGGCCAAGGGGAGGAGCCAATTGTGGGCATGGCCGAGGGGCCGAGCAGTGAAGTTGGGGGAGGTTCCCGCTGCCACTCTGCATTGGGATCGGTCAGGGCTGGAGGAAGACCAGCGATTGGAGTGGGCTATGGGGGTCTGCCTCCTGGGGAGTGGTCTGTCTCCTGAAGGTGGGGGGGAGCGGGGGGGGAAGGTCAAGGTGGATTTGCCATGGTGGGGGGATCACCACTGCTGGGGGGAGCTGCTGGATATTGGAGCACTCCTGGATGGTGGGAGGGAGATCGGGGCTGGCCCGGGAATGGTTGTGGGGACCACAATCAGGCCGTGGGAGGGGGGCTGAAGGGAGACCCCACCCACCAATCCAGTTAATACAGTCACTGATGAAGAAAGTGAAATTGCCATTGTGCTAAATGGCTGGAATTCTCCAACCGTTCACGCCGGTGGATTCTCTGATCCTGCTGGCAGCGCAGCCCTGCCAGCAGCTTTCCTGCCGGCATGGGGTGACGTCAATGGGAATTCCCATTGACAGCTGTGGGATCAGAAAATCCTGCCGTTGGCAAACAACGTGCCACCTCCCGCCGGTGGGAAACACGTGGCTGGGAGGCCAGAGAACCTTGCCCAACATTTGTCTGGTTAAACCAGTTTACTTTGCAGACATATTTAGTGAATTTGTGGTTGGAACGGTGCAACTCATACTCAGCACAAAAGAAGCCGTTTGTAGTTGCTAAAAGCCAACCATCTCAGCTTCGTGCCATGGCTGCAGGAATTCATCAGGAAAATGGCCTAAGCCCAACAATCTTCCACTGTTTCATTAATGGCTTTCTTTCCCTCATAAGGTCAGAAATAAGCATGCGCACAGATGGCTGAACAACGTTCAGTTCTATTTGCAACTCCTCAGATAAAGGAACAGTTTGTGCTCTCTTGCAACAAAACCTGAACATCATTAAGGCTTGGGCTAATAAGTGACAAGTAACATTCACGACACACAACTGTCAGACAACAGCCATCTCCACCATCAGAGAATCTAACCATCTTCCACTGATGTTCAAGAATATTACCATTGCTAAATTTGTCACCCTCAGCCACTGACCAGAACCGTAACTGGACCAGTTATATAAATACTGTGCTACAATCAGGACTTAAGCTGGGAATTCTGCATCGAGTAACTGACCTCTTGATTCCCCAAAGCCTGCCCACTATCTCCAAGATACAAGTCGGAAATGTGATGGAATACTATCCACTTGCCTGGACGTGTGCAGCTCCAACAATGTTATTGTGAATACTGAGCGCATTCAGATAGAGTGCCCTTAATTTGTCTTTTTAACATTATTCCACATTCTGATCCTCTTTGATGTGTGCCTTTGAAGAAACTCAATGCTATCCAATAAGGTAATGCACTGGATGAGCAGCCCACCCACCACATTATGCATTCGCTCCCACCACCAACACAGTAGTGTGTACCATTTACAAGATTTACTGTAGCAACTCATTCGACAGCACCTTCCAAATCCATGGCCTCTGCCATCTAGAAGAACAGCACCACCTGCAAATTCCCTTTCAAGTCATACATATTCCTGAACTGGAACAATAGCATCATTCCTTCACTTTCATTGGGTCAAATGTTTGGAACTTCCTTCCTAACAGTGCTTGGATGTACCCACACCATATGGACTTCATCAGTTCGAGAAGGCAGATCACCACTATCTTTTCAAGGGAAATTAGGATCGCCAACAAATGCTGGCCTTTACAGAGTCGCTCACATCCCATGAGCAAATTAAAAAAGCCCTAACAGGCTGAATAAAGATAGGAAAGGTGGGAGAACTCCATTTTCTTAGACGGCCTCAAAAAACTGTTACATTCAAAAGGAAGCTGCAAGTCTGGAAAGTTCTTATCTCGAGTGGGGAGGACGATACATTTGAGCTCTTACATTCTTATTCAAGAAAAAAAACCTGACCCTATCATGATCAAAGCCAGCTGACATCGCTTCTTTCTGATCAATGCAACAAAATTTTTTTTCCGGAACTCACAATGGAACAATCTGCTACACACCCATGGGATACAAACATTTTAGAGTGAATATTAAAACTAAACCTCCATCCTCTGTTCCATCAAAGCTATTAGAAGAGCTCGATAACATTTCATCAGACAACTCCCTCGAACCAAGTTCAGTGAAATGTTGCTGGAGGCAGTTTGGTATGAATATTCAGATGAATGAATCACTGAAAATGACCCATTTAGTGCAAGTACTCTCATGAAACTGAATCTTCAGCAATGATATCAATGAAAACTAAGCCAGGGTGAAGTTTGATCATGATATGCATGTATGATTGTCAAAGATACCATCACATCTTGAGACAACCTTTTCTCAGGACCAGCAAGCGTTTCACATAAAATAAGCAACACCGAAATAAAAAGAAACAATATATGATCCTTTCAGCACTCCACTCCCACGTATGACCTGTTTATTCCTCCTTTGTGTTTTCTATCTGATAACCAATCCTCAATGCATGCTAATATGGTCGTCTCAATCCTAGGATTGTGTAACAACTCCTTGTGACATCTCGAATCAAACGCCTTCTGAAATTCCAAATACCCTACACTCACTGGTTTCCCTTAATTACACAGTTAGTTACATTCTTAGAAAAGCTTAACAAAGTTGACAGACGATGGTGGACCTCAGTTGTGCCTTTGTCCTATATGGACCACCGTTGTGTGTGTTTGGCATACCTGGACACACCCCCTTCCAGTTTGGTTCCTCCCCTCGGCACCTAGTATAAAGGTGGCTGTCTCCTCCCCCTTGTTCAGTCCAGGTCGGTTACTTGTTGGGATCTGCTCTACACTTGTATTGGCACACCAGTAGTCTTTCGCCTTATTGATAGCGCATCAATTTTATTCACAACAGTTGACCAGCATGGAGCAGTTTCTAAAACCCAACAAGTTAGCATTAGACCCTCAAGAGGTTGGAGCCTCTGATAAATTCAATCATTGGCTGGACTGCTTCGAAGCATTCGTCGACACCGCTACAGCCATCGACACCGACGACGCTAAACTCCATGTGCTCCACGCCCGGGTAAGCGAAGCTGTCTATGGAATCTTCCGGGACGCTGCTACATACGCGGACGCTATCGAACTCCTAAAAGGGCAGTTCCGAAAGAGCCCTAACGTGGTTTACGCCAGACATCTCCTAACTACCTGCAAGCAGCAGCCAGGAGAATCGTGCGCCCAATTTCTGCACGCCCTGCGGGTCCCAGCTCGAGCTTGTGACTGTAAGGCTGTTACAGCAGCTCAGAACACGGAGGACCTGATCCGCGACGCCTACATTGCAGGCATTGAGTCTACATACATCCGGCAGCACCTGCTGGAACAAGATGACCTAGATCTCCGAAGAACAGCCACGATGGCTGAAACGTTAGAAGCAGCCTCTCACAATCTCGGATCTTACCCTGCATCCCGTTCTGTCGACGGCTCCACCGCGACGGCTGTTCCGGCGGGGCACCAATGTTACTTTTGCGGCCTACCCAAGCACCCTCGGCGTCGCTGCCCGGCGAAGGACGCGATTTGCTCCGGATGCGGTAAGCTAGGCTTCGCTAAAGTCTGCCGGGCAAAGCCGCTTCCGAAGCCTCGTGGCGCCACGTGTGTTCCATGGGCACAGGCAGGCAGGCAGGCGGGCGGGTAAGGCAGGCGGTGGCTGCGCGTGAATCGCCATCTTTAATGCGGTCACCGGAAGTGCTGGAATCGCCATCTTTGATGCGGTCACCGGAAGCGCGGGAATCGCCATCTTTGAGACTGGCATCAAGACGCGCTGAGCAGGAAGCTTTATCCGTGATGTCATCAGACGGGGACGAAGACGGATTCTTCTTGGATTCGACGGTGGCATCGATTTGCCTGGACCAGTCGCAGCCTCATCAACTCTCCAAGTCAATAATGGAGATCAAGGTAAATGGTCATGCAGAAAACTGCCTGTTCGACTGTGGGAGCACAGAAAGTTTTATACACCCTCGCACAGTCCGTCAATATGCCCTTCCCGTGCGACCCTGGAGCCAGACCATCTCCATGGCCTCGAATTCCCACTCAGTGGAGGTCCTCGGGTGCTGCTTGGTGACGCTGACGGTACAGGGCACAGTCTACGAGCGTTTTCGGCTCCTCGTGCTGCCGCGACTCTGCGCAGCTGTACTGCTGGGGTTAGATTTCCTCAGCCATCATAGGAGCGTCACCCTGCAGTATGATGGCCCTTATCCCCCGCTCTCCGTCTGCAAGATGCCGTCACTGCAGCGCCCCTCGCGCACCACCTGCAGTCTCTCGACCCTCAAGATCACCCCCCCCCCCTTATTTGATAACCTCACCCGGATTGTAGGCCGATAGCCACCAAGAGTAGGCGCTATAGTGCGGATGACCGGGCCTTCATTCGGTCCGAGGTGCAACGTTTGCTCCGGGAAGGGATTATCCAGGCCAGCACCAGCCCCTGGAGGGCGCAAGTGGTCGTAGTTAAAATCGGGGGAGAAACACCGTATGGTGATTGACTACAGCCAGACCATAAACAGGTATACCCAACTAGATGCGTATCCTCTTCCCCGTATCGCAGACATAGTCAACCCCATCGCGCACTATAGGGTTTTCTCGACGATCGATTTGAAATCGGCTTACCACCAGCTCCCTATCCGCTTGGAGGATCGCCCATATACTGCCTTTGAGGCGGATGGCCGCCTCTACCAGTTCCTCCGAGTCCCCTTTGGTGTCACCAATGGGGTCTCAGTCTTCCAGCGGGCCATGGATCAGATGGTAGACATGCACAGGCTACGAGCCACTTTCCCGTATCTGGATAACGTCACCATCTGCGGCCATGACCTGCAGGATCATGATGCCAACCTACAAAAATTCCTTCATACGGCCACTCTCCTGAACCTCACATATAATGAGGCAAAGTGTGTTTTCCGGACACGCCGCCTCGCCATCCTTGGGTACGTGATAGAAAATGTTGTCCTTGGCCCCGACCCAGCCCGTATGCGTCCCCTTATGCAGCTTCCCCTTCCTACTACCCTCAAAGCACTGAGGAGATGCCTGGGCTTCTTCTCCTACTATGCCCAGTGGGTTCCCCGTTTCGTGGATAAAGCCCGTCCGCTCCTAAAATCGACCTCTTTTCCCCTGGCGGAGGAGGCCCGTCGGGCCTTCGACGACATCAAAGCGGACATCGCGAAGGTCGCGATGCATGCTGTGGACGAATCCAACCCATTCCAAGTGGAAAGTGATGCGTCTGACTTTGCCCTAGCTGCCACTCTTAACCAGAGGGGCCGTCCGGTGGCCTTCTTTTCCCGGACCTTACAAGGCCCTAAGATTCGACACTCCTCGGTCGAGAAGGAGGCCCAGGCCATCGTGGAAGCCGTCCGGCACTGGCGCCATTATCTTGCGGGCCAACGATTCACCTTAATTACGGACCAGCGGTCAGTTGCCTTCCTGTTTAACACCAGGCAAATGGGCAAGATTAAGAATGACAAGATCTTGCGGTGGAGGATTGAGCTCTCCATCTACAGATATGACATCATGTACCGGCCCGGGAAGCTCAATGAGCCCCCAGATGCCCTGTCCCGTGGATCATGTTTTAGTCGAAGTAGGGAAGGAGGTAGAAGAGGGGGAGGGGTAGCATTATTGGTCAGAGATTGTATCACAGTGTCAGAGAGGAGGTTTGATGAGGACTTATCTGTTGAGGTAGTATGGGCGGAGATTAGAAATAGGAGAGGAGAGGTCACCCTGTTGGGAGTCTTTTATAGACCTCCTAAAAGTTCTAGAGAGGTTGAGGAAAGGATTGCGGAGTCAATCCTGCTTAGGAGTGAAAGTAATAGGGCAATTGTTATGGGGGATTTTAACTTGACTAATATTGACTGGAATTGTTATAGCTCTAGCTCGTTAGAGGGGTCAGTTTTTGTTCAAAGCGTGCAGGAAGGTTTTTTGACTCAGTATGTAGACAGGCCAACTAGAGGTGAGGCTATATTGGATCTGGTGCTGGGAAATGAGCCAGACCAGGTGCTAGACTTGGAAGTTGGTGTGCATTTTGGTGATAGTGACCACAATTCGGTTACGTTCACCTTAGTGATGGAAAGGGATAGGCATGAACCTCGGGCCAGTGGTTTTAGCTGGGGGAAGGGTAATTATGAGGCTATTAGGAGAGAATTAGGAAACATAGGTTGGACTAGGAGATTACAGGGACTGGGAACGTCCGACATGTGGAGTTTTTTCAAGGAGCAGCTACTGCGAGTCTGTGATAGGTATGTCCCTGTCAGGCAAGGAGGAATTGGTAGGGCTAGGGAACCGTGGTGCACCAAAAAAGTTTCTTTGTTGGTTAAAAAGAAAAAGGAGGCTTATGTTCGGATGAGACGTGAGCACTCGGGTAGTGCACTAGAAAGCTTTAGATTGGCTAAGAGGGAGTTGAAGAGCGAGCTTAGAAGGGCTAAAAGGGGACATGAGAAGACTTTGGCGGATAGGGTTAAAGAGAATCCTAAGGCGTTCTATAGGTATGTCAAGAACAGAAGGTTGGTTAGGGCAAGTTTAGGGCCAGTTATAGATGGCAGAGGGAAGTTATGTGTGGAACTGGAGGAGATTGGTGAAGCATTGAACCAATATTTCTCTTCGGTGTTCACGCAAGGGGACATGAATATAGCTGAGGAGGACACTGGGTTGCAAGGGAGTAGAATAGACAGTATTACAGTTGATAAGGAGGATGTGCAGGATATTCTGGAGGGTCTGAAAATAGATAAATCCCCTGGTCCGGATGGGATTTATCCAAGGATTCTCTGGGAGGCAAGAGAAGTGATTGCAGAGCCTCTGGCTCTGATCTTCAGGTCGTCGTTGGCCTCTGGTATAGTACCAGAAGATTGGAGGTTAGCGAATGTTGTCCCATTGTTTAAGAAGGGGAACAGAGACTTCCCCGGGAATTATAGACCGGTGAGTCTCACTTCTGTTGTCGGCAAGGTGTTGGAAAAAATTATAAGGGATAGGATTTATAGTTATTTGGAGAGTAATGAATTGATAGGTGATAGTCAGCATGGTTTTGTGGCAGGTAGGTCGTGCCTTACTAACCTTATTGAGTTTTTTGAGAAAGTGACCAAGGAGGTGGATGGGGGCAAGGCAGTGGACGTGGTATATATGGATTTTAGTAAGGCGTTTGATAAGGTTCACCATGGTAGGCTTCTGCAGAAAATGCAGATGTATGGGATTAGGGGTGATCTAGGAAATTGGATCAGGAATTGGCTAGCGGATAGGAAACAGAGGGTGGTGGTTGATAGTAAATATTCATCATGGAGTGCGGTTACAAGTGGTGTACCTCAGGGATCTGTTTTGGGGCCACTGCTGTTTGTAATATTTATTAATGATCTGGATGAGGGTATAGTTGGGTGGATTAGCAAATTTGCTGATGACACCAAAGTCGGTGGTGTGGTAGACAGTGAGGAAGGGTGTCGTAGTTTGCAGGAAGACTTAGACAGGTTGCAAAGTTGGGCCGAGAGGTGGCGGATGGAGTTTAATGCGGAGAAGTGTGAGGTAATTCACTTTGGTAGGAATAACAGATGTGTTGAGTATAGGGCTAACGGGAGGACTTTGAATAGTGTGGAGGAGCAGAGGGATCTAGGTGTATGTGTGCATAGATCCCTGAAAGTTGGGAATCAAGTAGATAAGGTTGTTAAGAAGGCATATGGTGTCTTGGCGTTTATTGGTAGGGGGATTGAATTTAGGAGTCGTAGCGTTATGTTGCAACTGTACACAACTCTGGTGCGGCCGCACTTGGAGTACTGTGTGCAGTTCTGGTCCCCACATTACAGGAAGGATGTGGAGGCTTTGGAGAGGGTGCAGAGGAGGTTTACCAGGATGTTGCCTGGTATGGAGGGGAGATCCTATGAGGAGAGGCTGAGGGATTTGGGATTGTTTTCGCTGGAAAGGCGGCGGCTAAGAGGGGATCTTATTGAAACATATAAGATGATTAGAGGTTTAGATAGGGTGGATAGTGATAGCCTTTTTCCTCTGATGGAGAAATCCAGCACGAGGGGGCATGGCTTTAAATTGAGGGGGGGTAGTTATAGAACCGATGTCAGGGGTAGGTTCTTTACCCAGAGGGTGGTGAGGGATTGGAATGCCCTGCCAGCATCAGTAGTAAATGCGCCTAGTTTGGGGGCGTTTAAGAGATCCGTAGATAGGTTCATGGACGAAAAGAAATTGGTTTAGGTTGGAGGGTCACAGTTTTTTTTTTTAACTGGTCGGTGCAACATCGTGGGCCGAAGGGCCTGTTCTGCGCTGTAATGTTCTATGTTCTATGTTCTATGTGCCAGCGCCCAACTAAACCAGCTACAGTCCCTCCATAACGACCTCTGTCATCCGGATGTCACCAGATTTTTCCACTTTGTCAAGTCCCGTAACCTGCCCTACTCCCTCGAGGAGGTTCGGACGATTACCAGGCAATGCAGGGTCTGCGCTGAGTGCAAACCGCAGTTCTACCGGCCAGGTAGGGCGCACCTTGTAAAGGCCACTCGCGCGTTTGAGCGCCTTAGCATTGACTTTAAAGGCCCCCTCCCCTCCTCTAACCGCAATGTTTATTTCCTGAATATCACTGATGAATACTCACGTTTCCCTTTTGCCTTCCCCTGCTCGGACATGACCACAGCTACAGTGATTCGGACCCTGAACAAGCTCTTCACCCTGTTCGGCTTCCCAGCCTATATCCATAGCGATCGTGGGTCCTCTTTCATGAGTGACGAGCTGAGGCAGTACCTACTCGCCAAAGGCGTTGCCTCCAGCCGCACCACTAGCTATAACCCCAGGGGAAATGGTCAAGTAGAGCGGGAGAACGCAACCGGTCTATTAACGCTACAGTCTAGGGGCCTTCCAGTCAGCCGTTGGCAAGACGTCCTTCCGGACGCATTACATTCCATTAGGTCACTCTTGTGCACAGCGACCAATACGACCCCTCACGAGCGGATGTTTTCGTTTCCCAGGAAGTCCTCCTCGGATATTTCACTCCTGGATTGGCTGATGTCCCCGGGGCCCATCCTGCTTCGGAAGCATGTCCAGACCTATAAGGCAGATCCCTTGGTCGAGGAGGTCCAATTGCTCCACGCTAATCCTCAATACGCTTATGTAGCATACCCTGATGGGCAGGAGGACACGGTTTCTGTCCGTGACTTGGCACCCGCGGGTGCCCCTGGGGTCAACACGTCCTTCCGCCCCACGGTCCCTGGTGTTGTCCACTCGGAGATTGCTGCGCCTCTTCCTCCCTCAGTCCCTGTCTCCAATGTAGTGCGCCCAGAGCCTGTTACGGCCCCCCACCCCCTAGCTCCGGTTCCCACTGTTCCCCATACGCCACCAGGGCCACTGCTCGCTCCTCTCGCCCCTGTGTACAGCTCACTTGAGTCGCCGGAGCCGTCGCCACGCAGTACCCAACGACTGGACAGGACGACGGATTGGTCCGCTTCACACCATCTGGCGCCTTCTCTCGACGCTCACTGTACGGAGCCTGGGCCGACATCGCTCCCTGCTCGGATGACTCTGCGACCTGCACTACGACGATCGCGACGGCGGATCAAGCCATATTGTTTCTACTTCACCCCCGTGTTGTTTTTTTTAAAAGGAAGGGGTGAATGTGGTGGAACTCAGTTGTGCCTTTGTCCTATATGGACCACCGTTGTGTGTGTTTGTCATACCTGGACACACCCCCTTCCAGTTTGGTTCCTCCCCTCGGCACCTAGTATAAAGGTGGCTGTCTCCTCCCCCTTGTTCAGTCCAGTTCGGTTAATTGTTGGGATCTGCTCCTGATTCTGTTGTGAATAAAAGCCTACTCTTGTATTGGCATATCGGCAGCCTTTCGCCTTATTGATAGCGCATCACAGACGCCAAGCAAGATTTTCTGGCCGCGCATGCCCCAAGATTGGAGATTCCTGCGCGAGGTCAACAGACTTTAAAATGGTCCAACAAATTTTCTGTCCCATCTGCTATGATTCCCACAGAAGGCAGGATGGGAAAATTCCACCTACAATTTCTGTTTCATACAACCATGTTCATTCTGCCTCTTGACCCGGATTTCACAGACAACGATGAAGCGACTGCATTTATCTCTGACCTTGAAGAAAGTTGCTCACAGGATTGAGTGAGCCCTGTGGCGCACATTTTCCTTTTCTAGATGGAATTGAAGTAGCAGCTGAAATATTACAAATAAACTGTTTTATAAAATGTGGATTTTCATTGCAAAGGAATAATGTGACATTCTACAAATATAAAATTATTTTTTCAGTGCTAGAAGGATTTTTCAGCAGTTATGATGAACTTAGTACACCACTATTAACCAAGCTATAGTTCATTTAACAAGTGTCATGAATGTGTAATTATGATATTACAGATTTTCAGGACAACTGTTTGTGACATTGGTAATGTCACAAAAAAGCCTTTTTTGAAATGGGAGTATGGACAGACAACCTGGCATCTTTCTGAGTTTGTTGAAAACTTGTCAGACTCTTGTCTCTAGAGCTGGTTTCAAAGAGTCATTAAAATTTAGGACTGGCCAGTGAGTCTTCTAAAAGGTGCAAAAATGCCTGTGGTTTCTAAGGGAAGAAGATAGGAAGGAACGTTAAAAGACCTCAATTTCCTTGCTTCTTTGGAACAATGACTTATTAAAAATTAACTTGGTGCCATTTTTTTGATTTTTGAAATGTAGAAACGAGGTTGTAAGAAGTGTTTTTATGTGGCAGTGTGCAGAGAACCTCAGAGATCTCAGGAAGTCATTTCCAGCTCTTAGCTCTCAACTGAACTAACTGTGAACCGCTAATGAGAACTGTGTTCTTCTCTGTTACTAGGAATTACTTAGAAACATTGAAACATAGAAGATAGGAGCAGGAGGAGGCCATTCGGCCCTTTGAGCCTGCTCCACCATTCATTATGATCATGGCTGATCATCCAACTCAATAGCCTAATCCTGCTTTCTCCTCATAACCTTTGATCCCATTCACCCCAAGTGCTATATCCAGCCACCTCTTGAATACATTCAATGTTTTGGCACCAACTACTTCCTGTGGTAATGAATTACCAGGCTCACCACTCTTTGGGTGAAGAAATATCTCCTCACTTCTGTCCTAAATGGCCGACCCTGAATCCTCAGACTGTGACCCATGGTTCTGGACTCCCCCACCATCAGGAACACCCTCCCTGCATCTACCCTGTCCAGTCCTGTTAGAATTTTATAAGTCTCTATGAGATCCCTCTTCATTCGTCTGAATTCCAGCGAAAACAATCCTAACCTAGTCAATCTCTCCTCATACATCAGTCTCGCCATCCCGGGAAACAGCCTGGTGTAGAGTAAGGCATCTGGAGAAATCATCCCCGGTCTGCTAGGAAGAAAGCACACAATCTCCAAGTATTGTTACCTGCATTTCCAGTAAGGAAAGGAACCTATACTGTTTCCCAGCATCTGCTCTATCGAGTCCACGTACAAAGTAAACACAGATTCTTCGACTGCAGGAAATTACAAAGGGTTGTGAACGAAGCCCAGTCCATCAGCAAACCAGCCTCCCATCCATTGACTCTGTCTACACTTCCCACTGCCTCAGAAAAGCTGCCAGCACAATCAAGGACCCCACGCATCCCGGACATACTCTCTTCCACCTTCTTCCATCAGGAAAAAGATACAAAAGCCTGAGGTCACGTACCAACCGACTCAAGAACAGCTTCTTCCCTGCTGACATCAGACTTTTGAATGGACCTGCTTCGTATTAAGTTGATCGTTCTCAACACTCTAGTTATGACTGTAACACTACATTCTGCACTCTCTTGTTTCCTTCTCTACCTACCATATGCTTTGTCTGTATAGCATGCAAAAAATAATACTTTTCACTGTATACTAATACATGTGAAAATAATAAATCAAATCAAAGCAAATCACAAGCCATTGCTGCTACTAAAGAGAACATTAAATTTCAACACCCTCATTTCAGAAAGAAGGAATTCAAGAAACAGACCTGCAGCAATATCTCACAGAGACTGATATGGAATCTCAAATTGAAGTATCTACTTTCCAGGGAGTGAATAATGGGAAACACTGTTGACAGCAGCGGGATGAGAAGATCCTGCTGCTGGAAAATGGCTGACCGACCCTGCCACCGAAGATCACTCTGTGGAAGGGTGGGAGAAAGAGCAAAGTCCTGCCCAAGGTGTGGTTTTCTTCAGGGTTGTTTTCTTCAGGGTTGATAGCATAAAAGGGATAGTTCGCATCAGTTCAGTGATTTCTAGTCAATTGTAAACTTCAACTGCATATTCTATGAAGAAGTGTAGAATTACTGAAAGCAACTTCTGGATTCCCAGCATCTGCTTGTGTGGACTCCAGAAATTGCAGTTGGTTTTAAGAATGGTGAACACGGCCTAAATCAGCATTACTACTGCAGAATCCAGCCATTGTGATTTTCCAGTTGTCCTGTTACACCCTTATTAATAGATTCTAGTGGCATTTCCCTATGACAGAGTTATGGCTAAATGATCTATAGTTCACAGATTTCTCTCTTCCTCTTGCATTTACAAAGCTCTAAGGTGACTGTTTGGGAATCTTGGGATTTCTGCGACTTCAAATCCAATGCTTCCACTATCCCTGCAGCTACCACTTATAATGCGTTAGGATATAAGCCACCAGGTACTGGTAATTTGTCAAATTTGACAGCTTTTCCCTTTAATTCAATGCTTCCCAAACTTTTTTCCCACTGTGACTCCATTTTGAAGCTTCAAAATTGTTGTGATCACAGGGTGAGAACAGATTGGCTGATAGAACTGTGAGGACAGGGGTGGGCGTTGTGGGGGGATTTGTGAGAGTGCTGGGGGGGGCGGGCGGGGGAAGATTCGTAAGAGCGAAGAGAGGAGAGATTTGTGTGAGGTGATGGTGGGAGGAAGGGTTGAGTGGTCATAGTGAAGTTGAGCATAGTGGAAATGTATTAAATCTGCAGGGCTTTTACAACACTGCATTTTTGCAAAGGGAATCAGGCCTCAAAAGATTTGTCCATCAGACCATGCCCACCCCTGGAAAGAATCATGACAATTTAAAGGTCACTCACAGCTGTGAGTACTCCCCCCTACCTGGCAACAGACTGAAGTTGAACCAAACAGTTTGTCACCTTAGTACCATATTTGAATCCAAAATGAGCTTTCACCACGTAACTGTACAAATCTAATCAGACCAAATCCCACTGGCTCCCAGTTATGCAATGCCTCAATTTTCAAATTCACACCTTCATTTCAAATCCCTTCATGATCTCATCGCTCCCTGTCACTGTAATCTCCTCCAGCCCCACAACTCTCTGAGATACCTGTGCTCCATTACTTGACCTCTTGTGGGCCCCAATTTTAATCCTTCCCCAATGGTGTTTGTGCCTTCAGCCATGTGGGCCATAAGCTCTGAAGTTCTCTCCCCGTACCTCTCCATCTCTCTCTCTTACTTTCCTTTTTTAAGACACTGCTTAAAATCCACCTCACTGACCAACCTTTTAGTCATCAGCAGTAATTAATCCTTATAAATGTTTACAGCACAGAAAGAGGTCATTCACTCCATCGTGTGCAGTTAACAAAGATCTGATTACATGAATCCCATTTTCCAGGGCTTGGTCCATAGCCCTGGAGGTTATGGCAGCGCAAGTGAAAATCTAAATAGTGTGGATTGTTTTATAATGCTTCTATGTAGCACCTTGGGAAATTTTATTACATTAAAGGTTTAATATAAATGCAGATTGTTGTTGTAGGTTGATTGAAAAGGGGCAACCTAATGCTCCAAATTAATTGGAATTAATTAATATTTCTAAAGCAAGTTGTTCATGTTGATATTAGGGACCAGATCAGAAACCCAAAGTATATTATAAAGTTAGACTCGACCCCAACAATTATTTTTATTTTAGCATTAGTATGAGGATAAGGTGTTTCACTCCAGGTGTGATTCTAATGACATATAAGGAAGCATTTATCAAAACAAACTTCATTTTAACAATGCAGTTTAACTATAACAACTATAACTATAACAAACAAATTAACAACTTTTACAACTGAAATATTTAAACATGACAAGATACAATTCTTAATTACTAGCCTATCTTTATGGGTTCCAATTCAAGCAATATTCCTCTTACAGATTTAAACTCCTCTTCACAATCAGTTAGCAAACAACACAAGCTTGTTAGAAGTCCTAGTGCCTATGAAAACTTCTGGAGAGAAAGAGACAGAGAGTTACCTGTATTTTGACACTCAAACAACAGCCTCTAGAAAGAGAGAGAGAGAGAAAGATATCTCTTGCTTCTTTGAGGACCGTGCAGAAACTGCCTGCTTTTGTCCTGTAAGCTTAGCTCTTCCCATTAACACATGACTCTGCCTCTTTTCAACCTAATCAAAACCTTACTCTGAAACCCCAGGGGAAAATAAACAAAAAGGCATTAAATCAGATTAAAACAACACCCCATTAGCTAAGATCAATTATTACCCTACATTCACAGCATGCGAGCTACCTGGTGCAGACAAATCAGAACTGTGTAAACAGAGCTGAATTTTAAACATACCCCTCACAAGAAACATAATATAAATACATTTCTTAAAGGTACAGTATCATCAGTCAGAGATAGCTTTGAGTGATCAACAGACAATATTTTTTCATGAAGTTATTTGTAAACCACAAGAATGAAACTCTTGACTGAATTTCAAAATGAAAACAGTCTTAAATTGCATTTAAAATCTTATATAAAGCATGCATTCTAGTTCACAAACCTTATTTCCTGATGTCAAAATTTCAAATTTCCACACTCCATTCATATTTTTATAAAAAGATTTAGGAACAGAAATTCAGTTGAGTAGCACAACATCTAATGGCGTTATTAAGGCATACTTCAATTCGTCAGGAGCTGGCAATGTTGTGGGTTATTATCTGTACAGCACTCTACAGTGAACTTTGTCGAGAGCTGAAACCCATCCTTTCTAGTGTGAAAGTGGTGGTCAGGACAGCACCTGCAGCTGAGATGTAGGACATAATTTTCCCAAAAAACGAATAAAGCCAGGATTGTCCAATGTCATACGTCCTGCCAGCGAGAACAGAGAATTTAGCACTAAGTCAAAACTCCATTCACAGCGGTGGGACCGGAGACCCCTCATATGCCCTCATAATGCTCCGCCCATTTAATGGCCACCCCTCAGGATCCACCCCCTTGGCACTGCCCCTGCCACCCTAGCAATGCCAACCGGGCAGTTGGCAGATTGGCACTACCAGGGTGCCAGAGGCAGTGCCAGGTCAGCACTGCCCGGTCAGCACTGCCCGGCCATGTCGCCAGCCATCTGGAGCTCCAATGTCCTTTGGGCCACCCCTCCCCCACCCTCTCTGTTTGTGGAGACCAGTAGTGATTTGCACTTGGTCCCCACTGTGCCCGAGGGTCTGAGAATCCCGGGAGCAGGGAGAATCCCGCTTGAAATTGACTATGCATATTTAAATGAACATTTATACATCACGCAGGCTGCCAAACACAGGTCGCTATTTTTCAGCCCAGCCCATCACCAGGATCATCTAGTCCTGTCAAAAGTCAACGGACTTTTGGCTGAGCCCCGTATCTCCTGCGACAGATCCCGCCATGAGGGTTCGGAAAATTCCGGCCAAAGATGCAGAAAGGAGTGACTGCTGCCCTAGTTCATTGTGTCAATGATTCTATCCGCTTCACAATCATGAAGCCAACCAGTCTGCAAGATGTGCTTTCGCTATCAGTGCTGAGTTTCCACCAGTGCAAGGTGTTATCAACAGCACTCATGTTGGCATTAAAGCCTCTTGGGAACAGCCAGTTATCATAAGTATTACCCTCCATGTAACTGGTGTGCAACTACAGTTGAAGAATAATGTAGGGCTGTGCTTGTTTCCCAGGGGCAGATGACGGCACACACATCTTGTGCAACTCATGGCTCCCAGGGATTTTGAAGCCCCAGTCCAGGTGGATCGATAGAGCTTCAGTGACAAGAGCTATCCCCTGTAAACATGACTGATGATGCAAGTGAGACATCGCCAGAGTGAGGCAGAGGACACTACAATCAAACTCATGTGTCCACCAGAGTCATCGTAAAACACAGCATTGGGCTTCTCAAAATGGACTTGCATTACTGTGCACTACACACCTGATGCTGCAATGCAGACACATGTTACTAGGGGAAGAGAGCAAGGAAAATCAGCCCTCCTCAGATGAGGAGAATTTCTTGGAGGATGAAGAGGAGCCCATCAATCCAAATGAGCCTTTCATGGATCCCATGGCTATGGAGAGCTGTGCAGGGAATGCGAGGGGTAACCTGATCTACACAGGATTTGTATAATAATGATGCATCTGCATGACCATTGTTCCATCACTTGTCCTCCATCACCTTTGCTGGGATGGTCTCCGTCTGAATCGTGCTGGGACCAGACTCCTAGCAAATCGTATAACTAGGGTCGTTGACAGGGCTTTAAACTATTAAATGGGGGGGAGGGTGCAGGGGTATGGGGAATTACAAAATCGAAGGTAAAGGAGGGAGTACAAGTGCAGGTTAATGTTGAGGACATTCAACTAGTTAAAGGAGTAGAGGGCTCGGGAGATGTTAGTAGCATTTCAACAAACCGGGTCCGGATAAAGGCTGGCATAAAGACACTTTGCCTGAATGCACGAAGCATTCGAAACAAAGTAAATGAGTTGATGGCACAAATCCATACAAATGAGTATGATCCAGTGGCCATCATAGAAACGTGGTTGCAGGGTGACCGGGACTGGGAACTGAATATCCAGGGATATCAGACATTTAGGAAGGATAGACAGGTAGAAAAAGGAGGTGGGGTCGCTCTGTTAATAAAGAATAATATCAGGACGGTAGTAAGGGATGACATAGGCTCTGAGGAGCAAAACGTGGAATCGTTGTGGGTGGAGACAAGGAATAGTAAAGGGAAAAAGACACTGGTAGGCGTGGTCTATAGGCCCCCAAATAATAACTTAGAGGTGGGGAGGGCTATAAACAAGCAAATAATGGATGCGTGCAAAAACGGAACGGCAATAATCATGGGGGATTTTAACCTGCATATTGATAGTAAAAGTTTTTACAAATATATAAAAAGGAATAGAGTGGCTAGAGTGAATGTTGGACCCTTGGAGGACGAGAGGGGGGATTTAATAGTGGAAAACGAGGAAATGGCTGAGACTTTAAATAAGTTCTTTGTGTCGGTCTTCACGGTGGAAGACACAAATAGTTTACCGAATATTAGAGATCGAGAGTTGGTGGGAGGTGAGGTCCTTAATACAATTACTGTTACTAAAGAGGCAGTGCTTGGTAGACTAATGGGACTGAAGATTGACAAGTCCCCGGGCCCGGATGGAATGCATCCCAGGGTACTGAAAGAAATGGCTGAGGTAATAGCAGATGCGTTAGTAGTTATGTATCAAAATTCGCTGGACTCTGGGGTAGCGCCGGCTGATTGGAAAACAGCTACTGTTATGCCGCTGTTTAAAAAAGGAAGTAGACAAAAGACAGGTAACTACAGGCCGGTTAGCTTAACGTCCATAGTTGGGAAGATGCTGGAGTCCATCACTAAAGAGGAAATAGCAGAGCACCTGGATAAGAATGGTTCGATCAAGCAGACGCAGCATGGATTCATGAAGGGAAAGTCGTGTTTGATGAATTTACTGGATTTTTATGAAGATGTGGCTAGTGCGGTTGACAGAGGTGAACCGGTGGATGTGGTGTTTTTAGATTTCCAGAAGGCATTCCATAAGGTGCCTCAAAAGGTTGCTGCAGAAGATTGGGGTACACGGTGTTGGGGGTAAGGTGTTGGCGTGGATTGGGGATTGGCTATCTAACAGGAAGCAGAGAGTTGGAATAAATGGGTGCTTTTCTGGTTGGCAGTTGGTGACCAGTGGCGTGCCGCAGGGATCGGTGCTGGGGCCTCAACTGTTTACCATTTACATAGATGATCTGGAGGAGGGGACTGAGTGTAGGGTATCGAAGTTTGCTGATGACACGAAGATGAGTGGGAAAGCGAATTGCGTGGAGGACGCGAAAAGTCTGCAGAGTGATTTGGATAGGCTGAGCGAGTGGGCGAGGATCTGGCAGATGGAATATAACGTTGGCAAATGTGAGGTTATCCACTTTGGAAGAAATAATAGTTAATTGGAATATTATTTAAATGGAGAAAAATTACATCATGCTACTGTGCAGAGGGACTTGGGGGTCCTTGTGCACGAATCGCAAAAACTCAGTCTGCAGGTGCAGCAGGTGATCAAGAAGGCGAATGGAATGTTGGCCTTTATCGCGAGGGGGATAGAATATAAAAGCAGGGAGGTCTTGCTGAAACTGTACAAGGCACTGGTGAGGCCGCAACTGGAGTACTGTGTGCAGTTTTGGTCCTCTTATTTGCGAAAGGATATATTGGCCTTGGAGGGAGTGCAGAGAAGGTTCACCAGGTTGATACCGGAGATGAGGGGTGTAGCTTATGAGGAGAGATTGAACAGATTGGGTCTGTACTCGTTGGAGTTTAGAAGACTGAGGGGTGATCTTATAGAGACATATAAGATAATGAAGGGGCTGGATAGGGTAGAGGTAGAGAGATTCTTTCCACTTAGAAGGGAAACCAGAACTAGAGGGCACAGCCTCAAAATAAGTGGGGGCCAGTTCAGAACAGAGTTGTGGGGGAACTTCTTCTCTCAGAGGGTAGTGAATCTCTGGAATTCTCTGCCCATTGAAGTGGTGGAGGCTACCTCGTTGAATATGTTTAAATCACGGGTAGAAAGATTTCTGATCGATAAGGGAATTAAGGGATATGGGGAGCAGGCGGGTAAGTGGAACTGATTCGCTTCAGATCAGCCATGAACTTGTTGAATGGCGGGGCAGGCTCGAGGGGCTAGATGGCCTACTCCTGCTCCTATTTCTCATGTTCTTTTGTAGAACAAAGGTTCAGAGTGTAGGAATGTGGCAGATGGCCCTAGTGGGGTAGTTTTCCACCCACTGTAGTTGCCAGAGCTCTGAACCATGTCCCACCCACCTCTCACGCCACTGCTCTCACCCCCTCCCAGAATCGGGATAGGGTTCCCCTTGTCCTCACTTTTCACCCCATCAGCCTCCACATTCAAAGGATCATCCTCTGCCATTTCCACCAACACCAGCATGTTGCCACTACTCAACACATCTTCCCCTCACTCCCCCTGTAAATATTCCACAGGAACCATTTCCTCTGGGACACCCTGGTCCACTTCTCCATCACACCCAACACCTCACCCATCAAAACAGCACCTTCCCGTGCAATCATAAAAGGTGCAACATCTGCCCCTTCATCTCCTCCCTTCTCACCATCACAGGGCTCAAATACTCTTTTCAGGTGAAGAAGCATGTGCTTTCTTTAATCTGGTCTATTGCATTTGTTGCTCCTACATCGGATCCTACATCGGAGAGACCAAACGTAGATTGGGTGACCACTTTGCAGAACACATTTGGTCCGTCCGTAAGCAGGACCCAGACCTTCCTGTCACTTGCCATTTCAACACACCATCCTGCTTTCCTGTCCACGTGTCCATCCTTGGCCTGTTGCAATGTTCCAGTGAGGCCCAACATAAACTGTAGGAATAGCACCGCATCTTCCGACTTGCATCTGCCATTTCCACCAACGCCAGCATGATGCCACAAGTCAACACATCTTCCCCTCAGAGCTTCCTGGACTGAACACTGAGTTCATCAATTTCAGAGCATGAACATTCTCCTCCACTTCCAGTCCGTGGCCATTTATTTTATTTCATTTCATCTTTTCATTCCATTTATCCATTTTTATTACTTTATATTCTTATTTTTACAATTCTAAAATATCACTTTCCATCTTGTTTCAGCCCCCACACCATTAGGGCCTCATTCCTACACTCTGCACCCTTGAACTGGCATTTACTGGTACATCGAGGCACCTTGCGCAGTGGTGCCCGAACACTCTGAAGTTGGCTTCCCTGATGTACTCAGGCTCCGTGCCCCCCCACTCCCCGACCCCAGCCGGTGCAAAGCTCTCAGCTGTCAGAAAAGCGGACAGAGTGCCAGAAGTTTGCAGAGCCGAGCTCGCCCAAAAGACCGGTGTGGAATACTCCCGTTTTCAGTTAACGTCTTAAAGTTTTTTAAAGTTTATTTATGTTGTCACAAGCAGGCTTACATTAACACTGCAATGAAGTTACTGTGAAAATCCCCTAGTCACCACACTCTGGCACCTGTTCAGCTACACTGAGGGAGGATTTAGCAAGGCCAATGCACTTAACCAGCACGTCTTTCAGACTGTGATAAGAAACCAGAGCACCCAGAGGAAACCCACGCAGACACAGGGAGAAAGTGCAAACTCCACACAGAGAGTGACCCAAGCTGAAATTGAACCCGGATCCCTAGCGCTGTGAAGCAGCTGTACTAACCATTGTGCCACTGTGCTGCTTCCACACTGTTGAGACAAATTTGTTTGGTAAGATTCTGCATATTGGGCACAATCTTGCTGATCGATTGGCACAGCGGGCCAGGAAGATAATGAGCGAAGCTGAAAATCTGGTTTGCGCTGGATGTGAACTGGTTTGGTGCCGATCTTAATGCTTTTCACTAATCTAATGCTGAATTATGATTGTCACTCTTAGTAAATTGATATCCTAACTTAATCTTAAACACTTACTTTATTTCATACCAGATATACTATACATTGTTTGACTTTGTTTGAAATAGAATAATGGAATGATTGGTACAGCCTGTCCGTGGTCCATCGTCAGTGGGTTGTTAGAGAATTTTACCTGAAATCAAGAGGTACAAGTTTTTCTGTGACTTTATACCTCCAGAATGCCTTATATTAGTCACTGTTGTTTGTAATGCTCTCTTCTAGCGTTTAAGGAAACAATAAACCAATATTTGTGTAATAGTTTCACACATTTTACTTCAGGAACATTGGCTAGGATTTTCTCTTCAGTGTGTCATTACCAATGTCATAACCAGAGCTGAGTGTCACATCCAATTTTTTTCTTTTTCCATTTTCCCACGTGATTATAATTTAAAAATTCAAAGTGCCAGCTGCCTGCATGCAAATCATGTGCGATTTAGTGGTGGAGGAAGCTTTTTATTGGTCAAACCCACCATCAGCTGACATCTATGTGGAAGCTTTTAAAGAGGTTCCTGTTCATACAGGAGGATGTACATCACTGTCAGGGTGCTCAAGTGCTTTAGAGTTGCCATTTTCTTTGGAGAGATGTGTGATTGCTGAAGTTGACTATCTCCACACTTCAGGTTCTCCTCCAGGCCGTCAGCAAAAATGGGAGCTGCTTTTCCCTGAAGGTGGAGGAGGTGACAGAGTAGCTGAGCCACCATGGGTGACCAGGCAAACATAGGTTCGATGCAGGAAGCAGCTAAGTGACCTGCTATGATCCACAAGGGTGAGTGCAAGTGTCACATCTTCAAAAGGAGTCTCCCATCATGCCACAATAATGTATTTTTACCATTGGACTGCTACTTCAGAAGATTGAATACATGATCAGCCTTAGTGCCACATGGAAGTTTGACTTATGTGTGAGCTTGGATGCAATGTTTGAATGCCAGGGCTCATACAAGTGATGGGAATGCATGCAGATAAGGGGGTAGGTATCACTTGACATTGATGCATTTTGTCATGTAGGACAAGTAGGCATACAACATGCAAAAGAGGAGATGCGCAGGAGGAGGTGTGCCCGACCTTCAGTTCCTCACAGCAGATGAGGAAGCGGTGATGGTGATCCCTGGAGAAGAGGGAGTATGATCAATGGCTGATGGGGAGACTTGGCTAGTCAGGCATAAGGAGGATGAGGCAACCATTCTGGTGATGGCAACTGAGAAACAAGATTAATGCAGTGAAATGTTATGCACTCCAACTGCAATGATTCCTAACATGATTCTTTTTGTCTCTGCTACTAGAAGGATCAGGACTTGCCAGGAGACTGAAGACTCAAATTCTTGGGCCAAAGCAGCCAATTCCCCAGAGGGAGCAATCTCATCTGCCTCATCTTCCACCAATACCAGCTCAGATACACCCACTTGGTGTACGGAGGGTTCACAAATAGATTTGGCAGCACAATCTGGTGAGCACATCACAGACACATCCCAGGTGTGGAGGGAAGGTGTGACAGCTGAGTCTTCTGACAAACGGAGGAATGCTAGGGCCCAGGCCCCTGCTGAGCCCCATGCTGATGATGAGCCTTTTATCATGGCCACAAGAAATCTGACGGACATGCAGCAGAGGCTAGGGGAAAATATGGCAGAGATGCCAGGAATTATGTGCAGATTTGAGTGGGGTATGGAGAAGTCCATACATTCCATGAGTTATGACATGTCCCAGCATTTGAGTGCTTGGCTTCACCATTTAGAGGATGTTGACTGCCATGGAGAGCCAGGTCAAGCATTCCATCTGTATGCACTCTGACCTGCATTCCATTACTTCAACCATTGTCTCAGTGGCTAAGTGAGAGGGGGACAAGGCAAGCACCTGGGCCTCCTTCCAGGAACCTGTTCCCTGCAGGGGGCCAGGATGGTGCCATTGAGCACCCAAATGGAGGTGAGATGCATACCAGCTTCCCTGAGGACTTCATTTTCAGGACATCTCCAGGGTTAGCAGCCTCTCCTTATCTCCTCCACTGTGAAGTGCATGGTGCCTCTTCACTTTCTGTTCCCTGTTCAGTACCTGTAAATGTACAATCAGTGCCAATTAGCCTCAAGGAATGTACTCTCACAGTTTGATTGCCTTGCTGTAAAATTACTACCAGAAACAGAAAATGCACCATGCACTTCACATACACCTATGCTGAATGATTACAGAGACACAGGTTATGACAGATAAAGATAACTTGATTATGACAGATGAAGATAACTTAATATGAGCAAAGTGATCCTGAGATGCAGTATAAAGCTATTTACCTCAAAGGACAATTTCCCAAGTTGGCACTAGAGTAACATATATGTCAGTAGGGGCCAGTGAATGGAGGGATGCTACCCTCCATTATAGGGAGAGCAGGAAAAGGCACTGGCAAATACAAACATTGGCTGAAAGTGCAAGATGAGAGACAGAAGCTAAGATCCATGGATTGGCAAAATGAGGTACAGATGTGGAAGGCCAAGAAACACAATGTGAGTTCTGAAAGTGGACCGGGATGTGATCATGGCCCTAGCAAAAGTTCACAGATTTGTGCAAAGGACTTCGATCATAAGAGAGAGACACCATGTAGCAGTAGTCCAGAAAGCGAGAGGACGACAAATATAGATCATAGTTTGACAAGAACAAGGACCCTAGAACAGGCTAGGAACTAGAAATAAGAGCCTTTATGACTGAGAAGTGTTAGTGGCTACTAACAAATTAGAAGATAAGTTGATGAAGGGTGCCAGCAAAAAAAGTTGGAAAGAACAAAGAACAGTACAGCACAGGAAACAGGCCCTTCGGCCCTCCAAGCCTGTGCCACTCCTTGGTCCAACTAGACTAATCGTTTGTATCCCTCCATTCCCAGGCTGCTCATGTGACTATCCAGGTAAGTCTTAAACGATGTCAGCGTGTCTGCCTCCACCACCCTACTTAGCAGCGCATTCCAGGCCCCCACCACCCTCTGTGTAAAAAACATCCCTCTAATATCTGAGTTATACTTCGCCCCTCTCACCTTGAGCCCGTGACCCCTCGTGATAGTGGTGTATTCACTGAAAGTGGTGTATTCGCTGAAACACCAGACATGGGACAGTCGACCTAATTGCACAGGTGAATATGCACAGCAAAGGTACTTTCTGACGACATGCATAAGTGGCTCGTCATTTTGAACAAAGACTTGGTGAACAAGCTGTCAGAATGGATTATTCCCCTTCAACAGGAAAAATGAGCTTGAAGTTTTATTTTAGCTTTTTTAGTAACAAATTCCTGGTAATGTAAATTGATTGATGTAAAAGCTGCATTTTTGCAGGGTAAGAAATTTTAAAGTGAAGTGCTTTTGAAACCATTTAAAGCAGCTGGCGGTATAGAAGAGAAGCTGAAAATTATAGATGTGTATTTATGGGTTGAATGATGCCACGAGGGTATGGTATTTCTCACTTAGGTCTGTCCTGCTGATAACAGGTGTACTCAGCTAAAGGTAGACTAGGCAATGTTCCACTGGTATCCGAGGAGAAACTAACAGGCATCTTCATCATGCATATTGATGATTTCTGTGGGGAGGTTCTGCATAATTTAAGCAATGAGTGATAGATAAAATAAAGAAAGAATTTAAGGTTGGAAATCAGGCTTCAGGGGCCTATAAATATATAGGGTTAGATATTAAGCGAAGTAAATCAGGAGTGAGTTTGAATCAAAAATCTTACTTATAACATCCCAATAAATCAGGTCAGATGCTCACAGAAAGAGGATCTTGCATCCAGAAGTGAGCCAATTAAGAAGTTTGATTGGACAATTGAACTGGTTGTGCATTCAGACCAGACCTCATTTCTGTTACGATTCACTGGAACTGAATACTATGATGAAACATACTAAAGTTAAGGAAGTTTGGAGAGCAAATAAAACAAAAATTTAATTTAATTCAGAGAACTGTGGACTCAAGTTTCCAGCCTTGGGTGATCTAACAGTTATGATGTTAGTCATTTTTAGGGATGCTTCACACGCTAATCGACCAGATGGGTATTCTAGCACAGCAAGATTTATCTTAATCTTGGTGGGAAAGAATAATAAATGTTGTCCATTTTCCTAGAAAGTAAATAAAATAAAAAAAGAGTATTTAAAAGCACCATAATTGCTGAAACACTGGTGTTAGAAGTAATAAATATGGTGGTATACTTATCTAATATACTGAAGAGACTCCCACAACAAGGGGAAATCTGAGAAAAAGTTTGGCCCGAGAATGCATGTGGATAACCACTCTCTTTGGGGACAATGTTCATTCGACAAAGGGTGGCATGGAAAAAAGATTGAGGGCTGATCTTGCTATCATCAACAAAACGCTGGAAACAAGAGAGATTTGCAAACTAAAATGAGTAGACGCAAGTCATTAATTGTCAGATTGTTTTATGAAGAGAGGTGGTTGCTCCTAGAAATTATTGGATGTACCTTAAGAAAGATGCCTTGTGTTATAATGAAAATATAGAAGATCAATATTTTCTGATTGCTTTGTAATTATTTATATAGTAAAGAAAAAAAAAGTTTTGTTTAAAGAAGGGGGAATATGGGATCTATTAATGGTTGGTTGTACTATAATGTGATATAGAAGATGAATAAATGTATAATTTTATTTCTTTTCGATTCGTTTGAAAGATTGTTCTTGTTTACTTCAAAGGCTTTAATTTTAAAAAAGAGAGGAATCTGTCAATATCTTTTCAATTACATTGGTATTGTTTGTTAATGACAATTACATTGTTAAGGGAAATAGGTGTTTGGTATTGGAACAAAAATAAATAGGGGATAGCTGGGACACTCAGTATGGTAAGAGTTTTAACAACACCAGGTTAAAGTCCAACAGGTTTATTTGGTAGCAAATACCATTAGCTTTCGGAGCGCTGCTCCTTCGTCAGATGGAGTGGAAATGATATTTTCCACTCCATCTGACGAAGGAGCAGCGCTCCAAAAGCTAATGGTATTTGCTACCAAATAAACCTGTTGGACTTTAACTTGGTGTTGTTAAAACTCTTACTGTGTTCACCCCAGTCCAACGCCGGCATCTCCACAATCATGACATTCAGTATGGGCAAGGAGTAAAGTCAATGAACTCATGTCAAGGCTCTGTGTCTTTCTTTTGACTTCACCAACCACAGGGATTCTATTAACATGTGTTAGGGGAGAAGACAGGAGAGGTTGAATGACAGAAATTAGTCTTACAGGACCAAAAGAAATAGAGATGGAGCAAGAAAGGGAGCAAAGAAACAAAAAAGATGTGTCTGTAGCAGGGGGGCTGCTGTCTGAAAGCAAAAATGTTAGATATATCAAAACATGCAAAGAAATGGAAACAAAATAGGGGGACAGATTTTACATTCTGAAATTGCTGAATTCAATGCCAAATCCAAAAAGCTTTACAGACCATGAACTTTATTCACAACTCACAGTGTTCAAATACAGCCAGAATTTAGTGGTGGTGACCAACAGTCCTGATGTATGGGGGAGATCTGCTTCAGGAACCAAAGGGGACTCAGAGCTGTATCTTGTCAACACGGTCATTGGGTAACCATCACTATCAAGGATGGCCATGTTCCCCAAGAGGTGCTGGTCAATCAGAGGGCCAGCAGCTCAGCAGTATCACTGGGAATGTTGGTCATTTCTGTGGCTGCACCTGGAAAAGGCTGCATTGATGGATGTGTACCCTGTTAAGTTCATCGGCCTGTGACATGGGCTTAAGAATAAGATGGACATCATTTACTTTTAAAAAGCGATATTGATTATGGACAATTTACCTTGACAAGATGGAATCCAAGGGATCAAGTGACCTTTTTTTGTGTTTTCTGCACAGACAGAAACTAACTGATGTCTGGGCATGTCCCTGTGGAGTCATTAAAATGTAAATAACCTTTAGGGGGAAATTCCATTGAAGCGACATTAGAATGCAACAGATTACAATGGAGTTATTGTCTACATTTTTATAGAACTCAGGTATAATAATCACCCAGACTTAGATGACTGCAAACTGAAATCCCAGAAAGATTGCGTGAAGGAATCCGCTTTTATTACAAAAAATACACATGGTCAACATTTGAGTGGACAATGGGAACATCAATGTTGTGGCCACAGGACAGAAACTTGCATGTGATGAAAAATACCTATTAATTCATAAGAACAGCCCTAAGAATCAGCCTAGAACAAAGACCACAGAAGGAAGAAATCTCATGCAGAAAAGGAAGAACTAGAAATTTCACCTTAGACAAAGAAGTAAAGCTAAATTAATTTTACCTGCAAGATTATATTTTTCACTACTGGGACTCGATCATAACTTCAACTGGAAAAGCTAGTTAACCACTGCAAGTTCACAACCAGAAACTTCCAACCTCTATTTTTTCTTCTGTGACTAAAAGGAAACCCTTAGACCTGCAACGTTTCCAAACACCTTCTTGAAAAACGAAAGTAATAGTGAGTTCTCAGACTTTTCAAAAAATATTAGTGCACGCTACTTCTTTTTAGTTGTGATCACAATTTTTTGTGAATGGGTCTTGTGCGGCCAGGTGGCCAATAGCAACAACAGCAATATTAACAGTGAGGGCAACAGTAACAACAAGCGTCAAACATGCTGAGAACTTTGGCCAAGTTATAATCAAATGCAGGTTAGAGGGCTGCAGCAAGCCATGAACTGTCCTATGAACTGTGATCTGGCACTTTGTGTTGACCAAATAAGGATAGTTGTTTGGACTGCGCTAGACACACTGGAGCCATTGTTACCATATATGTTGAGGTTATGTAATTTGGTATAAATATTTGGGAATTGTTTACAAGTAACTCCATTGGCTATAATCTGATCTGTTTCAGATGATATGAGTCACAGAGAACATGCTGGAAGATAGTGAGTTTAGGATAAAGAGATGTATTTGTCTATTTGGCTCCAGCAGCAACTTGAGACCCACCATCGCAAGGGTGCACTAAAGAACATCTTCAGAGAAGACAAAGAATCATCTACATCAGAGAGCAGATCTAGCCAGTTTGCTCAAAACTGGGTAGTATTCATTTTTACTTGAAGTTTAGGGTTAATGTCAGAGAGTTAAGGTGAACTGAGTTAAGGTGTTGCATTGTTATGTGTTTGTATGAGTATTGGTACTTAAAGTGTTAATAAAGAGAAATGTTTTGTTTAAGTGAATTTGAGTCAACTCCTGTCCTTTGGTTTATTGTACTAAGATAAGTAACTACAAAGAGGTTTAAGTTTACAATCACATAACACTTGTGTGAATGAGGATAGGGTGTTGCTGTGACTACACTGAGTGCTGAGAAAAGTAAATGTTTCTTTTAATGTAAACTTATAAGAAAGCCCGTCTTGTGTCTGTTCTTGAAAGTCAAATTAGTCAAGGGATTAAAACACTTCCTTTTCAAAACATATCTTGTTGCACTCAGTCGAGAGGTGGGAAAAGGGTGTATTTAGATAAATACATCTCTCCTCAAACTGTAACAACATTCACGACCATAAGCGCGGTTTTGGGGACACCAAGGCCATTCTACTATGCACTGGTGATAGGGGCGGCGTGTTTGGTAAGGGTAGGTGTTGCCAAGGGGGAACAGCCGTTGATGCCAGAGTATTTCTTTGTGGGCTGAAGAGCACCAAAACAGAAAGCCCCTCTCATGGGTGGCCACTAGGGTTTACCTAGCAGTCTCCACAATTGGCAAGAGGGTCCTTAGGGTGGCAGAGCAAAGTGTGCAGAGGATGCTGAAAGTCTGTAAAGGGATATAGATAGTCTAAGTGAGTGGGTGAGGGTCTGGCAGATGGAGTACAATGTTGGTAAATGTGAGGTCATCCATTTTGGTAGGAATAACAGCAAAATGGACTATTATTTAAATGGTAAAAAATTGCAGCATGCTGCTGTGCAGAGGGCTCTGGGTGTCCTTGTGCAAGAATCACAAGGAGTTGGTTTGCAGGTGCAGCAGGTAATTAAGGCGGCAAATGGAATTTTGTCCTTCATTGCAAGAGGGATGGAGTTTAAAAACAGCGAGGTTATGTTGCAGCTGTATAAGGCGCTGGTGAGGCCACACCAGGAGTACTGTGTACAGTTTTGGTCTCCTTACTTGAGAAAGAATATACTGGCACTGGAGGGGGTGCACAGTAGATTCACTCGGTTGATTCCGGAGTTGAGAGGGTTGGCTCTCTGAGGAGAGACTGAGTAGACTGGGGCTATACTCATTGGAATTCAGAAGAATGAGGGGAGATCTTATAGAAACATAAAAGATTATGAAGGGAATAGATAAGATAGAAGCAGGGAAGTAGTTTCCACTGGCGGGTGAAACGAGAACTAGAGGGCATAGCCTCAAAATAAGGAGAAGCAGATTTAGGACTGAGTTGAGGAGGAACTTCTTCACACAAAGAGTTGTGAATCTGTGGAATTCCCTGCCCAGTGAAGCAGTTGAGGCTACCTCATTGAATGTTTTTAAGGCAAGGATAGATAAACTTTTGAGCAGTAAAGGAATTAAGGGTTATGGTGAGCGGGCGGGTAAGTGGAGCGGAGTCCACAAAAAGATCAGCCATGATCTTATTGAATGGCGGAGCAGGCTTGAGGGGCCAGACGGCCTACTCCTGCTCCTAGTTCTTATGTCCTTTGCCGCTGATGCAATATCAGCAGCAGTAGCAAGGGGCCCTTGATTAACTATTAAAGTGGCTCAACTGACCTTTAGACGGGATGGCTATCCACCACCTTCCCCGCTGCTAACAAGATGACATGGCGATGGGCACAGTTCTTCACAATCTCCCCTCACTTTTATGAGCTGGTAAAATTCAGCTCACCATGTAGAGAATATTATTCATTTGATATTCAGCACCATAAGAGATTTACACAGCCTTATAGGAGAACTAACTAAAATGTCAAAATTGCAATAATTCACTAGCTAAGCATGAAAGAAAAGGCATATCCATGGTTGATGGCAGGGGACGGGAATGTTTCCTTTATAGAGAAATAATTGTGTTAAGGCGTGGGAAAGGAATTGCATCTTCCTCAAAATTATGCAGGCACAAATTAATGGTCACAATTCAATTGCCCCAGAGAGGTGAGCTGAAGAATCAGCTGAAATTGGTCCTCTGGCCTCATTACCATGAAACTGGCAAGTTGCAGGCACCAATCAGTTATCCTGATCCAGCTCACCTGTCAGACTGAAAGCAAGATCAAACAGTGGCAGCAGCCCAATCTTGCATTAAATTAAAGCAAGTGACAAAACTGTTACTTGCCTTGTCTTTGTCTACTTCTAAGGTCCCTTTCAGGAATGCTGGCTAGGGAATTCCACTGGGGAGCCCAAAAACTAGTTGGAGCTTCTGTAGTGCAAGGTCACTAAATTTTTAACCCATTTCAGAACAGAGTCCTCAAGCAGGCATCAAACTCCTCAAAAACAAATATAAAAAGCTTTACACCTTCCAAAGGTGGCTGCCTGAATATTGTGAGAATATCACTTTGGATATATTTTAGGCATCTCTGGAGGACTGTACATTGGCCTGTGAAATGGGATGTTTTGCCCATTTTGCTACTGGAAACTGCAAAACAGGTCCAATACTTCCCTCTGTTCACCTGCCCTATCTGGATCTACATGCTGGGGAATTGACTGGATATTATCCTGACATAGGAGATTTAACATCATCACTATATCCCTGAAGTCTTTCTCCATGTAAATCATAGGTGAGGAAATGGCCAGGACCAGGGACATGGCAGAAACATACCACACTTAAATAACCCATTCTGATTCAGACAAAAGGCAGCCACATCAACCCACAAGTGACTCAATTATATCCATCTACTAGTCATCTGACCAACCTCTCCCATTAACAACTGGGAGGAACATTACATCAGATAAAAGAGGCACTTACCAGATGCAATTACAAAGGCAAAGTGCTAGGTGAAACAAACACTAATTTACAGAAATAAAAACAGAAAATGCTGGATAAGCTCTGACAACATCTGTGGAGAGAGAAACACAATTAGCATTTTGAGTCCATATGACCCTTCTACAGAATTGAAAAGGGATAGAAATGTGATGAATTATATACTGGCGAGTAGGGTAGGCCAGAATGGAAAGTCAGTGATAGGTCAGAGCGAAGGAGGGGTTAACAAAGATGTGAGACAAAGAGGCTATTAATGATGCCATTAGGGACTGAAGAGTGTTAATAGTGGCAAAAGTAGGATAATAGGATGTCAATAGGGGAACCATGGTCAGTGCTCAGTGGGAGCAAAATTGAACAAGGAACAGTGGTCATGTGGGGGAGGGTTGAATAAACTTTGGTGCTTAATTTGCATATTTTATGGACTCATTAGGCTGTATCTCTAATTTTAGTTATTAGTATAATGCACGCTGAGGTCCATTTGCCCCTCTACCTGAATTAGATTCTTGTTTTCCAAATAATATGTGACCTCCTTATTTTTCTTATCAAAATAGAATACCTTGCACTTACCTGTGTTGAAGTTCATTTGCCACTCATATGCTCATTCTTCATATTTATTCATGTCTTCTTGTAATTTGTTGCAGTTCTCCTCAGTATTAATTATTCCAGCCCCCCCCCCCCCCCCCCCCCGCCTAAATTTGGTGTCATCCACATACATAGAAATTGTGTTTTTGATTCCAAAGTCTAAATCATTAATATAAACAACAGTGGTTCCAGCACTGATCCTTGTGGGAAGCTGCTTCCACTCTGAATAGCTACTCTCCACCTGTACTCCTTGTTTTCAGTCTTGCAGCCAGCTAACTATCCACTTTGAAACTTATCTCCTGACTCCACACCCTGCTCTGACCTTATTCATTAGCCACCTTATCAAAGGGCTTTTGGAACACCAGATAAATTACATCTACTGCATTACCCATGATTATTCTCTTTGTTACTTAGCTGTTGGATTGCCATAAAAATGGGTTTGTGGAAGGAAATCAGCCATCCTTACTTGGTTTGGCCTGGTTATGATTCCAGGCCTACACCAATGTTGTTAATGCTTAACTGCCCTAGAAAGCCACCAGCTTAAATAAAATTGCTGGAAATAATAACAAAAATTGCTGTGATTCAATAATTCAAATGCCTTCTCAGGGTAACCAGATATTTGCATAAAATGTTGGCCTTGCCAGTAATGTTTACATCACAAGAATGAATTATAAAAGAGGGATATGGCAACTCAGATTCACAAGATATTAAAATAGTGCCTCAGCGCGGTGGCACAGTGGCTAACACTGCTTCCTCACAGCAGCGGGTTTGATTGGCTTGGGTCACTGTCTGTGCGGAGTCTGTATGTTCTCCCTGTGTCTGCGAAGGTTTCTTCCAGGTGCTCCAGTTTCCTCTCACAGTCCGAAAGACATGCTCATTAGGTCCATTGGCCATGCTAAATTCTCCCTCAGTGTACCCGAACAGGCGCTAGAATGTGGCGACTTGGGGATTTTCACAGTAACTTCATTGCAGTGTTAATATAAGCCTATTTATAAGACTAATAAATAAACTTTAAACATTAAAAACAATTGAATGAGGCCATAACAATGCTGTTGGAGTTTAGTGATAAATATATGATATAGAACATAAAATGCAAGGTGTAAATGGTGTATCTGTATAAAACCTTGGTGTGATCATAATTGGAGTATCATGTGTAGTTTTTAGCATTGAAGCAATTGTGAAAGTACAGTGCAGATTCACTTGGATACTGCCTGATATAAAGAAGTATAAATACAAAGACACATTTGAAAAATTGGGGCTGCTTTCATTAGAGCAGTGGACCTTATGGCGTGGTGTGATAGAAGTTTTAAAATTATAAAGAGAAGGGACATAGAACGTCCAGACTGTTCCCAATGAGTTGAAGGGTGAAGAATGAAGAAACATAGATGTAAGGTTAATGTAAGAGATATGGGACAGAGAATATTTCAAGGTAGTGCATTTCAGATCATAACACCTCACTGCATAACAAAAATCTCATCTTCCATCTGGTTCTTTTGTCTTTTTCGATTATGGAATTATAGGTACATGGATTAGGAGTATTTATCACGTGGAGGATAAATACCAGCAAATGCTTCCCCACCCCCTGGCGGTTTTTGAGGAGGTGCTTCATGGGCAAAAGCCCGTTGTCGTGCCATTTAAAGGCACTTAAAGGCCTATTCCCACCCAGCCTCAATTTTCAGTCTGGTGTGCATTGGTGGGAAATAGAAATATTTTAAACTGAAATCTTGGATGGAGAAGTGGGGGGAGGGTTGCCTCCATCAGAAGCCCACTTCTGACAAGAGGCACCCTCTCCTCTGGACCTCTCTCCACCTTCGTCCCCCATTCCCCCATCCTATCTGCTGATACTCCAAGTGCTCAGTTCACGACACACCAGGAGCCTCTACCTTCCTCTCTCTGGTACCCCTATCAGTTACTTGGCCTTCATATCCCAACACTTAATCACAGGCACATTGCTGCAGTGCCTCTTTCAGCCACTGCAGAGCTATGCCTGACAGCTCTCCAAGGCAGGACCTCCATCCAAATGAAGACAGAAGTCCTGCCTGCTGCCAATCAATGCTAATTAGAGTGTAAAATGGCAGTGGGCCTATCGGAATCCCCCCCATCTTAAAAATTCAGACCACATGTGTTCGCCCATGTTTCTATGTTGTAATTTCTATGTTGTTACCAACTCTGATATCTTTTAACAATTCTCCAAACAGTACAGGTTGTATGTAGTCATTTAGCATCAAAACTTAACAGGTATTATTACTAACACACAAGAGGTGGTTCCACCATCCATACTCCTGGCTTTCATACAAATTTCACCAGAATCTGCCTGTGAGTTGCCATTCATTCAAATTAATGTCAGTCCTTACTAAATCATTTTTGCTTAGCATGAGGAATTTATTGTTCTTCCCTTATGTGCATGTTATCAAATTATATTGGTAACCATCAGACAAGGTTAAATATGTGTTGCTACTTTCCTCTTGTCAATAAAGCATTTACTTGTTTGCTAACTCTATTGTACAATTTACACAAGCTTCTGCTTAAATATGCCTTAACTAATTTCAGCTGAATTATGTTACACGCTATTTAAATGGCAAGCAATTTTTGTGACCTAATTCATATGTAATCATCTCGAGCAGTTCATTAATAAAAAAACTGGCTACCTATGGTTAAATGCCTTGCAAGAATCTTTATTATGTTTATAACCTCAGCAGAATGACAATTTAATTAATCATGACATTAAGTAATCAGCCTAACAATTGCTTCTGTTGCCAGAAACTTATTCACAAAGTCACCTGAAAAGGTTAATGATAATGTTGTAGCAAATATTGAATTTACAGCTGCTTGCATTTTCCCTCATGCCCAAGATGGCATCAGGACAGCTGGCTGGCTGTATTATTACATTTGGATCAGGAGAATGCATGAACAAACCTGCGTGGTGCAGTATAAGTAGCATGTAATGCTGGGATAAGTTTTCACCAATGCAGTCACATCTTACACTATAAAGTTAAAACATTGATGACAATCTTCCTGCTGGACTTAATTTTTCAGTCATTACACTTCTAAGTGCACATTTAACATATGATATTCTAATCAAGCAGTAGGCTAGAGTAAATTAATTATCTTAATCTGTTAAACTGTTTAGATTTTAACCCAAATTTCCTGTTAAGATTTTTCCGTGTTATTGGATTTGGGCCCCAAATCCGTGGTATCCAAAAACGCAACTTTAATTCCGAGAATTTCTACTTTACTCAGAAAAGTTGGCCGGAATTCTCCCAAACAAATTCTAAGTGTCGAACTCACGTGAAAACTGGAATAACTCATGCTGGTTTTTTCAGAGTTCTTCAGAGAAGAACTCCCACAATCTGTGCACTGCAGAGATCACCAGTCTGAATATAATTAAAAACTAGGGGGTGGGGCCTAATCCCGCTGGAGAGGCTGAAATCAGCGTGCTAAGCAGGCCGCTGCGCATGCGCCAATCTATCAGTGCTGAGATTGGAGCAGTGGTCCCACACTGACAGCCTCCTGATTGCAGGCCAGCCTCACGACCCTCGCATTGCTGGCCCTCCATCCCCCCACGGGCCAATCGCTGGCACCCCGACCATTCCCAGGCCCAGCCCCGAACCTCGCCCCCCCAGATCTCCAGCCCCCCCCGACAGTTAACCCTCCTCCTCGTGGTGCCTACCCCCCTAGCCAGCTAACCCCAACCCTTCTCCCCCACCCCCCACAGCCCATCCCGATCACTGGCCTCACTCCCTCTCCCCCCCCCCCCACCGATCCCGACTGCAGAGTGTCAGCAGGACCCCCCACCACCCTCACCGATCGCCCCCTAGGCCCTGCCCCTCATTAGGCCCCACCCCCTTGGCACTGCCCCATGCCCGATGGGAATTGCCAAGCTGCCCCTTGGGCACTGGCACTTTGCTCCTTGGGCAGCATTGGGGGCACAGGTTGGCACGGTCATGGTGCCAATGCCCAGGGGGCACCTTCCCACCTCCCAAATCTCTGGGGAGCCCCAATTGCCCCCCCTTCACTCAGGCCACTAGTTCCCTGAGAGTGGGGAGCTACTGTAAACCCCACTGGAGTGAAATACTGTGGCAGGGTGGGAAATGCAAGCAGGTCCAGAGCCTTCAGTTTGGGCCTGCTAATTGTATTTAAATCAGATGCAAAATTATATTTAAATTACAGCGTGGAGCAGACGCCACCGGACATCTGGTGCTGGGAGATGCTATCGTGGCAGGAACGCATGCGCAAATCCCACACATCACCCGCGCGAGATTCTTCCGGCCTGTTGCACTAGAAAATTAGCATAGCGGTTTGGGAGAATCGCCCCCATTAACATTGATCTGTTCCTTCTCATTCATGTACTTGCCATCATAAACCTCTCCAATTAGAACAACGTTTGTAAAGGACAGTTAAATACGTCCTGGGCATCATTCTCATATGATTCCACAAACTGAACAGCCCAGAAATAATGGGACATATTCACTTGCACTGAAACTCAGAACATAAATCAAGAGTATCAAGTACAAGTGCAATAAGGCGAGTTGTAACCTGTAACAAGGTTCAGATCAAGGACTCCAATGGAGCCCAGGGTATTAAGTACCCACGAGACCTGCCTACAAAATACATTTCATTGGTCTAACATTAACTGTTTTTACAGTAATCTGAGATTTTATAAAGTTTGGGAGCGTCTAACGAATAGAATACAATCTTAAATGCTTCATAGTTGCCCGACGTAGCTGGAAAATGGGTGTATCTGAGCTGGTGCATGCATTGCAGATGTAACTGGTGTAGGATGCAGTGAGAAATTAAACTTGGGTCCTTATCATTGTGAGAATGTAAACAATCAGAAGATGTCACACATGCCAATGCTACAAGTGAAACACCAGTGTAAACACAGGCTGTGAAATTTAACAATTCCTGAAAATGGGTATGGACATAAAGATGCACAATTAACACATGCCGATTGTATATGATGCAGGCAGCACACAAAGTCTGTGCTAACTGATAATTTAAATCAGTGCTTCCCAAACTTTTTTCACTGGGCCACACTTTCGGAATAAAAATTTGCTTGCGCCACACCAAATTTTTTATTGATGAGAAATACATTCAAAAACAAAAAAAAACAACTCCTAGCAGTGTTTGATTCATAACATAGAACACAACTACTTTATAATATGATCATGGGACATCCAGAAAGTATAAAACAATGCATCACTTGATGCTCTTGCTCTCACTTTGGAAAAATATCTATCCATGTTTAAATGTTTCTTTGATTGTCCTTGAATCTTCCCGCCACACTTGCCATCCTCTCTCGCCACACCAGTGTGGCGCGCCGCACCCTTTGGGAACCACTGATTTAAATGATAGTGCTGGTAGTAAGCTACTAACTGTGCAGTGAGTGGCTGTACATCTGAGCTGGGCTACAAAATTGCGAGATGCTAGCACTAGTTAAAGCCAGTTTGAACCTCTTAAAAGAGAGGTGCATTCCGACAAAAGCTGGTGCTGGAAATCAATCTGAAAGGATTGACATCGGAAATACACCTGAACAGCGTAAAATGGCAAAGAGCGTGATCAAAAATGTTTCTGATTCCGTTCTGGAGGCCTTGGTGCAGGAGATGGAGAGAAGGAGCAATGTTTCTATCTAGAGCGAACCTGGGGGCAGAGGACCTGGATACAGGGGTCACAAGAAGTTCAATGACTGCAAACAAGTGGCCAAGGTCAGTGAACATGTCTTTAAATGCCACAACTTACTAACTGGATCACAACTTCCACAAGTCTCACACACTGTTCAATACACCTCATCTACATCACCCATCAATCAAAAATCATGGCGTGACCTTACTGGCCATTCACGCAATGCTCCCACTGCAGCGAGGTCAGAGAATTTGGCGTCCAGCCAAATATCCGTTCACTGCAGCGGGAGGGAAAATCCCACTAGGTGAATGACTGTAACATTCCAGCCCATGACTTCTAACAGTATTGCTGTAAGTCTCACATTAATATCTCACAACCTTCATACAATGCCAGGGTTAAGTGTGTCACTCACTCACCCTCACCCACTGTGAGTGGGTGCATGTGTATATATCGATGTGGGATGGAGAGAGGGAGGGAGCATCCTGAATCTGGGAGTAGGAATCACTCATTCTCTCACTGTCACACATGAGCACACACTTTAACTGCCACATACTCACCATGTCCTCCAGCCATTTCTCTCCTCCCCCCCCCCCCCCCCCCCAAGTCCATCGCAACTTCCACCAACATTTCTCCCTCCCAAAGCAAGCTGCCATTTTCCCTTTTTTGCCTTCCTGGGGTCTGGCCCCGCCTCCTCCAGCGCCCTTGCAGTAAATTAAAGTAGAGGCTGTCTGAGGCCTCCCAAGGTCCAGCCCAATTAGATTAGATCATTTCTACCTCCAGCCCCACTGCAGGTTCTTACCTGCTGCTCATTGCTCCCCACAGTAAAAATGAAAACTAAAACTTACCTGGCAACTTACTATGTGTTGCTTGCCCAATCACAAGCTGGATCTCCCCTGCATTGGCTGCTAATAGGCCAACTGGTAAGCCTACCAACAGCCAAAGCATGGAGAAACCAAGCTGTTATTGGACAATCAGGCCCGCAGCATTTTTCAAAAGTCACCCCAAGAACATCGCAACGGCCGACTCCAACAATAGTTTGCCAGATCCAAATGACTCGCTGACCACATCTGGCCCGCTGACCAGAGGTTGGACAATCCTGCTTTAACACCCTCTTAATTCAATATTGAGCTGAAAAATTTCAGATTGTGATCTCTGCCCCATTTTGTTTTTGGATGACAACTATTGGTGATTATTCTGTTTTTTTTATTTATACCATCTTAGGACCCATCTTTTGTTTCTATAATTGCCCCATTGTGATCTCTTTCTGCTTTGCACCATCATATTCTTGTCATTTAATCTTTCCTACTTTCCACTGTATTGCAGACTTTCCCTTTTGCTCTTCAACTTCTCTTCCCTTTTCGCTGCCTCTATACTTGCTTAAAATCTATTATTGTTGCAGTTCTGACAAAAGGTCATCAACTTGAAATGTAGAGCTGAATTTTACCAGCCCTTTCAAGATGGTCTGGGAAAGAGAAGACCTCATGAAATAATGTGAGAAGGCAATGGGAAGGAAGCCTGTGGCCTTTCTGTCACCACAGGATTGTCCCAAAAGTCGGAATGGCAGCAGTGAAGCTGCCAGCTGACACAGGCCAGGCTGCCAATTAATAATAATGAAGTGTCTAATTAATGGCCAATTACTGTTGCTGTCAGCATGTTATTGATGTCAGGATGGACCCCCATTGCGAGGGGAGGTCATCAGGTAAAACATAGCAGGCTCCCAGTCACTTCCCAGGGCTGGAGTCCTCCCTTTCTGACTATTCTATGGCTCACACAGCACCCTCCCCCCTCCCCGCCCAAAGGTAGCAATTGCCCCTGCAGCTTGGATGCTGCCACTGGAGGGTCCAATCCTCCAACTGTTAGGGCCTGCCTGTCTGGCCAAGTGCATTACGGAAATTCCTGCCTGCCCTTTGAGGGCTCCCCAACATGGAGGCCTCAACAACAGCCAACTCTAATGGTAGCGCTGTTAAATCAGCTCTTTGATTGATCCTGCAGCTCTGAGAGGCAGGCAGACATCCTTAATTTGTACGGGTAGGCCTGGCAACCGGTCTTCTTCATTGGCTGCTACCTGTGGTCCGGCTTTCAGTCCTGACGATGGGACTTCACTCATGTCAATAAACATTGACTTACAACTCCGTTTCTCAATTGACAGATACTACCTGACCTGCTGAGTATTTCCAGCATTCTCTGTTCCTATCTGTTTTTGAAGTCAGGACAAAGTTTTACAATACTAGGCGCACTGCTTCCTATACATGTCAGCAAATTTAAACAACTCTGGAAATCGTTAGACACTTCCAGAATTGCACTGAAAGTCAGTATAAATCAATCAGCAGCAAGCTAAAAGCAGCTGATGATGTCTTTAATGAGCTTGCGCACACCAGTGGGAGAGAGGCTGCAGCCGGAGTGACATTCAGCCAGAGTGAGGGTATCAGCAATTTGGAGCTGAGTGGGAATTCTGTGCTGAGGGGAAAGAGCTGCTCACCTTTGGGAGGAGCAGAGAAGTGGATCTGCGAGGGAGACTCAAGGACAAGTGAGAAGTAGAAAGAAATCAAACCGTGCCATCACAGCCAGCAGGTAAGAGATTGGCTGGTGACTGGTAAGTAGTCTTTCTTTTCTTTATTCTTCTTTTTTCTGTTGGCATAGTAGTTGTTGTTGTTAAGCTAATTTAACGGTTAAGCCATGGCAGGAGATCCCAGACCCATGTCATGCTCCTCTTGTGCGATGTGGGAATTCAGGGACACTTCTGCTGTCCCTGGCTCCTTCACGTGCGGTAAGTGTGTCCAGCTGTAGTTCCTGTTAGACCGCTTGACGGCTCTGGAGCTGCTGATGGATTCGCTTTGGAGCATCCGCGATGCTGAGGAAGTCGTGAAAAGAACATTCAGTGAGGTGGTCACACCGCAGATAACAATTACTGTGGGAGATAGGGAATGGGCGACCACCACACAGAGGAAGAGTAGGCAGGCAGTGCAGGGGTCCCTTGCGGTCATCTCCCTCCAAAACAGATATATCGTTTTGGATATTGTTGTAGGAGATGGCTCACCTGAGGAAGGTGGCAGCAGCCAGGTTCATAGCGCCATGGCTGGCTCTGCTGCACAGGAGGGCAGGAAAAAGAATAGTAAGAAGTCTCACAACACCAGGTTAAAGTCCAACAGGTTTATTTGGTAGCAAATACCGTAAGCTTTCGGAGCACAGCTCCTTCGTCAGATGGGGTGGATATCTGTTCTCCAACAGTGCACAGACACAGAAATCAAGTTACAGAATACTAATTAGAATGCAAATCTCTACAGCCAGCCAGGTCTTAAAGGTACAGATAATGTGGGTGGAGGGAGCATTCAACACAGGTTAAAGAGATGTGTATTGTCTCCAGACAGAACAGCTAGTGAGATTCTACAAGCCCAGGAGGCAAGCTGTGGGGGTTACTGATAATGTGACATAAATCCAACATCCCGGTTTAGGCCGTCCTCATGTGTGCGGAACTTGGCTATCAGTTTCTGCTCAGTGACTCTGCGCTGTCGTGTGTCGTAAAGGCCGCCTTGGAGAACGCTTACCTGAAGATCCAAGGCTGAATGCCCGTGACTGCCTTGGATCTGCCTTCAGCCTTGGATCTTCAGGTAAGCGTTCTCCAAGGCGGCCTTCACGACACACGACAGCGCAGAGTCGCTGAGCAGAAACTGATAGCCAAGTTCCGCACACATGAGGACGGCCTAAACCGGGATGTTGGATTTATGTCACATTATCAGTAACCCCCACAGCTTGCCTCCTGGGCTTGTAGAATCTCACTAGCTGCTCTGTCTGGAGACAATACACATCTCTTTAACCTGTGTTGAATGCTCCCTCCACCCACATTATCTGTACCTTTAAGACCTGGCTGGCTGTAGAGATTTGCATTCTAATTAGTATTCTGTAAATTGATTTCTGTGTCTGTGCACTGTTGGAGAACAGATATCCACCCCATCTGACGAAGGAGCTGTGCTCCGAAAGCTTATGGTATTTGCTACCAAATAAACCTGTTGGACTTTAACCTGGTGTTGAGAGACTTCTTACTGTGCTTACCCCAGTCCAACGCCGGCATCTCTACATCAGGAAAAAGAATGGCAGAGCTATAGTGATAGGGGACTCAATTGTAAGGGGAATAGACAGGCATTTCTGCAGATGCAAACGATACTCCAGGATGGTATGTTGCCTCCCTGGTACAAAGGTCAAGGATGTCTCAGAGTGGCTGCAGGGCATTCTGGAGGGGGACGGTGAATAGTCAGCTGTCGTGATGCATATAGGCACCAACGATCTAGGTTAAAAAAAGGGATGACGTCCTCCAAGCTGAATTTAGGGAGTTAGGAGTTAAACTAAAAAGTACAATCTCAAAGGTAGTAATCTCAGGATTGCTACCACTGCCACATGCTAGTCAGAGTAGGAATGCCAGGATAGCTAAGATGAATATGTGGCTTGAGGGGTGGTGCAAGAGGGAGGGATTCAAACTCCTGAGGGAGGTGGGACCAGTACAAATTGGACGGTCTGCACCTGGGCAGGACTGGAACCAATGTCCTAGGGGGAGTGTTTGTTAGTGCTGTTGGGGAGGGTTTAAACTAATACAGCCGGGGGATGGGAACCTATGCAAGAAGTCAGTGGGGACAGAAACAAAAGGCAGTAAGGGGAAAAGTGGAAAGAGGAGGAACCAAAGACAAATCAAAATGGGCCACATTACATTATAATTCTAAGAGGGCAATATATGCCACAAAAACAAGCCTGAAGGCTGTGTCTCAATGCGAGGAGCATTTGTAATAAAGGTGGATGAATTAACTGCACAGTCATTAACGGATATGATATAATTGGGATCATGGAGACCGGGCCCCAGGGTGGTCAGAGATGGGAACTCAACATTCAGGGGTATTCAATATTCAGGAAAGATAGACAGAAAGGAAAGGAGGTGAGGTAGCATTGCTCGTTTAAGAGGAGATTAATGCAATAGTAAGGAAGGATATTAGCCTGGACAATGTGGTGACTTGGACAGACTAGCTGAATGGGCAAATACAACATAATGTGGATAAATGTGAGGTTATACATTTTGGTGGCAAAAACAGGAAGGAAGATTATCTGAATGGTGGCAGTTTAGGAAAATGGGAAGTGCAACATGACCTGAGTGTCATGGTGGAACAGTCGCTGGCATACAGGTTTAGCAGGCAGTGAGGAAAAGTGTGTAGAATACTGTGTGCCAAAGAAGCAAATCCGTGTGTTCTCCAACCGAAAACCATGGGTGAACAGGGATATCCGCTGCTTGCTGAAGTCCAGGTCTGAGACGTTCAAGTCAGGCAACACTGACCTATACAAGAAAGCCAGATACGATCTGAGAAGATCCATCAAAGATGCCAAAAGACAGTACCAGACCAAGCTAGAGTCCCAGGCTAGCCACACCAACCCACGCTGACTATGGCAAGGTCTGCAAGACATAACAGGCTACAAGATGAAGGTATGTAAAATCAATGGCTCCAACGCACCCCTCCCTGATGAGCTCAATGCATTCTACGCCCGTTTTGAGCAAGACGTCAGCAAGAGCATGCCCTCCACCCTGGATGAATCTGTATCTGGGGTCATCATTGCAGATGTCAGAGCAGCTTTCTTGAAGGTCAACCCACGGAAAGCGACTAGCCCGGTTGGGGTGCCCTGACGAGCCCTCAGATCCTGCGCGGATCAGCTGGCGGAGGTATTCACAGACATCTTCAATCTCTCTTTACAACAATCTGAGGCCCCTATCTGCTTCAAGAAGAAGACCATCATTCCGGTAACTAAGAAAAACCAAGCAACGTGACTGAATGACAATCGGCCGGTGGCTCTGACATCCATCATTATGAAGTGCTTCGAAAGGCTAGTCATGGCACGAATCAATTCCAGCCTCCTGGACTACCTGGATCCGCTACAGTTTGCCTACCGCCGCAACAGGTCCACAGCAGACACCATCTCCCTGGCCCTGCACTCAACCCTGGAACACCTAGATAACAAGGACACCTATGTCAGACTCCTATTTGTTGACTATAGCTCAGCCTTCAACACTATTATTCCCACAAAACTCATCTCCAAACTCCGTGGCCTGGGCCTCGGCACCTCCCTCTGTGACTGGATCCTGAACTTCCTAACTCACAGACCACAATCAGTAAGGATAGGCAACAACACCCCCTCTACGATCATCCTCAACACTGGTGTCCCACAAGGCTGCGTTCTCAGCCCCCTACTTTACTCCTTATACACCTATGACTGTGTGGCCAAATTCCTCTCCAATTCGATTTACAAGTTTGCTGATGACACCATCATAGTGGGTCAGATCTCAAACAATGATGAGACAGAGTACAGGATTGAGATAGAGAATCTGGTGAACTGGTGCGGCGACAATAATCTCTCCCTCAATGTCAACAAAATGAAGGAGATTGTCATCGACTTCAGAAAGCGTAAAGGAGAACATGCCCCTGTCTACATCCACAGGGACGAAGTAGAAAGGGTCGAGAGCTTCAAGTTTTCAGGTGCCCAGATCATCAATAACCTGTCCTGGTTCCCCCATGCCGACACTATGGTTAAGAAAGCCCACCAACGCCTCAATTTCTCAGAAGACTAAGGAAATTTGGCATGTCAGCTACAACTCTCACCAATTTTTACAGATGCACCGTAGAAAGCATTCTTTCTGGTTGTATCACAGCTTGGTACAGCTCCTGCTCTGCCCAAGACTGCAAGAAACTACAAAAGGTCATGAATGTAGCCCAGTCCATCACGCAAACTAGCCTCCCATCCATTAACTCTGTTTACACTTCCCACTGCCTTGGCAAAGCAGCCAGCATAATTAAGGACCCCACACATTCTCTCTTCCACCTTCTTCCGTCGGGAAAAAGATACAAAAGTCTGAGGTCACGTACCAATCGATTCAAGAACAGCTTCTTCCCTACTGCTGTCAGACTTCTGAATGGACTTACCTTGCATTAAGTTGATCTTTCTCTACACCCTAACTATGACTATAATAGTACGTTCTGCACTCTCATTTCCTTCTCTATGGACAGTATGTTTTGTCTGTACAGCATGCAAGAAACAATACTTTTCACTATGTTAATACATGTGACAATAATAAATCAAATCAAAGATAATGGGATGTTGGCCTTCATAGCAAGAGAATTTGAGTATTGGAGTAAGGATGTCTTGCTGCAGTTATACAGGGCCTTGGTGAGGCCATACTTTGAATATTGTGTGTAGTTTGGTCTCCTAGTCTGAGGAAGGACATTCTTGCTATTGAGGGAATCCAGCGAAGGTTCACCAGACTGATTCCTGGAATGGCAGGACTGACATATGAAGAGAGACGGGATCGACAGGCTTGTACTCACTAGAATTTAGAAGAATGAGAGGGGATCTCATAGAAACATATAAAATTCTGATGGGACAAGACAGGCTAGATGCGGGAAGAATGTTCCCAATATTGGAGATGTGCAGAACTAGGGGTCACAGTCTAAGAAAAAGGGATAAGCCATTCAGGACTGAGATGAGGAAGAACTTCTTCACTCAGTTGTGAACCTGTGGAATTCTCTATCACAGAAAGCTGTTGGGATCAGTTTGTTAGATCTGTTCAAGAGGGAGCTGGATGTGGCCCTTGTGGCTAAAGGGATCAAGGAGGATGGAGAGAAAGCAGGAGTGGGAGATTGAAAGTACATGATCAACCATGATCATATTGAAGGGCCGAATGGCCTACTCCTGCACCTATTTTATTTTTTTCTATGTTTAGTGCTGGTAGGGCTCTGTCTTGCTGCCACTCAGGTTCTCCTGTGTTGGAAAGGGCATTAGCTAGAATATTCACCTATATAATGACAGCTATGGCATCAGGCCAGTGTTACACAACGACTGACATCATAATTTGCCTACTCTGCAAAATACCTGTCCACACACCTTGCACATGGTAACACACTCAGCAGAATACCATCAAGTGCATACACCCACATGCCATTTTTGGGGTACAACAGCAGTCATAGCACCAAATACCTATGCTAAGAAGTTCAATTTCATCACCATAGAATCATAAAATATTACAGTGAAGATGAAGGATATTCAGTGCAGCAAGTCTGAACCAGCTTTTTCAAAGAGCAATCCAGTTAGTTACATGCCTCTGCTCTTCCCCCACATTGCTACCTTTTTTTCCTGCTAATTCCTTTTCAAAAGCCACTAATGGATTTATATCCACCATTCTATCAGAGAGTGCACTTCAAATCCTGACCGCTTATTGCATAAAAAGGCATTCTCTCACATCATTTCTGGTTCTTTTACCAATTGTCTTAAATCTGTGACTTTGATCATCAAGCCAAGGAAAGAAACACAATTTATTTTAACACTACTATGAATTTTCTCTAGGATTGCTCTAAGCACTGACTGGAATCATTTGCCCTTCCCAGGCGCAGATTTGGTGGTAATGGGGAGGTGGGGGGGGAGAAGGGTGGGAACTTTCCAACAGGTGAAAGGATGAAGGGTGGGGTCTCTCCACCTTCTCGATCTGCTGCCAATTGAGACCCTGAAGTGACCAATTAATGCCCATGTAAGGGCCTTACTCCGTCTTCACTGTGATTAACCCAGCAGTGAGCTGGCCAAGCGGGAAGTAGGACAAGCAAACCCATCCAATGCTGCCCATGGGCATCTGGAGGAAGGGAGGGATAGTCCCCCTAACTCTCCTTCCTGTTCCCCTGTGATCTCTACTGGGTCACTCCCTTCACCTCCATCACTCATCTGTGGCCAATAAAGCAGTGATCATCGTAAGCGTACTATAGTAATGGCAGCAGCAATAGCCTTTTTGACTTGATTTTGATTTGATTTATTATTGTCACATTTATTAGTATACAGTGAAAAGTATTGTTTCTTTAATGCTATACAGACAAGGCATATTGTTCATAGAGAAGGAAAGGAGAGAGTGCTGAATGTAGTGTTACAGTCATAGCTAGGGTGTAGAGAAAAATCAACTTAGTATGAAGTAGGTCCACCCAAAAGTCTGATGGCAGCAAGGAAGAAGCAGTTCTTGAGTCAGTTGGTACATAACCTCAGACTTTTGTATCTTTTTCCCAACAGAAGAAGGTGGAAGAGATTATATCCGGGGTGCGTGGGGTCCTTAATTCTGCTTGCTGCTTTTCCAAGGCAGCGGGAAGTGTAGACAGAGTCAATGGATGGGAGGCTGGTTTGCATGATGGACTGGGCTTCATTCATGATCCTTTGTAGTTCCTTGGCATCTAGGGCAGAGCAGGAACCATACCAAGCTGTGATACAACCAGAAAGAATGATTTCTATGGTGCATCTGTAAAGGTTGGAGAGAGTCGTCGCATGCCAAATTTCCTTAATCTTCTGAGAAAGTAGAGACATTGGCGGGTTTTCTTAACTATAATGTTTGCATGGGGGGGGACCAGGACAGGTTGTTGGTGATCTGGATATCTAAAAACTTGAAGCTCTCAACCATTTCTACTTGGTCCCCATTGTTGTAGACAGGGGCTTGTTCTCCACTACGCTTCCTGAAGTCGATGACTATCTCCTTCATTTTGTTGACATTGAGGGAGAGATTAATGTCATCGCACCAATTCACCAGAATCTCTATCGCATTCTTGTACTCCATCTTGTGATTGTTTGACATCCAACACACTACGATGGTGTCATCAGCAAACTTGAAAATTGAGTTGGAGGGGAATTTGGCCACACAGTCATTGGTGTATAACACAGCCTAGTGGGACACCGGTGTTGAGGATGATCATGGAGGAGGTGTTGTTGCCTATCCTTACTAATTGTGGCCAATGAGTTAGGAAGTTCAGGACCCAGTCACAGAGGGAGGAACCGAGCCCCAGGCCAGAGTTTGGAGATGAGTTTCATAGGAATAATGGTGTTGAAGGCTGAGCTGTAGACAATAAATTGACTACAGCCTCCCCGCTGGCGTGCGGCTGTTCAATAGATCTGCTGGCTTCTGACTGGCAAATGGGATCTTTGCTTCTAGGATTCTTGATCCCGGGGAAGGCCCACCGCAGGCTTGTCAAACACCTGAGTGGCACAGGATGTGGTAAACATTTCTGGAGAGTGGCGACACTCGGTTCTCACCAGTTCTCCAGCCTGCAGCCAAGAACCCCGTCACATCCATAAAACGTCTTGGAGATTAATCTTCAATTGTTGGAGACTCCAGGCCAACATGATGGACGGTTGGCAATGTGAATGCTATTTCAGTCCAATTTACTATACAAGTGAAGACAATTAATTTCACTAGAAATGGCATGTATGCCACTCCATCTGCACAAATTCTGACCAAATTCCAAATACTGTTGCATAAAATGAATATGGACAGGAGTTACTCATTCTGTGTTTACACTCAGACATTTTAAACAAGGGCAATTTGTCATGTATAGCTCAGGTATTTGGACCATAACCTGCACAGAGCCTCTGGTAATGAGAGAAGTTCATTGGGAACTGTTGACAGGACATTGGCCGTCTTAATTTTTCTGCCCCTTCACCCATTCCAACCTCTCTCCTTCCGAACTTTCCACTCTTCGCTCCCTTCGGTCCAACCCTGACATTGTCATCAAACCTGCCGACGAAGGGGGTGCTGTTGTCATCTGGCGTACTGACCTCTACCTCGCAGAGGCTGAGCACCAACTCAGATACTTCCTCCTACTTCCCCCTGGACCATGACCAAACTACTGAATATCAAGCCATTATCTCCAACACTGTCACCGACCTCATTTCCTCCGGATGCCTCCACTGCCGCCCCCCGCCGCTTCCAACCTCAGTGTCCCAACCTCGGACAGCCCGCTTCTACCTACTTCCCAAAATTGACAAAAAGGACTGTCCCGATAGGCCCATTGTCAGCATGCTCCTGCCCCACCGAACTGATTTCCTCTTATCTTGACTCCATCCTCACTCCTCTGGTCCATTCTCTCCCCACCTACATCCGGGATTCCTCTGATGCCCTGCGTCATATTGACAGCTTCCAGTTTGCAGGCCCTAACTGCCTCCTATTCACCATGGATGTGCAATCTCTCTACACCTCCATCCCACACCAGGGTGGCCTGAGAACTCTTCACTTCTTTCTTGAAAAGAGGCCTGAACAATTCACATCCACCACCACTCTCCTCCGCCTGGCTGAACTTGTTCTATCACCCAACAACATCTCCTTTAACTCATCCCACTTTCTCCAAATCAAAGGAGTGGCAATGGGGAGCCGCATGGGAAATGCCACGCTTGTTTTTTTTAATGGGGGATGTGGAACATTCCTTGTTCCAGGCCTACACGGGTCCCCTCCCATAACTCCTTTACCGGTACATCGATGACTATTTTGGTGCCACTTCATGCTCTGTCCAGACCTTGAAAAATTCATCAACTTCACTTCCAGTTTCCACCCCTCCATTGCCTTCACCTGGTCCATCTCAGACACTTCCCTTCCTTGACCAGGATGTTGCCTGGTATGGAGGGTCTTAGCTATGAGGAGAGATTGGGTAAACTGGGGTTGTTCTCCCTGGAAAGACGGAGAATGAGGGGAGATCTAATAGAGGTGTACAAGATTATGAAGGGGATAGATAGGGTGAACGGTGGGAAGCTTTTTCCCAGATCAGAAGTGACGTTCACGAGGGGTCACGGGCTCAAGGTGAGAGGGGCAAAGTATAACTCAGATATTAGAGGGATGTTTTTTTACACAAAGGGTGGTGGGGGCCTGGAATGCGCTGCCAAGTAGGGTGGTGGAGGCAGGCACGCTGACATCGTTTAAGACTTACCTGGATAGTCACATGAGCAGCCTGGGAATGGAGGGATACAAACGATTGGTCTAGTTGGACCAAGGAGCGGCACAGGCTTGGAGGGCCGAAGGGCCTGTTTCCTGTGCTGTACTGTTCTTTGTTCTCTTTGTTCTTTGTTCGACCTTTCTGTCTCCATTTCCGGCAACAGACTATCTACCAATATCCATTACAAGCCCACTGACTCCCACAGCTATCTGGACTACAGCTTTTCACACCCTACATCCTGTAAGGACTCCATCCCTTTTTCTCAGCTCCTTCGCCTCTGTCCATTTGTTCCGATGATGCCACTTTCCAAAGTGGTGCTTCTAATATGTGCTCCTTTTTCCTCAACTGTGGATTCCCACCTACAGTTGTCGACAGGGCCCTCAACAGCATGCAGTCCATGTCCCGTGCCACAATCCTTACCCCCTCCCCTCCCTCCCAGAACAAGGATAGAGTCCCGCTTGTTCTCAGATTTCATCCCACCAGCCTCCACATGCAAAACATAATCCTCTGCCATTTTTGCCACCTCCAGCGTGATGCCACCACCAAACACATTTTCCCTTCACTCCCTTTGTCAGCATCGCGCAGAGACTGTTCCCTCTGGGATAACCTGGTCCACTCCTCCACTATACCCAACACCTCTCCCATCACACATGGCAGAAGGTGTAACACCTGTCCCTTCACCTCTTCCATGCTCACCATCCAAGGTCCAAAACACTCATTCCAGGTTAAGCAGCGTTTCACTTGCACCTCTTTCAATTTGGTCTATTGCATTCGCTGCTCCCAATGTGGTCTCCTCTATATCAGAGAGGCCAAACATACACTGGGTAATCGCTCCGCTGAGCACCTTTGGTCTGTGCGCAATCAGGACCCCGACGTTCCCGTTGCTTGCCATTTTAATACACGATCCTGTTCCCATGCCCACATGTCTGTCCTTGGCCTGCTGCAATGTTCCAGTGAAGCTCAACACAAACTGGAGGAACAGCATCTCATCTTCCGGCTAGGCACTTTACAGCCTTCCGGTCTCAACATGGAATTCAACAACTTCAGATGATTAGCTCCACCCCACCTCGACCCCTTTGTTTTCATTTTATTTAATATTTTACTGTTCTCTACCTTTTATTTCTTTATTGTCTTCATTTTTCTTCCCCCTCACTCTTTCCCCCACTTTATCCCCATTCTTTACCTTTTTCCCCTTTTGTTTCCCTTCTCCCCCTTTTTCTAAATTTTATCTCTCTCCCACCCATTCCCCTCCCCTCCCTCTACATCTTCATCTGTCACAGTTTACCCTCTGATTTCAGCTTCTCTGCCGCTTGGCCATTCACACCCTTTATTCTCTCTGTGGACTGCCATTAGCAGTCTTTTCCCCTGGTTTCTGTGGCTATGACTTATCTTTCATTCCCTCACCCTACAGTATAAATACCTCCCACTTCCAATACATTTTAGCTTTGACAAAGGGTCATCTGGACTTGAAACGTCAGCTCTTTTCTCTCCTTACAGATGCTGCTGGACCTGCTGAGATTTTCCAGCATTTTCTCTTTTGGAATCACAAAACTTTGCTCTTTAGCACCAGTGTTTTAATGTGATAACTGCCTATATGCCTTCAAAATGTAATCCATGCTGTGGGTTCACACCACTGCTCTTTTCCTGACTCCGGTCTCAACATCGGGTTCTACAATTTCAGATGATTAGCTCCACCCCACCTGAATTTGGTGACAGCATTAGTGTGCATACAGCCTGAATCCATCAGAATAAGAAGGTTAAGATGTCAGTCAGCGTGCAACATTGTATTAATGCCAGTACTATTTTAGAGCTGACCACTTTAACTACCATCCTCTCTTAACATCACATACCTGAACATGCAATCAGCACAAGAAGGACCTGCACCCTTACTATTAGGAGGAATCAGCAACTTCCAGGTTAGTTGGTAGTTGATATTTATGGGCTCTTGCTGTGACTATAGAAGTATTTAATGCTTGTCAGAATTGTCTAAAATTGCTAAAGTCTGGCAGTGGTATGGCACAAACCTATCATGCCTTCAATGATTGTGCTCAAACCAGATCTTTCCAGACATGGGTGCAGAACTTTGCATCCCCCATAGACAACAGCATGACTGAGTGAATGAGACAGGCAACAGGGGATAATCTGTTGGGAGAGGGAAAAGGAGATTAAGAAGAGCTTTCATCAGGAGGACTATCTGTTCAATGTGTGCAGGGTGTAATTCTCCTAGCTGAACCTCAACAAGGAACAATCTGTTAGACTTCAGTAAAGATGTCCTCACTAAAATCTGGGAGAGAGAAATAGATGCATGAAAGACCACAATCAGAGGAATGGAGAACTCAAAAGAAGATTCAAGGTGGAATGGTTATGGAGGTACAGGCCGGAATTCTCCAATATCATACGTCCCACCGCCAGCAAGAATAGAGAATTTGGCGCTCAGCCAAATGTCTATTCACAACAGCGTGACCAGAGAATCCAAGACACGTATGAGGTCAGAGAACTCCGGCATTAATGTGATCAAATCATGCAAGGATGTAACAGGGAAAGATTTTCAATTTAACATCACGGGGAAAAGGAACGAGTGTAGGTCAGTCAGATCAAGGGTGATGAGTAAGTGGGACTTAGGCCGGGACTTTCCGGCCCCATCATGGTAGGACCCGTCGCTGGAGATTCGGCAGCAACAGCAAAAGTCCACTGACCTTCAGCCGGACTGAACGATAACATTGCAGGACAGGAAACACTTAATAGAAAAGCAAAATACTTTGAAATCTGAAATAAAAACAAAGATGCTTCAAATACTCAGCTGGTCATCGCGCAGTGAGACAGTGACCTTAAGAGCAACTGGCAGTGAATGCCCTCCCAGACCATGCAATGTGAGATCCTCATGGAGAATGCGTCAAATATGAATTACCACACCCCCAGAGAAGCAAAGGCATCCGCAGTACTGTCTTTAGCCCATTTCCATGTATAAGCTGCGTCTTCTATAGCCCCTTGGTCAGGCAAAACATTTTTGTGAATTTTGTCCTTCCTCATCTTCATCTGGGTCTTGCTGGAGCCCTGCTGGCTCTTGGTTCTCAGGGTGTAGGCCTTCCCTGAGCTGTGCCAATCAGTGATGGGCCCTTCTCATTTGTATCAAAACTATCATCAAGGCAGAATTGCCTGCAGCCCAGATTCTCCACTCCTCCTTGCATCTGTTACTGAATAGATATGAGACATATATATTTGCACCTTCCCTTGAATGCGCTCCCTCCATCTCCAAGCCAGGAAGCCAGTGTGAAGCCCTTGGCCTGCCCTCAGTCTAGACATGGCATCTAAAGTCATCGCTGTGTGTTCTGCTCTGTAAACCATAAATATTAAATTAATTAAAGTTTACTACTCATGTAGCTTCTCTTCAGCAGCCGTGGCCCTTGATTGTTTGATCCTCCTCCCATTTTTACATGCCTCAATAAGGAACAGATCGTCAATCACACCAACTCAAATGCAGCCCCCAAAATAAATGGATTTTTGCATGAATGCACAACATTTGTAAAGAGGTAATACCCCCTCAATGTGCATTTGACTGTCAAAAGCAGTATTCAGCTCACCCTTGGTGTGAGAAAATAATTAACAGGGTGCTTCTTCAATCGGCCAAGACAGTAATCGTGAATTGTCCTACATGCCTTCAGACCCATATCATTTTTTTTCAAGCTCGCTTTTCAAATGTGTCATTACTCAGTAAAGGCAAAGATGATGCTCCTCACCTTTGTGGGTGCAACCAATACGTTCCAACCTCACCCATCACCCACCATATTCTTCCCTTCCTCCTCTACAGTGACCGCCTCCTAATTCTCATTCCTCCTGTTACTATTACGAGTTACACTTGACCATATCATTATTCACATGGATATTCCTGCTCCCCCCTATTGTTCCCATCATCATTAATGTTCCCAAGCCTTTTGCTGATTTGATCCCTCACCTTCTTGAGGCCACCTACACTTTTACTTTCTGGGACCCACCGCACGATTTCAGTGAAGAGTGCAGGAGTAACACCAAGCATACCTAAAAATGAGGCGTTAACCTTGTGAAGATACAACAGAGGACTACTTGCATGCAAAACATCATAAGTAGCAAGCGATAAACAGAGCTAAATCACCAACTAATTTGCAAGTAGTTGATGATCCCTTCAAGTAGTATGGGTGCAGGTTCTTCCTGCTGCTGATTGCATGTTCAGCTATGTGATGTTAAGAGAGGATGTTAGTTGAAGAGGTCAGCTCTAAAATGGCAGCACTGACATCAATACAATGTTACACACTGATTGACGTCTCAAACTTCTTATTCTGATGGATGCAGTCTGTATGCACACTAATACCCTCACCAAAATGGTCAGGAAAAGAGCAGAGGTTTGAACCCGCAGCCAACAGATCAGATCTAAGCTCTACACTCCTGTCACATCCGGTCATGAATGGTGATGGACAATTAAAAAACTCATTAGATAAGGAGGCTCCACAATTAACCCCTCCTCAATGATGGGGGAACCCACAACATCAGTGCAAAAGAAAAGGTTGAAGCATTTGTGACAATCTTTAGCCCGAAGTGCCAAGTGGATGATTTGATTTATTATTGTCACATGTATTAGCATACAGTGAAAAGTATTGTTTCTTGCACTATACTGACAAAGCATACCATTCAAAGAGAAGGAAATGAGAGTGTGCAGAATATAGTGTTACAGTCATAGCTAGGGTTTAGAGAAAGATCAACTTAATGCAAGGTAGGTTGATTCAAAAGTCTGATGGAAGCTGGGAAGAAGCTGTTCTTGAGTCAGTTGGTACGTGATCTCAGACTTTTGTATCTTTTTCCTGATAGAAGAAGGTGGAAGGGAGACTGTCCGGGAAGTGTGGGGTCCTTAATTATGTTGGCTGCATGGGGCATGTTCTCCTCCACGCTTCCTGAAGTCGATGACAATCTCCTTCATTTTGTTAACATTGAGGGAGTGATTACTGTCGCTGCACCAGTTCACCAGATTCTCTATCTCATTCCTGTACTCTGTCTCGTCATTGTTTGAGATCCGACCCACTACGGTGGTGTTGTCAACAAACTTGAAAATCGAGTTGGAGGGGAATTTGGCCACACAGTGATCCACCTCAGCCTCCTCCAGAGGTTTCCAGCATCAGCGATTTCAGTCTTTAGCCAATTCTATTCACTCCACATGACATCAAGAAATGGCTGAAGGATACTGCAAAAACTTTGCCCTGGTAATAGTACTGAAGACTTTTGCTCCAGAATTTGCCATGTCCCTAAGCCAAGCTGTTCCACTACAGCTACTGACATCTTCTTGGCAATGTGGAAAATTGACGGGGTATGTCCTGTATATAAAAAGCAGGACAAATCTAACGCAGCCAATTATTACCTCATCAGTTTAACTTTGATCATCAATAAAGTGATGGAAGGGATCATCAACAGTACTATCAAGCGCCACTTGCTTAGCCACAACCTGCTCACTGATGGTCAGTTTGAGTTCTGTCAGGGCCACTCAGCTTCTGACCTCTTTACAGTCTTAGTTCAAACATGGACCAAACAGTTGAACTCAAGAGGTGAGGTGAGAGTGGCTGACCTTGATATCGAGGCTGCATTTCACTGAGTGTGGCATCACAGAGCCCTAGCAAAACTGGAGTCAATGGGAAACATTTCAGTATTTAAAAGACACAAGTCAGGAATGTGATGGAATACTCTCCGCTTGCCAGAATGTGTGCAGATCCTACAATGCTCAAGAAGCTTGGAACCATCCAGGACAAAGCAGCTCACTTGATTGCCACCCCACCCATAAATATTCACTCCCTCCACCACTGATGCAAGGTGGTAGCAGTGTGTACCATCTACAAGAAGCACTGCAGGAAATCATCAAGGCCCCTTAGACAACACCTTCCAAAACCAGAACCACTATCATCTAGAAGGACAAGTTAGCAGATACATGGGGGCACCATTACCAAGACACATGGATGGCTATCGATCCTTGTTCATGTCCACCACCTGTCCTTACCTGGTAAAACCCAGGGAAGCCAATTATCCTACCAGAAAATCAAATTCAACATGTTCAGGCTTCAATAATCCCAATATCATACAGCTAAAACCACCAGCTATATGAACTGCTTAGACCCCTTACCATTAGGTCTGCACTCCACATCCTGCAACTCAACTTTGAGGGGCTAACTACTGCCAAGCGGCAACTAATCAGCACTCTTGCCCAGCAACACACAACTAAAGTGATCTGTACCTAAGAAACACACATCCCATCTGAAGCTGGGAGATATAAGATCAATGGCTTTGACCTGATGCATGGCTTTGCCATGCTGCCCATCCAAAGCATGGATGGGCCACATTTGTTCAATTGACCATGACAGATATAGCCTACCTCTCTTCCATTGCACACATTGATATAATCAAGATTGGAGCCTTGAAGATAGCAAATGTCTACAAGCCCCCTACACCAGCTAGGACAAACATGTTTCCCCCTGCCCTATCACACCCAGGTGTCTATATTGGAGAGTTCAACAGCCATCATGTAGATTGGGGCTACAATGAGGTTGATACTGATGGCACAAAATTTGCAAATTGGGCCATACAGAATGACCTCAATCTTATCCATTACCCAAACAGTTGAGAACTTTTCACTTGGAAAGATGAAAACATGACTACTCACCTAATCTTTGCTGGGTCAGCTCAACACATGACAACCTACTCCAACATCATGCCGCATCTTGCATAGCTTCCCACACAGCAAACACAGACCAACTCTGACCCACGTTGGCTTTCATCTGCCTGTCATCACCAGCTCAAAGAGGAAGTGGTGGAATCTATGCAAAGCCAACTGGGAAAAATACCATAAGGCATGGGAACAAAGTATGGTAATGATACTACCTTGCTGTATCCTCTTAGACCAGGCATACAGCTTCTTCTGCAAAGTCACCTACAAAACGTCCACCTAATCCATCCCACAGGGATATTGTACAGTGTACACTCCCTTGCCTTAAAGAGGAATGTGCTTCTCTACTTCAACACTACAAGGAAAGTGGTGACCCAAATGGAGCTGATCACTTTATGGAGTGCTTGGAGTCTGCCTGCTGAGCTCAATATGAAGAGACCAATGGTAAATTTTATGTGGTCAAGCCAGATCTAGGATTGATGAACAGATCAGATGTACATCAGATTAAATTTTTGTTTCTATCTTTCTGGCTTGAGAAAGTACAGATGGGGGAGCAACAGGGTAATAAATTTGCTAAGTCTTGTGCCTCTCTATCTCGGTAATCTCCTCCAGTCCTACAACACTCCAAGATATGTGTTCCTCCAATTCTGACCGAGCTTATTTTAATAACTCCACCATTCCTTCAGGTGTCAAAGCCCCGAAATTCTGGAATTTCTTTCTCAAACCTCTCTACCTTTATTTCCTCCTTTCAGACACTCCTTAAAACCTCAAATCAAATAATTAGTTACCTGCTCTACTACCTCCTCATGTGGCTAATGCCAAGCACCTTCGGAGGTTTCACTATGTTATGTATAGATACAAGTTTTTGTTGATGTATGTTGATAGTACCAGAGGTATCATGATTGATGGATGGCCAAAGGTGAGGAAATAGTGAATTTGCAGTAGGTTGGGATGGCATCAAGATAATAATGATTTTGATGTATCACCTTTATGGACAAACATTTACCAAAGTTTACTGCAACTGTTTATTTTGTTATCAATTGAAATTAGATATGTTAAGTTGGACATCCACACTTTTTCATGTGGAACTCTTGGCACCTACTTCTTGCGAGGTTTTCTTGAACAATAAATAATATTAGGAATATTTTGCATATTTATCAGTCTGGATGAGTTCATGATAACTTTCATTACATTTTCTTCTGCCATTACAGGAGCACAAGAAGGTCATAAGTCATTGCTTCCTTTTCATTCAAAATAGACAACATTATAGTGAGCGAACACTTGAATTCAATGATTATTTAATATACGAGATGGTGTTCTGCATATACAGGATTGACAGTATAATGTAAACCTGAATGAAATTATTTATTATAATCATTGTTCCATCAGTCTGAAGTACTGCAAATTATTTCCTGGCATTGGCAAACAAAATAATGATTTATAGATTGTTCAGTTAACTTATACATTAGATCAATTATACAACCAAGCAAGATTGCAGTTTTTAATTAAAGTTCTGATGAAAGGTCTTCGATTTGAAACAGTAATTCTGGGAAGAATTCTCCCACTCTGCCCATGGTGGGTTTCACGGCAGGCGGGAGCAGAGAATCTAGTGGCAGATTAAATGCTGGAAACCCACCGGTATAAAAACAGTTTGCGATTCTCCCAATGGCGGGTTAATGACCAATTGGTTATCTCACCAAATAGTGGTGCAAACGCCATTTGCTGTCATTAACATATCACGAATGCTCATTAAAACAGCTGTTCTCTGGAGTTCTGTTCTGCCTTCCAAAGTTGTTGGGCTTGAAACCTTTATGAAAAGGAGTGACGTGTACTCGTCGGACCTCAGTTTGCTTGTGACTTTGTGATGAGTACAACATACATAAGAACATAAGAAATAGGAGCAGGAGTAGGCCATCTAGCCCCTCGAGCCTGCCCCACCATTCAATAAGGTCATGGCTGATCTGATAGTGGTTTAGTTCCACTTACCCGCCCGCTCCCCATAACCCTTAATTCCCTTATTGATCAGAAATCTATCTATCTGTGTCTTAAACATATTTAACGAGGTAGCCTCCACTGCTTCAATGGGCAGAGAATTCCAGAGATTCACTACCCTCTGAGAGAAGAAGTTCCTTCTCAACTCTGTTCTAAACTGACTCCCCCTTATTTTGAGGCTGTGTCCTCTAGTTCTTGTTTCCTTTCTAAGTGGAAAGAATCTCTCTGCCTCTACCCTGACTAGCCTCTTCATTATCTTATATGTCTCTATAAGTTCTCCCCTCAGCCTTCTAAACTCCAACGAGTACAGGCCCAATCTACTCAATCTCTCCTCATAAGCTAACCCCTCATCTCCGATATCAACCTGGTTGATCAACCGAGACACTCTCCAATTAGTTGATGCCGCCAGAGTGAGCAGGGGTCTGCTTAGTGAGAAAGGAGGAAGACCTCCTCGGGAAGAAAGACACTGAAAGCCAATGCTTTCATGGGCACTGTTAAAGGAGTACTCAGAACTCAGTGGCTTCACATCACAGTTATTGCTTCTCAAGAGTAACACAGGAATATAGAATTTGTGAATGCAGGCAATAGTGAAGGAAGTACAACTGCATCATATAAGGCCTTTCATCAACAAATGGGCTAAAGGGCATCAATTCATTGACCACAAGCAACTATGTTACCACTATGCCACATCAGACACTGGAGCACAGAGCTATTTTAGGACACTCATCTCATTTACACCTTATCATCACATGCAGGGCTCCAGATGTCTCATCTTGAGCACCTCAATGAGTGTGTTAGTGTCTAGTGATAGGACTGCATCAGGCACCATGAAAGTAGGGCAGGGAAAACTACAGATCCTTACAATATGCATTTCATATTCTGAGCTTTACTTTCTTGACCCTTTAACTATTAATGTCCTGAATGTTTCCTTCCAGACAGAAGGCAAAAGCACAAATAGATCCATGACTCAATGTTTCCTTGGTCAGGGTCTTAATGCATTTAAAAGGTGAAGGAGGGAGAGGTGATGCTAAACATAGCTCTAGCAGGCAGCTCCACCTGAGGGACATGGTCAAGGAGAGCTTCAGCAAGAACAAGAGAGTCAGGAAGAGAGATCCTGACAACAGAGACAAATCACCAGACCTAGGGTATACTGTGGAAGAGTCTCCTATTTACAAATGAGTGAGAAACAATGCTGAGCATGTCTGCAGTTGTCTTGAGCTCTGGTACATGAAATATGCCCCATTTTTTATGAAGACCTGACACAAAGTGGAGTTAGGAGCTCTCGCCTGCCAGCTGGCTTTGAAAGTGACTTCAATTTCTCTGACGCTGGTTCTTTCCAAGAATCAACAGGGAACCTGTGAAGCATCCCTTAGTTCCCAACACATAGATACATAAAGGAAATCAAAGATTCCCTTTACAGAAAGGCACATTACTATGTCAAGTTTGCTCTGGATGAAGATAGCCAAGTTGTGAGTTTCACTGGCTTCGCTGCTATCTCGGGCTTTCTTTCTCAGGCAGGATACAATAAACTGCACCCAGGGGCTCCATGGCAGCAACTTCTAATGATAATAAACCACAAAGGTTATCATTGCAACTGGTGTGTGATCATCAGAAGCACATAATGTATATTTGTGCTCGATACTCTGGGAGTTGCCATGACTTCTACTTCCAGGTGGATAAGATTTTCGAAGTGCCTGTACATCTTCAGGGATGGCTGCTTGAGAATAAGAAGCACCCCCTGAACACTGGCTGATGCCACCAGTGCGTCACCCTATGGGTCGTTCCGAGGAGAGGTACAATGCTGTTCACGGCTCCGCACACTCCCTTATAAAGCAAAGCATCAAGTTTCTGAAGGAATGCTTCAGATGCTTGGACTGCACAGGTCACTCATTACAAAACACTCCAAAAAGGGTTTCCTGCAGTGTATTGCAGCCCTCACAACCTGACAATACAAACTGGTGATCAGTTGCCACAGGGTGAAATGGAGGAGGTGAGCTCAGAGCATGACGATGCAGAAGCCCAAGAACCTCAGGTTGCTGTTGAGGATCAGTATGAACACAATGATGCCATGGAGGATGCAAGATATGGGAGACGTGCCCATGACACTTTAATTGCTGACAAGTTCCAGGAACAGTAAAGTTAAGGGAGAGCATATGGCCACATCACTCCTCATCCCCAAAGCCATTCCCTTTCATCTGAGGGGATGTACAACCACTTGTATCGAGAAAGATTCCGGCATTCACATTTGTGTGCTCTGTGAATGTGCTCACCCTGGGAAATGAGAATCCACTCAGGAATGAGGGTGATACAAAAGAAGATTTAAAGTTTTCTCTGCCGTATAATGATGTCAACACTGCTGCCACTGAGATAAGGACAAGCCAAAGGATCTCCTCCCGTGCATATTTTGTCTTCTGTCATTATCACTGAGGAGACACAAATACTGCTACAATATTAATGCTGAATAGCTGCCCTCACTTAGTGATGTTCCCTGAGGAGGAAGGGTTAGCAATGTTGACATCACAGACTTCAAATAAAAATTTAAACCCATCTCCGTGACATCACACAAGGGTGCAGAGATTATGGCCAGAATGGGAATCGGAGTGGGCGGGGAGCTGACCATGGAAAGGTCCGTTGAGCTTGGGTGGGATTTTATGGTTTCGAGATGAGTGAGGCCTTAAAATCCCATTCCATAGTCAAGTGAGGTTGCCATCTCATGAATGTTAATCTCAGTGGGATATTGTCATTGATTGGGAAGATGGCTAAACTTCAACATAAGAGGATTTCAATATACAAAATCACAATACTTTCAGCTGACAAAGACATTCACAGAACCATCAAATGTATTCACAAAAGCACAATTTCAATACACTGAGAGCACACCCATGACCCAAAAGTGACATCAAAATTTCTTAACTTTCCAATTCCAGCACTATGTCTTGGTGTAGAAATGCAGGAGTTAAAGTGATTAAAAAGACGGTCAAATGACAGAACATCAGTGGGAAGTGTTTAAACAAAAATGTACTGCAGAACCAGTTTGTACCCATAAGGGACAAGAGCTGTACTTGCCAAAAACAAAACCATGGCACATAAAGAGGTAAGAGGCAACATAACACTAAAGAAAAATGTATGCATTTAGGTAAAAAAACATAAATTCTGGCAAACAGGCAAGGTGCAGTGAACAGCTGCTGGTGATAAAACAGTTAATAAGCTACAAAAAGGGAGTATGAAAGGAAACTTGCAAGGGATATTAAAATCAACATCAAGAAAATACATTTATATTAAGATAAAGGGGCTGGTCAGCATCAATGTGGGCCCTTTAATACATGAAGACTGATATTGTCAATGAAATTAGAAAATGATGGACATGCTGAATCATTACTTTACATCAGTATTTACAGTAAAGGTCAGCATTCTGCATATCCTTAAAAAATTCATACTGAATAACCTGTCATTGCTTATTTACTTGTGTTCTCTGCCCCATTACAAGATGCATTGATGAGGTAAACAGGTTGCATCACATCAATCTGTACATAAAAATAATGCAAAGTTGCAATTTGTTTAATAAATGACTTTCTCACTAAGCTTATTTTGCCAGTGACACAATCAGCCTGAACTGGTACTTTCAAATGAGGTTTGTGTTCCATTCTTAGAGCATGCCAGTAAGTTACTGATGCTCCAAATTGTGGCTTCTATTGTCTTCCTCATGGATATCTAGGACTTGTGTCAAAACTGGGAAAGATGTCCTGCAGTCTACAAGAGCAATGTTTGACATAGTCATACACAGATCATACACTCCAGCCTTCCTCTCAGATCCTTCAACATCCTTGACTCAGATCCTTGACTAACCCCACCCAAAAATCAAAAACTAACCTCAGTCCAGTGTCTGTGTTTGGTCTTCAGGGGACTCCTTGCTGTCCCATCATTGCCTGCTACTCTCTCCTGGCACTCCTGGGACTGCAAGAGCTGTCAGCCAATCAGGCTGGTGAAATGAGCAGACTTATTGGGTGGAATTTTAACTGTGGCTTGCAGTTTCTAATGGCAGAACTGGGTGCAGGTGCCACTACCACGCTCCTGCGCTTTTGCTTGTTCCCCACATGATTTCAAATAAAATTTAAAGTGCTGATGGCATCGACAGGAGACGCACATAATTAGGCAGCAGGGGAAGTTTTTAAGTGGGACAGTGCTGACAGTGCAACAGATACAGATGAACTACAAAAGATCCTCCTGGACAAGCAGTGAGGTTCTGCATCACGACCACAACTTTGCTGCCAAATGCAATTGCCGTTAACATGATACTTATTGAGAGCACAAAGGTGGCGTGAGTATTTTTTTAATTTAAATTTCACTTGTAAGTATTTCACATTACATTGATTTCACTTTCTTCATGCGTACGTCACTGTTATTTGACAAGAGTAGCTTAGTCAGCAAGCTAAACGTACTGGCACCATTCAGGGTTGGCACACGTTAATAGTTACAGAGAGTTAGGGACATTTCTTTATCGTGGAAGAAACAATGTTGTGTTTTGTGTTCACTTTTTATTGAATATTCATGTTAACGTTCAGTGTTATGCTCACCACTCTGTGGGACAAGGCTGAACTTGCAGGCTCAACCAGTCCTCCCTTCTCTGCATTGTAAGGAACATTGTCCAAAATCACTCTCAATGAGGGTAATTGGAATGGTGTCGATGAATTCAAAACCCTGTAAGGACTCTGCCAGCCAACACCTTGAGGAATGTTCATATGGACAGTACTGACCCCACCATTTAGGCCCCAGACATTTTTACCTTGACTGATGTCAGGTCACGATTTTCCCAGGCCATTCATTTTTTTACGTAATTGGTCTTGCGCCGGGGTTGTAGATGGCAAGCAGTAGCAGTGGAGATCGGGGGGGGAGGGGGGGGGGTAGTCAACCAAACTCCCAGCATGCCCAATAACCCCCTGAGTACTCTGCTGCCAGCCTCTCTGGCGGGTTCAGGCTCCATCCCCCATCCCCCCAGTGGCATGAATTGCCTGATGGCCTCTGTATTGCATAGAGTGCCATAACTTCATGAAACTCAACTCAACCAAGAAACGGGCGGGAAAGTTAGACACTTCGAGCCCGGTTGTATCATCAAGTTGTGCCCGTTTTAGGGAGCGAAAACTTGGTAAAGTCAGGCATGAGGTGAGGAGCGCAATCTGTGCCTACCTTTGCGCCGGTTCCCCCTTACCAAGGCCCGAAAATGGCCGCGATAGGGCCCACGCCTGAAACGGGCACGACAGCCATTTAAATGCATTGGCATGCATTTAAATTGACTTAATGGACTGCACACCCAACCTTACTGGCACTTCCCCCTTTACCACCGCGTTCGGCCATCCAGAATCGGTGTGAAACAGACATGCTCTACAGAAATCCAATTCAGGCGCTCTAGCTAGTGAGGAGCTAAGTGGCAAGTGTCCCGACGGCTCTCTGCTTGAGATCGGGGCGGGGGGGGGCTCCGCTGCCACTCTGTATATGGTCAGTGAGGGGGAAGGGGGGTGGGGTCCGTGATCGGTCTGGGTGGCGGGGGGGGGGGGGGGGGGGGGGGTGGTGGGGGATAAGGGGGTCAGTAATGTTGTGGAGATGAGGCAATGTCTGTGGGCGCCAGGGGAGACATTATCTGGTCCTGGAGCGATGTGGCAGGAGAGCCGCATTCTATCTTTCTTTTCCTACGCATGCACAGTTGGAGGTACCAATTGGAGCTGCAGGATTTTGGGCATGTTAAGCCCCACCCACAGGCTTCTGCAGTGCGATTCAGAATTGCTGATATTTTTTCAGGCAGAGTCCGAATGGGGGGGCCTAAGAACGGGTCTAAAAGTCAGATCTGAAACACTCCCAGTTTCAAGTCCGCCCAGCACTTAGAATCAAAATGGTAAAATAGGGCCCTTTGAGCGGGATTTTATAGCTGCGCTTGTCCTGAAACCATAAAATCCTGTCCTTGGTCAACAGACCTTTCCATTATCTGCCCCTCACCCCCTCCGATTGCCGTGGCAGGTGAGGCAGTAAAATTCCAGCCTTTGAAAGTTTTTGGGAAAGTTGGCCCCATGTTGGGGTGTATGTTCACAAATCATTGAAAGTGGCAAAACAATTGAGAAGGTTGTTAAAAAAAATGAAATAATTGGCTTAACAGTGGAATAGAATAGAAAAGCAAGAGTGTGAAACTAAACTTTTATAAAACAGTGCTTATGTCTCAGATGGTGTATTATAGATTACTGTAAGAGTTCCTCAGGGCAATATTCTGGGCCCAACTATTTTCAGCTACTTCATCATGGGCGGCACGGTAGCACAGTGGTTAGCACTGCTGCTTCACAGCTCCAGGGACCTGGGTTCGATTCCCGGCTTGGGTCACTGTCTGTGTGGAGTTTGCACATTCTCCTCGTGTCTGCGTGGGTTTCCTCCGGGTGCTCCGGTTTCCTCCCACAGTCCAAAGATGTGCGGGTCAGGTTTATTGGCCATGCTAAAATTGCCCCTTAGTGTCCTGGGATGCGTAGATTAGAGAGACTAACGGGTAAAATATGTAGGGATATGGGGGTAGGGCCTGGGTGGGATTGTGGTCGGTGCAGACTCGATGGGCCCAATGGCCTCTTTCTGTACTGTAGGGTTTCTATGATTTTATCAATGACCTGCCCTCCATCATAAGTTCAGAAGTTGAGATGTTCCATTCCATTCACAAATACTCAAATAAACAAGCAGTCCATGTTTCCATGCAACAAGATCTGGATAACATTCAGATTCCAGCTAACAAATGACAAGTAACTTTTGCATCACGCAGGTGCCAAGCAATAACAATTTCCAAAAAGAGAGAATCTAACCATCTACCCTTGATATTTAACAGCTTCACTATTACTAAATCCCACACGATCAACATTCTGGGAGCCACCTTTATAGCCGTAATATATATGTTGCTGATGAGAGCAGGTCAGAAGCTGAATGTTTCGTCATGAATGACTTACCTCCTGATTCCCCAAGGACTTTCCACTATTTACAAGGCACAAGTCAGGAGTGTGATGGGGTACTCCCCACTTGCCTGGAAGATTGAAGCAACTAACAACACTGAAGAGGTTTGAAACCATTCAGGACAAAGCAGAATGCTTGACTGGCCCCACATATATCTCCATAAACATTCACTTCCTCCATTACAAGCACATGATGGTTACAGTGTGTATAACCAACAATATGCACATCAGTAACTCTTTGGCAGCACCTTCCAAACCTTGATGTCTACTACCTAGAAGAAGACAACAGACTCATGACAACACCACCAACTGCATATTCTCCTCTGAAGTCACACATCATTTTAACATGGAAATGAATTGGTCTGCCATTGTCTCTGGGTCAAAATCATGCAAGTCCCTGGCAAACTACACTCTTGGTATATTACACCATACAGGGCAATTAGAAATGGGCAATAAGTGCAGGTCTTGCCAGCCTTGCTCACATTCCATGAACTAATGTATTTTTAAAAATGTTCCCCTTTTGGTAATTGGTGAATTGGAAGTGGAATTATTCTCCATAGAGCAAAGATAGGAGTTGTTAGAGATGTTTGACACAGGAAGAGTAAACTACCCAATGTGTTGAAATTTCAAGAGATGCTCGAAAAAGCTTTCACAGGGGCTGGAGAACATATTTCTCAGCAGGTGATGAAAATGCAAATGGACAGAACTGCTCAAGCCCATAGATTTACCTTCTGGTTCAGCTTCAGTTTTATTTCTCTCACTCTGCCCCTATCACGACTCTCCTTCTGTCTGAATTGTTCTTCTCCTACGGACTGTGCTAAAAGTGGCTTCTACACTGACAGTCTTGTTCTTGGCAGTATTCTGAGAAACAATTCAGCTGGCATTTTGTCGGCAGTAGTATGAGATGTGTTACAATAAATAAACAATATATTTGCCAGTTTGTGATTCAGTGACAACTGACATTTCTTCCAATTTAGATCTGGCATTTTCTTAACAGCATGCTAAACAATTTGCACTGTGCACTTTGCTGTTCCATTTGAACCTGGATGATATGCCAGAACGCTGGGATGTTTTACCCCATTCATTCTCATGAAATTTGAAAACTCTTCTGAGCAAAACTGAGGTACGATGTCGGACACAATTTCCTCTGAACCCATTAGCAACAAACAAACTACACAAAATACTTAAGAGTTTTGTTAGTTGTTGTGCGACTCATTAGAAATCTCTCAACTAGTTTGAATAGTTACCTGTCACAATGAATATCTGTTGTTCTGCAGACTCTGAGATATGTGTACAGCCACTACCACACTACAGCTGGCCATTTCCATGGTTGCAAAGTACTGATAGTGGTTTCTTTCCACGCACAGGGTGACCTGACCCCTCTCCTCAGCCGGCATTGGGGCACCCACCCCTTCACAGTCTCCAACCCCCGCCACCCTCTCCCCTCAATCAACCATTGTTCCCCCTACTCCATGCATAAGGGGAACACCCCCTGTGGGGCTAACCAGAGGCCTGCCCCGGCAGTGTCAACCTGACAGTGTCAACCTGGCAGTGCAAACCTGATTGGCATTGTCAGGGGGCAGTGCTAAGACATTACCCTTCCATGTCAGGAGTTATACTCACCTTCTCACCCCCAGCAACAATGAAAACCCAGAAGGATTCCTGCAGGCATATCATGCTGGCCGGGGGGGGGGGGGGGGGGGGGCGGCGGCAGGGAAGGCATTTAATGGCGCCAAAAGCTACGGTGTTTGTGATATTTTAATTCATTCAAATTCATGGAAATCAGGTTCATGGCCGGCGGGGGGGCAGGGAGATCACAAACTGAGATCTTGCTGCCACAAATCCCATTATGGCCCTCCTGTGAGATTTAACAGGATTTGTGCCCATGGTGAACAAGCTCTTAGAATTGCAGCCAATGCTTCATTATCAATCTGAGGATAATTCCTCTCATTGGCACTGAGGGCGCATGAGGCAAATACAGTTGGCCTCTCCTCACCATTATCCAACACACGAGAGATCACAGCAACTACTTCGTATGGAGAGCTATCACATGCTAGTTTAATCTAGTGTAGTGAACAAGCATTGTGCCATCTATCAATTCATATGTACATATTTGGAATGCCTTGTCACACTTGCTTAATTTTGCATATTGTTCCTTGTACATGACTGAATCAACATTTCTAATTATGTGGATTTCTTTCCTTCATAATTTCATAACTCTATGCATGATTTCTCCAGCTGATGCTGACTTAACTTTAGAAGGTATAGCAACTCAGGAATCACACTGACTGATACACCCATGTCAACCACCATGTTCATCGCAACTGCATCCAATGCTACTTGATGTTCTGTGAATCTCCAGTGGACATCCTTGTGCTTTGAATTGCATAGGCTTCAACCACCCCCTCATCGACCTATGGCTGTTCGACAACCCTATGTAGTGATTGTAGTTTGATTTTGATTTGATTTATTATTGTCACATGTATTAACATACAGTGAAGAGTATTGTTTCTTGCGTACTATACAGACAAAGCATACCATTCAAAGAGAAGGAAACAAGAGAGTGCAGAATGTAGTGTTACAGTCATAGCTAGGATGTAGAGAAAGATCAACTTAATGCAAGGTAGGTCCATTCAAAAGTCTGACAGCAGCAGGGAAGAAGCTGTTCTTGAGTCGGTTGGTACGTGATCTCAGATTTTTGTATCTATTTCCCGAAGGAATTAATGACTTAGAGGAGGGGGCTGAAGGGTGGATCAGTAAATTTGCTGATGACACCAAGATTGGTGGAGTAGTGGATGAGGTGGAGGGCTGTTGTAGGCTGCAAAGAGACATAGATAGGATGCAAAGCTGGGCTGAAAAATGGCAAATGGAGTTTAACCCTGATAAATGTGAGGTGATTCATTTTGGTAGGACTAATTTAAATGTGGATTACAGGGTCAAAGGTAGGGTTCTGAAGACTGTGGAGGAACAGAGAGATCTTGGGGTTCATATCCGCAGATCTCTAAAGGTTGCCACTCAAGTGGATAGAGCTGTGAAGAAGGCCTACAGTGTGTTAGCTTTTATTAACAGGGGGTTGGAGTTTAAGAGCCGTGGGGTTATGCTGCAATTGTACAGGACCTTGGTGAGACCACATTTGGAATATTGTGTGCAGTTCTGGTCACCTCACTATAAGAAGGATGTGGAAGCGCTGGAAAGAGTGCAGAGGAGATTTACCAGGATGCTGCCTGGTTTGGAGGGTAGGTCTTATGAGGAAAGGTTGCGGGAGCTAGGGCTGTTCTCTCTGGAGCGGAGGAGGCTGAGGGGAGACTTAATAGAGGTTTATAAAATGATGAAGGGGATAGATAGAGTGAACGTTCAAAGACTATTTCCTCGAGTGGATGGAGCTATTACAAGGGGGCATAACTATAGGGTTCATGGTGGGAGATACAGGAAGGATATCAGAGGTAGGTTCTTTACGCAGAGAGTGGTTGGGGTGTGGAATGGACTGCCTGCAGTGATAGTGGGGTCAGACACTTTAGGAACATTTAAGCGGTTATTGGATAGGCACATGGAGCACACCAGGATGATAGGGAGTGGGATAGCTTGATCTTGGTTTCAGATAAAGCTCGGCACAACATCGTGGGCCGAAGGGCCTGTTCTGTGCTGTACTGTTCTATGTTCTATGAAGAAGGTGGAAGAGACAATGTCCGGGGTGCATGGAGTCCTTAATTACACTGGCTGCTTTGCCGAGGCAGCGGGAAGTGTAGACAGAGTCAATGGATGGGAGGCTGGTTTGCATGATGGATTGGGCTACATTCATGATCTTTTGTAGTTTCTTGTTATTTCCTCCAGCCTGTGTTTTCTTGGTTTACATTCTTTCAACGTGCCTCAGTCAGATGATAATTAGTAAGATGATGATAAAGAAGAGCAAGGCTGAGCTTTGGTGCCAGTTGTAAGAGTTGTAAAGCAACAAATTATTACTTACAGTAGAAATAGAAACAGGAGTAGGTCATTTGGCCCTTTGCGCCTGCTCTGTCATGCCTTATCTTCAACTTCAACTCTACCTTTCGGCACTATCTCCACGTGCCTTCATTCCCTTAATACCTAAAAATATACCAAATTCTGTCTTGAATACACATATTGACTGAGTATTAACAGCTTCCAAGAGTGAAGGATCTCTATGATCCACAACTCTTTGAGTGAAGAAATTTCTCCTCAGCTCAGTTTTATATGGCTGATCCTTAATCTGAAATTGCAACCTTTGTTCTAGATTTCCCAGCCAGGGGAAACATTTTCTTAGCATCTGTCAAGCTTTTAAGAATTTCATGTATTTAATTAAATCATTTATTTTCTTAAACTCTGGTGAATAAAGCCTGGTTTATCAATCTGTCCTCATTGGGCAATCAACACATCCCAGTAGAGACTCGCCCAAGCAAATCCTGCTTTACCCACAAAAATAATCCCACCATTTTATCTGCACCTTCCACCCACTTACTGAATGTTCACCAAGACTACAACCTGAATGGCTTTCTATCCACATAACAATAAGCATGCAGAGCAGCAGCAAGGACAAACAAATTAAAGCCATTAACCCACACTGTACCCATTCTGTGTTTTGCAATAGTTTCTGTCTCTTCAAATTGAGATAAAACCATTGTAGTGTCTAGCTTCGGTGACTGCTGACCCAGTTTCATATACCTATGAAGCAGAGCCTCTGGGCTAGAATGCTGCTGATCACCTACTGAGTGCACTTGAGACGGATTTGATAGGTGACACTGAGAAGCTCAGACCTTGAGAGCCATGTACCAGACTGCTGTCTCAGCATCAGCCAGAGCAGTTCAGATCTGGCTATGTGGGCAAATAAAGGCACCGAGTCAGAGGTTGTCAGGGAAGCTAGCTTGCTATCAATTTGTAAAAGGACTGTGAAGAAGGGGATTCCTAACCAGCTAATAGGATACATAGGCAGAATGCAGTCTTTTAGAGAACAAGTATATATGATTTTAAAACATGTATGCTGATACTTTAAATGTATTTTAAATGTATTGTTCACTTTAGTCAAAGTTACCAAAAGGCATGGTGGCAAAAGTCAATAGTTTAAAGCCAAAGGTCTGGGAACCAGCTAGTCAGCAGTAGTGTTATTGGGAATTCCTATAAGGGTACGTATTTTGCAACATTAGTGAATAGATGCATTCACTGCCCAGACACAAAAATAGATAAGCCTCTAGATGCAGGGACGCATGTCTATTCAATTTGGCAGTGAGTCAGTGGGAACGCTCACTTTGACCTTATGGTAGCGTTTGCTGTTACTAGGCAACATGGATGCAGTTAGTGCCAAGAAGGGAGGCCACATCCGGACTTAGAAAGATGAAAAGATGCAGATGTTGGTGTTCCCATGTCTAAGTGGCTCTTGTCTTTCTAGGTGGTGGAGCATTTATCATGTGCTATCAAAGCAAGCCTGGTGAGTTGTTATAGTCCATCTTGTAAATTACATACCATGCTACCGCAGTGTATGTATGTTTGAGTAGTAAATACATAAGGTGAAAGATGGGGTGCGGATTAAGTGGGCTGCTTTGTCCGAGATGGTGTCAAGCATAGTGTATTGTTGGAGCTGCACTCATCCAGACAAGTGGAGAGTCTTCAACCATGCTTGACTTGTGCTTTGTAAATAGTGGGCAAAATTTGGTGAGTTACTCACCAAATAATTCTCAAACTCTGACCTGCTTTTGCAGCCACAATATTTATATGGCAAGTCCCATTAAGTTTCTATTCAATGGTAACCCAGCAAGATTTTAATGGCTGTCAATTCAGCAGCAGTAATGCCATTGAATGTCAAGGAGATAGTTAGATTCTCTCTTGTTGGAGATGGTCATTGGTGGCAATTGTGTGGCATGAATGTTACTTCCCACTTAGCAGCCCAAGCCTAAATTTTGTCAAGATTTGCTGCATATAACCACAGACTGTTTCAGTATCTGAGGTGAATGGTACTGAAAAACATGTAGTCATCTGCAAAACATCCCCCCTTCTGGTCATTTTTGGAGAAAAGATCATTGATGAAGCAGCTGAAGATGGCTAGTCCTAGTGATGTCCTGGAACTGAGATGAGACCAGTAAATGAGCAATATCAGGCCTTGTTGTGGGGATAATTTGGTTCCAAGCTAAGCTTATTCCCATTTGCAGCAACAATAGGGCAAACACAGTTAGAGTTTGCTGGTTAACAAAGGAAATAAGGTTAAGATAAAACACAAAATAGATTTATGTAAACAGCAGACACTGAATATGGTGGAAAACCAGCAAGAATAGAGAGAGAATGTAGGAAGAAATTAGTAAAAGATTTAAGGACAAAAAGAGAATATGAGAAAAGAATTGTATGTAACATAAAAGGAAACTCAAAAATCTTTCATAATCATATAAAAATTAAAAGGATAATTGGAGAATAGGGGCAAAAAAGGAAATATTTTCTGGAGGCAGAGCGCATGATTAAGGTTCTAAATGAGCATTTTGCACCTGACTTCAGAAAAAGCAGGATGAAGTTAATATCATAGTGTAGGAAGAGCGAGTTGAGATATTGGATAGGCTAAAAATAGATTAAAAGTTGAGACTGAACAGGTCGTCCTCACTTAAAGTTAACATGTCATCAGTTCAGATGTGTTCTAGGTTGCTGTAGGAAGGATGGGGACAAAAACACCCACCACAATCTTTCAACACTTCCTGAATATGAAGTTGTGTTCAAGACTTGGTGAACTGCAATTGTTTCCGTCCCTATTCTGAAAAGGGGAGAGATGTAAACCTTGTATCTATGGGCCAATCAGTAACAATGGTGGTGGGAAAACTATTAGAAACTGTCAGGAACAAAATTAATTTTCACTTGAGTGGAGCAATTTCTCCTCATTTGTTTTAAATCTGTCACCCCTTAGCCTAAAACCATGGCCTCTCATTCTAGAATGTCTAACAAGGGGAAACATCTACTCTACATCTACCCTGTCAATCCCTTTTAGAATTTTATATATTTCAATTATATCTCTTCCCATTCTTCTGAACTCCAGTAAGTACAGATCGAAACTGCTCAACGTGTCTTCATAAGATAACAGACGAATCTAAATGACAGTTTAGGGGTGTGGGGGATTGTGCAAGAGCAGAAGAAACTGGGGCACAAATTCGTAAATATTTGTAAGTGGCAGAGCAAGTTGAAAAAAACTCTATTGGATAGTTGGAACTGTAACTAGGAGCACTGAATGCAAATGTAAGGAAGTCCAGCTAACCCTCTACAAATCATTTGGTCTCAGCTAAAGTTTACATACAATTCTGGGCACCACACTTCAGAAAGGGTGTTACAGTCTCAGAAAGGATCGATAAGTAATTTACTAGGATGATATCAGGATCTGTGGGACTTTGGTTATGTGGAAAAACTGTAGAAGCTGGGTTGATCTGCTTAAATCTGGGAAGATGAAAGAAGCCTAATAGGGGTATTCAAAGTTATGAGGGTTTTGGTAGCATAAATAAAGAGAAACTGTTTCCAGTGGCAGATGGGTTGGTAACAATTGGAGTGAAAATCAGTTGCGTAGCTCTGCTTCTAGTTCCTGAAAAATGCATGAAAACTGCATTATGTTATTCAAAGGTTCAAGTACACTGCAGGCAAGTTAATTTTTTGAGCTTCTATTGCAACATGTCTAAAATACTCTGGAGAGTTTCTTGGAGGTGTTTTTGCTTAATTCCTGCATTTGCCAATGATTGTTGCTGCATTCTCATACAAGGGTGCAATGGATATTGGAGTAACAGTGGCTGTGACTTTGGTCTGCAGCAGGACAGGGAGCAGCTGATGTAGAATAAGGAAGCTTTGTCATCCCTCTGCCAGGTTGGAGCCAGGTTTCTCCATGCACCTCGCAGCCAGTTCGTGTCCTTGTCCTTTATCCCACTGATTCTGCTCTGGTCCCTTCTATTGTGTGCCACTTTGTATTGCAAAGAAAAGGGACAGAATGTCAGTTTTGTGTACCCCTGAGTTTGGGTGATACACCTGGCATAACTGAATATCTGGAGGCATATGAAAGCAGCAAGAGGTGTATGTGAAGATGTGTGAAATTAATCTGGATGTTACATTTGTGTGTTGACTACCACACTGAGTGAGTGATGGGGGTGTGATATAATGAGCATCGTGAGAGAAAGGTATTGTGGGGTGTAGGAGATGTTAAGAAGAATTCATTGATATTGACCACTCACATGATGTAACTGGATATCTTATGGAACGCTGAAATGTCCTTGGATCTGGGGATTAACCTCCAGACCACCTTCTCCCACCCCCTCCTGGAGATGGTCTTTGAGTGTCTCCTGGTCTTCCCCCACTGTGAGGCCATAGCATTTTCCTCCTGCCCACCTGCAGTAATGCTTCCAGTGCTGCATCCGTCAATACAGGTGCCTCTGGTCTGCTTTGGTGGTCAATTTGTGATTACATTTCAGTCAGCTTTTAGGGCAGCATCCCTTTGAATTCAACCTGCCTTTAGGAAGAGCAGGGTGCTTGTCCCAAATGGTTTGCAAACAACACTGCCATGGTCTCCCGCTGTGTGCATAGCCTGCTGGCAGCATTCAAAGCAGAGAACAGAGCTTAAAATGCACCAGCTGGTGCCACAATTATTCAGGCGGGTGTACAAATCAGATGCCCTGCATCCAGAAAATGGGGCTACCCAATTTCAGGTCTCATGGATTTAAAATAATTGGGAAAAGAACTAAAGGGGAAATGAGGGGAATTTGTTGGAACACATTACCTGAGGACACTTGGTAGTAATGTGTATTTTCTTTTTCCTTAAAATTCTCTTTGATGTTGAGCAATCAAAGTGACAAAAATACGTTCAATGGGAAAAATGTCAAAGGAACATTTTTATGGAGTAGAATAATCATACTCCATTCACTCATACTTCCGTTGTTATGGTGATGGCCATTTGGTAAAGTTAAGAGTTAGAATGTCTAAGAATGAAGTTACCATCATCATATAAAAGCTGCAAAGATTCCCACAGCAATTTTTCCCAAAGCAATTTTTAAAGCCAATTACTGAAGATTACAACAATGGCAGCAAATGCTGAAGTTGTAAATTTAAACTATGATATGCATTCAACTTGCTGATCGAAAGTGCAAACTTTTTCAAAAACTAATTTTTGGATTTTCTAATTTTATACCACACAAGTGAGGGTTAAATCTTGGAAATTCTTCTAATTGGACATACTTATCATTTTGAACACCCAGTGTCAACATTATGTATTTTTAAATTACCCCCGGTGCAGCTCTCTCTGCACTGCACTTTGCCTACAACACCTCCTTATCAATGGTATGGCATATCATTCAAATCAGCATCCTGTTGTCTCTTGAAGCAAAAATGTGACTTCATTAATTGGTATAGCGCTGACTGTAGATGGGAAACCAGGCCTAGAGTTTGGTTGCTAAACTTAATCGAGAAAAGTAAGTAACATACCTGAATATGAAAACAGTGTTCCTCCTGACTCCACAATTTAGGAATTGATCACTGCCACTCCCTGTATCAACCGTCAAACTCTCTCAATTATACATCAACTCCTCACCACTTCATCACCATTATATTGGGGCTAAGGCCTAATATCTCAGGGGGCAAGGTTATAGTGTGGTGGTGGCTGCTGTATACCTTACCATTAAGGTACAGGGAGTGTACTTTGTGTCCTCCAGCCCTTAAATTTCTGGGCCCTGGTGTTTAGCAGTACTTGGATGGAGTTTAGCCACACTTGGAGATGGTCAAATACTTTAATAGCAATGGCCAGCATTTCTTGATTTGCATAACATTGGGGATTTTACAGTACTGAGGTTGAGGTCCAGGACTTGGAGCGCATTATCCCAGAAAACTTTTTCTTTTAACTGGAAATATTTAGTTCGAAAACCTCTTTCTTTAATTTTTTTTGGATTTATTGGTGACATGCCGCGTTGCTAAATGTCTACTTTAGCTTTTCATGGGTTGAAGCACATGAAAACCTAAGAGGACTATTTAGTCAATGTTTGTTTGTGATGATTGAACAAATAGAATATGCTAAATCATTATAGTATGATTATAGGAAGTCAATGGGTGGTGTGCAACAAAGCATGACTTTGATGTCTATTTGAGGTTCTGGTTTCACAATAACAATTACATGTTCTATTATGTGTAACTGAATAAGATCGCAAAATATAGTTGCTACGCATCTGAATAAATAACAGTAATTATGATACATTCTCTTTATTTAGAATGCACCTTCATATTACAACTGTCACATTGTTAAGAGCTTTGCGGAAGTTTAGAAATAGTGGAGTAAATATCAAACATTTCTAAGATATTCTTATCTGTCGTATATAATAGAAAGCACAGAAATATGTTTATAAGATATTTAAGTGAGCAGCCAGAAGTTCACCATTTATGGAGTGAATACATAAATGTGTATTAATACTGTCAATTACGTAGCACTATCTCAGTTAACATGGCAAACTACAGAAATTTTATTGCTACACAGCATGCAGCAAAACATCAGAAAAAACAAAATCATGTCAAGCTAACATACTACAGAGTCCCAAAATGTGCTTTTCGCAGGCAGGATTTCCTATTCCAATTTCCCTCACCCGGTCAATTACGTAATGGGAATGGCAACAATGAAAGTTGGGATCCCCATTTTGAAAGTATTAAATGTCATTATCAGGATAGTCCCACCCCATTAGATTGTCCATTCACGCTGACGTGCAGAGTGAATCACTCACTATAACTCCACCATGGAGTGTACCTGACAAGCAGAACCTGCCAGAGGCGTGCAAGTGAGTACATCACCTGGGGAGGGGAGAGGATCATGCCTGAGCAGTTCCGGGGGGGGGGGGGGGGGGGGGGGGGGGGGGGCTGCGGGGATGTGCTTCATGGGAGTCGGGGGGATGAGAGCGTCTATTTTTAATTTTTTGTTAAAGGGTGTCCCAACCGTTTACAAACTAAGTTGGGATGGGCACAATCATAGAGTCATAGAGGTTCACAGCATGGAAACAGGCCCTTCGGCCCAACTTGTCCATGCCGCCCTTTTTTTTAAACCCCTAAGCTAATCCCAATTGCCCGCATTTGGCCCATATCCCTCGATACCCATCTTACACATGTAACTGTCTAAATGCTTTTTAAAAGACAAAATTGTACCCGCCTCTACTACTACCTCTGGCAGCTTGTTCCAGACACTCACCACTCTGTGTGAAAAAATTGCCCCTCTGAACACTTTTTATCTCTCCCCTTAAACCTATGCTCGCTAGTTTTAGACTCCCCTACTTTTGGGAAAAGATATTGACTATCAAGCTGATCTGTGCCCCTCATTATTTTATAGACTTCTATAAGGTCACCCCTCAGCCTTCTACGCTCCAGAGAAAAAAGTCCCAGTCTATCCAGCCTCTTCTTATAACTCAATCCATCAAGTCCGGGTAGCATCCTAGTAAATCTTTTCTGCACTCTTTCTAGTTTAATAATATCCTTTCTATAATAGGGTGACCAGAACTGTATACAGTATTCCAAGTGTGGCCTTACCAATGTCTTGTACAACTTCAACAAGACATCCGAACTGCTGTATTCAATGTTCTGACCGATGAAACCAAGCATGCTGAATGCCTTCTTCACCACTCTGTCCACCTGTGACTCCACTTTCAAGGAGCTATGAACATGTACCCCGAGATCTCTTTGTTCTGTAACTCTCCCTAATGCCCTACCATTTACTGAGTAAGTCCTGCCCTGGTTCAATCTAGCAAAATGCATCACCTCGCATTTATCTAATTTAAACTCCATCTGCCATTCGTCAGCCCACTGGCCCAATTGATCAAGATCCCGTTGCAATCTGAGATAACTTTCTTCACTGTCCACTATGCCACCAATCTTGGTATCATCTGCATTCAGAGATCGCCCTGCCAGCGTTAGGTCATAGGACCTACCCATTGGTTTTTTTCTAAGTCTGGGACTATACGGCAGAGAAGGCCATTGTTGTCAGTGACTTGAACACCACGTTTCCCACCCACTATCGGCTTTTGCCAATTTCCAGGAAAATTCAGCCCAGTGTTTTCCTACTTCCCCTAGTGGGAATTAATTGCTTGTCTCTGGAAATCGAGTGGTCTGTTTACAAGTATGCAAAATCAAGGATTCAGATTTTTTTTTAGGAAATATTTCAGATGCCAATTCATTAGATTTGTCACTCCAACTTCAAACTTTCTATAGTTTAATTTGTCCTACCCACTGCTATCTTTGCTTTATCATTCTCAATTGTAGAGCTCTATCTCCCAATAATCTTAACACATACACTCCAGCTGGAATTTTCAGGCCATTCACACCTCACCGCTGCTGCAAACATGGGCGGAGATTTTTGCGTTCAGCCAAATATTCACTCATGGGCAATAAGTGCTGACCAGCCAGCAACGCCCATGTCCCATGAATGAATAAAAACAAAATCCCTAATTTTGCCAACATTCCATTTTACAAAGCCAGCACCCTTCTCTCAAACAGTAGATCCTGCATTGACCCAAAAATTGTGAGGTTATTTCCAACCTATGTTTTTAAACAAAAACATACATGTTTCACAAAGATATGGTGGGCAATTTCGAACCCGCGTTAGTGGTCTACGTGATTGCCGACATGGGTGGAAAACTTGGTGAGAATTGGGAAATGCGATTCTCTCCGGAGAGATCAAAGCTGCGATTCTCCCATCGCGACCCGCAACTTTTCTGGCGGGTCGGGCTGGGAGATGCGCGTGTCGGCCATTTCGTGGGTTCCCTGCCAGCTTTTACGACCCGCGCGCATCTCCCAGCCGGAGACAAGTGCCGCTGGGAACCCGCTGAAAACAGCAAGCTGCTGATACATACCTTTACATGCCATTATCAGGATCCACACGGCAATCTCCACCCACGTCTGCATCTCCCACCTCTTTGGTGTGATGTAACTGGTGCAAATCAGACTAGCTATTTAAAAGTCTCAATCTGGCATGGCAGCCTTGAACTGCTGTGAGGAGGTAAGTGCTGCTAGCAGAGCACGGGGGATGTTGCAGGCAGATCTTGGAGATGCCTGGTGGACTTCCTCCTGCTGTCTTCAGGTGTTGTCCCATGGAGCAGTGATATCTGGGGTGGGAGGGGTGGGGGGGGTGTTGGGGTGGGGGATCAGGCGTTTCTTCAGAAACAACTCTTCAAAATACAGCTAATGAAAATACAACAAAACTTACTCCAACTTATAAATCAAAGAAAGGGCTTAATCAAGAAACATCATTACTCCAAACTTGGGGCCTCGCCAAGCTCCCCACAATTCTACATAGTTCCTTATTTATAGTGAATCAGCTGGTGAGCTGACTATTACATCACTCTGTAATTGGTTCCATGGTTTAATGGGTCAGCTGACCCTTACATCTTGTTCCCATTGGTCACATTACATCCAATACAAAGTTGTCACCGGTTACATTCAAACAAATTCCCTATGTTTTTTTTAAAAAATCCTCCACTATTCTTAATAACCTTCCAGTACCTTTTTGTAGAACAGTCGGAAACCTGTAGATTAGCACCAACCCAGTTAAGTTAGGAAACTTCTTTGTTTTCCAGCCTTTGCTTAATGCTGGCCAAATCAATTCTTAATCTTTTTTCCGCAACACTTTTTGTAAACATTGTCCCATAAAGACCGATTGTCCACATAACACTCAATTAGTACTTTCTTACCCGATGTGCCCATAAAAAATACTTCTGTTAATGTGTCAGACAAATATATCCCTATATCCAACGCCTCTACTAACGCCAAGGTTTCAGCCGCCAATGTGCTTTTGACTACCCTTTTTCTTTTCTTTGCTTCCCAGGCCAAGTGGCAACATTTTCCTTCCTTCCTATATATTATGAATCCGGCACCACTTGAATGACCATCTGGTAGATTGGCATGTGAAGCATCACTGAACACAACCAACTTCATATCTTCTGGTTCTCCTAGTGCTGGGAAGTTAATCACACACTCCTCTAATTTTAACTTTTTAAATGTTTTATTGGTCTGCAAGATCTCTCTGACTGTGGCGCACTTCAACATATTACTGAGCTCCAGGACATTATAGCTCCCATCTGGTCTTGTCTGTGTGCATAGCCAATTCAGCTGTCCTATCATATTCCTCCACAACTCTGTTTCTTCTTCGTTGGCCCATTCCTCTTTTTCCATTGACCTCTCTCAGGTGATGGGAATGAGAACAATACTGTTCAGATATCCCTGTTGACTCATTGTTACACCAAATGTACTTTATCGGATATCAAGACCAAGATATCGAAAAGCACCAGCTACTTGACTCCCTACTTTAAATTCTGTTTTCAGCTTCTCAGTTATCCTTTTTTCAAATTCTTCTGTGCCACCCCATAAGAAATCATCCATGTGCATTATAAAAATTCCAACTAATTTTCCTTTAGTCTTCCAGTAAAACATTGCTGGAACTGCTTTTAACACAGCCAGTCTTCAGTAATACAGATCATACAGAGAAATACCAAACCCTTGATGCATCACTTAACCCATATACACATTTATTTAATTTCCGCAAATATCCCTGTGTGTTAGCTGCTTCTTTGGGTGGCCTCAAAAAAACTTTTCTTTGAAATGTTTCACCCTACAGAAATGCTGCTTTGATATCTGTTGATTTGTACATCCAATTATGAGATGCTAGAACAGCAAAAAGAAATTTCAGTGTTACTTTCCCTGTTGTGGGTGAATCAACCCTAATGTCTCTCCCATCCAAATGTTCCTCATACCCACGGGCTAGTAGTCTGGCTTTAGCTTTATACATCCCATCTTGCAAAACTTTCTCTGTGCAAACCCATGGGACAAAGCAAGCTGCCCTTCATCTGGTACCTTGATGTACACCCCAAACTCCTTCCAACTATCCAGCTCCCTTTGGCCTCTCTTACTTCTGCAAGCTCCATTTTGTTTGCAGCTATCAATACTTCCTTATCATGGGGGCTTCTGCTCCTATTCCTATCACTGGTTTGATTCCTAGCCTTCCTTGTTAAGCTCTGGCCTTTACTGCCATGTTTGTTTCTGTCAAGGCTGCTACTCTCAGACTGCTGTTCTCTGTTGATACACCCTTGGTCACAGATTCGTGACTTTTTCCTGTGTTTATGAATGCTTACTGTCTCATCCTCAGGATTTAGATCTCACTTTTATTGTTTCCATCTGTCCACCCATTTTCTCAATCTATAGCTTCGGTTTCTTGCCCTCGCTCTCGCCCTTTCCCAAATACCACAGCTTTCCTGAGGCCTTTCCTGCTTTCCTGATTATAATGGCCTTCCTCCACTCTCTTGACCCTTTGGGTATGTATGATACCACTGTGCCTACATTGGGTAGCTGAACCTTTGAAGTAGCAGCTTCATCCCCTGCTTCACTGGTACTTTGTTGATCATCAGATTCCCTCTCATCTATTTTTGACTGCTCCTCATACTAGCTCAGGGTATGTGCATGTGAGGTACAAGGTGCCTCCTGCACTTCTGCATCTTGCTCAGATGCTCCAAATTCATACCCAATTCCCACTACCCTTGAAGGGTGGGCCCGCACTGTGTGGTTACCGTGTTGTACTATAACTACCTTGCCATCTGTTCACTTTCCCGGACCCCTTCCACTCTTTTTTGCCCTCTCTTTTATAGTAGACTCTATCCCCTTTCTCAAAGTATACCCCCGATGGTCTTAAGCGATGCCTTAGGGCCCTTCTTATCCGTTCTGAAACCTCAGCCTTAATGAAGGCCTTTCTCCCTGCATGTATAGCGTTTAAGTGTGCAGAAAACATGGAGCTAATGCTTGTCCCTTCTAGCGCCGGGGGAGCATCTGTTAATACTGACGGCAACTTTGGATTCCTCCCGTATACCAAATGGTATGGACTATAGCCCCCCCATCATTTGTAACAAATTTTTCGCGTGCACTGCCCATGCTGATGCAACCTGCAATTTACAGCCTGGTTGATCCGCCAAAATTTTATGCAACATGTCACCTATAACCATGTGATTCCTTTCACAGAGGCCATTGCTGAATGGGCTCTCTGCTGCAGTGTGCATTATTGCAACATTTAAATTTTCGCACATATTGTGAAACTCATCATTTGCGAATTCGCCCCCATTGTCTGTCAAAAATTTAGACGGTGCCCCCAATCCTGTTCCAATCCAGTAGTTCATAATTTTATCTATAATGATCTTTTTATCTTTGCTGTAAATCACCATGGATATACTAAACCAGTGGCCATGTCCACAAAGTGCAATAGATAGATGCCTTTGTCCTTGTCTCATATCTTTAAATCCATCGCCACTACATGATTGAAATCTTGTGCTAGTGGTAGACACACAACTGGACGTGGGAGTGTCCTTCTATATTTTATGCAAATTTCACACTGGGCTGATATTTGTTGTATGAGATCATTATATCCTTTGTCCAGCACACCTGCAGCAGTGCTCTCAATCTCTGTGGTGCTGGATGACCAAACTGCTTATGAAGTTTCAAAATAATCTTCTTTTCGTCCATCATGCTGTTGTCTGTTAGCGACACTAATGCCTCATGAATCCTTTGGTCTGATAATTGCAGTTTGCTTAAAGGAAGACAATAACGGCCAGATCTTGTAAAATATAGGTCCACAGTTTTCCCAAATACCACAGCTTTATCCTGTTTCAAATCAATGGTCATCTGAGCTTTCTTCATCACAGACCTGCTTAACAACAAAGGTATATCACTGGAAACTACATCTGTTTTTATAAATAAACTGATTCCCGCAATCTTAGAAGTATCACCCTTTTGGAGATGATAGAGTGCTGTCATCTCCAAATCTAAAGCAGGTTCTTTTACTTTCTTTCGGTCTTTATGATCAAGAGACCCTAAATAACAATCTAGCCAATCTTGGCCACAGATAGTGAACGTACATCCACTATCTAAAACAGCACAGTTGAAAGAGTCTATCAGGACGCTCATTATGGGACTCAATTTTTCTGCCACCAAAACAATGTCTTCCTGGTCCTTATCCTCGTCACTGTCGGTTTCCACATATTCTGAGTCACATGTGGTTTCAAATTTCTTCTTTCCGGACAGTTTACAATGTAGTGGTATGGGGAATCGCATTGGAAACAGCGATTCACAATCCCTCTCACATTCCTTCGATTTAAACGTCTTTTATCAGTATTCCATGTGCGTCTTCTTTCCCCATTTTCAATTGTTTTCGACACTAGGTCTGTTATTACTGTAACTGTCTCTGTTTAAAGGCCTTCGTGCACCATTTGGTCTGGCACGCGGTTGAGTCACTATTGACTCCTCTGTTCTGGGCGCTACGGCATTCCGGTCTGCATTGAACAAGGTGGCGGGGAAAGATTGTTTCCCGAAAAACCTTTTTAATGATGCTGCCATTTGATCAAAGAGGGGCTCCTTAATTGTATTCCAGTCATTATTAAAAGAGTATCCATATGCGACAGACATGCACGGTCCAACAACAACACTGCATCTGGAATCTCCAAACTAAATTTCATTAGGCTGTTACGGCTCCTATCAAAATCCATGATATATTCTTCCATGGACTTGGTGTCTTGTCTCCTAATCAAACATCACCCATCCTTCATAATCCTTCAAGAACTCATCTTTTTGGTAAAACTTATTTAAGTATTGTAGCAGGAACTGTAGCCCTTCTTCTCTATTTAGGGCACCTGCTGTCTAATCGGAAAAAACTTTGCTTCTTATCTTGCTCCTAATTGGAAGCGACAAAGCTAATGCCATACCTTGCTTTTTCTCGGTATTGTGGTGACCAGGATCCACATTTCCACCTCTGCCTTCCATTGCCGATATGGTTCGGCATCTGAAAAGACAGGGGGACAATCCAATCCCACCGGTTTACCTCTACCTTCTGGTATGGTTGTAGCACTTCTTCAAAAACAAACACCAAATTACGATGGGTTTTCCTCTGCTACCAATTTTTCTTCAGAAGGAACTCTTCAAAATGCAGCTAATGAAAATACAACAAAACTCACAACAACTTATAAATCTAAGAAAGGTTTATTAAAGAAACATCATTTCTTCAAACTTGGGGCCTCGCCCTGGGCCACTTCAAGCTCCCCACGATTCTACGTAGTTCCTTATTTATAGTGAATTAGCTAGTCAGCTGACTATTACATCACTCTGTAATTGGTTCCATGGTTTACTGGGTCAGCTGACCCTTACATCTTGTTCCCATTGGGCACGTTACAAAGTTGTGACCGGTTACATTCTATCATTGGGGAGGATTCTATTTCCTCATTGCTCTCTGGGTGAGGTTCTGTCAGGGAGTCCCGTTCACCCCATTCCCCCCTTCCCAGACAGCGCTGTAGCGGTGTGGGAAGTAGCCTCGATGACTCCCACCCCCCCCCCCTTCCTGGGCAGCGCTGTGGCACACTGTGGGAGGCAACTTCGAGGACTCCCGCTTCCTCCTCCCCCCCCCCCTCCTGAACAGCGCTATAGAGCACTGTGGGAGGCAGCCTTGAGGCTCCCACTTTCCGCCTCCCCACCCCCCCCCCCCTCCTCCACTCCTGGGCAGCGCTGTAGCGCACTGTGGGAAGCAGCCTCAAGGGTTCCCGCTCCCCCTCCCCCTCCACAGCACTTTGCAGTGGCAGTGTCTTGCCATGGGGTGTGGTCAGGGACTCGTCTAGGTGTTGGTGTTCCGGGGTGAGGGAGGAGTGTACCATGTGCTGACTGAGGCCTAATCAGATGAAGCAGCTGCTGCTCCAGGCCCCGGGGTGCAGAGGTTCAGACATGGACTGCATGGAATCTGCTGTCACTGGGCACACATCGGGTGCTGATTTGCAATCTGTCCCTGGCCATGTGACACGGACCAGCAACACATGTCTGCAACGGATGCTGCAGTTGCACACACATAGCAATGGCTCATGGGTGCGCATTGCCCATGGCTGCACACCGACCTGCATAATCTGTGCCAGCATTTGTCATGATGGGAATCTCACAAAACCCTAATCGGGCCACGCATGGCACCTTGGTTTGTGTGGGGTTGCCAGCTCCCACAAGTGGGGGTTCTGGCCCAAGTGAGGACTTGGGATGGTGCTGGGTCTATGCAGCCAATGAGAATAATCCACCATTCTATGCTCTTTCCAAACCCCATTGTGCAGATGGATCTCGGTTTGCTCGATCCGGAACTGGCCGTGTTGGTGGCAGCAGGGGCAGAAGAGAAGGAGGAGGAGGTGGCAGCTCAGGAGGTGGCGGGCGTGAAGAGACCTCCACGGGAGCAGCCACCACCAGACCCTCAGGAGGGTGGACAGGGGGCTGCCGCTGAGAGCCAGGAGGTGGGTGAGCAGGCTCCCGAGAGGGTGCACAGAAATCGGAGGGTGCCGTGGCCAAGGAGGTACAGGCCCCGAACTTCCTTCTAGCCCCTCTCGGAGGAGATGTGCCGTCGCCGGCTGCGCCTGTTCAAGACCAAGGTGCGACACATTTGTGAGGTGTTCTCACACTTGGCACCTCAGGGGAGGGGCGGCCACCCGCTCCCTGTGGATGTGAAGGTGACGACTGCTCTGAATTTCTATGCCTCCAGATCATTCCAGGCTCCCAGTGGCGACCTAGTTGGGATCTCCCAGGCCTCCGTGCACAGATGTGTGCAGCAGGTCACTGTTGCCCTGTATGCCCGGGCAGGGCAGTTCATTAATTTCGATGTGGGCCGTGCACAGCAGGAGGCCAGGCTCTCGGCTTTGCATCCATTACTGGGATTCCGAATGTGCAGGGTGCAGTGGATGGGACACACATCGCCTTGCGGGGCCCCCATGCAGACCACAGCAATTTTTGAAGGGGTTCCACTCCCTGAACGTCCAAATTATCTGCGACCATCAAATGAAGATCATGCAGGTCGATGCACACCTCCCAGGGAGTGTCTATGACAGCTTTGTACTCTGGCAGTCAGACATTCCTGGGCTCTTTGAAGACCAGCCCAGGCTCCCGGGATGGCTACTGGGTGACCAGGGTTACCCGCCAAGGTCATGGTTGATGACACCTGTGCGGAGGCCCCAGACCGAGGCTGAGACACGTTACAACGAGGCCCATGCAGCCACCCGGTCCGTTATTGAGCAGTGCATCGGCCTGCTGAAGATGCAGTTCCACTGCTTGGACCGCTCTGAGGGGGGCCCTCCAGTATGACCCTGTGCATACTTCACGCATCATCATCGTTTGTTGCACCCTGCACAACATCGCCCAGCAGCAGGGAGACCAGCTGGAGCAGGAAGAGGAGGAGGAGCGGCGAGGGACGAGGTGGACATCCCGCCATATGAAGAACCAGAGGAAAGACGGCGGTCGGCGATGGCAGGTGTCTGGCAGGGAAGGGCAGTGAGGGACGCTTTGATTGCAGCCCGCTTCACCTAGCTGGTGCTGTATAGTGAGGGGGTTGCAACCAACATTGACCTGGGTCTCACGCTGTGTCGGCACCACCTCCTGCAACAGCACTCTGCTCGACTCCCCTAAACAGCCTTGCAATCGCAGCATGATTGCTGACAGCCCTTCGACAACTCCCCGGGTTTCCTGATGCATCTCCACCAGCCTTGGAAGGAACAAACCCAGAAGCCCACCTGCTGGCATGGGGACAGCTGAATCTTGGCCTCCGGCAGACCTCCGTGTGCCCGAGCCCTTGGATGTGCCTGTCTTCACCCGATGTGCATCAGCGGCTATGATGTGCTCACCAGTTCGTAACCCAGAAGCCTCAACACTGAAGGTACCCACCAAGGTTATCGTCTCTGTGTTGGTGGGTTGTGTAGTACATGCCAGTGATGCTTTAGTGGTGCTGCCCTTGGAGAATTCCTCAATGCCTCCCTCCGAGGTGTCATCCAGGGGGTCGTGTGCAGTTTGCTCCAGAGCAGTGGGGCAGAGTTCCTCTGGGTCCAGAGCTGTAAAAAAGAACACACATTAGGGGGAGGGAGACAAAACATTCCATGCAGCATCACACTTATTTAGAGGAGGACCCAAGGTTGAAGGTGCGCTTCTGCTCACTTGCATGCTGGACGCTGAACTGGCTGTCGGTGACCATTTGGGATGGCCCATCACCCCCTGCCAGCTCCATGGTACGCTCCTCCATGCTACTCAGCTGCTGTAGGTCAGGCACACCACCACCAGAATGTGTTGCTTCTCGTGCGTTGTGGATGTTCTTTTCCTGTGGGAACATAAGGTGGACAGCAAGCATTAACATATTGCAGTGCATGGTGCGCAATGTGCGCCTGTGTCTCGGGCGTTGTGCTGATAATTTTGGGGAAAGTGGTCACCACTGAAGGCTGCTCGTTGAGGGATATGGGGAAGGGGTTAGATTCTGTTCCTGAGGGAAGGGTCACTTGTTGCATAGCCTTCAGATGTTTAAGCAGGGTTTGAGATCCGTGCCAAGCATGTGCTGGGTTCCAAGTGGGATGCTCACTCACCCTTGCTGCTCGCAGAAGGTTGTACATTTTTTTCCGCCACTGCCGGCCAGAGCGCGGTGTCAGGTTCCTGGCATTCACCGCTTCTGCCACCTCCTCCCACAATGCCGTGGCAGATGCACCCCTTGGGTTAGGGCCCTGGCCGAGGAACAGAGAATCATGCCTCTCCTCCACGGTGCTCCTGGTCGGCCTCTGAAAATCTGGGAGCAGGTTTCCGCGCAATCATCTTTGTGGCGTGACTGGCTGTGTGTCCATTCCTGCAGCTTATATACAGCACTGGCTTATTAGGAGGTGCAGATGCTGTGTGTGTGGCCAGTCAAGGGCAACAAATGCTTGTGAGAGATTTTGAAGGCTGCATTCAGTTGAGTGTCATTCATCCCTCAGGGTGCCGATTGGCAGCCATTCAATAGCCTGCTGAGTCCAGAGGGGTGCCATACTCAGAGCTCCTAATCGATTAGCTGCTGTGTCCGGGGAGGGGTGCAATACTCAAGGCTCCTATTCAAGAGAGGGAATGATCACAAGCTGGGGTTGTGCATGTCAGCACAACGCTAGTTCTCTGCAGGGCAGCAGTAAGGACAGCATGTTCAAGGGATGGAGGGATTGAGTACCCGCATTATCCAGATTCATGGAGGCATGAGGTGAGCAGGCAGCCATATCTGTGTGTGGGGGGGAGACGGGGGGTGGGGGGGGGGCAGTGATGAGGCCAGCGATGTCTGTGGGGGTTTGAGGGCAGTGATCTGGATGCTGGGAGGTCTTTTCAGCGATCTCCCAATGATGTGCGCGTGCGCTGGTTCCCGCTCATCCTGCCAATTTCAGGCTCTTTGGTGTGAATAGGCCCCGGCCCCCAAGTGTTTATGATATTGCCGACTGGGACCTCTGCAGTGCACAGAGTGCAGAGATTCGGGTGAGAAGCTGAACTGAGAAAACAGTCAGGATCTGGAACAGTTTTCCTGCCAATTCAGCACTTTTGGGAGAATTGCTGCCCAAGTTTCCCAATTTTCCTCGCCTCACGCTGGTGACATCATGAGGTTCATGCCCACAAAGGGAGAGAACCTCATTTTAATGGTTTTGCATGCATTTTAGTATGATTACCCAGCCCTCTCATTCCCCCTCACTGAATATTCAAACCTCACTGAAGTAATGTCACACCACAGCAAGGTTTACAACTGGTTTTGAAAGACAAGAGTCAGTCAACGGATTCCCCCCCCTGAGGTGCAAATATAAGTATAGCTCCAAGGGGAGAGGGACAGGGCACTGTCCCTGGGCTCAGGGTGACACTGCCAGGTTGGTAGAAAGTTTCATTCAATGCTGATCGGGGTGCCATTTAAAGATGACCAGTTTTATCAGGTTCTGCCAGAGTAACGGTGTAAATCCCACTCCGATTGTTTTTACTCAGAGAAGCTCAAGATCTAGAATAGAAGTAGGGTTACTTGCCAGTTTTCAGTCTGAGCCTGACACTTTGAAAAAATATGGTAAAATTATCAATCAATCTATCTTTTGCCTTTAATGCTCTCATTAAAATTTTTATTGAAGCTTTATTTTCGTAGCAGTCTGAGCTCAAATATTTTGCCTAGGGTTGTGATTCTGCTGGATATAGATAGACTCTGTAGTCAGACTAAGAAGTGTACACAGTATCCCAACATTCAACAGTAGCATTCAAGAGAGTCAGATAATACAATGCTTGTTATTGCCTCTAACCAATTCTACTCATTCCTAGCTCTCAAGTTCCAATGATTTCAATGAGTGTACTTAAAGTTACCAAATATAAATTTATAAGTAATTTTAATCGTTTCAAAAGGCTTTATACTGGTAAAATTTATATTGCTGCAGTTTAAACATTGTGTGTTTGTGAGCAAACAAGAGAGACAACTGAGACTGTACTAATTATCTATAGTAAACAGAAGTCTAATTATTCAATTATCATCAAGCATCTTACCCATAGTTAGAAAATATAAACATACTAATTAATGGGAGCTGTGAGACAAAGGAAGTGAGAAAGAAAAGTTCATACACACAATTTCCTTCTTCATCGAGATTTGAATTCTTAAAAAAAGTTTTTTTAAGTAAACAGAATGGGGCAAATTTTCCTGTTACGTCTGCCACGGGAAACGTAGCAGGTAAGAGACGGACCATGGAAAGGTCTGTTGACCTCAGGTGGAATTTTCCGGTTTCGAGGCGAGGGCAGCCAGAAAATCCCACCCCATATCTCTAATTATCCCTGGTCATTATCTGTATTTTGTTGCTGGCTAGAAAGTATAATTATTTTAATTATTTATCTCTGTACAGAAAGATATACAAGGGATATACTTTCAAGAATAAATCATATTCACTGTTTTCAGGGGTATCATCCATTATTACAAACCAGTGGCAAGAGAATCGGAATGGCCCATTTCCCTAACATCTCTTCCTCGTCACTAACAGACAATGGAGTGATTGGCAGAATGGTTGCTCTGTTCACCTATTCGTGGCAACATGAGGTCAGACCTCATTGGAGCTGAAAGTCTCCCATTTTGCTCTCCACTTCTGAGAAAGTGGTAAATTGGCTCGCTCCTAGGCTGCGGTGGGTGATAGATCCGTATTGGGAAATTAGGGACACAATTTCAGGAATTGAGAACCTTGAACACTGTACTGGAAGTTTTTATGAAGCCCAAGGAGTATTTTTCTAGGTCGACCAAAAATGCTCTTATTTTCCAAGACTGCTTTTTAAATATTTGATTTTGATTTGATTTATTATTGTCACATGTATTAACATACAGTGAAAAGTATTGTTTCTTGCGCACTACACAGACAAAACATACCATTCATAGAGAAAGAAACACGAGAGTGCAGAATGTAGTGTTACAGTTATAGCTAGGGTCTAGAGAAAGATCAACTTAATGCAAGGTAAGTCCATTCAATAGTCTGACAGCAGCAGGGAAGGAGCTGTTCTTGAGTCGATTGTACGTGACCGCAGACTTTTGTATCTTTTTCCCGATGGAAGAAGGTGGAAGAGAATGTCCGGGGTGTGTGGGGTCCTTAATTATGATGGCTGCTTTGCCGAGGCAGCGGGAAGTGTAGACAGAGTCAATGGATGGGAGGCTGGTTTGCGTGATGGACTGGGCTACATTCATGACCTTTTGTAGTTCCTTGCGGTCTTGGGCAGAGCAGGAGCAAAACCAAGCTGTGATACAACCAGAAAGAATGCTTTCTATGGTGCACCTGTAAATGTTGGAGAGAGTCGTAGCGGACATGCCAAATTTCCTTAGTCTTCTGAGAAAGTAGAGGCGTTGGTGGGCTTTCTTAACTATAGTGTCGGCATGGGGGGACCAGGACAGGTTCTTGGTGATCTGGACACCTAAAAAGTTGAAGCTCTCGACCCTTTCTACTTTATCCCTGTTGGTGTAGACAGGGGCATGTTCTCCTTTACACTTCCTGAAGTCGATGACAATCTCCTTCGTTTTGTTGACATTGAGGGAGAGATTATTGTTGCCACACCAGTTCACCAGACTCTCCATCGCATTCCTGTACTCTGTCTCATCATTGTTTGAGATCCGACTCATTACAGTGGTGTCGTCAGCAAACTTGAAAATCGAATTGGAGGTGAATTTGGTCACAGTCATAGGTGTATGAGGCGTATAGTAGGGGGCTGAGAACACAGCCTTGTGGGGCACTGGTGTTGAGGATGATCGTGGAGGAGGTGTTGTTGCCTATCCTTACTGATTGTGGACTGTGAGTTAGGAAGTTCAGGATCCAGTCGCAGAGGGAGGTGCTGAGGCCCAGGGCACGGAGTTTGGAGATGTGTTTCGTGGGAATAATCGTGTTGAAGGCTGAGCTGTAGTCAATAAATAGGAGTCTGACATTGATGCCCTTGTTATCTAGGTGTCCCAGGGTTGAGTGTAAGGCCAGAGAGATGGCAGCTGCTGTGGACCTGTTGCGGTGGTAGGCAAATTGTAGTGGATCCAGGTAGTCCGGGAGGCTGGAATTGATTTGTGCCATGATTAGCCTTTCGAAGCACTTCATAATAATGAACAGCTACCAGAAATCCCCCTGAGGCCATAGGAGATTGATTATACAGATGAAATTTTATCCACGTATTTCATTTTATCATATCATTTTATTGTATTCCACAACAGAAACAGTAGGCAAACATCTAATTCACAACATCAATTTCACTGTCCAGCAGAGAATCTTAGATCCCACACTTATAGATATTTCAGAATAGGATGATTAGATTTCCTAAAAGGCTTGGGTTCTGCAAGAGCACTCAGTTCCAGACCTTACCTTATTACAACCTTGGTCCAAACACGGACGGACAGAAACACTGAATTCAGGTAAGAGTTACTGCCCAAAGGGAGCAGTTGACTACATGCGGCATCAAGGATAATGGGAATCAGGGGGAAAACTCTCCACTGGCTGAAGTCATATAAGCACAAAGGAAGATGGTTGTGATTGGTTGGAAGCTAATTACCTCAACGCCAGAACATTTTGCAGAAGTTCTTCAGGCAGTGTCTTGATTAAACACATTCAGCTGTTTTATCAATGTCCATCCCTTCACCATAAGGACAGAAGTGGGGATATTTGCTGATGATTGCTCAGTGTTCAGTTCCATTTATAACTCCTCCGGTAATGAAATAGTCCCTACCTGCACACACCAAGCAACTAATGGTCAGTGACAAGCAATGGCTATCTCTAATAAGAAAAAATCAAACCATCTCCAACTCTCTATTACCTTACTTTTGTGCCTCCTTTTCTGAGGATAGGCTATCAACAAATGTCCATTATAAGCCCACAGACTCCCACAGCTATCTTGAACACAATTTCTCACCCCCAGTTTCCTGTAAATACTCCATTCCATTTTCCCAGTTCCTCTATCTGTGTCAAATCTCTGTTCAGATAATATAACCTTCCATTTCTTATGTCTTCTTTTTTTCGCATTCAAGGATTCCTCTTTGCTGTGGAGACCACTTTGTGTGCAACGAATATAGTACATAAAAGTGAAAGAAGTGCCCTTGGCTGTGCCAGTTCTATTTCACGCACTTCAGTCCTCACCTCTTCCCCTCCCATCCAGAACCATGGTAGAATTCCCCTTGTCATCACCTTCTATCCCATGAGCCTCCATATTAAATGTCTGCCATTTATACCACCTCCAACACATCTCCCCCTCCTTTTACTGCATCTCCAAGATGTTATTCCCTTCTTGACACACTGGTTCACTTTGCAGTCATTCCCAAAACCCATTCCTTTTCCATGCTGGCACAGAACATGCAACACCTGCCACTTTTCCTGCACCCTTTTCACCATCTAAAGCTGTTAATGATTTACTCGCACTTCTTTCAACTTGATGTACTATATTCGCTGCACACAATGTAGTCTCCTCAGTACTGAGGAGCTCAAATGCAGAGTCAGTGAATGCTTTGCAAAACACCTCTCTTCAGTCTGCAAGTAGGACTCAGTTGGCTCCATCAGTAGTGGTGCTACGCAGCCATTCTTGGTGATGAGCATTGAAGTCCCCAACCAAGAGTTCATTCTGTTCCCTTGCTACCCTCAGTGTTTCTTCCAAGTGGATGAGTAATGATTCATAGATTCGGCCCATCAAGTCTGTACCGACCACAATCCCAACCAGGCCCTATCCCAGTAACCCCACATATTTACCCTGCTAATCCCCTGACACCAAGAGTCAATTTAGCATGGCCAATCAACCTAATCCGCACATCTTTGGACTGTTGGAGAAACCAAAGCACCAGGAGAAAACCACGCAGACATGGGGAGAATGTGCAAACTCCACACAGAGACTGACCCGAGGCCGGAATTGAACCCCGGTCCTGTGAGGCAGCAGTGCTAACCACTGTGCCACCATGCTGCCCATCAGCTGAGCGAGGAAATTACTTGGTAATCAATAGGATTTTCCTTTCGCCATAACACTTCATGGGGTCCAGAGTCAATGTTGAGGACTCCCAGGCCATCTCCCTCTCGACTATGTGTCACTATGATGCTGCCTCTGCTGGATCTGTTTTGCTGGTGGGACAGAACATGCCTAGGGTTAGTGATTGTAGTGTCTGGAACATTGGTTGTAAGGTAGGGTCTGATGAGTTTGACTATATCATGCTTGATTAGTCTATTAGACTAATCCTCCAGATGTTACTGGGGAGGATGACAGGGCAGGGTGTGCCATTGTAATTCCGATGCCTAAATCAATAAAAGGCGAAGAGTCCAAATTTATTCTTTTTTGACCTTTCTGCAGAAGTTCAGTACAACTGAGTGGCTTTCTAGGCCACTTGAGGGCAATAAGACTCAACAACATTGTTGTGAATGTGAAGTTACATGTAGGCCAGATGAGGTAACAACAGCAGGTTTCCTTCCCTAAATGATATAAGTGCACTAGGTGAGTTTCTAAAACAATCAATGATAGCTTCATGGCACCACGATTGAGAACAGCTTTTGATTCCAGACTTTTCAAAATTAAAAACAGTAATTAATTTAAACCATCTACTGTGGTGAGATTGGAATCTGATTCTACAGGGAGTCTGGGCTTGTAGTTACTAGCCCAATTAAATTTCCTCTACACCACAGTCTCCCCATCAGTTAAGACAAAACAGGCAGGCAGACATCAATCCACTACTCTTTGGGCAGTGGAACAAGTCTTCAGAATTTTTGATGAGAGATTCCACTGGCAATATTTCCGCGTACAGCAGGGATGTTTTCTTGGTATACTGTCCAAGGTTCATCCATTGCCAAAATCAACAGAACAGATTATCTTTAAATTTATTTCATTATTGTTTGAGGGAACTTGCTGGGTCATATCCAATCCATTTAAGGAATCCTGGGAGCACCCTGTCATCATCTGAGATCTCAGAATTTTCTACACTAGTCATCTGTGAATGCTCAGTTGGTGAGTATATTCACACCGGAGATTGAGAGATTTTTGGGATATGAAAGGAATCAAAGGATTTTGGGTATAGGCTGCAAAGTGGAGATGAGGCAGAAATACAGCCACAATCTTAGTGAATGGTGCAAGAAGCTCCAAGAGCTGTATAGTCTCATTTTCTTAACAAATCCAAGGCGCTGAGTGGTTGACTGTTGATACGTTAAGTTGGTAAAGTTAGGAAACATGACCCCAACACACTGGGCTCGATTTTACCATTGCATTGTGCCCGTCTTCGGGCACGAAAACTTGGTAAAGTCGGGCGTGAGGTGAGTAGCGCGATCCATGCCCGCGTCTTTACCAAGGTCCGAAAATAGCCGCGATCAGGACCGTGCCCGAAATGGGCGTATCAACCATTTAAATGCATTTGCATGCATTTAAATTGACTTAATGGGCTGCATGCCCAACTTTACCCGCACTTCCCCCTTTACCACCGTGTTCGCCCATCCAGAATCAGCGCGAAACAGACATGCTCCATAAAAGTCTGACTTGGGCGCTCCAGTTAGTGAGCAGGTAAGTGCCGAGCGTCTGATGGCTCTCTGCTTGAGATCGGTGATCAGGGGTGGGGGGTGGGGGGGTGCGGGGTCCGCTGCCACTCTGCCTGAGATTGGTGGGAGGGAGGGAGGGGCCTGCGATTGGTCTGGGTGGCGGGGCATTGGGGGGATAAGGAGGCCAGTAATGTTGTGGGGGGGTGGGGCCCGGGAGATATGTGGCAGAGAAGCAGCATTCTATCATTTTCTCTCTGCACATGCGCAGTTGGAGGAACCGATCGGAGCTGCAGGGTTTCTGGCACGTTAACCGCCACCCACAAGCTTCTGCAGCACGATTTGGAATCGCTGATATTTTTTCAGGCAGAGTGCGTATGGGGGCGCCTGAGAACGGGTCTAAAAGTCGGATTTGAAACACTCCCAGTTTCAAATCCGTCCAGCACTTAGAATGAAAATGGTAAAATAGGCCCACTGTGAACAAAGCTACATCCAGTCTAATCACGGTATTTTGAGGGTTGGCCAAGTAACCTGCTCTGCAGAAATGGGTCATTAATTATAACATTAAATAGTCATTATGGCTCAGATTTTGTCAGTGATTTGGAATTAACACCTCTGGCATAGAGATGAAGGGGAAAACTGTCAGATCCAGCAGCTAATTACTTTTCTAGCATGGTTTGTGGGCCAGGAGCAGTAGGGCTTTCTCCTGGTCTCTCAAACAGACGTTCTAACACATCCTCTGACCCCACTACCATTACCCGATCCCCACAATCAGCCAACCCCACCATAGATATCTACTCCCAGTGTTATCTCAATATTTCCTCACTGCCACAGTATACGCTTCCCACTAATCCCATCTTGTTGAATGCCAGGAACCGACCCCTGTAGTCCCTGATTGTTGCCCTATGCAGCCAGCTTCCCCCATCTGGCAGGCAGCCAGCCACTCAATCTGGCATCTATCTGGTGCAAGCAGAGTAAATATATTCTGACAAACTCCCTCCCCACCACCCTAAAATATCAGACATAGAGGCCCACCTCACCACAATTTTGACAACTGAGAGGACATTCATGGCCACTGTATCAGAGTGTGGAGATGTTATGCGCAATCGTCTTGGAGATCCTCTCCACTTGGAGCCGGCAGTTTATAACCTCACGATAACCTCACGATGTTCCACTTCTCCAGCTTCCACCCTAAACACGTTAAAGAAGCCATCCCCTACGGACAAGCCCTCCGAATACACAGGATCTGCTCGGGTGAGGAGGATCGCAACAGACACCTCCAGACGCTGAAAGATGCCCTCATAAGAACAGGATATGGCGCTCGATTCAACAGTTCCGACGCGCCACAGCGAAAAACCGCACCGACCTCCTCAGAAGACAAACACGGGACACGGTGGACAGAGTACCCTTCGTCGTCCAGTACTTCCCCGGAGCGGAGAAGCTACGGCATCTCCTCCAGAGCCTTCAACATGTCATTGATGAAGACGAACATCTCGCCAAGGCCATCCCCACACCCCCACTTCTTGCCTTCAAACAACCGTGCAACCTCAAACAGACCATTGTCCGCAGCAAAGTACCCAGCCTTCAGGAGAACAGTGACCACGACACCACACAACCCTGCACAGCAACCTCTGCAAGACGTGCCGGATCATCGACACGGATGCCATCATCTCACGTGAGAACACCATCTACCAGGTACACGGTACCTACTCTTGCAACTCGGCCAATGTTGTCTACCTGATACGCTGCAGGAAAGGATGTCCCGAGGCATGGTACATTGGGGAAACCACGCAGACGCTACGACATCGGATGAATGAACACCGCTCGACAATCACCAGGCAAGACTGTTCTCTTCCTGTGGGGGAGCACTTCAGCAGTCACGGGCATTCAGCCTCTGATCTTCAGGTAAGCGTTCTCCAAGGCGGCCTTCACGACACACAACAGCGCAGAGTCGCTGAGCAGAAACTGATAGCCAAGTTCCGCACACATGAGGACGGCCTAAACCGGGATGTTGGATTTATGTCACATTATCAGTAACCCCCACAGCTTGCCTCCTGGACTTGCAGGCTGTCCTGTCTGGAGACAATACACATCTCTTTAACCTGTGCTTAATGCTCCCTCCACCCACATTGTCTGTATCTTTAAGACCTGGCTGGCTATAGGGATTCGCATTCTAATCAGTATTCTGTAACTTGATTTTTGTGTCTCTGTGCCCTGTTTGAGAGCAGAATTCCACTCCATCTGACGAAGGAGCAGTGCTCCGAAAGCTAATGGTATTTGCTACCAAATAAACCTGTTGGACTTTAACCTGGTGTTGTTAAAACTCTCGCTGTCTCAGAGCCAGTGAAGCCCTTTTAAATCTTTTTACACATATTCCTTTCTGGTTTTTGTTGGAGCAACTTACAGAGGAATAAGTTTGATCCACTAAAGTTGAAAGAGGAACAGTGTACGAATGGAGTGATATTTATTTTTTGTGACAGAGTTGAAGGCAGAATCTGCCTGCCTCTGTCTAAAACTGTCCAAGTTATTTCCTGCGGCAGGGCATCAATTCAAAAAATACCATCTGTGCCTACTGAAGGGAAGAGAATGCTGATGAATTTCTGCAGAGGCGGGTCATGTCAAACAAATTCATGATTACTTTGTTTTCCCTTTCTGAAGCTTTTCATAATAGATATTAAATGACTTGTTTTTTGTGAGGATTATGGTTACACACATTTGTAAATGTGTTTACTTCTCATGGCTTATTGTATGGCACAGCTGTGAAGACAGATTATCTAAATTACACGGTGGAATGGTCCACTTATGTTATGAAATTATAATAATTTAAGATGAAATTTTAGGATGCCATCCAACAGGCCAAGAGTCAAGTTATAGGATATTTTGACCCAATTTAAAGATTTAGATGCAAGTTATTTTCAAAATGTTTTAAGGCTTGCATTAGAGATCTGGTTTCCCTGGATAACCCCCATGCCTTAGGATATATATCAGAAATCAGACATAGCATCTGGCTAGATGGCCTCAGACAGTGGAAGCTCATTAACTGAAGCAACCATCACATCTTAATGATTCAAATGCTTCATGTTTTTTAAACTGTGCACTGAGCTAATGTCAAAGTTAGTCTACATTCAGGCAGGCTTGACTGGGAACTCTACTGGTCAGTTGGCATGATCCTGAAATGTGTCAGGAATAAAATGACCTCATTTCCTGGTCAGGAGAGTTTTTGAATCAGTATGGGTGCAGGAGTAAAAGGCTGTTCGGAATAAGTCAAGTTATGGAGAGAAAGGTTAAAAATGTTGAAATCTGTTTTGAAGAATTCTTTAAGTTAAGTAAGGCACTATGAGGCAAATTAGGAAATTAAATTTGGGGGCCACTTAGACAAAAGCTCATGGAAGGACTCCATGAAATCTTGTGCCTTGGAGATTAGCTGGAATGCGGAAGAAAAATCAGAGTGAACTCCTGGAGACATTTGGTATACCTTCTGAGTTGGACACAGGACAAGCGAATGAACGCTAAAGATTTTGTACGGTAAGGGAACTCTGGGTGAGCGGGGTGGGGTAAAAAGTAGTCAAGTTTATACCCAAGTTTATATTGTTAAACAATAATGCTTATTTCATTTAATTCTTTTTAATATATTTTTGAACAAGAAAGTTTGTTTTTGTTTAAAACAATAAATCTTGTCGTGTAATTTAGTCGGTTCATTGTTGTTCAAATTTCTTCTTTAAAAGTTAGCAATACCTAACAGGATCATTAAAGTACTTTGCAACTGTCTTCATTGAAAAAGATGCTAACAATGTCACAGTAAAGGAGGTGCTAGCACAGATATTGGATAGAATAAAAAATGAAGAGGAAGCCCATAAATGCTTAGTAGCACTCAGAGTACAAATGTCACCTGATCCAGCTGCGATAATACATCCTGTGTTGCTGAAGAATAGAGATGTCCAAGGGTGAATATTTCTGTGGAAGTGGCAGGACAAGGTTACAAGGCTGTAACGTATATAGTTTTAAAAACTGATGCATGGTCCTGGATTTTCATCCTCGAGGTGGCTGGCAGGAGTGAAGAAAGTTATCTCAGACTACAATGGAACCTTAATCAACTGGGCCAGAGGGCCAAGGAATGGCAGGTGAATTCACATAAATGCGAGGTGTTGCATTTTGGAAGACAAACCAGGGCAGGTCTTACACAGTTAATGGTAGGGCCCTGGGGAGTTTTGTCGAACAGACAGACCTAGGGCCGCAGGTACATAGTTCTTTGAAAGTGGCGTCACAGGGAGACAGGGTGGTGAAGAAAGCGTTTGGCACACTTGCTTTCATCAGTCAGAACACCAAGTATAGGAGTTTGGACATTATGTTACACCCTCAGGAACATTAACAGAGAGGGATCCGAGCATGCAAGTCCACAGTTCCCTAAAAGTGGCAACACAGGTGGCCAAGGTGATTAAGAAGGCATATGACACGCTTGCCTTCATCGGCCAGGGCACTGAGTACAAGAGTTGGGAAATCATATTGCAGCTATAAAAAACCTTGGTTAGGCCACATTTGGAGTATTGTGTGAAGTTCTGATCGCCACACTACCAGAAGGACATGGAAGCTTTGGAGAGAGTGCAAAGAAGATTCACCAGAATGTTGCCTGGTCTCAAGGGTGTTGACTATGAGGAGAGGTTGAATAAAGTAGGATTGTTTTCACCGGAAAGACAGAGCTGAAGGGAGACCTGACCAAGGTCTACAAAATTATGAGAGGCATAGACAGGGTGGATAGTCAGGGGCTTTTTCCCAGGGTGGAAGTGTCAATTACAAGGGGGCAAATGTTCAAAGTGAGAGGGGGAAAGTTTAAGGGAGATGTATGGAGGAAATGTTTCACGCAGCGAATGGCGGGGGCCTGGAATGCGCTGCTTGAGAAGGTGGTGGAAGCAGGAGCATTAGCAATATTTAAGAGGCATCTGGGTGGGAAAATCAATAGGGAGGGAATAGAGGGATATGGACCGAGTAAGGGCAGAAGGCGTTTTTTTAGTTTAGTTAGGACATCATGTTCGGAACGGGCTTGGATCTAATCAGCAGCCAGGAAGTCCACTCCCTCTCCAATGGAGAATCACAAATTTTTCATTTGCAACAGAGTTGACAGAACAAAGATCTGCTTGTGGTACAGATAAAAATGTAATGAACTCATCAGCAATTTCAATGTAAGATTCACTTTCATGTCTCTCCTACTCTCTGCATATGCCCAATCTCTGCCTTTCCCATATTGCCTAAATTTAAACTTGAACCTTTGATCCCTTTGCATGGTGACACAATTGGTAGCATTGCTACCTCACTGCCCAGGGACCCAGGTTTGATTCCCGACATGGGTCACTGTCTGTGCGGAGTCTGCACATTCTCCCCATGTCTGCATGGGTTTCCTCTGAGTGTTCTGGTTTCCTCCCACAGTCCGAAAGACGTGCTGGTTAGGTGCATTGGCCACGCTAAAATTCTCCCTCAGTGTATCCGAACTGGTGCCGGAGTGTGGCGACTAGGGGATTTTCTTTGCAGTGTTAATGTAAGCCTATTTGTGACATTAATAAATAAACTTTAAACTTTGCTTCTCCTACAATCAGAATGAGCACTTCACATGGTGCTGGATTGCATATTTTGGTAGGTACTTTAAGAGGTATGAGCAGCACTGGCAAGGACAGCATTTATTGTCCATTTCTGGAATGGAGGAGGGGTGGGGGTTGGTGACGATGGACTTGCTAGGCCATTTCAGAGGGAAATTTTTAAGTCAATCACATTGGCATCAGACTGCGGTCACATCCAGGTCAGAAGGATGGCAGGCTTTGGTTTCTAAACAACATAAGTAGATCAGTTGGATATTTAATACCAGGGCTAATACCAGATTTTGTAAACTGAATTAAAATCTACACATTCATATAAAGGAATTTCAACCCATGTTTCCTGGATTTAGCCCAGGTCCCTAGATAACATGCAATAACATGACTATGACAATAATATATTCTTGACACTTTGCCCTTTAAATAGATCTTACAATTGACATAAGTCTTGCCACCTAGATGGAGGCAGATAACACTCCTGGAGATGCTGTTACCTTCCAAAAATCAACAGTCTATGAGTAGTCAGTGAGAGAAGTCTTTACAAATTGATTGGTCATGCTAAATTGCCCCTTAATGTCAGGGAGATTGGCAGGGTAAATGTGTGGGGATGGGACCTGGGTGGGATTGTTGTCAGTGCAGGCTCGATGGGCCGAATGGCCTCCTTCTGCACTGTACGGATTCTATGATTTGAAAGGGCAGCTCAAGAAAGGGGTCGCCACAAGGCAAGCAAAATGTCCTAGCTCCAGAAATGCAAATTTTATTTGCCCTGACCTTGAATAGAAATGCCTTTTGTACATTGCTAGACCTACCTTAGATTTCTGAAGTATGTGGGTTGTAAAATTCAGAGCTTTGCAGCAAATTGTGATACATATAAATGATGATTATGTTAGCACTTGGAATAGGTAGAAAATTAGATTAGCTCTGTGAACTATGTATTACTGGGAATTGCTTACATTTTATTTCACTGGAAACAAAACTAGTTAAAGGAAGCATGGTCAAATAATGTCCCTGGGTAGAATTTTCCCACCTTTCCCACTGGCGGGATCTTCCTGTTCCACCAATGATGCACCCCCGCCCCAGATTTCCCGGCGCAGGGGGTGGAGTTGATGGGAAATCTCATTGATAGCGGCAGGACCAAAATATTCCATCTCCCGTCACCAAGAAACAAGCCACAGGGTGGGGGTACAGGGAGTGTTACTGGACAAATGCATAAAGAATTAACCATACTTTAAAACTTCGCTTGGATTTTCATTCAATGAAGCTGCTTGCTAGAATGTATGTGTGAAAATAGAACAGGGGACAGACACATCATCCGATAATTCGGTAGTTTGATAAGGAATTAGAAATGCTCTAAGCATAAATAAGGGACAGTGAAGAAACAGGAACAATGTAGTTGTTGAAAGTGGATCTGAAGTATGTCATGAGGGAGTTTTGAAACCGTTCGTGGAAAAAAACAGGACAAATTAAATGGAAGCAGTCTTTAGTTTGCTGAAAAAACATAAGTAGGACATATAGGTTAAGAAAATAAATTATGTATAAGGGCTATAAGGGACTCCCATGTGGTGAAAGATAACTTAATGTCGAGAAAGCGGGTGCCATGGCGGATGTGGATCTTCCGCTCTTACCCAGCCCTGTGGCCACAGCAATTTAACGTTCGTTCAGTTGCTAATTACCTTGAGGTGACACTTGCAACTCCATCTGTGGAAGTCCAACTTCCAAGAGCTGCTGGCCAATCGGATGAATGGGATGAGTGGTCACTGCTGGGACTGCAGCAGGTCCCAACAACATTCACCACCACTGGAATCAGATGCAAGTTAAGTGGACACGGTGGGGAAAAGGAGTGGGAGGGGGTGCAGGGACTAACACTGGGGACATGGACTAGCAGTTTCCAATGAATGAGTGCGGTGAGGGAGATCAGGTGGGGAGGGGGTGGGGAAGGGTGGACAGGGCAGGTTGGGAGGGATAATTGGAATATCTGGAGCTTGGAGGGGGTTGGTGGGCCTCCAATCAAAACAGGGAGCCCATAAGGAAGGAACTTCCCCCTTTCCAGCCTGATGCCTTAGCAGTGTTACCTCTTCCAACTTATCGCCAGCCTCAGCCCACCGCTCATGAAATAGCAGCAAAGATGGCAAATGGCCCTGAAGTAGCCATTAATTGGCCACCTAAGGCCTCAACTGGCACAAAGGTGGGCAATCCACCCAACCCCCAATTCCTCCACCCCCGCTGCTCATAACACGACAGCAGGGCATGAAAGGGAGGATGGGCAAGGAAAAGCACTCGTGTCATTTTATTGGCCACACCATTCGCAAACCCATCCGCAGGGCAGTGTAAAATTTTGCCTGTGGTTCAAATCAAGAACTTAGTATACCATTGGTTATCTTATATTAAGGAAAACCATTATAAAATGTTAAATTTTGTCAATAATGAATTCAAAGTCTTAAAAAAAGATATAAAGGAAAAGTTCTGGAAAAAACCACTGTAAAAGAGGAAGCTTCTGAGAGTTGACCCATACTGCCTTTGATCTAAAACTCTTGGATTGTGCAAAAGGGTGTTTGAAAAGAAGCAAGTAAATGTGCAGAAGAAAAGCATAGCTTTTTGTGCGTGCTAACTGTCTTACTGCCTTGGACTGGTAAACTGGATATTTGTCATGGTCATATGTTTTTGCTGTATAACTAGTGTGTTACAGCCCTCAAAGGACAGGGCTCTATGTGTGTCTTTTGCAGACAGAAGGAGCATGTCCAAGCTCCTTTTCAATTAAACAAAAGCTTGGGGGGGCAGGGGCATAAACAAAAGCTTGGGGTAGGGGCATGGCACTAAGTCGTGATGTTTATTTGGAGAGTTGGCACAGACATGATGGGCCAAATGGCCTCCATAACAATCCTGTGATTCTGTGACAGTCATTCGCTGGTTCATTCTCCATGGAAATGTCTTAACCAATCAGAGTCCACTTGCCAACTCTCTTAGGCAATATAAATTGTTGTTCCCTTTACTGTTAGTATAATCTTGCAAGCTGTCCTGATAGGTGCAAGACAAATAGCTTTGATAACATGTCTCTTTTTTCAACAAGGAGAGTGTGAAGAGATTCATGACCAATTTGTGTTGGACTGTGGTGCATTGTGCAGTGAAGTTTGTGTTAAATTAATTGGAAGTTAGAACCTTTTGAGAACCTCGGTTGAAGGAAGTATCAAAGTGACTATATTGGAATCATGCAGATTCTGGATTCTACCATGTCTTCCACCTTGGACAAGCTGGGAGATCAAAATGATAGAAACCTCTGCTGGGTCCTACAATCCACAGGTCAGTGAGAGTGCTAAGTTGCAATCCAATAGCAGAGATAGTTATGCAATGATAATGGATCATGCACTTCTCGGTCAGGATGATCAAGTGACTGCACCCTCACAACTTCAACAAGTGCCCTACTGCCAGAAAGCGAGCTGAGTCGGACAGCCCAGACAGCTGCCGAGTATTAGCTATCTGCAACAGAACCTCTCAGGCCTAGGCTCCTAGAAGTCACTGACAACATGCATCTCAGGAACCTTTGGCTGAGTCACAGTAACCTTTTGGCTTCCATGTCACAAAGAGGGAGAACCTCTATATTAGAATAGGTTCCCTTGGACTCACATTTGGATATTAATGATTGTATACACATTTGTGGAAGCCAGGAAACAATAATGTTTTTCAAATGTTTGTGAGCAGTGTTTCCGTAGCAGCCGGTGACTTTGCATATTAATGAGTGAGTTTCAACATTGGTCATTGGGCGGATGCAGATTATTTGAAATTGAAAAGACAGGAAGTTAGAGGTTGGATATAATTGTTAACGCAGGGACATTGAGAACATCCAGCTGAAGTGCTCTTATTGCTACCATTGCAAGAAACTGTTGGGAGTCCAACCACTTCATCACCATCACACTTCATCAGTGGTACCTCCCTCAACAAGCTGACAGTCCACATCCAATATGACTCCATGTGTTGTCCCTGTTGCAGAGCAAAGTTTACAACACATAGCAAACCATTATCATAAAGGGCATTTATTGTGGGCTGTAGTCAAGGAACCCACCAGATCAGTCCAGGAATCAAAATCGTGCTGGAGCTTTCCAATGATGGGGGCTCTGGTGGCCCCATGAATCTAAGTTTGGAATAATTTGGCTGCTAAGCATGGGCATCCAGGCAGAGTCTCGAGTGAAGTATGCAGAGGAATAACTCTTATCCTCAAACAGTTTTATATGCGCTGCAGGATCAAATAATGGAATGATGGGAGATGGAATCAATATAAAGACATCAAGGCAGCCAAAAGATCAGGTACAGATGGACAAGATCTGCTGCTAGTGATCACACAGTAAGTGAATGAAAGTTCTCAACATTCATGAAGGCAGTGTAGTTGTGTAAAGCAACTACAAAATGACATAGGTCCATCGATGACATTTTAGAGTGAGCCTGTAATCTGTGTAAGCCATGGAATGATATTCTACTATTTCCAGTTGTCATGGGGAAAATGATTGAATTGTTTGCTCTAGGGAGCATGGAAGCAATCATATGTTTATAAAATTATGAAGTGCAGATGGTGTGATGTTAACAATTACCCTCTGGCTACCTGGAAGGAGCAAGTGGCAAAAAACATTGATGCTTTCAGTGGCATTGACTGCAAAGGCAACACAATGTTGGCTGTGGCAGTTGGTTGCAGGTCTTGTTATAGGAGAAAACAGCTCTCCTTAGAGAAGCATAGCCCCTTAGTGAACTGCAAGCACATTGTTCTGGTATACTGTTGGGAAGGTAAAAGATTTCTGTAAACCGGCTTCTCCTTCTATTGATCTTCCTACCAGAAGCTCCTTATTAATTCAAACTTTTACAAAAGCGAACAGGTTATTACTATGTATTGCTAGGGTAATTAAAGGTAAAACAAAAAATACAATACTTTCTTTGTATAAGACCTTGTTTAAGACTTGTACGGAATACGGTGGACATTTTTGATTCTTTCATGTGGTAGATACTAAAAGGACCACTTTTCTGTTACATAAAGGCCCTTAGTTACCACAACAAGCTGAGAGAACTGGGGCATTTTATTCTGAACAATGCTCTGCAGTCATAGTCATGGACAATGTTGTTCATAACTCGCTGGCCAAAATTCTCCCATCTTGCCTGCCATAATTCCTATTTTCAATTCTGGTGCAGAAGGTGAAGTCGCATGGGATCAGAGGTGAGCTGACAAGGTGGATACAGAACTGGCTCGGTCATAGAAGATTGAGGGTAGCAGTGGAAGGGTGCGTTTCTGAATGGAGGGCTGTGATAAGTGGCGTTCTTCAGAGATCAGTGCTGGGACCTTTGCTGTTTGTAATATATATAAATGATTTGGAAGAAAATATAACTGGTTTGACTGGTAAGTTTGTGGATGACACAAAGGTTGGTGGATTTGCGGATAGCGATGAGGACCATCAGAGGATAGAGCAGGATATAGATCGGTTGGAGACTTGGGCGGAGAAATAGCAGATGGAGTTTAATCCGGACAAATGTGAGGTAGTGCATTTTGGAAGGACTAATAAAGATAGGAAATATACAGTAAATGAGTACTGATAGGCAGAGGGATCTGGGTGTACAGGTCACTGAAAGTGGCAACACAGGTGAAGAAGGGAGCCAAGAAGGCATACGGCATGCTTGCCTTCATCAGCCGGGGCATTGAGTTTAAAAATTGGCAAGTTACGTTGCAGCTTTATAGAACCTTAGTTAGGCCGCACTTGGAATATAGTGTTCAATTCTGGTCCCACCCCCCCCCCCCCCCCCCCCCCCCGCCCCCCGCCCAGGGGATGATAAGTCACAACCCATAATGTCCAACTCAGAGGCGACGGTGAGGTATCACTGAGCTATGGCAAACATTTTTACATTCATTTCTCAGAATATGCATGTACAATGGACGAAAAGAAAAATAATCTCATAAGAGATTTCTCAAATAAATATATGCGGGGGGGGAGGGGTGATTGTGCTGCTTGTGTAGTGCAGTGGGCCGGGAGACTCGAGATCGGCACATGCGCAGTGGCCCGCCCAACGCTATGTTGCTGGCTTCTCCAGTGGGAGTAGGCCACTGAATTTCAGCGTGATTCATGCTGAGGCACTCTGCAGTGCACAAAGTATGGGAGATTCATTTTGAAATGCCCGCTGAAAAAACCAGCGGATTTACTCCAGTTTTTACGCGAATTCAACACTTAGGACGGGATTTTACGGCCGCGCCTGAGGCCAACGGAAGTTTCCGTTCTGCAAGCCTCGCCCACCCCAATTCCGGGGCAGATGAGGCGGTAAAGTTCTGGCCCTAGAATGTTTTTTGGGAGAATCGCTTCCATGATGTTGATTAATATTCATCAGCTCCAATTTTGCAGTCAGCAATACAGAGATCTCTTGCCACTTACCTCAAAGAAAGTTGTCCACAATGATTTAATCAGCTCAATGGCATCACTTTCTCCTACTGCAATGCAAATTTCATTATGGGGAACATACAGGGGAACTCTGCCATCCAGATACAGTGAAATCATCAAGCATGTTGAGCAGCCAATCCAATAAAGGAATTCTCACAGGCAACAAACTGGGGAAAAGGAATGATTATCATTCGCCTTTTAATCCTTTTACTAAGAGAAAAATAAAGATTGAGATATGTGGTTTAAACTTTTTTTAATTAACATGGAAGGGATGACACTCCAAGCTTCTAAAGTTAGTTTTTCAGGGCCAAAGAAGTTGTTCAGCAATAACTCTGACTTAGTAAACTAAAAACTCAATTACACCTTAATCAAATGAAGTAACATTTTCAATAGTTTTCACAGTGAAAACAATGCATAAATACTTGAACACCACAACATATCACTGATTACTGCATTGATCGCAACTGCAAAGACTGCACCAGCACATCTTGTGGGATCCTAACCCCAACTGCAACCTCCGGACTTCCCTGTTCAAACAGGTATATGGGAAAGTTGCTCTCTGTTTTGCACAGTAATAACAGCAAATGTTGACAGCCTTGCCATGATTACAACTGCAAATTCTAGGCCATGGTCTCTGGTTAGAGATAGCAGTGATTTATACAGAACACACTGGTAGTTGCATGGATATTTCAAAAGGAATTGTCTATGCAGCGAACAGTTTGATACATGACTCTATTGAAATTACCTACAGCACCATCACTTAGCATAACAAGTGTAAAACATAATTTGGTGACCCAGCCAGCAACTTTAATATGATGGATAGCATTAACTTGTACTAAATTTGCTTCCACATACTTTGTTTCTATGATCTTTCTGGATTTGAACAAATGTATAAAAAGCACCATTATATTACAGAAAAAAAACATAGAGCAGGACTTTTCAAATGGTTTCCACCCCGCCAATACCAGCTGCCCCACAGCCATTCAACATTCAGCTGGATGTTAATTGACTGAAGGCAAGACTTGCACTCCCATCTGGGAAGGAAGTCCTGCCTTAGAGAGCTGCTGGCCAATCAGATGGCCAGCAGCTCTGTGAAACCAGCAGCTCCATGGTTGAGTGCAAATCCCTGGAGAAGAGCTAATGAAGGCTGGACTGAAGGCAAGTTTGAGGGTCAGGCCTCAGCAAGGTTGGTGGGGGGGGTGGTTAAGGGAGGGTGAGGATTTTGAGGTGCCGGGTTATAGAGGCTGGGAAGAGGAGGATTAAAGAGGGGGATGTGACCTTGGGAGTTGCCTCCAGTGGGCACACGGGGATCAATAAAGGAGGTCCCCACCTTACCTGACATTAGTCTGAGTCAGTAAAGCTGTTTGGCACATGCCTCACCTTGCTGTGCGAGAAATAGCAGCAGGATGGGGCACTTAAGTGACCATTAATCGGTGGACTGCTTGATGCCTCTATTGTAGTCCCCACCCCTGGAATTTGGGAGCTACTTCAGGGACAGAATGCTCATTGCACTTCTGAGCTCCTGCTTCCAAACCTGCCAGCACGGGACCACAAAATACCGCTCATGGCATAGAGGGAACATGAGATACTGGTATGGGAGCATCATCTGCGATCTTAATTGGTTCAAGTTCATAGCTTTCCCCTATTTAAAGTTTAAGTAATCAGCCTGTAATTAGTTGCTTCAAGATCCAAAAGGTTACTACATTAAATATCATTAAAAATGATAACGTAGTTCAGTCATGTTACAAGAGAAAAATATAATTTTCATTTCACTTTAACCAAGCTATATTTGTTCAATTTAATAAATTACCTGAATGCACGTCCTTCTTATTTTAGAACAGAATGACTTTTTCAGCAATTTTACAAATCACCAAAATTAAATTGTAGCTTACTATGCTTCTAATGTATGGCAAATGCACTACAATAATAAAGATATTCTGTTGCAAAAATATGGAGCAGAATTCTCTCATTTTTAGACGAAGTTCTATGGTGAAAGTAGAAACATGGAGTGTTTCCCACTGTAGCAACCGGGAGGCAAACATCTCAAATCTTCCAGCCCTGACCTTATTAATTATGCACCCGAGTGTTTCACACCATATTCAATGGTGGAGTAGGCCTGAATGGCATGTAGTCCACCATCATGTCCAGGTGCCAGATTGAAAAGGCGTCCAACTTCACCGACCCACTATTGAAAAAAGGTCAACCTCCTGAAAATGAAGGTAAAACTCCAGGAACATTCTGAGACCAGAAGTCAGACCTCCTGAGAATGAAGATGGATCACTAGGACATTCTGAGGCTGGAAGATGCCCCCCGCCCCCCCCCCCCCCCCCCCCACCACACCCCACCCCAACCCCCTCTCCCCCTCCAGGACATATGATTTGGAAGTCCACCAGCAGATGCATCCCCAACCGACTACTGATGTTCCAGGGACCGGGGTTGAGGGCGGCATCTATCCTAAACTCTGGAGGCACCCCCAGGCATTGTTCAGATAAATCCTGACATCATCATACCATGTTGTACGAACGTGCTTGCCTGCACCACGGAGAATCAGGCATGGGGTGGGGGTGGCGGGGGGGGGGAGGTTGAGCCTCCATCTGCATCCATTAATGGGATGCGAAAAAAGATTCATGCCATCCTCTGATGGGTTTTCTGACCCGCCATGGTAGGCACCACTAGAAGATCCTGCTGTAAATTCACAGTGGTGTGAAACTGATTTCTGGCCCTCCCACCATATTCTTCCCCATGCCCGCCATGGGGCATGGGAGATTTCCGCCCATGATTTTGATAACCTTAGGCAGATCAAATTTTCTTTTGTTTTGAGAGTTAAAGTTCTTTCAGCAATGTCTAAATATTAAAGACTGAGCATTCAGATGTCATTTGTTAGTGCCCTTACTGGATTAATTCTTCATGTAAACCAAATAGCTAAAAAAGTGGGAATACAACAATTTCTGGTTGGCACCATGAAACTCACCTGATGGTAATTTAACCTCCCAATAAATTTAAGTAGAATTCTGTGAAGCTTCTTGATCCCATATTATAATCACTGTATCTTCTGCCAACACAAGATGGCCACCAATCTTTGTCTGTGCATGTACACTTGGCCACATACGCACAGAATCCTATGTCATCATTTCCAGGAGACAGGATAATGGAAACTGTGGAATCCTTGAGAGAGTCTGCTGCCAGCGCTGTAATATTTGCAATTCTGATCACCACACATGTGCCCTTCCATCCATCCCACGTCCCAGAATCCTTGCATTATATTGTTGTATCTCTTTCTATGCTGAACAGTCTGTATTCCTTGCCTGGACAGCCTCCCTTCCTCCCTGCCCCAGACAATCTCTCTTCCTTCCCTAGACATCCTCCCTCCCTTTCACCTTTAGCCTGCCTCCCATGTCCAGCCTGTGCTCCACCCTGTCAACCTTAGCCTGCCTCCCATGTCCAGCCTTCACGTGGTTGGCCCACTGGCACCCGACCTGAATAAAGAGGTTAAACTTCATAAACAGTCCGTAGGAAGACTGCAGCAGCATCTCGTGGAGGAAGGCAAGCTTGCGAGGTGCAAGCCACTTATATACAGTCCTATGGGCGGCATGGTGGCACAGTGGTTAGCACTGCTGCCTCACAGCGCCAGGGACCCAGGTTCGATTCCCGGCTTGGGTCACTATCTGTGTGGAGTTTGCACGTTCTCCCCGTGTCTGCATGGGTTTCCTCCGGGTGGTCCGGTTTCCTCCCACAATCTGAAAGACGTGCTGGTTAGGGACAGTGACCCGAAAAGGCGCCAGAGTGTGACGACTAGGGGAATATCAAAGTAACTTCATTGCAGTGTTAATGTAAGCCTTATTTATGACTAACAAATAAACTTCTAAATGTGAATGTTCTAAAATTTCTCAGGCGGGGGCCTTAATTTGGAAGTGGAATTTAATTCCAGCGAGGTGGCCTTTTAATGAGCATGCATGCAAAAGGACTTCCTGACATTGTTTATCAAGAATCCCGGCATGCCAAAGCGAGCCCAGATGATTATGTTCTGGGCTCACTAATAACTTAAATATAAAAATTAAGATTTAAATATTAAAATCGCCTGATTACACTCGGAATTCAGTGCCAGTATCTTTGCCAGAGACGAGAAACTGGGCGTGAACCTGGTTTCTCGTTTATCCCGCGATCTTACTGGCTCGTCATATCTGTCGCTCTCTGTGGCTCCTGAAGTAAATTCAGGGGTATGGAGATAAGGTGGAAAAGTATTGTTATTGCAGATATTCAGCTTTTATTTTATTGAATGTTCGAGTACATTTGTTGGGCATTCCTCTTCTATTTCTTACAGTCTCACAATTTCCTTGTAAATTACGCTGCAGGTGCTTCATTTTGATTAATTTATTTTACATATTGCAGCCTTACTTGTATTTAATTTTCCAACAACCTTAATTTGAAACACTGGATATAATGAAATTACAGCAGAGTATTGCTTGCATTTTTGTTTATATAGTACATTAACATTCGAAAACATCCCAAGGTGCTTCACAAGAAACAAACTGCAGTTCATAGCACTGAATTCATTCTGAAAAAACTGTTTACACGATTCTCTAAACAATATTTCCACTTAATAAAATGAGAGTTTAGAACAACATACTTTCATCTCCCCCTCACGTCACATAAACTCCAACAGTTAACTTTCCAAGTGTTAGGTTGCTAGACCAGAACCTCAACTTACATTATGAAGCCAGACTAGACCCCAACAATTTCCTATTTTGGCATAAATGTGAGGATAGGATGCTTCAGTTCAGGAATAATTCCACTGACAGATTAGGGATCTTTTATAGTAAAACAAACTTTATTTAATAACACAGTTTAAATATAATTCTAACAAATGAAACAGCTTAGCTATTAACAGTTGAACAGCATTATATTCTAATTTATCACTGTTTCAATTCCAAATAAGCAACATTCCTCTTACAGAGTTACAATGCCACTTTAAATAGAGGTAGCATTCATAAATATGCTTGCTATAATGAGTGTAGACAGTCCTGAAACATTCACAGAGAGAGAATGAGTTTCAGCGCAGCTTATGGAACTTTGTCTTCAAACAAACCCCAGCCAGAACTGAAAAGTCCTTTCTCTGACACAGACCTAGCTCCTCCTATTAATTACATCATCACGTGACTCTGCTTACCTAAGCCCACTTTCCATTCTTTTTTTGTAAACAAAAATCTATTAGCTCTATCTTAGTAAACACTGCATGGCTATAATGAGTAATTATTCTGCTCTTCCAGCATCTGAGCTGTATTCCTTTTGAATATACCAATTCCCAGTAGCATAAAGCTGAATTTTTTAAACATTCCCTTTAAACATAAACAAACAATATATATACACATCTACATTAAATGCACTACTATCACACAAGTGTAGCTGCCTTTTGTCTTGGAATGCCCCTCATAAATTCATCATTAGTTTGTGCCACCTTCTTCGGATCTGCCTGTTCATTTATTGCTGCAGTAAATTAATTATTTTCCCCATTATTTAAACAACTTAATTCAGTGCATTCTTCTCTTGAAATAAATGCCAGTTTCATCAAAAATGTTCAACTTCTTGACGTTAATTGAAATTAGAGATAAATAGAATGAGAGGAAGGGGGAATTATCACCAATAATGCTGGCTGGGTGGCTTTCATGCTCATCCCACATCACAGAAAAAATAATTCCTTGACAAAGAAATGACTTTTTACTTTAACCTGTCCTTATATTCAGGGTATTTGTCGCGTATCGAATAATCCATGCGGGTATTGCTGGTGATGGTATTCAAGCACTCACTTGCTTCCAAACATGCTGCTTTAAATGTGAGTAAAGGTGTACATTATTTTGTTAGAGAGCATGGCCTGCTCAGGTGATAATTAGTGGGCATTTCCACTGCGCCAAGTATTTTCAGAGCCATCATTTGCAAGTTTCTCATCACCACATCTAGATTTGGTAATGTGAGAGAACTGAATCTATAGAAAGTAATTATCAGACACTGATGTGGAATCAAATTCCATACCTTTAAATGCCTCTGACCACTGAAGCAACTAGCAGGAAGTGTGCCTTCAAAATTTATTTATATTTCTTTTTCTATTACTACATCTAGGTGCAGCCCTAACATCGACAACTGAGGTGGATGCAGCCTGGTGACCGCCATCTTCTGTTGACTGTGATGACTTTGACTTGTGTCCTCTGCTAGTGGCTCCATCATCTCCAGCCTGCTAAGGGTCTGCTGTTCAGGTACAGGTGTACCCTCCTTGGACCAAACCTGCTGGAGACAATGGGATCACTGGCAGAGGGGAGGGGGAGCGGTAAGGCACCCTTGATCCTTATGTGCCCTAAGATGAAGCTTCCAAGGTAAGTGTAGGCATCCCTCCTCCCTATGGGTACCAAAAGGCACTTCCTTGACTCCTTCAAGAGAAGCGCCACTTGGAAGGAGATTGAGGTATCCCATCCCATCTCGTTTATCCACTGCACCCATGGCTGGAGTGATGGTGCGCAGGTCCAAGCACAAATGTATAAGAAAATGTCAGTTCTGTTGGCTCGGGATCTCTAAAGCAACAGCCACCCTTCCCATAATGGCAAGCAAGTTCTTGAATGCTGGAGTCACATCAACAGACAGAATGTGGACAGGCTCTTCCAGCCTTCACATCAGTCTGCGTATGGTTTCTGGCATCTCTGCCTCATCTTCTCCTGCCTTTCTCTGCATCTCCATCAGTTGTTTTATGGCCAATTCCAGAGGCTCATCATCTCCAAGGGGCTGAGCAAGGGCCTGGTCTCCAGCAGTCCTCTGAATTTTAGAGATCTTGACTGTCACTCCCTCCACCAGCTATGAATCTGTGTCAGTGGTGTGGTCACCAGATCGTGACTGTGAGCTTACTCTAGGACTTGAACCCACTGAGGTTAAAGCCTCTGCACTGATGGAAGGTGCAGGTGCATGCCATACCGTGTATCCTCAGAACCTTCTGAGTCATCCTCCTCAGAAATGGGGTTGGAGATGGGGTTGTGGCTCATCTCCATCGTGGGCCTACCCCTTTCCTTGCTGGTAATTGAAATAGAGAAAAGAAAAATCTAGGAGATGCTGAAGGGTCCTTAATTAGAACAATAAGGGGCAAATAAATACTGGAGAAACTTTCCTGGACTCATGGGGTAGTCCGATCTCAGCTTGAGCACAGGCACAGCCCTGCTCCTTCCCAGCTAGTTCTGCAGCCTACTCCTCAAAAGGGGTGAATGAATTGAAGGTCCAGAATGCCACCTTGGTCTTGGCCCATTCCCTCTTATTGTGAGCAATTTTGTACCGCAGACAAACAGAAGGATTGAGTATCCTTTCAATGGGTGCATGAGCAGTTTCGGACCATGCATGTCTGCCAACTCCTGAGCTCTCTTCAGTAACTGGTAATCAATCAGAATATCTTGCAATTGCCAGAAGATTGAGACCATGGAGTGGCTGGCACACGTCCCATCTACTGAGACCTGCAACCCAAACTCATGTCCGACACCCTATGCACACACACATTTACACTGCCTAACATTCTTATGAGTGTCACTTTGCATTGAAAGTGGTAGGGCGCAACAGACTATTCATCCACTTACTGAATGGCTGGGCAGTTCTTTGGTGGGCCACAGGCACTAACCTCCCCTGCAATCTCCACTTAGGTCGCCATGGTCAGACTAGAGGACCTCCAGCTTCCCTCCCTGAGACACAGCATCTACTGACTTTCCTAAAGTAAAGTTTATTTATTAGTCACAAGTAGGCTTACATTCACACTGCAATGAAGTTACTGTGAAAATCCCCCAGTCGCCTGTTCAGGTACACTGAGGGAGAGTTTAGCATGGCCAATTCACCTAACCAGCACATCTTTCAGACTGTGGGAGGAAACCGGAGCTCCCGGAGAAAACCCACACAGACACAGGGAGAACGTAAAAACTCCACACAGACAGTGACCCAAGCCGGGAATCGAACTCGGGTCTCTGGCGCTGTGAGGCAGCAGTGCTTTCCACTGTACCACCATACCACCATTTCTGGAAGGCCTAGAGGAGAACCTGCAGGACGGTTTTGCTAAACCGTGGGGGACACACATTGTATGGTCTACAATATCCTAGTCCTGGTAGAATCTGGACCTCCTGGCTTGCAATGAGTGAATGGCTGTTCGAGTGCTTTTCAAATTTGGTGCCCAGATCACAGGCCTCATGAGGTAACAGTAGAAATGCCAACTTCCTGTCCGCCCCCTGCCATGAGATTTAGCAATCTCCACATCGATACATATGTAATGAGCTAAACAGTACAAGATTGTGCATAGTCAGCTCTCCAGCCCTCACAGCAGAAAACACGAGCACTTTTGCATCCTTCCACTAAACTTAGATTCCAGAATGGAAAATCCTGGCTCACATTTGTACAGGGTACTCCAGGGGTAGTCTCATCAAGGTGTTACATAATTACAGAAGACCTGCTCACCATTATGCTTGAATTTTCAATGCAATAAAAGCCAACATACCATTTGCCTGCCTAACTGTTTGCTGTACCTGCATGTTAACCTCTTGTGAATCAAATACAATGACACATCTCTCAGGAGTTATAAGTCTCTCACCTTTTAAAAAATATTCACTTTTTGGTTCTTTTTGACCAAAGTAGATAATTTCATAGACCGCCCCCCCAAGGATCTTTTTGAATAACCTAACCATAAGCTCTTTATCACCACTTCACAGCCTCCATTCCCACCTGGCTTTGTATGATCTGTAAAATTGAATATATTACAGAAAATGATGGAAATCTTCAGCCGATAATGGGACCAAGTGTAAAAATCCAAAAGCAAAATACTTGAGACTGAGAATCTGAAATAAAAACATTTAATATTTTAAATGCTCAGCAGGTCAGGTAGCATCAATGGAAAGATAAAATCAATAAAACATGTGGAATTAAAAGTCCAATAATGACCATGAAACCATTGTTGATTGTCATAAAAACACAACTGATTCACTAATGTCCTTTAGAGAAGGAAACCTGCCATCCTTACCCTGTTTGGCCTAAATGGGACTACAGATGCACAGAAATGTGGTTTTACAGATAACTTCCCAGATATCACCATCACTATTCCTGGGTATATCCTGTGTCACTGGCAGGACAGATGCAGCAGAGGGGGCAGCACAGTGGTAGACAGGAGGGAGTCCTAAACATCAACTCTGGACCCCATGAAGTCTCATGATGCCAGGTCAAACATGGGCAAGGAAACCTCCTGCTGATTAACACATACCCTCCCACTTCAGCTGATGAATCAGTACTCCTCCAAGCTGTATTTGCATGAAGTACTGAGGGTGTCAAGAGCACAGAATGTATTCTGAGTGGGAGACTTTAATGCCCATCACTTTGTTGCACCACCACAGACTGAGCTGGCCAGGTCTCAAAGGGTGTAGCTGCTAGACTGCAACTGCGGCAGGTGGTGAGGGAATCAACAAGAAGGAAAGACACACTTCTCCTCATCCTCACCAACCTGCATGCCGCAGATGCATCTGTCCATGAAAGTATCGGTAGGAATGACCACCCCACAGTTCTTGTGGAAACAAAGTCTCATCTTCACATTGAGGATACCTTCCATTGTGTTCCATGGTACTACCAGCGTGTTAAATGGAATAGACTTCGAACAGATTTAGCAGCTCAAAATTGGATATTCATGAGCTCTGTGGGCCATCATCAGCAGCAGAATTGTACTCAACCACAATCTGTAACCTTACGGCCCAGCATACCTCTCACTCTAACATTATCACCTAGTCAGGAGATCAATCCGGCTTCAATGAAGAGTGCAGCAGTGCATGCCAGAAGCAGCACCAAGCATATGTAAAAATGAGGTGTCAAACTGGTGAAGCTACAAAACAGGACTTCTTGCATGCCAAATAGCATAAGTAGCAAGTATGAGAGGGCTAAGCAAGTCCAGAACCAACAGATCAGGTCTAAGCTACAGTCATGCCACATCCAGATGTGAATGGTGGTGGACAATTAAACAGCTCACTGAGGAGGATGCTCCACAAGTATCCCCATCCTCGAAAATGGAGGAGCCCAGCACATCAGTGCAGAACATAAGGCATTTGCAACAATATTCAGCCAGAAGTGCTGAGTGGATGATCCATCTTTGCCTCCTCTAGAGGTCTCCAGCATGACAGATGACAGTCTTCATCCAATTTGACAGGGTAGACACAGGGAGGATGTTCGTGATGGTGGGGGAGTCCAGAACCAAGGGTCACAGTCTGAGGATTCAGGGTAGACCATTTAGGATGGAGATAAGGAGACATTTCTACACCCAAAGAGTGGCGAGCCTGTTGAATTCATTACCACAGGAAGTAGTTGATGCCAAAACATTGAAGAGGCGGCTACATGTAGCACTTGGGTTGAATGGGATCAAAGGTTATGGGAAGAAAGCAGGATTAAGCTATTGAGTTGGACAATCATTCATAATCGTGATGAATGGTGGAGCAGGCTTGAAGGGCCAAATTGCCTCCTCCTGCTCCTATCTTCTATGTTTCTATAAATCACTCCACATGAAGTCAAGAAATGGCTGAAAGCACTGGATACTAAAAAGGCTATGGGTCCTGATAATATTCCAGTAATTGTACTGAAAATCTTTGCTTCAGAACTTGCCTGCAGCCCAGGTGTAGCTGTTCCAATACAACTAAAACACTGGCATTTACCCAGCAATGAGGAAAATTGCCTAGGTATGTCCTGTACATAAGAAACAGGACAAATCCAACCCAGCCAATTACTGCCCCATTAGTCCACTCTCGATCATCAGTAAAGTGATGGAAGGGGTCATCAATATTGCTATCAGGCGGCACTTAATCAGCACTAACCTGTTCATGGGCACACAGTTTGGGTTCTGTCGGGATCATTCAGCTCCTGATCTCATTACAGCCTTGGTTCAAACATGGACAAAAGAGTTGAATGCCAGAGAAACTGCCCTTGACATCAAGGCAGTTTTGACCGAGTATGGCATCAAGGAACCCTAGCAACACTGGAGGAATCAGGGGGAAAACCTTCTGCTGGTTAGAGTCCATATCTGGCACAAAGGAAAGTGGAGATCAATCATCTCAGCTCCAGGGCATCACTGCAGGAGTTCCTCAGGCCCAACCTGCCTCATCAGTTAACTTCCTTCCATTGTAAGATCAGAAGTGGGGATGTTCGCTGATGACTGCATAATGTTCAGTAACATTCACAATTCCTCAGATATTGAAGCAACCCATGTCTAAATGCAGTAAGATTTAGACACAATCCAGACTTGGGCTGACAAGTGGCAAGTAAAATTCTTACCACACAAGTGCCAGGTAATGACCATCTCGAACAAGAGGGGATCTAACTATCACCCCTTGACATTCAATGGCATTAAAAATGCTGAATCCTCCACTGTCAACATCCTGGGGGTTACCATTCACCAGAAATTGAACTGGACTAGCCATATAAACACTGTGGCTACCAGAGCAGGTCAATGGCTTGGAATCCTTGGCAAGTAACTCACCTCCTGACTCCCCTTGTCCACCATCTACAAAGCACAAGTCCGGAGTGTGATGGAATACTCACCACTTGCTTAGATGAGTGCACTCTCAAGAAGCTCAATACCATCCAGGACAAAGGAGCCCACTTATCTGCTACTTCTTCCATAAACATTCAATCCCTTCACCACCATCGAAGAGTGGCAACTGTGTACCATCTACATGATTCATTGCAAGAACTCACCAAGGTTTCTTAGGCAGCACCTCCCAAACCCATGAACGCTACCATCCAGAAGGACAAGAGCAGCAGATAGCTGAGAGCACCACCATCTGGAGGTTGCGCGTCAAGTCACCCATCATCCTGACTTGGAAATATATCGCTGTTCCTTCACTGTCTCTGGGTCAAATTCCTGGAATTCTCTCCCAAACAGTATTGTGGATGTACCTATCCCTCAGGGACTGCAGCACTTCAAGAAGACAGCTCACTACCATCTTCTCAAGAAGGCAGCTCACTACCACCTCCTGAAGGGCAACTAGGGATGGCAATAAATGCTGGCCTAGCCAGTGGCACCCACATTCTGTAAATGTATTCATAAACAAAAAGTTAATGAATGGACTTGCAGCTGAATAGACCAATTCGCAATGAGAAGACTGGTGGCATGTCAGGAACCTGTTTCCAGTTGAAGTGTGCTTCATTATGACTCTTTAACTCAGCAATGGCATTAGCATGCCACTTCCAGGTTTCCTTGCTAATCAGTGTGAACAGGCGGGATAATATACACGAAGGAAAGGATGGCGGCATTGACCTACCCTGGGAGACTGAGTCTCATGTGGCACTGGTGCTTACAAATGTCAAGAGGGTTGATCCTCTACCTGCAGACTCTGTGTTTCGGGGTTTTGACTTACTGGAACTGGATATCTGTTTCTGTCCTCTCTGTTCTGTAGAGTAGCATATACTTGAGCAGATCCCACTATTGGTGCTGTTCCTGCTGCTGATGTTGTTCATCAGAGGTCCAATGCAGAGCTGCTCCCATGTTGCCGTGAAGACTGACACCAGGAAAATCAGATCAAGGTGGGTGATGTCCAACAGAGATTAACTGACTTCCATGAAGTTGGAGATCACCTGTAAAGCAGTAAGTGTACCCTTTCAAAATAAGTTTTGTGAGCATAATGGCTGCAGTTATTCAAGGCTTCCCAGCCTGTTGGTTTCACTAGAGAAGAACTCCCCACTGTGCTGTTGTCACTTGATCCTGTCAAGTTTCAGATAGCTCAAAAAACCTGATCACAAGTTGTTAAACCAGAATGTTGAGTTAAGTCCTGACATAATTGTCTCTTTGAACAGATTAATTACTTACCCTACCCACCCCCTGGGGTTCCCCGCTTGCATACAAACACACCCAAATTAAACGCGGAAGTGGGCAGGATCTTGTTGGGTTCCCAATATGACACCACTTTTTGGGACATTAATTCCCACAACTGACTCGCCTTGACAGCTAGAATTTTGCCACGTTTCAGGTCAATGATTGTCATCAGAATTTACATCTAAAAATCATCAACTTGAAACATTAACTGTTTCTCTCTTCACAGATGTTGCTTGATCTACTAAGTATGTCCAGGATTTTTTAAATTTTAGATTTTCAGCACCTATAGTATTCTGCTTTTAGATATATTAAATTTGGACCCTTTGTCTAAATCGTTAACATAGATAGTAAATAGCTGAGGCCACAATACCAAACCTTTTCAGGCATTAAACAATCCTCAATAAAAACTAATATATAATCCCAAAACTATGAGCCCTAATCTTGTGCAACAGCTTATCAAATGCCTCTGAAAAGCCAAACGCCACTGCTTCCCCCTCATCTCCCCTCATGGTTGTTTCTTTAAAAAACTCAAATCGTTTTAGAAGAAGAAATTGGGTTATAACGGATAATAATAATAATAACAATAATGGACCAATAATTCAGAGGCCCAGTTGCTCTGGGAGCATAGGTTCAAATCCTACCACAGCAGTTGGTGGAATTTAAATTCAATTAATATATTTGGGATATATAGCTTGCCTCAGAATGATGGTCATAGCAACTATCATTGATAGTTGTAAAAACCCATTTGGTTCACTAATGTCCTCTAGGAAAGGAAATCTGCCATCCTTGCCTGTTCTGGCATATCGGTGAACTCAGACCCATAGCAATGTGGTCAACTCTTAACTTTGAAATGACCAGTAAGCCACTCAAGCAAGTGGAATCAAGTGGAACCATTAACAGTGAGAAAGTACAGGAGGAGCAAGACCATCAACAGTGAGAGAATGTGAGAGGAGTGAGGCCATTAACAGTGAGAAAAAATGAGGAGTGAGGGCATTAACAGAGAGGCAATGCGAGAGGAGCGAGGCCATAAACAGTGAGAGAGTGTGAGAGGAGTGAGACCATTAACAGAGAGAGAAAAGAACAAGGTCATTACCAACAAGAGAGTGTGAGAGGAGCAGGGCCATTAACAGTGAAAGAATGTAAGAGGAGCAAAGTCAGGAGTGAGAGGAGTCTGAAAACAGCAAGACCGGAACAAGTGATAATCAAAGTGTGAGGGCACAGGGAAATAGATGGCTGGCTGTTGAGCATTTTGCTCCTTTTATCTTTCAAAGGTATGCATTTATTAATATTTGTAAGGTTTTATTGGTAGCATTACAGTCTACTCACAGTAGTAGGGATATAGTAGGGAATAGTAGTGTTTATTAATTCTAAATTAATTAAGGAAATGTAATAAGTTAACTAATACATAATAAAGGTGGCAGGCAGGTGATGTGTTGCAGCTGCAGGATATGAGGACACCTGGACACCATATGATCGAGGGCAAACATGTCTGCAGCTTGATGAGCTTTGGATCAGAGTAACTGAGCTGGAGGCAGAGCTGTGGACACTGAGATGTATCAAGGAGGGAGAAAATTCCCAGGACATTTTATTCCAGGAGGCAGATTTAGATCTAATTACCAATACAGAACCATGGTTACAAGGTGATCAAGATTGGAAAATAAATATTCCAGGGCACACAATATTTTATAAAGTCAAACAGAATAGCAAAGGAGGTGGGATAGGCCCTATAATAAAGGATGACACAAGGACATTAGTAAGAAACGATCTGGCTTCTGAAGGTCATGAAGTGGAATCAATATGTGTTAAATTTAGGAATAGCAAGAGTCAGAAAACACTGTGGAGTTGTGTATAGGCCCCCTAACAGCAATTATACAGTTGGGCAGAGCATTAAAAAAGAATGTAATAATTGGGGAACATTTATCTTCAGATCCGACTGGCACAATAAAATTGGCAAGAATTATCTAAAAGATTAGTTTGTTGAACATTTCCCATGTAAGTTTCTTGGAGCAAAACATAGTGGAACTGACTACGGAAAAAGCTATCTTAGATCTTGTATTGTATAATGAAGATCCACTGAGAAACAGTGATGATAGTACCATTTAATTCCGTATTAAGTTTGATAGTGACATATCCTAATCGCAAATGAAAATCTTAAACTTAAGCAAAGTCAATTATGTAGGCATAAGAGGAGAACTGGCTATAGTTAACTGGGTAAATAGACTAAAGGTTATGGAGGTGAATAAACAGTGGGAAACATTTAAAAAGACAATTCAAAATGTTCAACAAAAATACATTCCATTGAAGAACAAAATATCAGCAAGAAGGACTCATCTTTGGCTCACTCGGGAAGTTAAGGATAGTATCAGATTTAAACATTTACAATGGGGACGATTCTCCGACCTCGGCGCACCAATATTAAATTGGGCCGCTGCTGGAAGAATAACGTGTGAGCCTAAAATCTGTTTTGCGCTCAGCACCAGTTTGCAATTCTCCGGGCCCCCTTTCTAATGGTACGAACCATTTCGTGCCTATTCTCGCCCAGAAACGATGCGAGGTTGATTTGCATTAGACTGACTGTATTTCAATCTCATTAGCCAAATCGGCACGCGACCAACCACCCACCCAGAATGCACCCACCTGCCCGACATAAGGTCACACCAGAGCGAATTAAAATGAGGTGCAACAGTTGCAGGGACAAGTGAGGAGGTGAGTACCACTGTGCACCAACCTCCAGAATGCAAGAGGGTGGGTCAGCTGCTGCGATGGTGCAGGGAGGTCCCATGGGCGCAGGGGCTTGGGGGGGAACGTATTAGACTGGGATCCTCAGGTTAGGGATGCCGCTGGGTTGGCATCGAGTGGCGAGCATTCTCCCTGCCTGCTGAAAGACCCCCGAGGGATTCCAGACGCCAAGGCCAAATCACACTAATGTTGCACCCTCCACCCTTCAGCTGGAAATACTCCGTGGCTTACTGTGGACATCCCATCCCATGCCCCACTAACAGTCACAACCACTTGGCAGCTGTTTCTTATTTTGTGTTTTGTGGTAATATTACTGGTTATTTACAGATTAAGAATTTATGGGAACTGTTGCATGGAAAAGGGTGTTTATTTGTGAGTATAACTAAGCAGAAATCTTTGGAAAATGTTTGTAAGACTAATTTAACTGTGTAAATGTAACCGTATGTGTTTAAGTTCTCTTTTCTTTTGTTAATGAATGTTTTAACAGTTAAATCTCCAAAACTGGTATCGGAATCTTTATTTCTGACTTCAATACACGTATCTTCTTGTAATAAAAATACAAATTGTTGTGATAGCTTGACCAAATTTCCTTTGGTCAGCCCAGCAATTACCACGTGCCATATCATAACAATGGCCCCACTAGATTGGCAGTTGGCAAATGTTACACCACTTTTCATTGAAGGAGGGAGAGAGGAAGCGATGAACTACAGGCTAGGTAGCCTAACATCAGTTGGTGGGAAAATCTTAATCTATTATTAAGGAAGACTTATTGCACTTAGAAAAGTGTAGCATAATTAGAACCTACTAAAGGGAAATCCTAGCCGCGATTCTCCCAAAAGTGCTGAATTGGCAGGAAAACGGTTCTAGATCACGACTGTTTTTTCAGTGCAGCTTCAGACCTGAATCTCCCCACTCTGTGCACTGTAGAGTTCACAATCATGAATCTCATTAAAAACCCAGGGGGGCGGGGCTATTCACACCAGAGTCTGACAGTTCTGGAACTCTGCGCATGCGCAGTGGTCCCGATCTGTCAGTCTCCCCGTTTGCTGGGCAGCCCAATCGCTGGCCAGCCCGGGACCCCCGCAGTGCTGCCCCTCCAGCCTCCCCCCATAGCCCGATCACGGTCCCCACAACAATTCCCAGGCCAGCCCCAACCCCCCTGCCCCGGAGCGCCCCGATGTTCAGCTCAACCTCCCAGCTGTGGCGATCCCCCCACACCCCTCACACTGGCAGACCCCCCACCTGCTGACCCCCCCCCCACCCACCCCGGGGTCTGATCCCCCCACCAGGGGGCATGTCCCCCCAGCAGACCACCCCCCCCCCCCCAGCCCATCCCAATCGCTACTCTCCCTCCATCCTAGACAAATCGCCATGGCAGCGGGACCCCCACCCCCACCAATCACCCCTAGGCCCTGGCCGCAATAGGCCCCATCCCCCTGGCAGTGCCAAGGTTCCCCGGGCATGGGCACTTTGCCTCTTGGGCAGTGTCAGGGGGCACAGGCTGGAGCTGCCAGGGTGCCTATGCCCAGGGGGCACTACCCCCCCACCACCTGGCGTGCCCAGATTGCCCCCCCCTTCATTCCAGCGGGGTCTCCTGCTAGTTCCCCGAACGTGGGGAGCTACTCTAAACCCCGCTGGAATGAAGTACTCCAGGTGGAGTGGGAGATTCAATCGGGACCAGTAAGTTCCCGATAATCACATTGAAAACATATTTTTAAAATATTTTTTAAAGATTCAAATTACTTATCTGCCTTCCTGCCGGTTTCCAGCGTGATCTGGCCTGCAACTGTTCTCCAGCTCTGAGATGCGTATGCATTCCCGGCGCATGCGCAAATCCCGGAATAAGGCTGGCAACACGCATCTCCCATGCCGACCCGCCAGAAAAGCTGCGGGTCGGGATGGGAGAATCGCGTCCCCTATTTGCCAAACTTAATACAGTTTTTTGAGGATGTAACAAATAGGGAAGATAAAAGGGATCCAATACTTGGATTTCCAAACGGCACTTAGTAAAGTGCCGCATAAAAGGTTAATGGATAAACTAGGGGCTCATGGAGTTGGGGGTGATATATGAACATGGATAGAGGATTGGTTAATGGATAGAAAACAGAGGCCAGACTTTTCCCCTCCTACAAACATCGGGGTTCATGGTGGGGAGAGTCGGAGAATGTGGCAGCAGGAAAAAAATTGTTTTCCCTAAGGTGAGAAATTATATAGGAATTTGCAGTCGCCAATCTTGCTGAAGGTCATCAGGAACTGGATTTGCATATATATGATTAATGTTATTTAAATCAGCAGTAGACAAGAACATTTCCTCCTTCCACCAGAATATCCTCTGCCCTGTTGGCAGGAATTCATGTTGATCCAATTCACATAGTAAGAGAGCACTTACCTGAGAAAGCATGGTCTGATGGGTTCTAAGGTGATGGAGGGGGATCCAAGGATGATCGAAGGTAACATATGTCTCTTGCTACCTCCCTAATATAAAAGCAGAATCTAATCTTAGTGGAATGCACCCATCAAATCTGTAATGGCATTTACATCAATGGATACTGCATCCATAGTATCCTACTGTGTTATGCTGAGAAGATAGGAAAGAAAAAAATCTAAAAGAATTTTCTTTCTCTTCCATATTGTTTATATTCTGATTTTTATAAATTGACAAATTGCTGGACTGATAAATTGGCCAAAGCTGGTCACATGCTGGTGGTTCTGGAAAATTCTGAGCCATTCCAATGGACAACGGTTAACTCATCATCCTCCTGAAACGTAACATCCCTTAGCATTGTATGAACAATCTAGCCAAGTGAACCGAAATGATTAAGCGATGAGACGTCTGCCCCAGCCAGCTTTGGAAAAAGGCTATATTTTCACACCACATCACCAAAGTTGTGTTAATGGTTTCATAATACAATGGGTTTTAACAAGTGTCCTGAATGTACATCATTAGCTGAATGGTTCAACCCAAAACCACCCTGGCACATGACTGAAACTTGAGCTGTTTGAATTGCTTTGAATATAAAGCTTTTGAATTCTGTCTTCATAGGCGGTTTAACCTCCGGAGAGAAAACAGGACTCCAGGCTAACAGTCTTCCTCTCACGTCCATCTCTTCCAATGTCAGATCTCCAGAAAGATTCCTGTATTTTATCTACAGAGTGAACTAACTCCCAGAATACATAAATACTTTGCTTCATCTTAACTCGCATCAGCCAAGTTCCCAGGAAAATGACCAGGAATTTTGCTAGACAAAGCTACCTGAACAAACGTTCATTAGTCATTGACTCACTGGATCCTATTCATGTGAATTAATGCGATTAACATTTTGATTTTTTTTTAAAGTAACCTCTTTCCCTATTTTCCTCTGTCTTTCTACCTTGCATGCTTGAGTGTGTGAATATGTGTCATGATCCATCCCTTGGGTTTTGAATGTGTTAATAAATCCTTCACTTAAAGAACTTACTGTGGGGTTATTATTAAGAATTGAACTTCATAAATCGGGGTTCGGGAAACAGACCTTGGCCCATTTCAACAACGGAAAGGACACTATGGGAAACAAGTTAAACTGGAAATTAAAACCAACACTGTCACAGACAGGAGAGTGGAACGGTAACAATAATTCAATCCACCTTGCTCTCATGTCTGTAACAACTGTGCTAAGATTTTTAGTGCACCAATATTAAAAGGTATTAACAATACAAGAATATGGACTAGTATCAAGAGTTGCCTAGCATTATTTTAACTTTGCATTTACCAATTAATTTTGAAAATTAAAATGACTTCTGTTTCTTCCATTCTATTAATTAAAAAAAGAGCTTGTCAAAAGGAAAAAACCATTACGCACATGTATTTGAACACAAACAAATGGAACTTAGCCAGATCAGACTCTAAAGCAATGATAACAGTGTTACCATGGTTTCCTACTGGCATTACTGTGGAAAATATCAGTGGATTTCAGTACGTGACTTAGATCAGTATTACATGCATCAGCTTGATTGCATTTAGTTAATAGCACTTTCAGCTTTGGGTCAGAACATTTTAGGATTTGGCTCCCTTACTGGGACTTGAACATGTAATCTAAGATTGCACACTAGTGCAATAATGCAGTGTTGTACTATTTTTATAGTTCTTCTGTGCAGAACTATGTAAATGCAAATAGTTATTTTAAATATAGTCAGAGGTGCCTTACTTCAATTGAACTTATGTTGCATTGGGGTAGACAGATGTTATTGCTCAATTAACAACAACTTGCATTTGTATAGCAAGTGATACTAGTGATCAACAGAGCCGCAAGTGAGGCCTAGGTCAGCTGGCCTGCCTCAATTGAGGTCTTTTAAGTGACCAATTATTGACCATATAAGTGCTGTTTCCCACCCAGTCTCAATTTTCAGGCTGGCAGGAGATGTGGAGTTGTTCAGGGGCAGAGAAGAAGTCCAGAAAGTAATCATGTTCAAGTCTCAGACAGGAAGTTAGGATTGGGGAGAGAGGGAGATGTCTTCATTTGCAATCTCCTTTCAACATTGGGCCCCACAGCTCTCCTACAACCCATCCAGAAGATCCGGACCCTGAAGGACCTTCCTCTCCCTTGGCCTCGCCATAAATACCCCCACTCCTATCTAGCTTTGCTTCCCCTCCTCATCCTGAGACCCCTGATTCTATGGAATCCCAGTCCTGCAAACCACAGCATCTTGCACTAGAGAGTTGCCAGCCGATCAAATTGACTGGCAGCTTTCTGAGGCAATGATGGAATGTGTGGGAGATACAACAGGATATAATTAGTGTAATCCTTGCTCAGTGTGAAGGCACAAGCAATTGCATGACAATATCAGAAACCATATGAACTGAACCATTGGCCCAATAACCTTCCTTTGTGTTCTACCATGCAATAGTTGCCCATTCTTTCCAAGTCCATGTCTTCTGTGGTGAATAACCATCAATCCCACCAATAAAGCTATGGCTCAGAGTGCTTGTAACAATGCCTTTGGCACCTGCAATAAGCAATTCACCATCTCCAACACTGGTCTGGGAAGGCACATGTGAAATTAGCATGGCCCTCTCCTCCACTGAATGAATTCTCTCAGCTTCTATTCAAACCATTCCCTTTACATTTTGTGTTTTCTTCACCTGCAAGCAATCAATAAAGACAAATTTAAGAGCATTGACTTCTACAATGAGGTACAGACCTTCTCTATTTGAGAGTGTGTCAAACTGCCACATGGTTAATGCTTGGACATACAAGAGTGCCACGTCCATTTGGTCATCCTTGATGATGGAGAAATAGAATCATAGAAACCATAGAAACCCTACAGTGCAGAAGGAGGCCATTCGGCCCATCGAGTCTGCACCGATCACAATCCCACCCAGGCCCTACCCCCACATATTTACCCGCTAATCCCTCGAATCTATGCATCCCAGGACTCTAAAGGGCAATTTTTAACCTGGCCAATCAACCTAACGCGCACATCTTTGGACTGTGGGAGGAAACCAGAGCACCCGGAGGAAACCCACGCAGACACGAGGAGAATGTGCAAACTCCACACAGACAGTGACCCGAGCCAGGAATCGAACCCGGGACCCTGGAGCTGTGAAGCAGCAGTGCTAACCACTGTGCTACCGTGCCGCCCAGGAATTGTGTCCCATCTGGTGTCTCATTCAGGTGGCATTAAGTTGATCTTTCTCTACACCCTAGCTATGACTGTAACACTACATTCTGCACTCTCTTATTTCCTTCTCTATGAACGGTATGCTTTGTCTGTATAGCGTGCTAGAAACATTACTTTTCATTGTATACTAATGCATGTGACAATAACAAATCAAATCAAATCAAAATCACCCAAGCTGGGTGGAAAAGCATACTTCAGTCAAACAACTCAGTTTGCCTGAGTGCAGCAGGTCATGAAACCACTTGTAGCACCGTATCCAAGATTTTTGCTGTTCATCTGATGGGAACTGCAGCAGATATTTTGCTTAGTAATGGCAAGAGGTTTCCTTTTATCTGCTAGATACAGTGTTTCTATCCAGCCTCCAACCTTCTGCACCAAGGTCTCCAGGTTGTGGTCACAGAACATGGGTGCATTTAATCTATGAGGTACATTCACGAGGCTTGTTGCATTATGACCTCTTTAAGGGGGTGATCCCTGATGGCCTCGTGGTCGTGCCAAACCCTATGGAGAGACAGCGTGGGAAGCCGAGCCAATTGGGTGCAAGGGCCTGCACCCTGGGTCAGTTGGAGCCAAGAAGGAGTGGAGAGTAGATGTGAATTCAGTTCTGTCAGATTCTTATTTATTGTTGGTAATAAACCCTTTATAACTTTAAGCCATAATGCTTTTGAAGTTATTACAGGGCCCCTCTGGCACATTCTGCCAGCAGCAAATAAAGCACATGGATGAGTAAGGATTCTTGCTGTGTGTGACGCATCTCAATGCCCATGTACAATTAATTCCCTGCTGAAACCTTAATCCTGAGTTGTAAATAGACTAATTTTGTTGGGAGAGTCCATTTGAAAGTTAGGTGTAGAGCCACCAGCTGCAACAGGACATACAAACAACCTTTCTGTCCATTACTGGAGAATCCAGGGCAATCCTGGAGTGTTGGCAACCCTTTTTAGGTTCACTGTGTTTGTGTGTCAGCACCCGGCACGGTAGCACAGTGGTTAGCACTGCTGCTTCACAGCTCCAGGACCTAGGTTCGATTCCCGGCTTGGGTCGCTGTCTGTGTGGAGTTTGCACATTCTCCTCGTGTCTGCGTGGGTTTCCTCCGGGTGCTCCGGTTTCCTCCCACAGTCCAAAGATGTGCGTGTTAGGTTGATTGGCCAGGCTAAAATTGCCCCTTAGTGTCCTGGGATGCGTAGATTAGAGGGATTAACGGGTAAAATCTGTAGGGATATAGGGGTAGGGCCTGGGTGGGATTGTGGTCGGTGCAGACTCAATGGGCCGAATGGCCTCTTTCTGTACTGTAGGATTTCTATGATTTCTATGAAAATGGCTCTGTATTTTCTGGAGCTTATAGCACCCTTGGAGTCACAAATATCAGTAAAGACAGTGGGCAAAATCTTATTAAGAAATGCCTGTGTTGTTTCCAGTGAGAAAACCGGCATCTTTCTCTTGGAGAAACTGGCCAGTTTTCTCTCCAGACTGTACAACACTCTGGCCAAAAAATTCAAGGGAACGTGTTTCATGTCATCAAACAAGGAGGCAGGGCCTTAACACGCCAATAAAACCCCAATGCACAGAGATCGGGGGCGACATCTGTAAAGGGTGCCCCGATCAGCACCTGTGTAACCCTTCCCCAGCAGCCCATCACAGAGATCTCAAGGCCCCAGAACCCCCGATTAGAGTCGGCACTTTCACTACCCCCACCCCCTCTGATCATCAAACCCTTCACCTCCCACCCAGACCATCGGCCCCTTCCTACCTTCTTCCCCAGCCCTCCCCACCCAAGCCACAATCTGAGCCGGCACCCACCTCCACCTTTCAACCCCCCCCCCTCCCCCCATGGCCATTATCGGCATCCCCTACTCCTCTGTCCACTCCTGGCCATCACATCTAAATGAATTCCTCCCCCTTCCACCACAAGGCTCCAACTGGGGCCCAACCCTTGGCACAGCTTGGCATTGCCAGGTTGCCTGGCAGTGCCAACCTGTGCCAAGGGGCAGCATCAGGTGGCAATGCCAGGCCACTGCCTAGCCACGTCCCTCTTCCCTGGGGGCTGTACTCATCTTTACGACCCCAGGGGAGACCCCCGTAACAGGTTAGCATCTAGGTGAACATGTTGTAAATGAAATCGTGTATCCGCTGAATATCCAGTGAGGGTAGGGGGGGGAGAGGATGCCAGGGAAAGTGTTTGCTAGTGACATGCTAAAAATGTTAAAATAAGCTTTCTGTGGTCCTGCAGCACGTTTCATGCCCCTCCACTAGTGAGAGCCAGTAAAATCAGAACTCAGAAACTCGACGGCATGAATTGTGCTCTCCGGATTTTGAGCATGCTTGCCATTCCCACAGACGGAGCATGCGGGGTCAAAATCGCCCCCAGTGTATTGATGTCATTGTTATGGGCAAGGCACATACTTGAATTTGTAACACTTAAAATAGCATTTGGCAGAACATGAACCATCTGCAGAGTTCTGAGATCAGTCCCTGATATATCATGCTCATTTCACTTGCTGCAAAGTGCCATGACCTGCTGCAGATGTAGGTATCTATCTAGCTCGGTGTGGTGGATCTTTGGCAACACTGAATGACTCCCTTATGGGATCAGGTCCCCCCCCAGAGCTATCTTTTTCCTGAACCGGACGCACAAAGTCAGAAGTTTTCCTGCCACCTGCTATCCACCTCAAGGATGAAAACTAGGCCAAGGTTTCAGGTTGTTGATCTGAGATCCTGTACAGTCATTTTGATGAGAAGTCATTGATCTGACAATGTTATCTCTCCACAGATATGTCCTGATCTGCTAAGTATTTTTAGAATTTTCTGTTGTTATTTCAGTTTTCCAGTAGCTTTGGCATTATTTTGCTTTTGTTTCAGAATTATGACTTTACGTTCTGCAGCTGCTGTAAAATTACAGCCAATGCAAAACTGACTGAATGCAGGAAACTTGGGTCCTTGGGCTTTTGCATGAAACAGAGCTGCAATGATTGGCAAGGTTTTCGGAACTAGTTTTACTAAATTATCCTAAAAAGATTGAGGAAACTAGCATATAGGGTCAAAATCAGCATAAGTCTTCTGTGAAAACTGTTCATCAATTTAATGTCCTGAAAACATCATTATGCTATTGTCTAGTTATGTTTGAGGGGAATGTTTAAAAATTCAGCTTTATTCTGCAGGCAGTCAGCATGTCTGGTGGGAGTGCAGCTCAGATTCATTTTAAATAGAGCTAATGGACTATTGTTTACTTAAGTTCCTCTGGGATTTCCGATTAGAGTGATTGACAGATTCATGTAATGATGTAGTTAAGGTGCAGAGCTGGGTCTGTAGCAGAGAGAAAAAAAAGCTTTTGCAGAAAGCAGTTAGTTGCAGCTAAAGCCTGTTTGAACTTAGAAGGATTTTGCAAGCTTCTGGAGTTCTATCTCACTCGGAAAGTTCCTATACTGTTAACAAATTTTAACGCAAGTATGCCTGGGTTTGCTAACTGTATTTATTTAAAAGTGAGTTTGTTCTATGCGTAAATGTGGCTTATTTGGAACTGGGACAGTCATAAACTTGAAAGTAAAGTTGCTTTTTTTCATTTTTAAATATTGTTCAACTGTTAATGGTTAAGCTGCTTCAATTGGTAGTATTATACTTAACCGGTGTTATTAAAGAAAGTTTGTTTTACTATAAAAGATCCATACTTGTCAGTGGAATCACTCCTGGAGAGAAATACCCTTTCCTCACATTTAGGCCAGGGAAGAAAAATTGTTGGGGTCTAGTCTGGCTTTCTAGTATAACTTGGGGTTCTGGTCCAGTACCCTAACACACTGTATGTTTCAAGGAAATCTTGGGCCAAAGTAAAACATTGAATCTAAGTACTGTTTGGTTTTGATTCTATTCTATTAAATCTCACAAGCTCATATCGATCAATATTTAACATGTAAATTTCACCCAGGTTGCTGAGCTGTTCAGGAAATTGCATCCATATTTCAGTCGGAAAAAAACCATGTGCATTAAAGATGGTCCATCTGTGCAAGAATAAAGGATTATTTTCTGTGCTTCTGTGAACTGTCCTTGAGATATTTTACATGCTTCAAACATGATTTTCTGTCAGTGAAAAGAACAACTATCTCTACTTAATATGTAAAAGCTGACAACACAAACAGTGATGCTGCATAGTAACAACTTATTTCAATACCACTAGATTGTTTACTTAAATTTTATGACCAATCTTAATTTTACAACTTTAAAGCCAATGGATTTCATAATGCGGATTTCAAAGGATAAAGTAGTTTTATTGAATGTTCCAGTTTAAGAAGCCTTAATACATTTTATGGTGCACATAAATAGAATCGATAGTTCCCATGGACCACTGTTTCATGGAGGAAACAATTCAAATATCATATTTCCAATTAAAGGTTATTTATTAGTGTCATAAGTAGGCTTACATTAACACTGCAATGAAGTTACTGTGAAAATCCCCTAGTCACCACACTCCAGCGCCTGTTCAGCTACACTGAGAGAGGATTTAGCATGGCCAATACACCTAACCAGCACGTTTTCGGATTGTGGGAGGAAACCGGAGCACCTGGAGGAATCCCACGCAGACACGGGGAGAACGTACAAACTCCACACAGACAGTGACCCAAGCCAGGAATTGAACCTGGCGCTGTGAGGCAGCAGTGCTAAGCATTGTGCCACCGTACTTCATTTCTTGGTGACAATCATCTTCACATTCATCACAATGTTTCTATATATAAAGCTAGTCTGCCTGATACTCCATGTCAGGGTGTTTCACATTTACTCTATTTACTTGTGTGCAACACATCTGGCATATAAAAGAATCCCCTGCCACAATTTCCAGCCAAAATAAAGAGAGATTGCTCAGACAATTTCATTTTTACTGGCAGCCAATTGCAACTTTTTTAATATAGGTTTTCAATGCAACAGCATGATCCCAACCTGGCCTAATGAGTATCATACACAAATGTATTTGTAAGCAAAAACATATATATCTAATATATATATATATGGACATATACATAATCCAAATCAAACTCTTTCTCTGGAGAACTTTTAACTTCATTCAAGTACTAAAGCAAAATTACAAAGAAAACATTACCTATTTATGAATATCTGCTCACCAAGTAGCAAGTCTTACCTGTGTAAAACAGAGGCCAGAGTTTTTCTCCGTGATGGAAGAAAAATATACATAATTTAATCTGGTTGGTAACTCAAGCCTTCTAATCCAACCTGTGCAGTTATCTATGTTTCCAGTGGTGAGACAGGGTATACAGAGTACATGAAAATATGTAAAATGCAATTTCATTTGAGAATTTCTGTAAACGTCTATTTGATTCAAAGATAAAGATCATTGGCCTTTTCTTACAAATTTTCCATGATGTTGCTTACACCATGAAGGGCAATACAACTGTCAGGATGAAATCATAGTAACAGGACATTATTCGTAGGTAAAAGTCACAGAAAATATACAGAAATATAATTCAACTGCTCAGAGCAGAAACAATTTCGGTTTTCATTAACAATTCCTTAGAAGGCTGGTAATGCAGACCTGGCACCGTGCCAATGGAACCGTACATCTGCACTTGCTGCATTGAATCCCAAGAGCTGGTAATTTTTAATACAAGGTCAGTTTATTATGATTGAACAGTGCTCTCCATGGGCAAGGCATGATGGCTGGGAATGCACCAGGGTCAAGGAGCAAGCTATCTGCTCTTCAAAAGATTGCCAAGTTAATTAAGTTTATCACAATTTGCTTAACTTTAAAATTTATTTTTATAATGGACCTTAACAGCACTTTGCTAAAAGCTTGATGTCAGCTCTTAAATAACTGTTGATTCTCTTTTAAACTGTCTTCTATGAGGGTGAGTAATGACTGGAATCAATCAGAAAGCTTATATGTCAGGCTGCAGCTTCCAGGGTCTTATAGTAAGTCTGAAGATGATATTGAGGCCGGATTCTCCAATCTCGTTATCCCACCACCGTTGCCAGTAAGAACAGAGAATTTGGCACTCAGCTAAAACTCTATTCATTGCAGCCGGACTGGAGAATCCCAGCAACGAGCAAGGATAGAGAAGTCTGGCCTATATCTGTATTGTTTAATATCAATCTTACTGCCAATTGCCCCTTATTTATCCTATCAAAGCCTTTCACAACTTTGAATTTGCTAAGTACAGGTCGAGTATCCTTTATCACTAATATCCTATAGGGACGGAAACCTGCCTTACCTTTTCTGGCCTGCTTGTGACTCCAGACTCACAGCAATGTGGTTGACTCTCAACTGCCCCCTGAAATGGCCTACCAAGTCACTCAGTTCAAAGACAATTAGAGGTGGGCAAAAAATGCTGACCTTGCCGTAAATCCAGGGGTACGGAAACCAAATGCAAAAACTGCTCTTTTTTTTAACTTCATCGACCTTTGGCACAGGAAGTCTGCACTGTTCACCCTGTGGTTTTTGCAGTGAAGATGTCAAAATGTATTTTCAGTAATACATCTTACTTTGCAGACATTTTATTCACTTTATAGCTATCCTTGGTTTAGTTAAATGTAGCTATCCTTGGTTTAGTTAAATGTAGCACCTGAAAACCAAAATTGTCTGAGGGTTTCGAGGATAGACACGAAGGCTTTGGATAAAGGATACTCTCTCTGCCTGTAGGAGGGCTCGGAATTTTGAGTACTTGGTGAAGGTACATGAGGCTGAGAATATTTTAGGAAGAGGGGAACTAGAAATCATAGAAACCCTACAGTGCAGAAGGAGGCCATTCGGCCCATCGAGTCTGCACCGACCACAATCCCACTCAGGCCCTACCCCCACATATTTACCCGCTAATCTACGCATCTCAGAACTCTAAGGGGCAATTTATTTTTAACCTGGCCAATCAACCTAACCCGCACATCTTTTGGACTGTGGGAGGAAACCGGAGCACCCGGAGGAAACCCACGCAGACACGAGGAGAATGTGCAAACTCCACACAGACAGTGACCCGAGCCGGGAATCGAACCCGGGACCCTGGATCTGTGAAGCAGCAGTGCTAACCACTGTGCTACCGTGCCGCCCTAAGGACTAGGATATATCTGAGCTACCTGTAGCTGAAATACTTGAAACTGAAACAGGGACAGTTGCCAAGGCCATAATAATAAAGTCAATAGTTTCAGGGGGCTGCAGAAACAGCACATGCAACAATAAGAAAAAGTGAGGAGCATATCCAAAGCTTAAAATAATGGGCGTGCCCAACGTTAGAGGAGAAACACCAGGTTGATAGAGAGAACAGAAAGCAGGAATTGTCTCAGGACCATGGAAGCTGACACTGCCCCCCCTCCCCCCACCCCGCTCCAACCCCCTTCTTCCAAAATTACTTTTCCAGAACCAAAAATTGGCCCTTTGTAACAGGAGTGCTCTTCTGAATTTGTCAAAGTCGCTGGGGAGTAGTGGAGCAGAGAAAACCTCACTCCACATTCGATATTAAGGGCGGCATGGTGGCACTGTGGTTAGCACTGCTGTGTCACAATGCCAGGAACCCGGGCTCGATTCTGACCTTGGGTGACTGTCCGTGTGGAGCTCCTCCCCGTGTCTGCGTGGGTTTCTTCCGGGTGATCCAGTTTCCTCCCAAGGTCCAAAGATGAGCAGGCTAGGTGGATTTGACATGGGGTTATGGTGATAGGATTTGCGGGGGAGAGGAGGAGAGGAGGTGTGCTGGGTGGAATGCTCTTTCAGAGAGTTGGTGTAGACTCAATGGGGTGAATGGCTTCCTTCTGCATTGTAGTGATTCTATGATTAATGTGTTTGACCTAGCTGTGCTTAAAAACAGAACCCTGCGCACAAACTGTAATATTTTAAGGAATCCTCAGAACTTGGAAATTCCTTCAGGATATAGAAGTGAAGTGATTTTTTTTATTCGTTGATGAGATGTGGGTGTTGCTGGTTGGGCCAGCATCTCTGAGCATTGAAGAGTCAACCACATTGCTGTGGATCTGGAGTCACATGTAGGATTTTACCACAATCAACAATGATCACCATTAGACTTTTAATTCCAGATTTCTACTGAATTCAAATTTCACCATCTGCCCCAGGTTTCTGGATTACTAGTCCAGTGACAATGCTACTACACCACTCCCTCACTCTTACAAAAGTAGTTTATATTTGATTCTGATGAGATACCATGGTCAGAATTTTCTGTGAGTCAATGAAAAGGGGAAGTAGAACTGGAAGTCAATGGAGCTGGTGCTTCCACCCTGATTCTCATTCTCACAGAAGCTCACCCAACTTAGCCAATTAACAGACAGGCAGACCGATCATTTATCAGGCAGTGGTAGCATTTTCAGTTGACAAAGAACAAAGAACAAAGAACAGTACAGCACAGGAAACAGGCCCTTCGGCCCTCCAAGCCTGTGCCGCTCATTGGTCCAACTAGACCAATCGTTTGTATCCCTCCATTCCCAGGCTGCTCATGTGACTATCCAGGTAAGTCTTAAACGATGTCAGCGTGCCTGCCTCCACCACCCTACTTGGCAGCGCATTCCAGGCCCCCACCACCCTCTGTGTAAAAAACGTCCCTCTGATGTCTGAGTTATACTTCGCCCCTCTCAGCTTGAGCCCGTGACCCCTCGTGATCGTCACCTCCGACCTGGGAAAAAGCTTCCCACTGTTCACCCTATCTATACCCTTCATAATCTTGTATACCTCTATTAGATCTCCCCTCATTCTCCGTCTTTCCAAGGAGAACAACCCCAGTCTACCCAATCTCTCCTCATAGCTAAGACCCTCCATACCAGGCAACATCCTGGTAAACCTTCTCTGCACTCTCTCCAATGCCTCCACGTCCTTCTGGTAGTGCGGCGACCAGAACTGGACGCAGTACTCCAAATGCGGCCTAACCAGCGTTCTATACAGCTGCATCATCAGACTCCAGCTTTTATACTCTATACCCCGTCCTATAAAGGCAAGCATACCATATGCCTTCTTCACCACCTTCTCCACCTGTGTTGCCACCTTCAAGGATTTGTGGACTTGCACACCTAGGTCCCTCTGTGTTTCTATACTCCTGATGACTCTGCCATTTATTGCATAACTCCTCCCTACATTATTTCTTCCAAAATGCATCACTTCGCATTTATCCGGATTAAATTCCATCTGCCACCTCTCCGCCCAATTTTCCAGCCTATCTATATCCTGCTGTATTGCCCGACAATGCTCTTCGCTATCCGCAATTCCGGCCATCTTTGTGTCATCCGCAAACTTGCTGATTACACCAGTTACACCTTCTTCCAAATCATTTATATATATCACAAATAGCAGAGGTCCCAGTACAGAGCCCTGCGGAACACCACTGGTCACAGACCTCCAGCCAGAAAAAGACCCTTCGACCACTACCCTCTGTCTCCTATGGCCAAGCCAGTTCTCCACCCATCGAGCCACTTCTCCTTGTATCCCATGAGCCTTAACCTTCTTAACCAACCTGCCATGTGGGACTTTGTCAAATGCCTTACTGAAATCCATATAGACGACATCCACGGCCCTTCCTTCATCAACCGTTTTTGTCACTTCCTCAAAAAACTCCACCAAATTTGTAAGGCACGACCTCCCTCTTACAAAACCATGCTGTCTGTCACTAATGAGATTGTTCCGTTCTAAATGCACATACATCCTGTCTCTAAGAATACTCTCCAACAACTTCCCTACCACGGACGTCAAGCTCACCGGCCTATAATTTCCTGGGTTATCCCTGCTACCCTTCTTAAACAACGGGACCACATTCGCTATCCTCCAATCCTCAGGGACCTCACCCGTGTCCAAAGAAGCGACAAAGATTTCCGTCAGAGGCCCAGCAATTTCCTCTCTCGTCTCCCTGAGCAGTCGAGGATAGATGCCATCAGGCCCTGAGGCTTTGTCAGTTTTAATGTCCCCTAAAAAACCTAACACTTCCTCTCTCGTAATGGAGATTTTCTCTAACGGGTCAACACCTCCCTCCGAGACACTCCCGGTTAACACGCCCCTCTCCTTCGTGAATACCGATGCAAAGTATTCATTTAGGATCTCCCCTATTCCCTTGGGTTCTAAGCATAATTCCCCTCCTTTGTCCCTGAGAGGTCCGATTTTCTCCCTGACAACTCTTTTGTTCCTAACGTATGAATAGAATGCCTTAGGATTCTCCTTAATCCTGCCTGCCAAGAACATCTCGTGCCCTCTTTTTGCCCTTCTAACTCCCCGTTTGAGATCTTTCCTACTCTCTCTGTATTCCTCCAGAGCTCCATCTGTTTTCAGTTGCCTGGACTTAACGTACGCCTCCCTTTTCATTTTAATCAGATCCTCAATTTCCCTGGTTATCCACGGCTCTCGAATCCTACCTTTCCTATCTTTCCTTTTTACAGGCACATGCCTAGCCTGCAGCCTTATCAATAGTTCCTTAAAAGACTCCCACATGCCAGACGCGGACTTACCCTCGAACATCCTCTCCCAATCAACATCCACCAATTCCTGCCTAATCCGGCTATAGTCAGCCTTCCCCCAATTTAGCACCCTGCCCGTAGGACAGCACTCATCCTTGTCCATTACTATCCTAAAGTTAACAGAGTTGTGGTCACTATTTGCCACATGTTCCCCTACCGAAACTTTGACGACCTGACCGGGCTCATTTCCCAGAACTAGGTCCAGTATAGCCCCCTCTCTAGTCGGGCTATCTACATACTGTTCCAAAGAACCTTCCAGTACGCATTTTACAAATTCCTCCCCGTCCGGTCCCCCAGCTCTAAGCACTTTCCAGTCTGTGCCAGGGAAATTAAAGTCCCCCACTACAACAACCCTATTTTTTCTGCACCTATCCAGAATCTCCTGACATATCCTTTCCTCCACTTCCCGTGGGCTGTTGGGTGGTCTGTAGTACACCCCCAGCATAGTGACTGCACCCTTCCTGTTTCTGAGTTCCACCCACAGCGACTCAGTACATGACCCCTCTAAGTTGTCTACCCTCTGCACCGCGGTAATATGCTCCTTAACTAATATCGCTACTCCCCCACCTTTTTTAGCCCCTCCTCTGTCTCGCCTAAAACACTGATACCCCGGAATATTCAGCTGCCAGTCCTGTCCTTCTTTTAACCAAGTTTCCGTCACCGCAACCACATCCAAATTCCGCACAAGCATTAAGGCCCTAAGTTTGTCTGTTTTACCCGTTACACTCCTCGCATTGAAGCAGATGCACTCCAGACCTCCAGGCCCAGTCAGGTCCTCCTCCTCCAGAGTGCTCCTCTTCTTAACTAGCCTTGCCCTGGCCCCCAGCTCGACCCCAGCCTCAGTATTTACTGACCTCCTGTTTTGTTCCCCACCCCCCTGCCACACTAGTTTAAATCCTGCCGAAACACTCGAGCAAAACTCCCAGCCAGGATATTTGCTCCCTTCCAGTTAAGGTGTAACCCATCCTTTCTGTACAGTTGCCATCCTGACTTGAAGATTTCCCAGTTATCTAATTGGAGATGTGCTGGTGCTACCTTTGAAGGGTTGCCAGAACCTGAGCCTGCTTCAGGCCTGCTCCAGAGCTGTTTTAGAATTGCCTGTCCACCAGCATCCACAGCTGCCTCAGGCCTTCCCCTTCAAGACTTCCACCCAGCAGTGCAAACATGCTATTGGGAGACAGCCAAGAGGTCAGTGAGGCAAGCAAAGTGAGAACCTGAGGAAAGAGGCACTTGCCAGCATGACAGAAAGATGATGATAACTTAGTGACAACTCAATGCATATTTTCCTCCAGGTTGTCAGGCAATGCACGCAGTCCTCTTTCCTATTTCCTCTCATCTGCACAAGTGGCCTCCTCCCTCAAGAGAGTGGCAAGTCTCCTTGAGGGCCAAATCATGCAGTTCAGTCAGTAGGTGCTGGCAGTGCACATTGATCTGCATGCCATCACCTTGTCCCTGAGCTTAAGACAGCAGAGTGGCATGGGGCGCCTGGAGTCTCCACCTGATCCTCATTCACCTGAGGTTATCAAGGAGGTTAAAGTGTGTTCAGAAGGAAGAGAAGCGACTGACTTCCACATCTGGGGTCTTCTCTCAGGGTGTTGAGGCTATAGACAGCAGCTCCTCTCAGCAGGACTAGGGAAAGAAATCGTGAGTTCTGGGGCTTCTCCTCTTTCCAGGTCTTTTATTCCTCAGACATCCCTTCCACTTAACCCTTCCCCTCAACCCTTTCAAGATTCACTAATCAAAACACCAATGACAGAATGGTCCTAAGAAATGATAATGCCCATTGTTGGCATCTGGTTACAAATATCGTCCAATATAAATGCAGCAGGGATTATTAACGTTAAGAGCAGCAATGACATAATGCAGTGTTAGTTTGTGTGCAATCCCACTGTGACAATTGTTTAATGTCGTTAAATCAACAGGAAAATATCCCAATACTTATTTATAACACTCAGCAGATGTCAATGCCAATTCCAATGGCTGCCTCAGGCCACTGAACAACATCAACATAGGTCTGCACTGTGAGTGAGAAGATTGGCGCCCTCAGGTGTCTCTGTGCGACAAAATCTTTCAGAGGCTAAAGAAAAAGTCTGAATGGTTCACAACTGTATCTATGTTTCAGTAAATCTGATTGCCACTTCTCACTGCAATATATTTTCAGTATCTACTATGCCACTTTATCACAATATTTAATTCCTCAAGTAACTTGCAAAAGCACCAGGATAGAGTGAGATAATAGGTAAGTAGACAAAAGGAAAAGATTAAAGTCTTTGGAAAAGACCGTTGAGAATCATGTGCAATTCTTCAATGTGGTTAGCACTGCTGCCTCAGGTAATTATCTGTGTGGAGTTTGCACATTCTCCCAGTGTCTGTGTAAGTTTCTCTGGTGCTCTGGTTTCTTTCCACACTTCAAAGATAAGAACATAAGAACATAAGAAATAGGAGCAGGAGTAGGCCATCTGGCCCTTCGAGCCTGCCCTGCCATTCAACAAGATCATGGCTGATCTGAAGCGAATCAGTTCCACTTACCCGCCTGCTCCCCATATCCCCTAATTCCCTTATCGATCAGAAAACTATCTACCCGTGATTTAAACAGATTCAACGAGGAAGCCTCCACCACTTCAATGGGCAGAGAATTCCAGAGATTCACTACCCTCTGAGAGAAGAAGTTCCCCCTCAACTCTGTTCTGAACCGGGCCCCCTTATTTTGAGGCTGTGCCCTCTAGTTCTGGTTTCCCTTCTAAGTGGAAAGAATCTCTCTACCTCTACCCTATCCAGCCCCTTCATTATCTTATATGTCTCTATAAGATCACCCCTCATCCTTCTAAACTCCAACGAGTACAGACCCAATCTGTTTAATCTCTCCTCATAAGCTACACCCCTCATCTCCGGTATCAACCTGGTGAACCTTCTCTGCACTCCCTCCAAGGCCAATATATCCTTTCGCAAATAAGGGGACCAAAACTGCACACAGTACTCCAGTTGCGGCCTCACCAGTGCCTTGTACAGTTGCAGCAAGACCTCCCTGCTTTTATATTCTATCCCCCTTGCGATAAAGGCCAACATTCCATTCGCCTTCTTGATCACCTGCTGCACCTGCAGACTGAGTTTTTGCGATTCGTGCACAAGGACCCCCAGGTCCCTCTGCACAGTCGCACGATGTAATTTTTCTCCATTTAAATAATATTCCAATTTACTATTATTTCTTCCAAAGTGGATAACCTCACATTTGCTAACGTTATATTCCATCTGCCAGATCCTCGCCCACTCGCTCAGCCTATCCAAATCTCTCTGCAGACTTTCCGCGTCCTCCACGCAATTCGCTTTCCCACTCACCTTCGTGTCATCAGCAAACTTGAATACCCTAGATTCAGTCCCCTCCTCCAGATCATCTATGTAAATGGTAAACAATTGAGGCCCCAGCACCGATCCCTGCGGCACGCCACTGGTCACCAACTGCCAACCAGAAGATGTGCGGGTTAGGTTGATTGGCCATGGTAAATTGCCCCTTAGTATCAGGGGGGCAAGCAGGGTAAATACGTGGGGTTATGGGAATAGGGTCTGGGTGGGATTGTTGTCGATGCAGGCTTGATGGGCCAAATGGCTTCCTTGTGCACTGTAGGGATCTGTGATTCTATGATATTCATCACAAAGAGTGTGTAGGAGTATCACAGACCAACCTGGCCAAGTCCTAAAGGACATAATTGCTCAACTGGGACTGCAGCAGATGGTAAGGGAACCAAGAGTGAAAAACATACTTGACCTCATCCTCACCAAACTGCCTGTCACAGATGCATCTATCCATGACAGTATAGTAGGAGTAACCACCGCAAAGTCCTTGTAAAAACAAAGTCTCATCTTCACATTGAAGATACCCTCCATGGTTCTGTGTGGCACTACCACCGTGGCTAAATGGAACAGACTTTGAACATATCTAGCAGCTCAAAATTGGATATACATGAGGCGCTATGGGCCATCAGCAGCAGCGGAATCATGCTCAACCACAATCCCATAACCTTATTGCCCAGCAAATCCCTCATTCTAACATTATCACCAAGTCAGGGGATCAATCCTGGTTCAATGAAGAGTGTGCAAGAAGTGCATGCCAAAAGCAACACCAGGCATACTTAAAATGAAGTGTCAACCTGGTGAAGCTATAACACAGGACTACTTGCGTGCATAAGTACAAGTAGCAAGTAATTGACATAGCTAAGCAATTCCAGAACCAACACATCAGATCTAAGGCTGCAGTCCTACCACATCCAGCCGTGAATGCGGGTGGACAATTAAGCAACTCACTGAGAAGGCTCCACAAATATCCTCATCCTCATTGATGGAGGAGCCCAGCACATCAGTGCAAAAGATAAGGCATTCGCAACAATCTTCAGCCAGAAGTGCCGAGTGGATGACGCATCTCGGCCTTCTCCAGAGGTCCTCAGCATCAAAAATATCAGTTTTCAGCCAATTTGATTCACTCCACATGATGTCAAGCAACGACTGAAGGCATGGACACCACAAAGATTATGGTCTCTGGCAATATTCCAGCAATAGTACCAAAGACTTGTGCTCCAGAACTTGTTGCGCCCCTAGCCAAGCAATTCCAGTACGGCTACAATACTGGGAACTATCCAGCAATTTGAAAAATTGTCCAGGTATGTCCTGTACACAAATAACAGGACAAATCCAACCCCGCCAATTACTGCCCCAGCAGTCTATTCTCAATCATCAGTAAATTGATGGAAGGGGTCATCAATAGCGCTATCAAGTGGTACTTACTCAGCACTAACCTGCTCACAGTTACACAATTTGGGTTCTGTCAGGGTCATTCAGATCCTGATCTCATTACAGCCTTGGTTCAAACAGGAGTAGCATAGTGGCACAGGGGTTAGCACTGCTGCCTCAGAGCGTCAGGTACTTGGGTTCCATTCCGGTCTTGGGTGACAGTCTGTGTAGAGTTGACTGATTCACTATAAGCCCATTACGCACTCCTGTCCTGGCAATTTCATTCCACAAAGCCTGCCCACAATAAACATCCATTAGCAACAAAATAAACAAATCTCCAGCCATGATTCCACTCTCTGTTCACAAGATAATTATGGGTGATAAAGGCCATCTAGCTCAGCTCATTTCACCCACCCAGAATGGCATATGAACTTGCTTATTAGGAGCATTTAGCCCTCAAGCCAGCTCCGCCATTTGATAGCATTGCTTACATTATACGAGCGACTACAACACTAAAGTATTTAACTGGCTGTAAAGCAATTTCAGACAATGTGAAAGATGCTGGATAAATGTAGGTTTTGTTTTTCTTTCATTACACCTGTATAGAATCATAGAACCTAGAAGGAGGCCATTCAGCCCACTGAATCTGCACCAACCACAATCCCACCCAGGCCCTATCCCCATAACCCTATGCATTTACCCTAGCTATTTCCCCTGACACTAAAGAGCATTTTAGTATGGCAAATCCACCTAACTTGAACATCTTTGGACTGTGGGAAAAAACCCATGCAGACACAGGGAGAACGTGCAAACTCCACACAGACAGTGACCCCAAGCTGCGAATCGAACCTGGGTCCCTAGCACTGTGAGACAGCAGTGCTAACCACTGTGCCACCCACGTATGCAGCAGGTAGTGTCTGTAGTAGTAATGAAATTGGATCCCAATGCTGATTTCTCTTTGGATAATTAATTGCTGTGCAATGAACTGATGTTAGGAAAGTGGCTACAAAGAAATAATGACCTTTACAAAACAATTCAACAATACAACTTTACCATTCTGACTTCTCACCAACCCATAACTTACAATAAATATCATTTGTCCCTTTTACATTAATGACACTATTCTCAGGATTTGTCAATCAGACTTCTGTAGCAGCTTCGGAAAAATGTAAATTGAATTGTTGATCTGAATTTTTCAGAGAAGAATGATACATGCACAAAAGTTAGTGTGGCCTTAATTCAAGAGCTGGATTCTTTCCCTTCCCCTAGAAGCTGTCATTTTAATTGTTGTTGTACGGCTGGGGGTTATTTTCTGCTCCTGTTTCTGGGGAGCGAGATCAGCAGCGGGAGTGGAAAATCCCACTGGAATCACAAAACGTGATTTATGCTGACAGGATTTCCCGCAGCAATTATCCCTGCCGAACCCCCCCCCCCCCCCCCCCCCCGTCAATTATGTAACAGCAATCCTGACATTGAAGGTCGGGATCCCTCTTCGAATACATTTAAATGTTTATCAGGCCTCTACGCCTGATAATCCTTCCCTCTGTTAGACCGTCCATCGGAACGAGGACACGCCATGCATCCTTCTTGGCGAGAAGGTGTTGTGTGGGACGGCATGGAGGGTTCCGTTGAGGGTGGTGTTCCAGGGATTGTGGTATTCAGGGTGAGGGTGTTCTGGGGGGGGGTATTTGGGGTGGGGTGTTCGGGGGCATTTTCCATTTTTGACCATTTGTATTGGGCACCCCGATATTTTAAAACCTAAGTTGCTGGTGAGGCGGGCTCAATCATTTGCAGGACCCACCCTTGCATTTTGTTTTCTATATTGTTCGCAATACGGCAGACGAGGCCACTGCTGAGGCAGGCAGCTTCAAAACCCTTTCTCCAACTGCTGCCACACTCTACAAAAAGATGAGAAATTCCACCCTGTGAATTTAGACTAAGATGAAAAAAATATTTAATAAGTAAGAAACTCCAACAGCAAAAAAAAGTGTGAAAACGTGCAGTATCCAGAGAGAAGCATTTAAGTCATAGGATCGGGTTTCTATCAAGAGCCTTTATAGTAAAAGACATTTTGCTGTTTATCTGGGATTTCAATTGATTATTTTTTGCCAAGGTTACAGTGGATAATCAAAAATCGTTACCCCAGAGAAATTTTATTCCTCTGTGTGGCACCTTCTGCTAGATTTTAACTAGGATGGTGCAGGTTGGGTGAACCTAGAATGAAGTAGAGATTTGTAAAAACTTTTGTTAAGAAATTTCTTTGAGCAAACAGGGAGTTCATTCTCAGACTTAGCAAGCAAGAGTAATAAAACCGGTGATAGCAATCCGTTTTGCATCACTCCTGGTCTTCAGGCCCAAGATTTCAAGCCTCTGGCACAACAATACAGCATACAATCACTTCAGAGCATAATGAAAATTTAAGCTGCTAAGCTTATGTGCTGGTTTAAATTCAAAAGAGAATTTTGAGAAGTGAAGTGTTTCATGTTGTGGTACTAAACCTTCAAAACTGCACTCTCACCCCATGCTGTTTGTTACCTCAACATTTCCACATATTCTTTAATGTCCTCTGGAAGTGCAGCAGTACCATGGTTCACCCCAAGGGCTGTTTAGGAGGGACCAAGGCCAGCAGAAGGACTGGGTTGCACTGGACAAGGCAGCCTTGACTTGTAAACTAGGCACATAGCAACATGGAGGGTGGTGGTGGAACTTTATTTGGCAGGATGGATGATGTGCTAAGGATCATATGAATCATCCGGAGCCTCCCCGAGTGCCAAAGTCATGATGCTCTCCATGTGACCCCTCACGTATTTCAGGATACTGCAGCTGATTATCAACTTCTTCATCATCCTCCTCTTCTCCACTATTCATCTCCCAATTATAGAGTGGATCTACCCTACTCTACAACATGAGATTGTGCAGAGCACAGCGGACCAGACCACCATGACCCAGGAGAACTTTGCTGGGACATATAGAAGTGCCCCAAGGGCATCCTAGCACTGCTCACTGGGCATGGAGCATGCCAAGGGAACAGGGCATATGGGGCCAAGACTGATGGAGCAATCGGTGGGGTGGGGGTTCCCGCTGTCATTCTGTTAAGGGATCGGTGGTGGAAGGAGGGAGGCCAGTGATCGGGGGTGGGGGTAACTGTTGGCAGGGGACAGGGCTGGTGATCGGAGCAGGCCGGAAGAGGGTGGGGGGGGGGGTTCGGGCCTGAGCCAGGGAATGGTCGAGGGGGCCAGTGATTGGCCCATGGTGGGGTGGAGGGCTGGCGATGCGGGGGTCGCGGGACTGACCAGCAATTGAGCTGGCCAGCAATCAGGAGGGGACACTGCGCATGCACCAATCTCAGCGCTGACAGATTGGCGCATGCGTAGTGGCCCACTCAGCGCGCTGATTTTAGCCTCTCCAGAGGGAATAGGTCCCACCCCCTAGTTTTTAATTATATTTACGCTGTGCAGTGCACAGAATGTGGGAGATTCTTCTCTGAATTTCCACTGAAAAAGTCAGCGTGAATTACTCCAGTTTTCACGCGAATTCAACACTTCGAATTTTTGGGGGGAATTCTGGCCTTAAAGTTTTAAGGCTCCCAAAAAATAACCTTCAATTGGATGCTTAATCATCTTACAAAGCTCACAATTTCCAGTTTTGCAGAAGTGTCCACTATTTGACTTGCCATTCACTGCTGGTAAAATACGGACCCAGCAGTAAATATGTTCTTGCCAACAACACCCTCCCCATTCCTGCCACCTCCAAGGAAAACTGTTATGTTACAAATTCTGGCCCACGTAATGGTAATTCTATTCAGAAAACCAGCGTGAAGAATTGTACTTTTCAAAAGCCAATCAGTTTTAGCTGAAATCATTTTGAAGTATAATGAAGTAATTTTACAGTTAAGATAACCCTGATTATGAAGCAGAGTACTAAACGCAATTTGCAATATGTATTATAAAAGGCTGTTGAAGCAACTGAAAATCTATAACATAGATTTAGGATGATACCAGTTGGAAGGCTAGAATTATAGAGCAATTTAAATAACAAATCTTAAGAAATGCTCAAAATATTTAAAGGGTTTTGAGATAGTGAATAGGGAAAGATTATTTCCAATGTCAGTAAGAGTAGTTTTAAGTTTATACTAACAGTGTAACATTTTTTCCATACAAAGAATCTGTGGAATGTGGAATCTTAGGAACATAGAAAATAGGAGCAGGAGGAGGCCATTTGGCCCTTTTCGCCTGCTCCATCGTTCATTATTATCATTCAACTCAATAGCCTGTTCCTGTTTTCCCCCCCATATCCTTTGATCCCCTTCGCCCCAAGAGCTATATCTCACTCCTTCCTGAATACATACAATGTTTTGGCCTCAACTACTTTCTGTGATAAAGAATTCCACAGCCTTACCACACTCTGGGTGAAGAAATTTCTCCTCATCTCAGTCCCAAGGTTTATACCATCCCTCACCATCAGGAACATCCTGCATCTACCCTGTTGAGTCCTGCTGGAATTTATTTTCCATGATTTTTGAAGCCAAGACAATCATTGCATTTTTAGAAAAATAGATAAACATTTGTAGCTCAAATCTATTGCAGACTAAGTGGAAAAGGCAGGAGAATCAGAATAGAATGGACAGCTCTGATGTGGATTTAGGAATCTTATTCACTTAGAATATGAGGGAGCATCGGGACCATATATACCAAGCAACAACCCAATCCTGCGGGATGGGCAGTTACAATACTAGTTCAGGGCACTGTATTAAAAGGAATATTACAGCAACAACCACAGTAATGGAACAATGCATTTTGAACAGCAAAGCTGCAGAGCAAAGGGAGGAGGAAAATGGATGCCAGAAGGGGAAGAGGCAGCTCCACAATTTACTGTTGTGGCAGTTGAGGTGATGCCAGAAGCTGTGAGGGCACAAGATACATTGGGGAGGATTTTCCACCCCTAATTTCGACAGAGGAAAGGGAGACATTGGTGGAGCGTTAAGGGGGACTCCTAAAATGGCTTTCACTCCATTGCCCTCGCCATACAATGATGGGACCCCTATTTAAGTATATTTAAAGCTTAGTGGTCCCCCTCACTTTACCATTCACCCCACCTAGGGAATTCCCCCACGTTTACAACATATTTTGACTAACAGGAAACTGGCAAACAGAACTGTCAGGGGAGCTCAGATATGTACAGCCCCGGGGGACCACAGTTCAATTCCTCCTTGGGTGGCTGTGTGAAGTTTGTACGTTCTCCCCCTGTCTGCTCTGAGTTTCTTCCAAGTGCTCCAGTATCCTCCCACAGTCCAAAGAAGTGCAGGTTAGGTGGATTGGCCATGGTAAACTGCCCCTTAGTGTCAGGGGGATTAGTGAGGTAAATACCTAGGATTATGGGGGTAGGACCTGGGTGGGATTGTTGTCGGTGCAGGCTTGATGGGCCTAATGACCTCCTTCCGCACTGTTGGGATTCTATGATCCGATGAAAGCCCGGCAAGGCAGCTGCTGGGCTACTCTCCACATTTACTGCCTGAACCAACATTTGGGGAAAAAAAAGCAAAAGAATTCTGCCCTCATCTTTCCAGAGAATGGCAGGAAGAAGCCAGCCAGCCTCACTAAACCGGCTTGGCCAGGGGCAACGCAGGAGATGAGCAGCCAGATTGTGACGGAGCGGATGTGGATCCAATGCAACAAACACTTCAGTGATCTTCTAAGTGCGGCATGGAACTCCGAGATGGCAATCATCGCTCTCTTGCCTCTGTGGCTGTCTCCAGCACACATATCCTTTCAAGCTCTCTTTTTGCAAACATTCTTTGGTTCACTTCCATGGCTGCCCTTTTCCCAGAAACCAATGCATCAGTTACAACACCCTTACCAGATCCGTGACAAACTTGTAGTGATGGGTGGCACAGTGGTTAGCACTGCTGCCTCACCGTGCTAGGGACCCGGGTTCAATTCCGGGCTTGGGACACTGTCTGTGTGGAGTTTGCACGTTCTTCTCGTGTCTGTGTGGGTTTCGTCCGGGTGCTCCAGTTTCCTCCCACAGTCCAAAGATGTGCAGGTTAGGTGCACTGGCTATGCTAAATTGCCCCTTAGTGTCAGGGGGACTAGCTAGGATAAATGCATGGGGTTATGGAGATAGGGCCTGGGTGGGATTGTGGTCGATGCAGACTCGATGGCCCACATGACCTCCTTCTGCACTGTAAGATTCTATGGTGCTATTGTTTTTAATAGTATTTCTTCATCCTCCATCAGATCATACAGGTCTGCAACCACCTGACATGACAGCTGCAGTATTCAGAGGCACTGCTGCCCTGATAGGCTGAGGAAGCTGACTCTTGGCCTACAGACCCTTTGCCAAGGGAAACAACCTTCTTCTGGATGCAGCCCTTTGGCCATTAGTTCTGCTAAATCCAGATGCCATTTCCTGTGCTTAATGCTATAGCTGCTGGTCCTGCGGTGTTTGATGCCACTGGTGGTATGGATGCTAAGCTGCAGAACACCTCAAATTCCCCCCGGAATGGACCACCCTACCTTGGACTATGTGCAATACATTTCCCTATTTAAGGACACCATTTTAAAGATCATTGACACCAAGTTCTTCCTACTACAAACCGTTGAAAGTACTTGCTTCAAGTAGTAGCTTCCATTAGCCCGAATGCTGCACAATTACTGGCCACTTTCACCGTGCAATGATGGCAGCTTAATAAAAGCAAATTACTGCGGATGTTAGAATTGCTTTGACAAAGGGTCATCTGGACTTGAAACATCAGCTCTTTTCTCTCCTTACAGATGCCGCCAGACCTGCTGAGATTGTCAAGCATTTTCTCCTATGATGGCAGCTTGATGTATTGGCTTCCCTTCCTTACATTCATACTTTGTCAGGTAGGCATGAAACCCATGCACAATGAGAAAGGATCATTATACCCATAAAATGGCTCTCAATTTACTTTTAAATAGCCTTAATAAGCTTAATTGCCTTAATTCACTCACATGGCTTGCCAACCCCACTGTCAATCTGTCCCTGGGAAAACCAAATGGAAGAGAAAAGACATTGGGTTACCATCCCTATGTCTATTTCTACAATTTTCCCAGCCTGCCCAACATTTATTCCAACTCTATCTGCCAGGTAAAACTGCACTCAATAAATTTCCTTCTGGGCCTGAATTTTCAGGAGGACGAGCGGTCAGAGGTGATTGGCTGTCGGCAGGATTTCCATGAGCTCTTGGAAGGAAGTCCCTCCTTGGAGTGCAGCTGATGGGCTGACAGCACTCTAACTCACTCAGGCACAATCCTACGTTTCGGGGCTACATGTGAGATAAGTCTCAGGATCAAAGAGTAGGGGATGCCCTGGTGGGTCGCACAAGAGAGGCAATCACAGAATGGGGGACGGGGGGTGGGAGGAAGCTCCCAGGTCTCGGAGGGGAGGGTGCAGCAAAGATTGAGGCACACCCCACCCCTGATGCTTAAATTTCTAACATTCTCCAAAGTCACCATTGCGTGCTATTCTAGAATATTCTTTTGTGTGTCAAAATGTGACACTGGAATCACAGACATGAAACACAGTGGTTTGTTCACCAGTCTAAACCTACAAAAAATAAAACTCCATAGATCTTTCATAACTGTTCAGGATCAAGCTTTCAAAATTCTTTGCATCAGCTAAACCTCCATAGGAACCACTTTCAAACAGGAATTTATTTTGTGAATGGCCTTGAGCTTGTACTGAATAACAATCTAACAAATAAGTGTGAGATCATCCGAAAGCTTGCAAAGAAAGAAGAGGTAGAGTATGGTCAATGACTAACGCAGCAAGGAGTTCATTTTAATTACATAAATTTTACTTTCTTATTAAATTCAAATGATTTTTTTTCTAGGAAGAGTAAATACATAATGACGTTGATTACAGTCCTTGAATTATTTTAAAATGCAGTTGTTCATTTTTTTTGTTGAAATAATACAATCACGTCATGAAATAAAACACAGCAAAATATCCTGTAAGATTTCTCTTAAATTTCTTACAATATCCTTGTCATAGAATCACAGAATTATTACAGTACAGAAAGGAGCCTGGTCAGCCCCTTCTGTCTGCACCAACACTCTGTAAGAACAATTCACCTTGTGCCACTTCCCCACCTTCTCCCCGTGGCCTTGCACATTCATCCTTTTCAGATAATAATCCAATTTTCTTTTGAATGCTCCAAGTCTTAATTTTATTTCACCAGACAGCAAAGTGCTAAAAATGATGTGGTCAGGTCCTTTACATGACCAAGAATAATGGTATAAACAAGATATGCCTTTATTGTTCCTGTGTCATATTTATAATGTTCCAAATGTCCAGAAATGAAGGCGGGAACTGGTCAATCAAGTTAACTGAAAAAATTATCAAGATCCCATTTGTATCCACTGGTAATGGACGGATTCATTGTGAGGACACATACACACACACCCACCCACACACAGGCACATACATACACACACACACATGCACACACACACACACACCCACCACACACACACAGGCACATACACACACACCCACCACACACTCGCACGCACGCCACAAAAATAATGAAATTTTAGTTCAGACTAATACTGTAGGCTGACATTTTTGTTTTAGATTTTAATACGAAGCAGTTTAATTTATTATGATGCAAAATAAATAATTTATTTAACTATGAATAAATTATGTTTTTTGCCACAGTAAAATTGCCCCATTAATGCTCAGAACCAATGTCACTATTAGGGAGGAAAGAGCGGGGGCGATCTTGAACCCACACTCTCCATCCATGAGAATGGCGATGGGGGCTCAAGGTCCGGTGAAACCAGGAAATCATGAATCTCGCCGGCGAGATCGTGATTTCCAATTTTTGCTGTCCCTCGCCGGCAACGTAATCAGGTTCATGCCCATTACAATACATTGAAATATATTTGAATGTAATAAAAAATTCCTTCACCACATGATCACCCCTCACCGTGTTTTCAAACCTCGCTGACTTGCAACAGGTTCACCCAGACGTGAACCTGTCTTGCGATAACCCTGGGGTGTAAAAGGTGAGTACAGCCCCCACGAGAGCGGGACATGGCCAGGCAATGTCCTGGCACTGCCCCTGGCACAGGTTGGCACAGTGCAAAACTGGGAGTGCCAAGGGGCAGTGCCAGGGTGGACTCTAGTGGGAGCTCATGGCGTGGGTGTGGTGGGGATGCCAGCGATGGCTGTTGGGGGGAGGAAGGGGTCCAATATCAACAATGACTGTTGGCGGTGGGGGAGGGGTAATGTCGCCATTGATCGGGTGCAGGGGGAAGGCTTAGAGAATGCTGGTGTTGATCGCCGGGGGAACAGGAGATCCCCTGAGACCACTGTGGTGCAGTGGGAGAGTTATTCTTTCCTCTGATAGGGGCGCCCTTTAAAAATGGTGCCCCGATCTAGTGCAACCAGCTGTACTGGTGTGTTTTGTCCTCGATCCTCAAAATGACGGCATGAACACACTCCATTTTTTGTGATGAAGTGCCATAAGATCTGGAGAGAAAACTGGCATGTTTCTCTTGAGGGAAACATGCGTTTTCAGTCAGATCCTGACATTTGCTCATTTTCTGGTAAGATTGCACTCAGTATCTCAGTGTAGAGTAAGGTCAAATAAAAGTATATTGTCCTGTTTTTTCCTCTGGGTTCACTGCCGGAGAGGGGTGGGGGACCCATATGTGGAAACTGCCTGGTTCTTCTCCTTCAAGACATTCAACAGATAAATTCCTGCCATACCCTAGCAGGTATTGCCTCTCCTTGCTAGTATCTGGTATTGGCAGCACAGTGGCAGAAAGGTAGGAAACTCAGCTAGTTGCTCCATCCCCCTGTGTTATTGTTTGGTAGAAGAAGGACTTTCTAGTAATCCACTAAAGAGCAGACTTCATGAAATAGGTCTCACTCCCCGAGTTTTCATTTTCTTCCAATCATGGTTGATAGAATCAACACCATATAGCCCAATATTTCTTCCTCAGTCCTAGCCTGAAACATATAAACACCACATATTGAAAATGCCACAAGTGCTCAGTTTAAATAATCTTGTAATTCTTATTTTTTTAACTATTGTTAATTTTGCCAAGTTTACATCAAAAATTGGGATGGAATTGATGCTAAAACTAAAATGCAGTTATATGCCACAAATATCCACTGGGTACAAACCCAGTGTAATCAACTTAATGATGCTCTGAGCCAGCAAACACCAGTGTCACTGTGGGCACATCACCAATGCCCTTCTATGCTGTATAACTGGATAAACAATAAAGCATCTACCCACCATTTGGGGAGGAAGGAGTTGGAGTAGTCCAGTCTAACACCCCTCAGATTCCAGTCAAGTCCTTTGACACAATGGTAGGATCCCCCATACAATCATCTGGTGAATGGTACAGCTCATCTCAATGGGAGTACCAGCTGCCAGCATTACTATGGGTTCCAAATGCATAGAGGGAATAAGAGTTCTCCGCAATTACTCCTCTGATATTTTCTTTTTTAAGAAGTGAGCATAGGTTCCACCTCTTACAAGGCATCCCCAAATATGCCGGAAATGGAACAGACCCAATGCAACCAGATCTCTGCTATTTTCTGGAATATTATGCTCGTCACCCAATAAGAGTTGTGATGATAAGCTAGCAGAAAACTGAGGCAAATCAGAATGTACAAATTAGTGCTGACAATATAGCAGATAGGCAAGTTGGGGTGCCCAATTGACAGCCTTACTAATAAATATCAATTAATGAAAATTATGGTTTAAGACCTCTCTCTGAACTATCTCGTTTGTCATCAAGTGTTCTGTGCTATATGCATTAACTCATGAAATATATGCCTAATTAAAGGAAAATAACTTACGTTTATATAGCACCTTTAATGAGTCAATGAAGTGTAGCTACGGTTCTAATGTAGGAAAAATAACAGCCAATTTATAAAGAGCGAAGTCCCACAACCAGCAATGTATCAATGACTGAATAATCTGTTTTAACGTTGTTGGTTGAGGGATAAATAGTGGCCAGACCACTGGAGAGAACTGTTTCTCTTAAAATGCTACCATTGGACCTTTTACGTTCATATGAAAGGACAGACAAGGCATTAGTTTACCTAAAAGGCAAGCACCTGTGAGAGTGCAACACTTAGTATTGCACTCACCGTCAGGCTAGGACTTAACCTATGTGACTCTATGGTTTGAGTGCTACCATCGAGTCACAGATACACAGAATAATGACCTAAATGCAGAAACAGTATAAAGTTTTGAAGTTCTGGTTGTAAATTGCTTCTTTTAAACTGACTGATTAGGAGTGATTACTAAATTTCAAACTGTGGTCAACAGGATTTTAGATAACAGATGAAATGATCTGTTAGTTGAGCTGGCTGACAATGCCTAGTTTGCAGATGTGGACAAAAATCTAACTTTTAATTTTAATCCTGATCTACCCTAGTGCTGACATGGTTGTGATAAGGAAACAAGCAAAACCTTAAAATAGATTTAATTATCAGTTGCCAACAGATGATATGTTTACGGTCTGGAAAATATTATCTGAACAAGATGGTGATAATTATCTGGCATATGGCACACACTTCTAAGAAGGAACTTGTGCTATTTTTAAAATGTATTCATTCACAGGATGCTGGTGTAGCTGGCTGGGCTAGTATTTGTAGTTCCAAGCCACTCACCATCCTGACTTGGAAATAGCCTTCGCAGTCACTGGGTCAAAATCCTGGAATTCCCTCCTTAAGGGTCAACCCACAGCACGTGGAATGGAGTGTTTCAAGAAGGCAGCTCACCACCACCTTCTCAAGGGCAACTAGGGATGGGCAATAAATGCTGGCCAGTCTGCGATGCCCATGTCCCACGAATTAATAAAAAAGAATCATCTTTAGCTGCCCTTGAGAAGGTGGTGATGAGCTGGCTTCTTGAGCCATTACAGTCTATGTGTTGTAGCTGCACCTACAGTGCTATGAGGAAGGGAGTTCCAGGATTTTGATTTCAGGACAGTGAATAAATGATGATATCGTTCCAAATCAGGATGGTGTGTGGCTTGAAGGGGAGCTTGCAGGTGGTGGTGCTCCCATTGCATCTGCTGCCTTTGTTCTTGTAGGTGGTAGAGGTTGCAGGTTTGGAAGGCACTGTCGAAGGTGCCTTGGTAAGTTGCCCCCATCTTGTCGATGGTACACTATTGTGCTTTGGTGGTGGAGCGAGCGAATGTCTAAGATGGTGAATGGGGTGATATTTGAGAATTTTATTAATCTTTACAATAACTGATAAAATGTTTATTTCAAAAGTCCTCTTTTAAATTAGGATCATTTATCTCCTTCACTGAATGTAATTAATTCCAAAACCAAACTCTGCCAGTGGAATTACTGAACCAACGCTGGTGTCCTCATTGAAAACCTGGGGTGAAAATCAACTAATTTCTCTTTAATGCTGTTTCCTAGCCATTCAATTCCACACAACATAGCCTGGTATTCACTCACTCTAACATCTTTTTCCCTCCTGTATTGGATGCCTCTGTTACAAAGATGGCACAACAGGTGATGCAAACCCTGATGTCAGTTGCTATCTAGGCTACATATTATCACTTTGACAACCTTCAATCTTAGTCACAGTATTTCACATTACTGGTGATCAACTCTGCAGGGCAGACAATAATACCATTTGGACAATATTACTATGTTTGCTGTTACTGTATATGCTTACAGAAGTACAAGTTGCATGCTGTATAGAATTGCAAATTATCCCTTGATAAACTTGTAGCAATATCACCATCATTCATCCTGCAGGATGAATTATCATCATGTATCAGCATGGAGCACAGAAGTTAAGGAACCAAAATTGAATAAATGTCCTATACGAAAAAGTAAGTTTTGATAGATATAGCAGCAACATCCTCAATGTTTCAATATATTTGAAATTCTGACAGTAATTACATTAATGTGGAACCAGATGGAACAGCCCAGTGCTTTCCTGCAAACTGGCCCATATCACAACCTCTTGGCTGGCAGGTTGCTTGGAGATGCCAATTGGCATTCGCAGCTCACTGATTTTACGTTAATGAAGCCAATATCCCAATTTTCAATGAGTCAGCATTCCAAGCATGGTGCCCAATTCATCCCAGTTTACTTTGCCAATTTATAGCCCATTGGATGCTGTGGTCATGGTGCAGCTAAAGTTCGGAAGGTAACAGTTGGGTTTTCTCTTAAGTTGTTCATAAACAGACACTTGACACAAATGTTACATAGGACTTGTCAGTCCAGACTTCATTTTGTTCAGGTGCTCTTGTAGGTCAAAGAGGTAGTTTGTAATGAAGATCTTAAAAGGAACAAGCAAGATAATTCCAGAGCGTAGGCTTAAATGGCTGAAGGCACAACTGCCAATGGTGGAGCAGGAAGGGAGAGGGAGAATAGTGGTTGTCAGCACAAAAGGTCAGTGGTGGCCACAATGTATCATCTCCACAATTGAGGATGCAATTAAAACATGAATATCTGCCATTTCTATTATAAATCTAAGCATAGGATTAAATTAACAGGAAGTGCACAAACACAATTGTTTACGATTTACATAGATGATTTGGAGTTGGGGACCAAGTGTAGTGTGTCAAAATTCGCAGATGACACTAAGATGGGTGGAAGAGCAAAGTGTGCAGAGGACACTGAAAGTCTGCAAAGGGATATAGATAATCTAAGTGAGTGGGCGAGGGTCTGGCAGATGGAGTATAATATTGGTAAATGTGAGGTCATCCATTTTGGTAGGAATAACAGCAAAATGGACTATTATTTAAATGGTAAAAAATTGCAGCATGCTGCTGCTGTGCAGAGGGACCTGGGTGTCCTTGTGCAGGAATCTCAAGGAGTTGATTTGCAGGTGCAGCAGGTAATTAAGAAGGCAAATGGAATTTTGTCCTTCATTGCAAGAGGGATGGAGTTTAAAAACAACGAGATTATGTTGTAGCTGTATAAGGTGCTGGTGAGGCCACACCTGGAGTACTGTGTACAGTTTTGGTCTCCTTACTTGAGAAAGGATATACTGGCACTGGAGGGGATGCAGAGGAGATTCACTAGGTTGATTCCGGAGTTGAGAGAGTTGGCTTATGAGGAGAGACTGAATAGACTGGGTATACTCATTGGAATTCAGAAGAATGAGGGGAGATCTTATAGAAACATATAAGATTATGAAGGGAATAGATAAGATAGAAGCAGGGAAGTTGTTTCCACTGGCAGGTGAAACTAGAACTAGGGGCATAGCCTCAAAATAAGGGGAAGCAGATTTAGGACTGAGTTGAGGAGGAACTTCTTCACACAAAGAGTTGTGAATCTGTGGAATTTCCTGTCCAGTGAAGTAGTTGAGGCGACCTCATTGAATGTTTTTAAGGCAAGGATAGATAAATTTTTGAACAGTAAAGGAATTAAGGGTTATGGTGAGCGGGCGGGTAAGTGGAGCTGAGTCCACAAAAAGATCAGCCATGATCCTATTGAATGGCGGAGCAGGCTCGAGGGGCCAGATGGCCTACTCCTGCTCCTAGTTCTTATGTTCTTATTATGTTCAATGGCCCAGAAATCCTGGAAAAGCTCTACCAGTTTCCCAGCAAAAGTCTGGCGGAACAAACACCATCTTCATCTCCAACAAAAATAATGCAGGAAATTTCAGAGATTGCAGGGTAAAGGTTTTTAATACAATGTATATGGATTTGGGTGCAAATATACCATAACTTCACATCTTGCATATGGATTTGTTGTTTAACTTTATTTATTACTGTCTCCATCTCCAAAAAATCTACTGCCATAAAATGTGTTGTACTTCTCTGTTGGTCAGAATTGACCTTTGAAGTTTCTTTATTTATTTTTACATTATAGTTCACTGATTTGTGGATATGACAAATGGGAATGTTATGTAGTCGGGGAAGTGCGCATCAACAAAATAAATCATGCAGTGTCCTTTGTATTTATGTGATTAATTGTGAGTTAAAAGCTTTGCTACAGTTCATTAACCTAAAACTCAAGTTTGCTGTTGCGCATTGAAGTTATTGCCTTTTTTTCTTGTAGTGCTGTTTTTTTGGATACATTAATTTTAATTCGACACATAGGGTGGGATTTTCCAACCCCCTCGCGGCGTGTTTTCCGGTGGTGGAGGTGGCCTGCCACTGGCCGGTGGCAGGATCTTCCAATCCTGCCGATGTCTATGACCTTTTGCATGGCTCACTTACCCCACAATCCAGCACGCGCGCGCAGGGGGGATCCCGCTGGCGAGAAAGGCTGGATAATCCCACCCCTGTAATTTTGCTAAACTAAGGAAATGTTCCTAATCTGAAAATGTTCATTCACTATTCTTTTTTAACTCATAATATGCAAATCTATCACAAATGATTAGCATTTTAAAAATATTGGTGCAGGCAAGCAGGAAGACATATTTTAGATCACCAGCTCACACTTTAAACCGATGCAATGTGACGTCACTTCGGCACTAAATAGTCAGCATGCTCGCTAATGACATGCTAATTTATTAAAATGAGCGTTCTGCGGTCCTGTGGCACATTTCACATCACTCCACTGGTGAGGGGCTGGTAAGATCGGAACGTGGCAAATCGCGCCCTCCGGACTTTGAGCCACACCGCCATTCCCACAGATGGAGAGTGCGGGCTCAAAATCCCTCTCAATGTGTAGCTAGGATTTGTGTTGGACTGAGTGAAAAGAAAGCAGTTTTTTTTTACATGAGTCTTTAATCAATATAAAGGTGCTAGAAAGTACTTTCTGTGATGTGCTCTACTTGGCCATCTATTTGTCAAAGACAATGGTGGGCAACTTTATCTTGCCTGATCTATTTAGGGGCAAAAACCTCTTCCTTCCTCACCATTCAGTTTCCCAATGATTTAAATTTTAACTCTGCTTTTATCCCACCACTAAATGATCTGATTACTTCAGACTGACAGACTACAACATGACTAAAAATGCTACCAGCTCTTTTAAAATACCAAAAAACTGACATCTGGGTTAAAAAAAACTAACTCAACTTCCAAACCATGTAGGTTGAATATGTAAGCTGGAATTCTCTGCTGTTCACACTGGCAGGATCTTCTTGTCTTGCCAATGGCGCACCCCCGCCACGGGTTTCCCGGTGGCACTGGATGCAGTCAATGGGAAATCCCATTGACAGTGACAGGACCAGAGATCTCACAGCCGCCAAACAGCGCACCGCTTTCCACCATAGGAGACATGCTGCAGGGAGACCACAGAAACCCAACCCTCACCGATCTTTATTGTGAATGTGGTGTTTAATAATGTTGAGCTATTGTGGAAGAACTAAACTAAAAACAGAAACTGATTGCTATGAGTGGGGGTTGGATTTTAACTGGACCAGTGCGTGGATTTGGGTACAGGGAAGGAAAAATAATAAGGAAAAGGTCAGCCTGGCTGGAAGCAACTGCAACCTGCCAACTTTTGTAACTTGGCCATGACCTACTCCAACACATAAGGCTGCAATGCTCTCTCCATTGGAGAATTGGTCTGCCTATTGACAAGTGCTAACTGCTTAATTAAAGAGATATTTCATACCATTTTCCAATTTATCAGCACATCCACAGCTTTCCCAGGCTTCCTGAAACTTGCCAGTGAAAACAAAGTGAGAACACAATGGCCATTGTGAGTCTGAATCAAACTCAAATACAGCAATACCCATTACACTCAGCTGCTTTCTAATCTGCTAGTGGGAAAAGATTTGTTCACAGCGCTTTTGTTGAGAGTTTACTTTTTACACTTGGCATTTCCTGAATCATATCAAGATGGGTCGAACTTTAGTTGCCTTAGACTGAACCTCAGACAACAAGGAATATGACAAGTAGTAGTAGCAGCAACAGGCTGTTCTAGAGACACCGATAGCTGAAAAAAGGTAAGGGGGAAATACCCATGACACAGAGTATACAAGCAGAGACTGAGTTTCCTTGACATGTCTGAACAGCAGTCCACGAGGAGGCATATCAGGTAGTGGCAAACATCTGCAGCCTGTTAGAAGGTGTTGACAACATGGCTGTGAGAGTCACCATCTAAACATTTTTTGCCTTCAGATCCTTCCTGAACTCAGCCAAAGGCATATCCAGGATCTCCCAGTCGATGGTCCACAAATTACAGATGTAATGACACTAACCAGAATAAGCAGGCACACAGGCTTTCTTTCCAAAGGTGTGAGGTGTGGTAGCCTGCACACTGTGGCAATCCAGATCATTCAGGAGCATTCATTACCAGCACTGGCTCCCAAGATAGCTGTGTTGATGTGTGCTACATTCCTAAGGAGCTGTAACAAGGCTTTCATCTTGCTGTGGTCCAGGAACCTGGACATCTTGCAACCAGACAAGTTAATATGTGAGAATGGATACTCACTTCAAACTTGATGACATCCATCAGAAAGCCAACCAATTCAGCCCAACAGTGTTACAATAAATGACACATGACTACAAGATGCATAATCGAACAAGCCATTAGCAAGATGAAGATGAAATTGAAGTATCTAGGCCATGATTCGCCTGCTTTAAGTCAACGTGCCCATGCCAGAGGGACACCAGAAGTGTTTCCCGCTCGCACTGGCAGCACCTGTCAGGTGGGATTCACCCAACTGAAAGATGAAAATGAGCTCATCTTGGGGAACCCGCCAGCCAGCCCTGCTGAACCAAGATCAGGGCGCCCCAATCTCCCTGCTTGGGGACAGTCACTGCAGTTGTTCCTCAGGGTACTGTGCTAGGCCCAACCATCTTCAGCTGCTTCATAAATGGCCTTCCTGCCATCATAAAGTCAGAAGTGGGAATGTTCACTGATGACTGCACAATGTTCAGCACAATTTGCAACTCCTCAAATATTAAAGCAGTCCATGTCCAAATGCAGGACAATATCCACGCTTGGGTTGTCAACTGACAAACAATGAACATCTCCAACAAGAGAGAATCTAACCATCGGCCCTTGACATTCAATGATAACCCATCACTGAATCCCACACTATCAACATCCTGAAGGTTACCATTGGCCAGAAACTCAAATGGATAAGCCATATAAATACTGTGGCTACAAGGGCAAGTCAGACACCAGGAATCCTGCGGCAACTAACTCACTTCCTAATTCCCCAAAGCCTGTCTACAATCTACAAGGCTCAATTCATGAGTGTGATGGAATACTCTCCCCTTGCCGAGATGGGTGTTGATCCAACATTACTCACAAAGCTTGAAACCAACCAGGCCAAAGCAGTCCGCTTGATTAGCATCCCTTCCACAAACATTCTCTCCACCATTGATGCACAATGGCAACATCTACAAGATGAGGACGAAGTGGATAATCTACAAGATACACTGCAGGAACTTACCAAGGCTCCTCAGACAGCATCTTCCAAACCCACAAAGACTACCATCTAGAAGGATAAAAACAGCAGTTGTATGGGAACAGCACCACCTGGAAGTTCCCCTCCAAGCCACTCACCATCCTGACTTGAAAATCTATCGCTGTTCCCTTCACTGTTGCAGGATTAAAATCCTGGAATTCCTTTCCCAACATCATCACAGATGTACCTACACCACATGGACTGTAGTGGTCAAAGAAGACAGTTCATCACCACCTTCTCAAGGGCAACTGGGATGGGCAATGAATGTTGGCCTAGCCAGCACATCCCATGAATGAGTCAAAACAAGTACTGACTGAGGGAGGTGCATAGTGAGAAGTGAAATTGCTTTGTGTGGAAGCCCTACTTCATCATCATCTTTCTCATGACACATGCAGATTTCATTGCTACAACCCTACAGGAAAGCACATGGTGGAGATCTGTGTGGCACTGCAAGGCCAAGGTATCTACTGTCTTAATTAAGATGTCTGAAATATTGCTATCCAGAGTTTGTACAGCTATGGCCAGGCCGTGTATTGACTCAGTTAATTGCAGTTTTATGTTCCAGAGATGTGGCCACTATTCATAAAAAGCACGTCATTGAAATGCCCTGTGACATCAACCACACTTTGCTTGAGGCAAACGCTTCCATTCTCTCTGAAATCATAGGCAGCATGTTTGGAAGGTCTGTCAGTACATCACCCATCACATATTCTCCGCTGCTGAGCAATGATTATCCACTTCACCAACAACCCCTAGGCTACAGCATCTGAGTCCAGCTAGGCAGCGACTGGAGGGCTGTGCCTTCTGACATTCACTGCTGTCCACCATGATTCATTATTGCTCACTTGTGAAGTGTGAGTCACCAGATAAATACCCGAATGTCTAACTGATCCCACTGAAGTACAGGTATCTGAGTTAGTACATAAATAACAATTCCATTTCTACAAAGTCTCATCAAAAATGAAATCCATACATTTGGGTCCACGATGAATGCATTTTCTATATGCTCTGCTCACCATAGTACATTGTATGTCAGGGGCCTCAGGTTCAGCAACACAGAATTGTTATCCATGACCTCTAATGGCTGTAGCTGCACACAAGAAGACCCTATCAGAGATAATGGATATGAATTTGTGCTAGCAAAGTAAGAATGTTACAACTTCTCATTATGAAGATGATCATACTTCAAACGCTGTTAAATTCAGTTCAACATGACTGAATGCCATATGACATGTGGATCACTGAAATTTTATTGTGTTGCCAGATACCAAAATGTCAGCAAACTCCAGTGCCTGCTCCTCTGCAGTTGTGAACCAAGAGATCTGGCCTTCTGTGCTCTCTCTCTCTCTCTCTTACAACCAGGCAAAGTACAAATCTATGTAATGTAATCTGGTGTAAGAAAATATTTTCACCTGATGGATGAAAAGCATTTGGTGAAGATCAGAAAGAGGCAGGAAATTGCAGACAGAGAAGGATGAGCAGCAGTGGTGGATGGATTGAATGGGATGTGGGGAAGTGCATAGAATGAGAAAAATGTGTACACTTGCAAGCTCAGTGGTTGGAAGGAGTGATATAAAAGAAAAATCTGAAATAAGGACAAAAGATGCTGGAACAACTCAGCAGGTGAGGCAACATCTGTGGAGGGAAACAGAGTTAATGTTTCAGGTCAATGACGTATCATCAGAACGGAGTGACATGTTGGAGTAAGCTTAATAAGGCAGAGTAAGATGGTGAGCCGATGTGCACAGAAGGATTTAGGTTCATGTATAGTACTGACCTTTCCATTCCTGAGGCTAAAATCCTGCCTGGCATGCAGCTCAGAAAGCTGGCAAGTATTTAATTAAAAGATTAGGTGCTGTTCCCGGAGCTTGTGTTGGGCTCTACTGCAACAGGTCAGAGCATGAGTGAGATGGAGAATTAAGATAGTCTTTCTCTGGGAAAGCATTCAGAAACAAGTTACTGTGCATTAAAGTTCCAAGCTAATATTTAAAATTATCTGATGTTTCTTTTATTAGGCAATGATTTTAATGGTCAGAAATTTTTAAAGTTGCTGTGTATAAATTCAGCAGTGATGGGCCGGAATTTTCTAGATGTTCACACCAGTGGGATTTTCTGTTCGCACCGACTGCAAACGGCACGTCGTTCCCGCTGCAAGAAACAGGCTGCAAAGAGACCAAATAAACCCCCATAACTAATAAAATCCCTCATTGAGTCAATGCCAGTTTAAACTAGCCATACAAATCCAAACAAGTTAAAGTTTAAGAGACATTAACATTGTTACTGCCTGTAAAACCCTGTCTTATTAAGAAGAGCTCTGGGATTTGTTCTGATGCCAGCTTTCAGCTAAAGCAGCATAATCAATTTGCACCAGATGCAAGAACCATTACTTCATATCTCATCATACTGGAAACAATCGTAGCTTTTAAATAACACCATCAGTCAGAATATACTCCATCAAAATTGCATAGCAGGAACAGTGCTGAAAATAGAACAACTACTGCAGCCTAGTCCCCAACGGTGCACAGGGAAATGAAGTGACAGTCAAAAGCAATTACATGGTACAAGGAATGATGACAAAAGCCTGCTCTTCCACATTTCCAGTACTCTGTCGCCTTCAAGTTCAGATTTCACTTCATATACCTAGCTGATCAAAACAAGTTAATATAGAACTCACCTAATCTCATTACCCCATTATTGATTTTGCTAAATCTGTATGACTAGAATGCTATATTGTAGTAAATCATTTACATTTCACAATGGCTTCTGAACACAACTTTTTACTATGTGTCTTAACGATGGTCATTACAAATTTGAACAATCTGCCTATGTTCATTTATTAATGATAAATTTAATTGAGTACATGGGATACAATTTTTATCAAAAGCTCATTTTAATTTGTCTACAATACTACTGTTCCTATCGATGGCACATTGACATGTCTTCATAATGTTAATAGTGTAGCAGAATTTCCCATGGCAGAGGCTATAGAGCCTGTCAGGATCTTTTCTGCAAAAGCATAGTCTGTTGGTTAAACAGTGGTCTACCTCTGCCACATTCGACGGTCTGAGGGAATCTGACAGAATCATGAACCATTACACATGCTGTCAAAGCTCAGTGGGCACAGGTTAATATTCTCTCTTTGGACGGTTGTACTATGGCTGATGTCCCCAGTGGTAGCCTGGAATTACCCATGTAAGTTAAGGGCACTTGTGATTTCTACAGCTACTGACAGTGACATGCTTGTGAGGAAGTTTGACTGCAGGTTACATTTGAAGAATTCTGCCTCCATTGTAAATCCAAATTAGTCTTTGAAAAACCAAAGAGTTCATGCTTTGACTGACATGTATAGGGATTTGAGGGCACTTTCTCGGCAGAGCACTTCCTCTATTGATCATCACCTTTCTCAAAATTGAGGGATTTGCATGATGAAACCCAATATTATGGGAAGTGCAAAATAAATGGCAATGCCATAAAAACTGGTATAAAGGCTACTGACCATAAAATAGAAAAATGAAAAAATAAGGAAGTAAAAATGTTCAGAAAATCAAAATTCAATCAGTAACCCTTGTTTGTTGCTTTTTAATTAACTTTATAAATTGCATTAAAATGGACAGATAGGTTAATTGTTACATGCCATTGTGAATGCCAGGAAATTGCACAAATTATGTAACTGCAACTTTATTTGCAGACATCCACTGGCAAAGTTCCTAGACCACTAAGAGAAAAAACAGATTTTGAAACTGGATGCAGTATTAAGTGGGTGCAGATTCAATATCGAAGGTCTCAATCTCATCTTCGAATTAATTATGCTGACTTTACTCAAATTATTGGCATAACAAATTGGATGGTCTGTTCCGATGTGTCTATCAGCAAAAGAGAAACTGAGAAAGTAAATAACATACAAAAACCGTATCCAAGCCACTTAGGAGTAACAGACATATTCAATTCTCACAAAAAAATTCAAGATGTTATTTCCAGTGGGAGAAGCGATGCGATTCCCACCAAGTAAGCCTGCGCGATCCAGATCACAACCCACCCACATTTAAACATTATTTTTGGAACTCAGGCTGATTCCCGTCTGGAAAGAAATGTACAGGACCTAAAGACATCAGCCAGCAAGGCTGGCTCCTGAGAAATCCTTTTTAAAGGATGCCCCAATCTCCAGATAACCCTACCAGCACCGCCCCCCCCCCCGCCCCGCCCCTCTCCATGCAACTGAGCTATGGCAGTGCCAAATTAAAGGCAGAGATCGGGAGCCTGAACGATCAATCAAATAATATTTCCTCCGGGCACAGATGTTCTTTTATTCTAATAACTGCCTGGGCTCTCAGCCAAACATACATAATGATCTCTGCAATTAAGTTCACACTACTTGTTGCCACAAGTCAAGTGGTTTCAAGTGTTTTTGGTTTGTGGTTTATAAAACTTCAAAGGACCTGGATGATTGGCACATTTACTAGCTTGTCCAGGCATTTTTTTAAAGATAAGGGAAAGTGCTCAAAGGATGCCATGTTTAAAGCATTTTTTAAATCACATCCCATTATACACTGTGGTATTCATTGGTTCTAGAAAGTCACAGTTGGTCAACAGGCTGAAACTTGGCATAAGGGTCATGAGGGCACATGGGTGGGTGGAAGGGCAGAGCTTGGCACAGAAGAGATGAGGGATATGGACGGCGTCTGGAAGGGCACAGCTTCACATAGGGGGTATGAGGGGCCTGAAGGGGGTGGATAGGGGTCATGGGTAGCACGGATGGAGCATGGGGAGCGTTTGGAGGGTTAAGGGAATGCGATGACTTGAGGGCCTATGATTTCTTCACTGGAATGAAGTCCCATGGCACAAAGGTGGGCCTTTCAGCCTGGCTTGCCACATGAGGCTGGCTCCACACTTCTTCCTGGGTTGGCTGGCCCAATTCCCAGCTTGCACCCAGCCTCTATCAATGAAGATTTCACCTTGGTGAACACTTTCTCCCAAGGCACTGGGGCAAGCCAGGAATTTTTCCAACTCTCCCTACCGAGCTCTAGGACAAAAATCCAGGCCAATACATCAACAACTATATATATATATATATATAAACAACATACACTTAGCGTGAAGGGCAAGGCTGGCAGAAGTCGGGAACCCTGGATGACTCGGGATATTGAGGCCCTGGTCAAGAAGAAGAAAGAGGCACATGACATGCATAGGCAGTTGAGATCAAGTGAATCCCTTGAAGTGTATAGGGGATGTAGGAGTAGAGTTAAGAGAGAAATCAGGAGGGCAAAAAGAGGACACGAAATTGTTTTGGCAGATAAGGCAAAGGAGAATCCAAAGAGCTTCTACAAATACATAAAGGGCAAAAGAGTAACAAGGGAGAGAGTAGGGCCTCTTAAGGATCATCAAGGTCATCTATGTGCATTTCCACAAGAGATTGGTGAGATCCTAAATGAATATTTCTCATCAGTATTTACTGTTGAGAAAAGCATGGATGTTAGGGAACTTGGGGAAATAAATAGTGATGTCTTGAGGAGTGTACATATTACAGAGAAGGAGGTGCTAGAAGTCTTAAAGCGCATCAAGGTAGATAAATCCCCGGGACCTGATGAAGTGTATCCCAGGACGTTGTGGGAGGCTAGGGAGGAAATTGCATGTCCCCTAGCCGAGATATTTCAATCATCGATAGTCACAGGTGAGGTGCCTAAAGGTTGGAGAGTGGCAAATGTTGTGCCTTTGTTTAAAAAGGGCTGCAGGGAAAAGCCTGGGAACTACAGGCCAGTGAGCCTCACATCTGTGGTGGGTAAATTGTTGGAAGGTATTCTGAGGCAGGATCTACAGCATTTAGAGATGCAAGGACTGATTAGGGACAGTCAGCATGGCTTTGTGAGTGGAAAATCATGTCTCACAAATTTGATTGAGTTTTTTGAAGGGGTAACCAAGAAGGTAGATGAGGACAGTGCAGTTGATGCTGTCTACATGGACTTTAGCATTGCCTTTGACAAGGTACCGCATGGTAGGTTGTTGCATAAAGTTAATCCAGGGTGAGGTATCTAAATGGATACAAAATTGGCTTCTTGACAGAAGCCAGAGGGTGGTTGTAGAGAGTTGTTTTTCAAACTGGAGGCCTGTGATCAGCGGTGTGCCTCAGGGATCAGTGCTGGGCCCACTGTTATTTGTCATTTATATTAATGATTTGGATGAGAATATAGGGCGCATGGTTAGTAAGTTTGCAGATGACACCAAGATTGGTGGCATAGTGGACAGTGAAGAAAGTTATCTCAGATTGCAACGGGATCTTGATCCATTGGGCCAGTGGGCTGACGAATGGCAGATGGAGTTTAATTCAGACAAATGCGAGGTGATGCATTTTGGTAGATTGAACCAGGGCAGGACTTACTCAGTTAATGGTAGGGCGTTGGGGAGAGTTACAGAACAAAGACATCTAGGGGTACATGTTCATAGCTCCTTGAAAGTGGAGTCACAGGTGGACAGAGTGGTGAAGAAGGCATTCGGCATGCTTGGTTTCATCGGTCAGAACATTGAATACAGGAGTTGGGACGTCTTGTTGAAGTTGTACAAGACATTGGTAAGGCCACACTTGGAATACTGTGTGCAATTCTGGTCACCCTATTATACAAAGGGTATTATTAAACTAGAAAGAGTGCAGAAAAGATTTACTAGGATGCTACCGGGACTTGATGGATTGAGTTATAAGGAGAGGCTGAATAGACTGGGACTTCTTTCTCTGGAGCGTAGGAGGCTGAGGGGTGACCTTATAGAGGTCTATAAAATAATGAGGGGCATAGACAAGGTAGATAGTCAATATCTTTTCCCAAAGGTAGGGGAGTCTAAAACTAGAGGGCATAGGTTTAAGGTGAGAGGGGAGGGATACAGAAGTGTCCAGAGGGGCATTTTTTTCACACAGAGGGTGGTGAGTGTCTGGAACAAGCTGCCAGAGGTAGTAGTAGAGGCAGGTACAATTTTATCTTTTAAAAAGCATTTAGATAGTTACATGGGTATGATGGGTATAGAGGGATATGGGCCAAATGCGGGCAATTGGGATTAGCTTAGGGGTTTTAAACAAATAAGGGCGGCATGGATAAGTTGGGCCGAAGGGCCTGTTTCCATGCTGTAAACCTCTATGACTCTATATATAGCACCTTTAAAATAATCGTGTCCCAATGTGCTTCACAGAAGCACAATAAAACAAAGTATAACATTGAGCCTTATGAAGAAATATAAGATGAAATGACCAAAAGCTTCAGCAAAGAGGAATGTTTTAAAGGAAGAAAGCAAGATAGAGGGTCAGAAAACTATAAGGAGAGTAACCTAGAGCTTAGGGCCTAAGCAACTGAAGGCATGGCCACCAACAGTAATGGTAGAATTAATAACAATCAAAAATAATGATCAAAAAATTAAGAGAACAGAAATTCTGACAGACATTCAGATATCTTAAAATATTGATGTTCTTGTCTCTCAGGACATACAGATGGAAATAGCTTACTAGAAATCTATGCTGTCTTCCAAGATGAATACAAACTTTATTGCTACAGCACAGCACATGGCAATAATCAATTCAGTTTCAATTTCCTTTCCTCCGCTTTCCTACTGCTCCTGATGTTCTTGATAAATTTCCTAATCCAAGCTAGTAAGGTTAAAAAAAGACTTGGATTTGTATAATGCAACATAACATTTCTCAAAGATCTCAAGGTACTTTGGTTATAATGAATTACTGATCTAGTGATGGTGTTTTCTAGGCCAGTGCAGCAGCACTTTTCTCGAGCAGATGCCATGCCCAGGAGATGAATCTCTTGTGGTTACTACTGTGAGAAACCTGGGAAGAAATGGGAAAATAAAGTTCTTGCAAACAAGCTCACCATTGATGGGAGTCAGAGAATTAGAATGGGCGTGGGGCAAGTTGCTGCTGATCAGTTTGGCTCCACTGTGTGACACGATAGGCAGAAAGATTTATCATGTTTTAGATGAAACATTGCAGCTTATTCTGCTCGATAACCTACCTATTCCAATAGGGTTATTTTTCCAAATATCAACTGCCACTTTCACTGCATTTATTCCTAAGGACGTAAGGAACCTGTGAGGGAATTTATATTTTTATATATATTAATTCCTGGGATATCGGCTAGGCCGAGAAGGCTAACATTTATTGCCCATCCCCAATTGCCCATGTGAAGGCAGTGGTGAGCTGCCTTCTTGAATTGCTGCAGTCCATCTGATGGAGTTAGACCACAGTGCAATTAGGGAAGAATTTCCAGGATTTTGACCCAGCAACACTGAAACAATGGTGATATGGTTCCAAGTTAGGACAGTGAATGATTTGGAGGTGGTGCTGGTGTTCCAATGCATCAGGTGCCTTTGCTTCCCCAAGTGGTGTTTGGAAAGTGGTTTGCCGAGTTGCTGCAGTGCATCATGTAGATGATACACATTGCAACCAGTGTGCGCCAGTGGTAGAGGTTGTGAATGTTTAAGGTTGTAGATGGGGAGTCAATCAAACAGGCTGCTTTATCTCACATGATGTTGAGTGTCCTGAATGTTGTTGGAGTTGCAACGTGAAGAGTATCCCATTGCACTTCACGTTTGTACCTTGTAGATGGTGGACAGGTCTTGGGGAATCAGAAGGTGAGTTACTCACCTCAGAATTCCCAGCCTGTGACTTGCTATTGCAGTCATAACATTTATATGGCTAGTCAAATTCAGTTTCTGGTCAATGGTAGCATCCAGGATATTGATCGTGGGAATTCAGCGATGGTAATGCCACTGAATGTCATGGGGTGATGGATATTGCCTGGCTCTTGTATACAGCAAATTTCACTTACCATTTACTAGCCCAAGCCTAAATGTTATCCAGTTCGTGCTGCATGTGGGGATGGACTGCTTCACTATCTAACGGAAATAGAACTGAACAACATGTAATCACCAACAAACATCCCCACCTATGACTTTATGATGGAGGAAAAGACATTGACAAAGCAACTTAAAATGGTTAGGCATTGGACACTTTCCTGAGGAACCCTTAGCAACTCCAACCAATACAGAGGTTTCCTCCTGATTCCCACCGACTTCAATCCTGCTAGGGCTTCCTAATGCCACACTCAGTCAAAAGCTGCTTTCATGTAATCAAACATCACATGATCAAACCTCCAGGAATACATCCAACCAAAATTGGTAAACCTAATAGCAGCCCTGAGATGCATGAATGTTTTAGCTGATTTGGATTAACTGAGGGGTATGTTGGTTAGGTCACTATTCTTCTTTGTATAATGTTATGAGATGTCTTACTGCTGCCTGAACATGTAGATAGGATCTTGGTTTAGTATCTCATCTGAAGAAGAACATCTGCATCAACTGAGGAGTGGACTAAATTGTAACACTAAGGAATGTGCTTAAACCCGCAAACTTCTGGGAATATCAACCAATAGTATTTGTGGCATATTAGGGTATCTAAATATAATTTGCAATACATAGCGGGTATTCAATTTATGCCTCATCTTGATGATACTAATCTTGTGCTTTGCCAACATGTTGTCAATCCTCTAAAGGTCATGGTATGAAGGTTAATGTATGGGACTGGCAACCTAGAGGGTGTGTGTAAAACAAAGATAATTCCTTGTTTAACAGTTGTACAGCATGTTTTTGTCTGTTTCATTTCATATTATTTAGCAGCAATGGTAGAAGTCATGAATGTTCGTGAATTTACCAGCAAATCACAGCAACACAATTTAGCTGATTATGTGTCTGCAGTAATGGTACTTCAAGACTTCTCAATGAGCCACTGAATCTAGATATCAAAATTGGGTAGATCTTGACTAACTCTGAGTGCAAATTGGGTAAAATGAGTCAGTAATCCATTTTGCAACTTACCCAATTACTTCAGGCAAGGGAGAAAGGCTGTCAATGTGAGAAGGAAGGCAGGATTATTTTTATTCTCCAGGATGACACTGGAGTTCTGGTTGATTTATCAGATAGGACTGAGACATAATCGCACATCACATAGTCCAGCCAAATCTGGTGGTGAAAGTTAAGCAGATATGTTCAAATCTGTGCCCTTTGAGCTTAAGGGAGCAAAGATAGAGACCATATGGGGGGGGGAAATATTACGGATAGGGTGTGAGAGACTACGGAATTCCCTAGCTCCTTCCCAACTGTCCAAATCAGTAAATGTCTGACAGGAAGATGTGTGCGTGGTTTTGCAACCCGAGTCTATGGAATGATTTGATTAACTAGCAGGATTTTTGTGGATTTCAACAAAAATACTTGTTTATTTATGAACTCATTGAACACTGCAATATCCATTCACACAGTCATACACACAAAGTGCATTTTTACAAGTTACGAAAGAAAGGGACAGTTCATAATTCATGTGGTTACCTTGTTTTGGAAGTACTTTCCAGAGCCAAAGTATACTTTAGCTCAGTTCAACATCTGGAGTCATATGCCAAAGTTGTTTGCCAGAATTTCTCAAAACTATGGACTTTTATATGTCTCAAAGTCAGTTTCTTGTGACCTCATTACCAGGGAATTAGTTTGCTGTTTTGGTGGACCTAAAATGGAACAAGCTTGGGCATCTTAGAATGTTACAGTCTCCAGATCTTTATTAAGCACTAACGTTACTGCCTTTCCTGTTTCTCTCTTTCTCTGCAAACAGCATTTCTATATTAAAGATTCAAAGAGACAAACATAACTGCTGGACCATGTGACTTCTCACAATTGTGGCTTACTTACCAAATATGGCAATATTTTAAGATTAATGAGCCACATCCTCCTTTGTTGTTTCTGGATTAACATCCCATTGATTTAAGACATCCATTTTGATACTTAAAACAATTTCTTTCTTTCAAAAAGACCCATTCAATTCAGGCGATAATGATCTTTCAGGATATGTGTGATTAATACCTTTTTGACCGTGGGCCTGATTTTACCATTTTGAGTCAAATTGCTGAATCCGGGCGTCAAATAGATCCACGCCTGGAATCCTCTTTCCAGTGCGCCCATACACGTTTTGCCGGCTCCGGTCCAATTCACGCCGTGGGCAGGGCTTAGCGCTGGCGGACCGATCGGAGCTCTGAACTGCGCATGCGCAGTTTGAAAAACATCTGACAGAGCGCGCCCGGGCGCGAAAGAAAAAAAAGCAGAAAGCGGAGAGAGCGGCTCTCTGACGGTCATCCTCTGGTCGGGGCGCTGCAAGTGGAATGCCACCAATGTGGCAGGACAAGCCACAAGGAATCAAATTGCTGGACACGAGAGGCCCAATGTCGCAAATACAAATGAGTTGGTCACATTACCTGGAATTACTGGGCACAACTAAGCCCAAAGAGAGGAAAACAAAAGGGAGCTTTTAGAAGGGCAAAACAAAAAGTCCATGTTGCCAGCCATGGAGAGGATAGGGAGTCAGCTGGGTCTGCAGGAGAAACAGACAGTCCAGGCTGAACATTGTCGGTACAGAGTGAAGCCGATCATTTCTGGGTTCTCCCTAAACTGGAAGAGAAAACCGTGAAAATGGAAGTTGATACGGGGTTACGGTGCCCTTGATACCCAAATCAGTATACAGGGAAAAGTTAAAAGCCCTGCCATTAAAGCTGTCAAGATCACATTGCGAACATATACCGAGCAACTGGTACCCCTCAAGAGTTATGTACTGGTGAAAGTACAGCTGACAGTCCGATGTGCAGAATTATCACTATAATATAGTAAAGGACGACTACCCTGCATTATTCAGACACTCCTGAATACAGAAGTTGAAATTGAACTGGGGAGTGATTAATAGGCTAGTGGACTGGAACACATGGTGACAAGACATTTTAGAAAAATTTAAAGGTGTCTTTCAAGGAACCCTTGGAGAGATGAAGGGTGTCAGAGTTAAATTACTGCTGAAGCCAGATGCTTGTCAAAGACGTTTAAAGGCACATCCAGTACCGTACACCATTAAGCTTAAGGTGGAGGCTGAATTGGAATGACTGGTGGATCTAGGCACATTGGAACCAGGGCCACCAGTGGATGGGCCGCCTCAATTATTCCAGTTTTGAAATCAGACGGATTGGTGAGGATTTGTGGGGATTTTAAAGTGACAGTAAACACAGCTCTGTGTGCGGACCAATACCCGCTTCCTCTCATCAGAGACCCTTTTCAGTGGCCTGACAGGGGGAGAGAAATTCTTCAAAATAGTCCTATTGCAGGCCTATTTGCAGTTGGGGGTCATGAAGGATTCACAGCCGTTGCTAACACTAATCACACACATGGGCCTGTTCTGCTGTAAGCAGCTCTGTTCCAGAGGCCCAGGGACCAAATCTTGAGTGGGTTGACAGAAGTCCAGTGTTACCTGGATCATATTTTGGTCAGGGGCTCAACAGCGGAGGAGCATTTAAAGGACGTGGAGGACACCTTACAGAGTTTGCAGGAGCATGACCTACAAATCAAGAGAGAGAAATGCAAGTTATTTCACGACTCAACTGAGTACCTGGGCCATATAGTTGACGGTAATGGGTTACACAAGGCATCGTAGTAGATGGAGGCCATCATGAAAGCCCCAAGACCAGAAAATTTGTCCCAAATTGAGATCATTTTTGTTTAAAAGTTTATTTATTAGCGTTACAAATAGGCTTACATTAACACTGCAATTAAGTTACTGTGAAAATCCCTGAGTCGCCACATTCCGGCGCCTGTTCGGGTACACTGAAGGAGAATTTAGCATGGTCAATGCACCTAACTAGCATGTCTTTCAGACTGAGAGAGGAAACCAGAGCATCCGGAGGAAACCCATGCAGACATGGGGAGAACGTGCAGACTCCGCACAGACAGTGACCCAAGCTGGGAATCGAACCCAAGTCCCTGACGCTGTGAGGCAGCAGTGCTAACCACTGTGCCACCATCACTACAGCAAGTTTGTTATGGATCTGGTGAGGGTGTTGTAACCGATGCATCAGTTTCTGGGAAAATGGCAGCCATGGAAGTAGACCAAAGAATGTGAAGAGGCCTACCTGGCGGTGAAGCAGACTTTGTAAGGGATCAGAAGTGTTAGTTCACTTCAACCCAAAGTTACTGCTCCAGTTTCGATGTGTGCCTCGCCCTACGGGGTTGGGCTGAACTGTCCCATATTACTACAAACGGGGAGGAAAGGTCTATTGCATTTGCTTCTCGATCACTGACAAATGCTGAGGAAAATTATGTTCAGGTGGAAAAAGAGGACTTGGACATCATCTTTGGTGTCAAGAAGTTATATCACTTCCTATATAGCTGGCATTTCTGACAGACCATAGGCCTTTGATATCCATCTTAGGACTTTACATGGGAATACAGTCCATGGCAGCAGCTCGATTACAAAGGTGAGTGTTAATGCTGTCAGCCTACTCATACAAAATCCGGTACCACCAGTCCGAGAAACACAGCAATGCAGATGCTCTTTCAAGACTGCCTTTGCCTGGGGATAAAGATAACCCCAGCTGGAATCTGAAGATAATGTACTTCACACATGAAGATAAAGTTCTGGTAACCGTTTACCAGGTGCAGACCGCCACTTGGAATGATCTGATTATGAGCCAGGTAGTGGTCCTAATCCTGAGAGGGAGGTCGAGTAGTAGGAACCACCTGGAATTTTAGCCATATATGTCCCGTAAATGGAAGTTGTCCATATTGGATAGATGTTTGGTATGGGGAATGAGAGTTGTCATTCCCCCATCATTAAGAGGAAAGGTGCTAGAACAGGTGGACCTGAGGAAACTGCCACAAAATAGCTTCTTGCTATTTCTTTCATTTGCACCACCCCTGGGAGGATCATTCTACGCCTTGGTCCAAAAGGCTGCCCTTGCTGCCTCTTCATCCGTGCGAATGGCCCCAATTGCCATGGCAGTGAATTCATATTGACTTTGCTGGTATAGTGGAAGGGCAGATGCTCCTGTGGTAGTGGATGCCCATTCCCAAGTGGTCAGAGATTGTGGCTATGAAGTCAACATCAGTGGTGTCAACACGAGACAAAATCAATGAAATATTTGCCCAGTTTGGTATTCCCAAACAAGTAGTCAGTGACAATGGACCCCAGTTTGTGGCACAGGTGGCCCTGGGAAATTAGCTCCTCCCAGTGTGGAACCCGGTTGTGCAGTCTTAGATCTGACTGTGGAACAGTGCACACTTACAATAAAGAGCTCCCTGTATTCAAGTTACCAAACCTACTTCATGGTTCTGTAGGCATAATAAGTCAAAAAATGCATACATAATAGGTGCTTACATTACTGATCACATTATATCCTAATTATTTCAATGTGGGAACAAATGTAATATTTCCAGGTTTGTAGATGACACAAAGCTAGTTGAGAATGTATGTTGTGAGGAAGATTCAAAGTGGCTTCAAAAGAATTTGGACAGATTTAGTGAAAGGGCATGGCAGATGGAATATAATGTTGAAAAATATGAGGTTATTCACTTACAGTTGTGCAGAGAATTTCTCAAATGGTGAGATATTAGAAAGTATAGAGGTACAAAGGGACCTGGATATCCTCGTTAATAAGTCACTGAAAGCTAACATGCAGGTGCAGCAAACCATTAGGAAGGCTAATGGAATGTTAGCCTTTATCGCAACAAGATTTCACCTGGAGTCCTGTGTGCAGTTTTGATCTCCTTCCTCATCTTAGGAAGGACATAATTGCCCCATAGAGGAAGTGCAAAGAAGGTTCACCAGACTTGTTCCAGGGAGGGTGAGACTGTCCCATGAAGAGAAATTGGGCCTGCATTCGCTAGAATTTGAGAGGAGACAGCATTAAAAACTACAAAATGCTTAAAGGGATATACAAGATAGATGCAGGTAAGATGTTCCTCTGATTGAGGAGTCCAGAACAAGGGGACACAATTTCAAAATAAGCGGAAAGTCACTTAGGACCGAGTCGAGGAGAATTTATTTGCACAGAGAATGGTGAATCTTTGGAATTCACTACCCAGAGGACTGTGGAAGTTCAGTGAGTGAGTACGTCTAAAGCAAGGATTGATAGATTTCTAAGTACCAATGTCATAAAGGGATATGAAGGTAGTGTGGGAAAAAGGAATTGAAGTGGACAATCAGCCATGTTCATACTGAATGGCGGAGTAGGCTCAATGGGCTGAATGGCCTACTCCTGCTCTTATATTTCTAGAAGGGTATAGTTGAGAAATGCAACAAGTATTGTTGAAAATGGAAGGCTAAATTCAAGGCAGTTAGAACTTAAAAAAATGTCAAAATGTAGACTCTGCATTTAAGATGTCAGAGCTCATGCAAAGTCTCTTTAGTGACAGATTTAAAAAGTGATAAATTACTTGACTGAGCAATTAAGACATACCCGGGGGCTGTGAGGCATAGGGTGCAATTTAGGACACTATGCTTTCACCCCAGGGAAATGTACAGCCATCTAGTAATGGCATATGGATTGATCATCCCCTCTCCAGGCTCTCAGAGTCCTACATGAAATGCCTTCAGTCAGCCTCAATCTAGTTCTTCGTGATGAGATGCTCCCTGTACAAAACAGTCCATAACTGATACTAAATTGATACTATATTTGTAATGACATTCAATTTCATCATCTGCATGCCTGACACTCCCAAAACAAACTCTGAGCTTAGACACGGCAAGCGAGCCCAAGGGCAGAGGAAACGCTTCAAGAGAACCCTCAAAGTCTCTTTGAAAAAGTGCAACATCCCCACCGATGCCTGGAAATCCCTAGCCCAAAGTGGAAGAAAAGCATCTGAAGAGGAGCTAAACACCTCAAGTTTCATTGGCAAGAGCAAGCTAAAGCAAAGTGTGGACAGCGAAAAGAGTGCATGGCAAGCCAGGCACCCCACCCATCAACTCCTCCAAGCACTGTTTGTCCCTCCTGTGACAGAGACGGATGTTTGCACATTGGACTCTTCGGTCACCTGAGAAATAATTTTTAGTTTGGAAGCAAGTCATGTTCGACTCCAAGGGTTTGTTCAAGAAGAAGAACGAAGATGGTGACATAGAAAATTTTAAAAATCATATTTTATTCCGGTTAAGTTGAAGTACATTGTTGGGAATTGAATTAAGAGAACGTTTCCTGATACACAGGTGTTTCATGCTGAAAGTAGATTCTGAAAGTAAAAATAAAAACTGGCTTCTGCCCAAATCTAAGTAATGTGTCCTATACAGTAAGTGCTATTAATCTATCCACATGCAAAGACAGGTTTCAACAAAATAAACTTCTGGACATATGAAATTTTTTCACAGTTAAAATGGCAAATAATGAATCTATTGAGAAACTATTGCAAGACGACTACTGGATGTTATGAATTTTGGAGCATGCCCCTTTAAGAGAATGGGTCAGGTGACCTGGAACTCGAGCTTCACCCTGGGTGGAGAGGCTTGTCCTGACTGTGCTAGGATAAAGACGTGTTAATAAATTGTTCCAGCTGGTTTACTACCACTGATCACATGGCCTATTATTAGTCCCAATATCTGACTTCAAACATAATACTGGACTACTCCTATCAATGTTAATGTGGAACTCATACACAGACTCACTCAGTTCTGAAACTTGTAAAAAGAACAAATCCAGTCAGCTTGCAATGTTGAGTTAGTAATTGGCTCCTTAACATTTACTACAAAGTCCAGTAAAAGCATCGCTGTATCAACAATGTATTACTATTCAAAAGTCTCTAAAACAAATTATACAGTTATTTGAAAATTATGTGTGAAGGCACAAACAGATTCAGTTGTTTGATCTCTGAAATATCACCCTTCACATGTGAAAATTATAGACTAATCTCAAATCTCTAAAGAATCCATGGCATTTGTTGAGTTGAAAAGAAAGACAGGAACGCAATTCTAATTAAGAGCTCCATTTTCATCTATCAAATGCTTCCTGATATATTGTAAACTTAATGTGTTTATTTGTTTACACATATTTCAAGATGAATAATACATTTTTCTCTTCACAGGAGAATAAATTACACTGCAATTGTCGAGGTACTATACATCCAGAATCAGACAAAAACGTTAGGTGAGGCTCTACACAATATTTTCCAGAGTTCCGTAAGTATCAAAACTAGACCTGGACTTATCCTAAGTCAGAAAGGGAACAAGTCACAGGCTGGGCTGTTTCGGTCATGCCCACGGTGTGGGTGGGATGGAAAATTTGACACAGCAGCCGAAGGGCCATTGACTTTGGGTGGGAATTTCTTGTCTCACCCAGTCATGGATCCAGAAATTGCAGCCCAACAGCCAGCCTGGTAGGGTTAAATAGAAATAACAAAAGCTCTTTGATGAAGTAAGAGAGATGGTTGAGAGGGAAATGTGGTGGATGTTTCAGTACAGACTTTAAGAAAGTATTTGACAAAATACCACAAAGGGTTATCAAAATTGAGGGTGGTGGAATAGGAATGTGAATGTCATCCTGGCTCACAGAAATCTTCCGCAAATCGCAAACAGATCTGCTGTGCCAGGGATGGACACTGCTGCCAGTGAGTGTGAGGGGAACCGCAGCCACAAATTTCTTCATGTTGGGCTCCTTCAGTCTAGAGGACGCTATTTCTACAATATCTTCCAGTTTGCTGTCCATTGCTGCACAAGAGAGGTGACTGAAATTCTTTGCGCCAAGAGAGAGGAGCATATTATATTCTTTCGGACTAGAGGAGCAGCTGGAGCACACACATGGCTTTTCCAGGATCGCAGGCTTCCCCATGGTGCAGGGTGCCATCAACTGGTGTTATAGGCACTGCAGCTAAATTCTGGATTGTAAGGTAACTGCAAAGGGTTCAATTCCCTGAATGTGCAATGCGACCATGCTCAGCACGTCATCTGTGTGAATACTTGGCCTTCTGGAAGCAGTCATAATGCATTTAATCTCTGCCAGTCTGCTGCCTCTTTTGTCCTTAAGTCACCATATCAAACCAGAAGATGGTTGCTGCCTTGACTACCTGGCACGTGACTCCAGAGCATAGCCTAGCATATAATGAAAGCCATGTTGCACATAACATCATTAAGCGGGCGATTCAGGTCCTCTACTGCCCGATCATCTCTGGAGGAGCTTTGCAGTTATCATTGCAGTTTTGTGTCACAATTCATTGTGGTCTGCTGTAGATTCCAATTGCCCAGCTATCACGAGTAAACAGCTTTTTCCAACAGGTATACAGTGGAGCGACAAAGAGAAGGCGAAGGAGGAAGGCACAATGAACACATCCTCTTTTCAGCCAGGCTGTCCATGATACTCTCATTGGACTATGGTTCCTCTGAACACAACCGCAAGTCTCCATTAAAGAACAATCAGCCCTAGTTGATCATTACAATATTCTCTTGGCCTCAAAGCTGGAATAAAAACTGCCACATTCCAAACCAAATTATTCCAACAAACCAATCAATATTCCAAACAAAAGTTCTGCAATTACCTTTGTAGATTCCTTAGTGCTTATATTGTGCCTGAGTAGGAGCGAGTATTCCTATTTAGTGCTACCCCAACAGTTGCAACATTGACTGATGGAGGGCAGCTTACTTTCAGTGGGGGAGATAGTAGATGTCCTTGTTGTAATCCAGAAAGCCAGTTGGTGAACCAGAGCCTACCTACCTTTACCTGCTTTTACTAGCATTTATTTAGTTAGACATTACAAATGTACACCTATACCCAACCACCATAGTTCAATTATGTGTGGTTTAATTTTTTATCTATTTACAGGGGCAAAGTGAATTCATAGTTAATGTCCACCTTCTGCATACAATTGAATACAGTTAACAAACATCCTCGTAGGGTACCCTCAAGCAAATCCGGACCTATATGGCCTTTCTTTGGACCGCACCATCTTGCCATTAACTGTAGAAATCTGGGCTACTTGATAGGTATCAGCAAGGACATGACTGGAGTGTTAATGGTAGATGGGTGAATGCTGTCATCCTGGAAGAGGTCAGCAGATTCATACTTCATGGAGCCACTGCCACTCCCTCAGGGTGAAGTGTCAGCAATCTTCGTAATCAGTCGGAGCACATATTGCTGGGCTGCAGCACTTAAGACTTTCAGTCCCTTCTGCTTGTGTTACAATGGAAGCTATGATGCCAGTCATCACGCATGCATCATGGTTGGCCCTAAAAGTGTTCTCTTCGGGTTGGCCACCACTTCCACACTGGAAAGGATGGGCTCCAAGGTCTGTCCATTGCCCTGTGCCAAGTTGGTCCCAGGTTCTTCAATACTCCTTGGCAATAACAGCAGGCTTTCTGGCAGGCCTGCCAACACATCAAGCATTTTGGTGTGGATGCCAATCAGGCATTTTCTGTATGTCACTCCATCAAAGTTCTCACCTGAGTCTTCTGAAGTAGCATTAATGTACAATCTTGTCCTCCAGCAAGCTGGTGCTTTTGCTACACTTTGCCACTGCCCTGGCTGCAGGTCATTTGTGTCCTGTGACTCCCCGTGTACAGATCCCACTTCTAAGCTTCGCTCTAAAGTTCATATAGTGCCAGCAGAGCTGGTGGCTGCCAGTGTGTGAAGTCAAGTAATGGGTATTTTATTACCATCATACTTCTGCTTCTCCTGCACTTCACACTCCCTTTCCACCACCTGGCAGTGGTGTTTCTAGGTATCAGTGTAGAGGAAAGCACAAAGGTACCGTTTCAATTCAGGGGAGGGGAGGGGAGGCAGCAAGAGGTGCGGCTTGTAAGTCAGATAATCATGGAATGAGGGGAAAGTGAAATACGAGAATATAGTTCCATGAGAGTAGTTTGGTAGTCATACCCATCTCCTGCATAATTAAAAATGTTGCTGTCTGCAATCATGTGTTACCTTGTACACAGAGAGAGAAGAAATTGTGGCAGCGTTGCAATGTATTTGGATGACATGCTTGGTAGAGTTAAATAGCTGGCAGCCTGTGCAAGCTGAAAGATATGGATCTGAGGCTGAGAGATGTGGGTCTAAGGCTTGCAGCAGTACTAAGTGTGTGAAGGTGAAGTGAGGCCATGAAAATTATGTATGAGTCATGCTTGATGAAGAATATTGGTAGGTGAGTGAAGGGGATTGGTAATGAATAGAGCACTAAACAAAGCTTGTGATTCCTTTGCAAGAATCTAACATTAGATGATGAACTCACTGCTCTTGATCATTCATGTAAGAGCATTAAAATTATTTCTGCATTGCACCCAGGTCCTCCGGGGTATACTGCATGCATTGACAGTAATGGTATATGTTCCCTTGGCCTTCTTTGGCTGTTTGAGAGGCTTCCTGGCTCCCTGTGGGAGATCATCTCCTGTGCCAACCATCTCCTGCACAAAGGCCTCCAGTGCTGTGTCGGAGATGACTGGAGCATACTCTCAGCGCTCTTATGCCATTTTCCATTTTCTTCGGCCGCAGACACATTTCCTCAGCTTTCCCCAGCTGAAACCAGAATGCAGCTTCTCTCTTAGAGATGCAGGTTGTCTTTAAATAATGCAGGCGAGCTTTAAGTGTTGCTAACCTCGCACAAATGCCTCGGGTCTTAGTACTGACTCTGGGTCCTAGTGCTGGCAGCTGTTGCTGGAGGGGGATGGGCTGGAGACTCTCTGATGTGACAGTGCTGCAGCCTCAGAACTTGTGAAGCAGCACTGTCTGTGGCCACTACTGCATGGGTTCTGGGTGTGTGTTCATAAATACGGAGGGAATCCTACCTGCTACTGGTGGCTGTCAAATTAACAGCCGCTTTAAACTTTTATGCCTCCGGGTCCTTCAAGACCACCAGTGGAAACCTTTATGGCATTTCATAATCATCTGTCCACAAGTGTGTGGAGGTCACAGATGCCCAGTATATTAAATTTGTCCTGGATCAGGCCCAGCAGGAAGCCCGGGTTGCAGGATGCGTGGCCATTGCGGGGATGCCAAATGGGCAGGAGCCTATAAGACTGCACCCACGTCGCCTTCAAGGCCCCGGTGAAGACTCCAGGAAAATTCATGAACAGAAAAGGCTTCTATTCAATAAATGGACAATAGGTGTGTGACCATCAGTTGAACATCATGCACGTCTGCGCCAGACGACTCACTATGCGTCACTGTGATGATGCCCTGGTGCAAACTAGTCTAACTCCTACCTGAGCTCCGCATGCACCTGGACCATATCTGGATGGTGGGTAAGGGAGCACTACCCTTACCCACCATGCAGGGCCTTGGGGCGGGTGGGAGAAGGAATCTCTCATGGGTTCTGGAGATGCCATGGCAGATGCTGGAAGTCGCTGCCATTTTGTGCCACCCGCTGTAGCCAATGAATTATTTGAGCGGGATTGCTGTAAAAAGCTTTTCATCTTGGGACAGATTCACAGGAATATCAGTTAATTGCTCCCTGGTACATTTTCTTTGGCAATGTCTCAAACAGAGTCCATTTGCCAACCAATCAGCACTCTCTTCGCATGCAGCGTAAATTGTTGTTTCTTTTACTTGTGATATTCCTGTGAATCTGTCCCAGGATGAAAAGCTTCTTTTTTCAGCAGTTTTTAGCAACACTCCACAGTATCCACAGTTGCTCAGCTGATGCTAGCTAATTAGTGTGCCACCAAAATATACAAACTACAAAGACATCCATTCCATTCTCCTGTTTGTCAAAAATACTGTCACTCTCAATCCATACATACATATAACTTGGTTGATAGATAAATTAGAAAGCTAATAGGTAATGCAAAGGTCAAAGGGCTAGCCATGGATCTGGACAAGAGTTTTAATAGAAAGAGATATTTCAAAATTACAGGAGGGCAATGGATTTTAAAAACAGGTGTAGATTTAAATCACAAATAGGTCACCAAGAGACTAAAGGAAGAGAGAAGGTATTTTAAGGAATGCCTCAGGGTAGCACGAGAGAGAGATTTTTTTATTCATTTATGGGATGTGAGCATCACTGGTTAGATCAGCATTTATTGCCTATCCCTAGTTGTCTCTGAAAAGGTGGTGATGAGCTGCATTCTTGAACCACTGCAATCCTTCCGGTGTAGGTAAACACCCATAGTGCTGCTGGGAGGAAGTTCCACCAACAGTGAAGGAACAGCAATATATTTCTAAGTCTGGACAATGAGTGACTTGGAGGAGAACCTCCAGATGTTGGTGTTCCCAGGTATCTGTTGTTCTTGTCCTTCCAGATGGCAATGGATGTGGGTTTGGAAGGCACTTCCGAAGGAGCTTTGGTGAGTTCCTGTAGTGCATCTTATAGATGGTACAGAAGGCTGCCAGCCACTGAGTGATAATCTTTAGCAACATAGCATCAACTTAATCATTCATGGGAATATGGTGTTAAGTAATACCGAGTAATGCTTTCAGGTCCTACTTCACACTTTTAGTTGGCCAAAGGGCCTTAAAATTTTCCTCATAAATTCCAAAGGTTCCATAAATTGACCTTGCATGAAAAATGTCAATATTTGACACTGTTCTTCCTCTTGGATGCAACATCTAAATCTAGTCTTAACAAATGTGAAGGGACAAAGCAAAGATATCTCTCAAGGGAGAGGTGTAGCTGCTTTCTGTACTGAGTGTTGGCATTGTACACTGAACTGTAACAAGTGAAAAATAATATAAAATGGCAGGTATACACTGAACTAAATCTGAACTCAGCAGTTTAATACTTTAAAATGGTTGCATAACCACAGAAAAACTGGTATTCTGATTTTTCGCTGCGATCAATCACCTTGCCGTTTCATCATTGTAAGAGGCAGGGGGAAAGTTTGACTGTGAGCTGTCATTTTAAATTAAAACTTGAAATACAAACCTAAAAAAAACTAGGCTTAGGAGACAGAAATAAATGTTCCTCTACTATGCCTGTAAACACTAGGCTGAAACTTAGAACTAAGGAGGTGATGTTAAAAATGTAAAGCACTGGACTTTGAAACAATGGGAGGTATTTTCCGGCCATCAACGCCTCGGGACCAGAAATTCACACCCAAGGTCAACAACCTTTAAATGGTCTGACAAATTTTCTGTCCCGCCCGCTACGATTCCAGAGGCAGACAGGACGAAAAAATTCCACCCAATGGCTACCACAGATGGACATACCAAAAAGCTCTTGGAAATCCAGCCACTGAAGAGAAATTGCAAGTGACAAAGGGGGCGTGAAGAAAGGCTTCAGTAGAGGCAACAGGCTAACCTACCAGCGAACCGAGAGCTCATAATAATTGCAACATCTTCTACATCTGGCTGCATCCAAAAAACAAGCTAACCCAAAAGGCTGCAGCACTTAAAGCGTTTTTTAAAAATTCATTCATGGGACATGGGCATTGCTGGCTGCCCAGCATTTATTGCCCATCCCTAGTTGCCCTTGGAGGGCAGTTGAGAGTCAACCACATTGCTGTGGCTCTGGAGTCACATGTAGGCCAGACCAGGTAAGGACAGCAGATTTCCTTCCCTAAAGGACATTAGTGAACTAGATGGGTTTTCCGACAATCGACAATTGTTTCATGGTCATCAGTAGATTCTTAATTCCAGATATTTTTTATTGAATTCAAATTCCACCATCTGCCATGGTGGGATTCGAACCCGGGTCCCCAGAGCATTAGCCGAGTTTCTGGATTAATAGTCTAGTGATAATACTAGATCATCGTCTCTCTTATTTGCCTCAAGGACAATCAAAGAACACTTAATTGTATATTCTTTTACCTTTCTTTTCTGATATATGTCCGTGAATGTGTGTGTATACGTGTATGTGGGCCTGAGTGATTGCAAGAGGGCTGAATGCTTTTATTGTTTTCCTTGGGTTTAGTGGTCAGCAGATTTGCTCTTTCCTTGACGTGAGAAAATCTTGTTTGATTAGCTCCTTATTGCTCACAACTCAAGTAGTTAAATACAATCTGATTTGGAAAAGGCATTTCCTCTTGAAAAGGAGACTTTAACATTTTGTTGTGACCACCAAGAAGGTTAAACAGAGAGTGCTAGTTTGCCCCTTCTCAACTGGTTCTAACATAACCATTGAATCTATCCAAGTGCTTGATAGCCAATAGAATGTTTTTGGAGTGCTGTCACAGGTGTAATTTAGGAAACATGCCAAGCAAATTGCATAAAGCAAATTCCCACAAACAACAATGTGATAATGATCAGATAATCTGTTTCTTTGATGTTGTTTGGAGGACAAACATTGGCCAGGATACCAGGACAGCTCACTGGTCTTCAAAATAATGCATAGGTTCTTTATTCAGCCGATCAGCCTTTCATCTGACCTTGATTTTTGTACACAGCCTTGGTGTGGGATTTGAACCCAGAACATTGCTAAAGTTCCACCAATTGACCCATGGTTGACACTCATATGCTTTTATTCTCAAGTTTAAAATTTATTTATTAGTGTCACAAGTAGGCTTACAATCTGATTTGGAAAAGGCATTAACTGCAATGAAGTTACTGTAAAAGGGGCTTCTTTATTGCTTCTTATTCAGAAATAATAAAGTTCAATTCTTTGGTCTCAACTTTTGTATTAAACTTGGAGATTCATGAAGATTCACAGTATTAATATTCAGAGAACTGTGGAAAACATTTTTTTGTGTCTAAAATATTTTAGGTAGGGATTTGCAGATGCACCTTCTGCAACATAACTTGAGCCTGCATCTGTAGCTGGGGAGGACTTTCGCTCCTACTTAGCTTATTAGATAGCTCAGTAATGAAGGTTAGAACAAGGATCATCCACAGGGTCCTCAAGGCCATAAGGATATAGGGGGTCCGAGGGCAGACCAACAACATTACAGAGAATTATGGAAAATTGTCTCCCCTCGATTCATGTTTCACCCGTGTAGGGCTCTGTCTCTGCCAAGATTGACAAGGTTGCTGCTCCCCCCTTTAGAGATCATATGCCCCTTTAAACGTTCAGCCACCTGGAGGTGTACTAGTGCCACTGAGATTTTGCAGTTGGCTTGGGTTTGCTCCTCTTTGGGAACCAGAAGCCTGCTACATAAATGTAAGTGCATGTGAATGCAACTAGTAAAACTATAGCATATGCAACCATCTCCAGCCAGATGTCTTAAATGATGGTCCTTCGCAGCCTCCTCTTGAGATCCCACCATCACAGACACCTGTTTTTAGCTAATTTGATTAAAACTACATGACATCAGGAAACAACTGTGCACTGATCACACAAGGGCCACAGGTCCCCACATCATTCCAGCGATGGTGTTGAAGACTTGTGCTCTAAAATAGCCATATCCCAAAATAAACTATTCCCATACAGTTACAGATTTTGCATCTACCAGGCATAACACAATCCAACTGAAAAATCCAACACACCACTATCGCCCAATAAACCTACTCCAATTACCAGCAAAGTGATTGAAAAAAGTGGTAAATAGTGGAATCAAAAGAGGCACTTACTCCCCAACAACTTGTTATTAATGCTCAGCCTGGATCTGCCAGTACCCCTCAACTTCAGATCCCTTTATATTCTTGGCTCAGCATGGACACAAACTGAATTCCAGAGGCAATGGGAAAGAACCTGTCCTTGGCATCAAATCAGCAGCATTCAAAGCACCAAGAAGCCCTAATAAAACTAAAATCACTGGGGATCAGGGAAAGCTGACTGAAGTCATACTGAGCACAAAGGAAGATTGTTAAGCCTGTTCGAAGGCAATCACCAAATCTTAAAATACTATTGCAGAGCAGCACCCCAGGCCCAACAATCTGCAGCTGTTTCAATATCCCCATCACGAGATCAAAAATGGGATATTTGCTAATGATTCAATCTGCTGCATTCATTTTGCAACGAAACAGTGCATGCCCTGAACAACATCCAGGTTTGTGGTAAATAACAAGTGTCACAAATTTGTAATTGTGATATTGTAGATTTTGTCAAAAATCTAATCTTCCTTTCAAAAGGACACAAGAAGCCTTGAAGATGGCTACCAAAAGTCACCTGACCTTTTCAACTGCAATGTGGTGAAGTTTCCACCCACTATCATTTTCTTGGGGTCCTCCTGTTTCAGGTGAGAGTCTAATTCTAATATGTCAAACTGGATCCTATCAATGGATGGAATGCGAAATATTACACTCTCCAGCCGCTGGTATTGGGAAGTACCAGCTGTCCTTAAGCAGACCACAGCAGGCCGCTCCAAAACCAGCTTGCTTTTGGAACTTTAAAGAATTTTGGGGGGAAGCAGGCACTCCACAGATCTTCATAACCTCCACGATTACCTGTCCCTATTTTCAAACAAAACCTCCTTCTTTCAGTAGGACCCAGCAGATTTCCTGCTCGTAAAGTTGCCTGGAATTGCTCTCACAACTTGCTAATCAAATATTAGCTACCTCAGGAAAACGACATTGGATGGACAGTGCAGTTACACTCCCTGCTACATGTCACTATAAATCCCATTGTCTAACTTACTAGCAAAGTTAAATATATTACTTAATTGACACTGGCTTTAGTCAGTTTGTGCATCAAACCAACTAACAAAGTTTCAAACATATTGAGCATTGGAGCATTTTCAGAAAATTATACTATTTTATCTGAATTCATAAGTCTCATAAGAATATCAGAAGGAATAGTCCATTCAATCCCTTGTGCCTTTCCACTAAAGTACGTGCTCAAAAATCATGTATGAATTGAACAAATATAAAACTGCTCTATAGCACAAAAAGAAATCACTGTGCCTATTTTCTAAGTGTCAGCAATTTTCACGGAGTAAAATATCTGCTGTGAAATTAGATTCTTAACGGTAAGACTCATTTTGACAGCTTTAACACAATGATGGATGCTTTATGTTTAACTCCCATTCCTGGTGTATTGACAATAGTAGTCAACCAACTAAGGTCAAAGGTTTATTTATTAGTCACAAGGAGGCTTACATTCACACTGCAATGAAGTTACTGTGAAAATCCCCTAGTTTATTAACTATTGGAAGGAACTGGTTCTATAACTTCAGTATTTCTTCAATTGTTTAGTACCTCAGTATTTTTTTTTATCTCAAGGTAGTATCTTCAATCACAGTACATAAAAAACTAGCATAAATTAAAAGATGGATGTATTACAGAATTTGTGTAAAACAGTATTTAAATGATTAAGGGCTATATTTTCTCAAACTTTCCTTCACAAAAACTGTACTAGAATGATTAAGTATTTACATTGTAGAAATTCACTTATCCACTGTTTAAGTACCATGAAATCTTTCTCCCAAATTTTCATACTATTATGGAACAATGCTGTAGTGCATCCACAAGTTGGCCTTAATTACATGTGGCTGCTCCATCAGCCAGTGGCAATATAGATGAAAGTATTGCACTCAGTGCAAGCTACATCTGTTTGCATGGAACACAGCAGTTGCTCATAAACTGGAGGACAATGGGGAGTCCCTGACAGAAAAGAGTATACAAATCTTTATTCATAACTTCTGCAGATAAGAAATGATTGAAACTTTTTTTTAGTTTTGCACTCTATCACCAGATGTCTGCACTTTGACTGCCGTCCCACATCTTTGACTGCGAAGCCAGGGGTTAGAAAACCGGGTAGAATTTTTAAATTTTAAAACAAAATGAAAATCCAATGGTTCCATAAGTAGGCAGGCAATCTTCTCTACTAGTTTACCAACTCAAATGGTGAAGTGAACATTCCCCCAATATTTTTCACAACTATGCTTGTCTTTGCTGTCCAACATCGTGCTTTTCTGACTTTTTCTCATCTACAGAATTCTTTCCTCATAATACATAGCCCAAAGTCATTTAGGTTGCATTGACAAGAGCTCTGAACTACTCAGCAGCACCATGTATTTATCTGTCAGCATTAATATTTCTCAGCATTTATGCTAACACAACAAAAATAAGACTGCTCTTCTAAATGTTCCTGGGTGATCTCAAGCAGGTAAAATTAGTAATAAGAAATTAAATACAGGAATATTGAGTACAAACTGTACACTGCCAATTACCGACAACTGAAGGAATGTTCTACATGATTTAATAAACTAATGTTGGGGTGTATGGCCTACATGCCTGTCATCACACCAACGCTGAAATTTATATACAGCATTGCTCAGTTGCAGGAAGAACCTCTTTTTGGACAGAGAGCAGAACGTACACAGCCAGCCCGTGTGCAAAATCCAAAACAAAACATCCAGGCTGAAAATTTCCCGTCTCACCCACTCCACGAATTAGGCAGAAAATTTGGAGGACCATTTAGAGGTCCATTGGGCTCAAAAGGGAATTCCCTGTCTTGGGGTGTGCACGTCAGAAAATCCCATCTCCACTGTTAGAATTGATTACATAGAAACATATGAATTAGGAGCAGGAGTAGCCTATTCTGCCCCCCTTGCCTGTTCCACCATTCAATAAGATCATGGTTGATCTGATTGTGGCCTTAACTCCATATTATGCCTACCGCCGATAATCTTTGACTCCCTCGTTAGTCAAGAATCTATTGGCCTCAGCCTTAAATATATTAAATAAACGTGCCTCCACTAGTCTCCAAGGAAGAGCGTTACAAAGACTGACAACCTTTAGAGAGAAAAAAAATTCTTCGCAACTCTGCTTTAAATAGGTGATCACTTATTTTTAAGCTGTTGCACAATCTTCTCAGGGGTTCCTCTTTCAAAAGTACTCAGATTGAGGGATCCAGTATCGGGTAAGAGGAAGCTATTAAAAGCCTCTGGCTGATGCTTCAGACCCACTGTCCCCCTCTCCCATGGCCCCTCGCCACAACCCCTATTCCATCCTCACTCACCTTTGACCCGAGGACCCTTGCTGCTCCTGGAGGTCTCGTGGTTGCATTGACGGTAGCCAGTTAAGTACCTGGTGGGCACTTAGCATTGTTGGGCCTCGCACACAGAAATTCAGGGTTCTCCACCACTGTTTATCTCCGTTGCTGTCCCCTAGTGCTCCTTCATATTCCAAATTAGTTCAAACTCTCCCACATAGACTAGTTAATCTCCCCACAAGGGCATTGCTCCCAGGCCAATTCAAATTTGATTTTATTCATTCAGGGGATGAGAGCATTGCTGACTGGGCCAGCATTTATTCCCCATCTCTAATTGCCCTGAACTGAGTTGCTTACTAAGCCATTTTCAGATGATATTTAAGAGAGTCAACCACATTGCCATGGGTCTGGAATCACATGTAGGCCAGACCAGGTAAGGGTGGCGGTTTTTCTTTCCAAAATGAGGTTAGTGAACCAGATGGGTTTTTACGACAACTGTTTCATATCCATCATTAGACTTTTAATTCCAGATTTTTATTCAATTCAAATTTCACCATATGCCAAACATTACCCTGGGTCTCTGGATTACTAGTCCAGTGACAATACCACTATGTCAGCGCCTCCCCATAAAGTGCCAACGATCCAGCTTGTATGCATCCCTTTTCCCACAGAATTGGTCCCAATGGCCGAGGTATCTGAAGCCCTCCACCTTATACAACTACTCAGACCAAATATTCACCTGCAACACTGACAAGCAAATGGCGCTGAGAATATCAGAATTATCACCTTTGAGATCATATTCCTTCAACTTTTACAGATTGTAAGAATCTCAATTTTTTCCTTACCCATGTCATTGTTTCCAACAAGCTCTATGACTCCTGGCTGTTCCCTTCCTCTTGCGGAATGTTCTACACCTTGTTATGATACCCGTAGAGACTGATAACTTTTAAAAAGTTATCTGAATTCCCACTGACTTAAAGGAAGCACACAACAAGATTTCAAGATTAAGACTTCTACTGTAACAAATGAACTAAAACCAACATCGACTAAACATTATTTAGTAGGCAACTAATAGTGAAAACTACAGAAAGGATATCCCTTATGAGTGTCTTAACAAGTCTGGAAATCCCACACCATAGTTATATGTTGTACCACACCCTGCACAGAATTACAGGCTTTGCAGGAAACATTCCAAAGTTACCTCTAGCTTCCAACAGACTCACTTCTCCACATTTTTCTAAGTTGTAACATCTAATGTCCATCAAAAGTTGCTTCCCTCAGTCTTTTGAGAATCCCTAAATTGACTTCCAGCAGCAAGGCCCACTCTGGTGATTCCTTGTCCGGCCATGCCAGGATGAAACTTCTAATGTGCTTAAATTTCCACAGGTTCCATCTCTTCAATCAGAAAACATGATCCCATCTGCGTTCTGCCAGTAGCTTGCAGAGAACAGCCTTTACCCTTGCTGTCTACAGCAGCTGCTGCTTTGCTGTCTGTTTATCTCTCTCTCCCTCTGTGTCTAAAGTTTTTAATCAGACTACCTGATAGTCTGTAAGTCTGTCCATATTAAAGCCAGTTGCTCTGTCCATTGTTTTAGGTGTTAGACCTGGCACATGGATCCCAATATTACTCGAACTGGGCCGCCTGTCCCCATGGTAACCAGGCCACACAGGCTTACCATCAGTGGTATGAGGAGCAGATCAATGTTCCTTAAATTGGGACTTTTTTCTCTGGAGCGTAGAAGGCTGAGGGGTGACCTTATAGAGGTCTATAAAATAATGAAGGGCATAGACAAAGTAGATAGTCAATATCTTTTCCCAAAGGTAGGGGAGTCTAAAACTAGAGGGCATAGGTTTAAGGTGAGAGGGGAGAGATACAAAAGTGTCCAGAGGGGCAATTTTTTCACACAGAGGGTGGTGAGTGTCTGGAACAAGCTGCCAGAGGTAGTAGTAGAGGCGGGTACAATTTTATCTTTTAAAAAGCATTTAGATAGTTACATGGGTACGATAAGTATAGAGGGATATGGGCCAAATGCGGGCAATTGGGATTAGCTTAGCTTAGGGGTTTTAAAAAAAAGGGCGGCATGGACAAGTTGGGTTGAAGGGCCTGTTTCCATGCTGTAAACCTCTATGACTCCTCTTCATGTCTCTATTTTACCTTGAACTAAAGACAGTTTAAAACAAAACCACTTCATAACATCTAGCAGTCATAACAGGTTGTTTGATGGTATCCATTCTCCCGTTACCAGGAGGTGAATATGCCATTAACGATTTATATTTGGCAGTAGCACAAACCTGTCTAGCCCCTCCTGTAATAACTGCATTTCTACACTTTCTTTTGCCACATCTACAGCAGAGTCTCCCACAGTGATTACGATTTGCTTCTGACTGTACCTCTGAGGTGTCATCAACCTACCATAGAAACATAAGAAACAGGGAGATTAGACCATACAACTCCTCAAGCTTGCTCCAACATTCAATACGCTCATGGCTGATCTTCTGCCTCAACTCCACGTTTCTGCTCACTCTCCTTATCCTTTGATTCCCTGAGAGATCAAATATTTATCTATCTGAGCTTTGAGTATAAATATTAAGGCATCAAAAACTCTCAAAGTAGACAATTATGAAGATTCACAATGCTCTGAGTGAAGAAATTTCTCTTCAGCTCAATCCTAAATGGTCAAACCTGATGCTGAGACTGCCCCCACATTTCACATTCCACAGCCATGGGAAAAGAACCTCTCAGAGTTTGCCCTGTCAAATCCCATCAGAATCTTGTTACGAACATCGAACTTTATAAGGCAGTTATGTTTTGAAATGTCTCCTTTAGTTTAAGGTGAAATAGAATGCTCTGGTTGGAGGATAGTGATCATACTAAATCTGCCAGAAGACAAGCCCACGTGATCTGATTGTCATGGGGAAAGAAAGCCAAACTGAAACCTATTGAAAACTTTAAGATCCTGAGGGGTATTGACAGGGTGGATGTGGAGAGAATGTCTCCTCTTGTGGGAGAATCTAGAACTTGGGGGGTCCTGTTTAAAAATAAGGGGTCACTCATTTAAGACAGGTGATATGAAACTTTTTCTCTCAGAGGGTCATGGTCATGGAACTCTTTTCCATAAAAAGCAGTGGAAGCAGAGTCCTTGAATATTTTTAAGACAGAGCTAGATAGATACTTGATTAGCAAGAGAGTGAAAGGTTATCAGGAGCAGACAGAAATATGGAGTTAAAGTTACAGTCAGATCAGCCATGATTGTATTGAATGGCTCAAGGGGTCAAGTGGCCTACTCCGCTCCTAATTCATGGACCATAACTTCCGACCAGCATCAGAAAGTGATAGTTCACAGAAATTAGAAGAATTCGATGTGCAGTTACCTGACATTGAAAGCTGCACTAAAACTTCCGATTGTCGGAGCTGCTCGGGACCTGCACCGAAACAGTCTTTACAGATTCTAGCGCAGTCCAACTCCAGCAGATTCAAGGAGTCCATGCCCTTTTTTTTAAACTGCTCTAGCTGCCGTAGGGCATGTAAGTTTAAAGGGCCCATTGAAATTGACAGGTTGGGGAGAAAGTGTCTCTAAGGCAGCGGTGGGCAACCTGTGGTTCGGGGCCACATGTAACCCATCTGGGTTCTGAGTGGGTCCCACATTTTGTTGACTGTTTTTCATATGCATGGTTGCCACATTCCACGGATTTACGTCCATATAGCTTTTTTCCCACCTGTATGATTGAAGTGATATGCACGTAAAACAAGGGCAATTGAAATGAGGTGCATGCTGATTGTACACAACATTGACTGTGAAAGCCGTGCACTCCCTGCATCCAATGTGTAAATATTTATTTTGTTTTTACCATTTGAAATTGATGATAGTTCTATTAATATGTAAATGATTAAGCATTTTCTATAACTCATTATGAAATATTGAGCATATATTAAATGCATTTAGTCTTAGTCATGGAGTCATGGTTAGTGATCAAGCCTGATTCCAATCTTGCAGCCCATTGAGATGAAGGAGGGCCATTCATGTGACCCACTCATTAGCTTAAGTTGCCCATCACTGGTCTATGGTGAGTGGATAGGATTTGTGTGGTTGGGAGGAATGGAGGTCAGTGGCGAGTGTGAGGTCGGATGTCGGGGGGTTGGTGGAGAGGTCAAAAGTCAGGCGGTGAGGGGTTAAGAGGTTGAAGGTTGGGGGATGGAGTAACATTAGGTGGGAGGAGCTAGGGGTCAAAGGTGGGGGGAGGTTGTGGGGGAGTGGTGGAGGTATCAGGAAAAGTGTCAGGTGGGAGGACCTGGGGGTCGAAGATCAGGGAGGTGAGGGGAGGTTGTGGGGGAGTGCTGAGGGTGTCAGGAAAAGTGGTGAGAGTTGTAAATCAGGGTGTAGAGGAGATTAAATGCCATGGATGGGGGAAATTGGGGATGGGGATAGGTTGGGGGGGACAGGGAGTTGGGTCAGGTCTGTGAGTCAATGGTGTGGTGGTGCTGGAGGAGCCACGGCTTGAGGGAATCCTGGGGGGTGAGGGAGGAGGGGATGTTAAAATGGTAAAGAAAACTGTGTGGGTGGGATAGTCAGGGTGTAGGGGTTCAGTCTGGGTGTCTGTAATAATTATCCAGAATTTAGAAAAGGCTTTAAATTCTTCTAACTTTTTCGAAGCGACTGTTGTAACCCTGGTGGAACCATCTGAAGTTACCGATTTAAATTGCTTTTTTGAATGGTTCCCACCATAGGACAATTGTTCAGAGGAAGTTAGCACTTCCGGGAAATTGCTATGCAAACTCTTATCTGTAAAGTTTTGAGAGGAATTCCCACCACATCTGTAGGATACCCCCAAATCCAACACTGGGGAGATCGGAAGTTATGGTCTGTTCACATGTGCATATGTAAGTTGTCTAATGGTAAAACAGAAGAGCCTGTCTGCTGACAGCGCAGACCTCATGCTCAGAAATTAGTTAATGCTGTGCCTATTATAAGCTGAAAAGACAGGCACAGTATGGACCAATTTCTATCACATTAGTTCTACGCCTTTGCATTTACTATGCATCACCACCTTCTTATGTCATTCCAGCCTCCTTAACCTTCTAAATTTAGCAAATAGAATAATTTGCAATAAGTCACTGCTGGTATTTAAGACAAAGATTAAGCAAGTCACGTTATTTGACAAGAGTAAATAATGTTATAATTAGAAACACTCCTCTCTAGAATAACTGAGCAGCAAATTGCCATACAGGAAACGTTAACATAATTAAACACTCAAATTTGAAACTCACAGTAGAATTCGTCAGCATACAAGATGAACCACCTAATTTTGTATTCTGCAGTTTTAAAAGATCTGTGCATTGTCTCCACACAGAATATAGCAATTAGGGTAGTAACCCTAGAGTGAAATGAAAATTATTAGAGAATGCTTTTTCACACTTGGGATAATACTGGAAACAAATTACTTTCATGGTTAATTTCTTGGAAGAAAAATTAAACTGCTGAATTATTAATTTCATTATAAGCTTAACCACTTTATACTGGAGGTTAAATTTTCTAATTTCTGGTTCATTTTTGTATTGTTCAACTTTTCACTAACCCAGCTCTCTCGACAACCTTCCCTCCACAAATCCCATTCCTCATTTTCAACACATTTGCATTAAAGTTAGAACCATATAGAACTGCCAAACCCACCTTCAGACTTCAAAAGTTTCTGGCTTCATAAGACTGTTTAGAACCTTATTTCTTTTCTGAAAATTTGAATTGCCAGTCGGTTATACTGAGTAAAATACCTCAGACATCCTTTTGCAAGTTCCAGTAAAAGGCATTGGGAAAGAATCTGGACATGAAACTGTCACAAAGCCATGAAGGTATACAGCACAGAAAAAGGCCCGTTAGCCCATCACGTCTGCGCCAGTCAAAGACAAACCACCTAACTATTCTAATCCCATTTTCCAGCACTTGGCCCTTGCATGCCTTGGCATCGCAAGTGCATATCTAAATACTTCTTAAATGTTATGAAGGTCTCTGCCTCCACCACCCTTTCAGGCAGTGAGTTCCAGATTCCCACCACGCTTTGAGTGAAAACATTTTCCTCACATCCCTTCCAAACATCCTGCCCCTTACTTCAAACCTATGTCTCCTGGCCACAGATCCCTCCACAAAGGAGGAAAAGTTCTTTCCTGTCTATCCGTGGTCTTCATAATTTTATACATATCAATCATACACCTCCCTCAGTTTCCTCTGCTCCAAGGAAAACAACCCCAGTCTATCCAATCTCTCTTCATCACTAAAACTCTCCAGTCCAGGCAACATCCTGGTAAATTTCCTCTATACTTTCCAATACTATCATATCCCTCCTCCTATAAGCTGGATTCCAGAATTGCAGCCAATACTCTAGCTGTGGCCTAACCAATGCTTTATATAGTTCCAGCATAACCTCCTTGCTTTTAAATTCTATGCCTTGGCTAATAAAGGCATGTATACAATATGCCTTCTTAACCACTTTATCCACCTGTCCTGCTACCTTAAGGGACCGGTTTACATGCACACCAAGGTCCTCTGATCCTTAGTGCTTCCCAAGGTTCTGCCATTCATCATGTATTCCCCTTCATTGTTTGTCCTACTCCAAGTGCATCAACTCACGCACATCAAGATTGAATTCCATTTGCCACTGACCAGCCCATCTGACCAGCCAGTCTACATTATTTTATTCAGCTCCGCGTCGATTTCTGAGCAGAGCTGACTGACACCAGAAATCCGACAGCCAGAGACATGCGGAGGCCATGGCAACCAGGGGGAAGCCCGCTGCAAGGCTTCCTCTGCTAAAGCAGCACAGCATGGGGGGAGAATCGCCCCCTAAATCATACATGGACAACAAACAGCAAGGGTCCAAACACTGATCTCTGCAGGACCCCAGTGGACACAGTCTTCCAAACAAAAAAACACACCTTTACCATCACCTTCTGCTTCCTGCCACTTAGCCAATTCTGGAAACAATTTGCCAAATTTCCTTGGATCCCATGGACTCTTAGCTTCGCTATCAGTCTCCCACGTGGGCCCTTGTCAAAACCTTGTTGAAGTCAAGTTGACTACGTCAAATGCATTGTCCTCATCTACACGCCTAGTCACCTTTTCAAAAAATCAATCAAATTAATCAGACATGACCTCCCCTTTACAAAACCACGCTGACTTTTCTTGATTAATCCCTTCCTCTCCAAAATGCAGATAAATTCTGTTTCTCAGAATTGCTTCCAATTGTTTCCCCACCACTGAGATGAGACTGACTAGTCTGTAGTTTCCTGGTTTATCCCTTCCTTCTCTTTTGAATAATTGTACCACATTGGCTGACCTCCAGGCCTCCAGCACCTTTCCTGTAGCCAGAGCGGAATTGAAAATTATTGCCAGCATCCCTGCTATTTCCTCCATTGCCTCACTCAACAGCCTGCGATACATTTCATCCAGCCCTGGCGATGTATTTGCTTTTAAGCCTGTCAGACCACTCAGAACATTCTCTCATTCTATGTTAATTTCTTTAATTGCATCACAGTCCTTCTCCTCAATTTTTATACCCACATCATCTCTCACACAAGTGAACACCAACACGAAGTATTCATTTAGAACCGTATCTAGGTCCTCCAACTCCAAACACATATTACGACTGTAGTCCTTAATGGGTTCTACTCTTTCCCTAGTTATCCTTTCACCCTTAGTGTACTTATGAAACAACTTAGGATTTTCCTTTATTTTACCAACCAGTATCCTTCCATGTCCCCTTTTTGCTAATTACCTTTTTAATTTCCTCTTGCATATTCTTTACTCCTCCAGTTTTGATCTGCTGTTTTGATCCCTCAATGTCTGTCATTAGCCTCCCTTTTTCTTTTATCCAATGCAGCATATCTCTCGATATCCAGGGATCACGGGATTTATTGATCCCATCCTATTTCTTTATTGGAACATGTTAGTCTTGTACTCTTCCCTTTTCCTTCTTGAATGCATCCAACTGTTCTGTCACAGATTTATCTAAGAGTGTCCACTCTGGGCTATTCATATCTGATCTTTTTAAAATCAGCCTTCCCCCAGTTTAGAACTTTGTTTTCAGGCTCATCCTTGTCCTTTTCCATAACAATCTTGAATCTAATGGAGTTATGATCACTGTCTGCAAAATGCATCCCCACTGATACCTCAATCACCTGCCCAGCTTTTTCACTTAAAATTAACCAATATCACATCCATGATTTATCCCAGGACTGTCCTGAATAAAACTGAATCTTGGTCAACCTTCAGTCATATAGACATGGTCCCTGAATCATGTAATGTTTATTTGGCTATTCAAATCCAATTTACATATTGGCTGTCGTACCCCATTGTGAATTACACAGTAACTAGATGGAGCTTGCCCAACTAGATCTTTTGGGTCAAACATTTTTTTATTAGTGACACATCCCATGAATAAATAAGGCCCATAATTACTGCCGATTCCTAATTGCTCTTGGGAAGATGGCAGTGGACCACTTTCTTGAACTACTGCAGTTCATTTGGTATTGGTCCACTCACAGTGCTGTTAGGGAGAAGGTTCCAGAATTTTGACTCAGCGTCATTGAAGGAACAGTGATACAGTTCCATATCAGGAGAGGAACTTGGAGGGGAACGTACAGGTGGTGCTCCCAAGCTTCGGCTATCTTTGTTCTTCTGGATGTGAGAGGTTGTGCTTTTGGAAGGTGTTATCAAAGGAACCCTGGTGATTTGCTGCAGAGCATCTTGTAGACGATACACACTGCTGCCACAGAATGAATGGTGGTGGATGGATGTTGATCAAGGGGGCTGATTTGTCATGGATGGAGTGAAACTTGTTGAATGCTGTTGGAGCTGCACTCATCCAGGCAAGTGGAAAATGTTCCATCACAATTCTGACTTGTGCCTTGTAGGTGGTGGACAGGTTTTGAAGAGGAAGGAGGTAAGTTACTCTCCACAGAATTCTCAGCTTCTGATCTACTCTATTGCCACAACATTCATATATTCATTACAGTTATTATTTAACCAGTACAGTAATTCTTCACTTAATGTTGCATCGCTGATAAAATAGGAAACATTTGTGGTTTTAATGTCTTGACATTCACCATAATGGCATTTGCCAGAGAGTCCCTTTATCTTGATTATAAGTTCACAATATACCTGCAGATGACATCTTCAGTTCCCAGTTTTCACTCATCTGACCTGATAAATTCAGATGTCTCCCAACCAGCTGGGCTGAGGTGCAGACAGCAGACACCACTACTGCCCTCCACAGCTTACAGAGTCCTTTCACCTGCTGTTTATCCAGAGGAGAACCAATGTTCCGATTCCAAGTCACTGCTGCAAGACTGCTCTATGCCCCAGAATCCAGGCGTCTCAGCCTCTTCCAATTAGCCATCCCTGGTGACAGTCCGAGAGAATCAAGCCTGCAAACATCCCCATCAAAAATACAACAAATGGTTGAACAGAAATCCTTTTGGCAATGCAATAACAACACCTATTCCACACAGCAGCTACCCCACCAAACTTGAGATCCATGCCTGTAAAGGAACCCTACAAACCAGCTATGTTGTTGTTGCACCCCCTCCCCACAGGAGAGTCAATAACAGCCAATGGAGCTCAGTCACCCAGGAATCAGGCAGCTGAGCAAACGAAAGCTCCACAACTATCACTGGAGAACGCAACTTACATTTATATTTATTATATATCTTTTTTTTTCCTGATGAGAAAGAAGCTAATCCCAGTTTATACACTAACTCCTATGGGGAAAATCAGATTTGCTTAACACTGGGCCTGATTTTACCATTTTGAGTCTAAGTGCCGAATCCGGACGTCAAATAGATCTGCGCCCGGAATCCTCTTTCCAGTGCGCCCATACACATTTTGCCGGCTCCAGTCCAATCCGCGCTGTGGGTGGGTCTCAGCGCTGGCGGACCGACCGGAGCTCTGAACTGCGCTTGCGCAGTTCGAAAAAAATCTGACAGAGTGCGCCCGGGCACGAAAGAAAAAAAAAGCAGAAAGCGGAGAGAGCGGCTCTCTGACGGTCATCCTCTGGTCGGGGGTTCCGCTGCCAGTCTGCGGCCGATCCCTCCTCCCCACCGGAGAATGAATCCCTCCTGCTGGAGTGGACGTGCGGCCATACCATCCCACAAAACCTTCACGTTGAAGGGATTCCTCGCTAAGAAGATGAAGCAGAACCGGCCGATTCCACAGTGGATCCACATGAAAACCAGCTACAAGATCAGTACAAGTCCAAGACGAGACACTGGAGAAGGACCAAGCTGGGCCTGTAAAGGGATACACCATCACTGGTACACTACCAGCCACAGATTAGTCTTCCCTGCAGGGGCAAGAGAGCGGGAGAGATGGCTGTGGCTGGTAGTGTACCAGTGATGGTGTATCCCTTTACAGGCCCAGCTTGGTCCTTCTCCAGTGTCTCCTCTTAGACTTGTACTGATCTTGTAGCCAATTTTCATGCGGATCCACTGTGGAATTGGCCGGTTCTGCTTCATCTTCTTAGCGAGGAATCGCTTCATCCTGAAGGTTTTGTGGGATGGCATGGCCGCACGTCCACTCCGGCAGGAGGGATTCGTTCCTCCGGTGGGGAGGAGGGATCGCCCGCAGAGTGGCGGCAGATCCCCCTGCCCCCTCCCTCCCCACCGATCGGCCGCAGACTGCCAGCGGACCACCCCCCGACCAGAGGATGATCTGGGTCCCAACCCCATCCCCCACCCAACCAGAGGATGATCTGGGTCCCGCCCCCCTCCTCCTCCCACCCACCCCCCTCCCCCCTCCCCCCTCCCCCCCAAAGGAGGAGCTGGGTCAGAGAGCCGTTGGAGGCTCTGACTCCGCTCTTCGGAAGCTGCAGCAACGACCTCAGACTTTTATTTTGCAGGTTGTTTACAGCGCGGATGCGGAACGGGCCAGAAGACGGTAAAGTGGGATTTGGTGGTAGAGTTGGGCGCGCGGTTCATTAAGTCGATTTAAATGCATGTTAATGCATTTAAATCGTCGGGCCGCCCGATTCGGGCATGGGCCGGACCCGCGCCCGAATCGGGTGTTGGTAAACCCGCGATCTGCTCGGAATCGGGTGCAGATCGCGGTATAGGCCCGACGCCCAACTTTACCGCGATTTCGCGCCCATTTTGGTAAAATCGGGCCCACTGTTTGACTTAAAGTCACATATTTCAACTAAGATGTTAAGTGAGAAATTGCTGTTGTCCCTGAAAGGAACCACTGGAATCTATTTTAAAAATACCAAATAACCTAAGATTTTCATAATGTGTGCAATCAAAAGGAATTGAAGTGTTTCTCCTGACTTCACTAAACAACTGTGGGCTACTGTTGGCCTGGGTTCTTCCTTCTCAGCATTTACTTCCCCCAGCTTACAGGACCTACCTGAAGGCTGCGCCTGTCATAGATACTGTAGGCTGCTGCTGGATGCCTGTTGGCATCCCTAGTTCACCGATTAAAAACAGCTGAGGCCAAATGTCAAATTGGGTACAAAGCAATCTTGCAGCTGGCTTGCAGCCCATTTTGGGCACAAGTGCTTTTTTTCCACCTTATAGAGCTAATTCAGGTTATTCGTTGCTCTAGCGAAGACATTGATGTGATATTGATTCCTCTATCAAATGTACAAACCAAAATAAACATAACTGGATGCAGCGACTGATAAAAATAGTAATACATAAGCACCAAGCTCAAAATTCTCGAGGTAATATTCAGAACAAAAAAGACACAGAGTGAGAAATTATAAATTGTTATTTTTCTTGGCACTTATGGATAAATTTCTGCAAGGAATCTCCTAATGGTATTAATTACTTATTTATCATTTGATATAGTTTGCATAAAATGAGAATTAATTCTGTGATATGATAATAAAGAGTATTCATGTATTACTGCAGAAACTTGGCATAATACCCCAATGAATCATGTCAATGTACCTCCAGATGGCATCATTGCTGAATGCAAGTTGATGAGTAAATTATAATAAATGTGATTGACCAAATCATATTGGTAAACGAGATTCCATGAATCAATGTGTAATAATGTGGTCATGAAGTTCTCATTAATACTAATCAGCAACAGATTGGTGGAAACCCTCCTCTTCCACAACTAGGCACAAATATATTTCTCAAAGGAGGTTATGTAACATACTGAAAAATTCCTGATGGACATTTTGAAAGGCACCCCAGGGTGATCAAAGTCAATATTAACAGGTTGTTATTTTGGCAATATCTTATGGTTTGAATTAACATCACCTCTGGAACTGCAGTGGGTTAGTATAGGGCTAATTACCACCTTCTCAGGAATACACGAGATGGGCAATAAGTGCAGCCTTTCCAGTGCTTCCCACATCAGAGAACAATGGTTTGTAAAGTAACCAGGAGGACCATTTACTGAGTGAAGCACAGTATTAAGATGTAGAGTGAATAGAAACATTACAGTTGATGTACTCCTTCTCCTAAACAGAAAAGTGAAAGAGGATATGGTTAAAACTTTATGCATCAATATGAACACCTCTTTAACAATGGAATAAGTTTTAGGAATGTATTCAAAAGAAAAAAAACAAGCACACACATTTCTGTAAAATGCAGATGGATTAAAATCAATTTTCATTAGGATCAGTACATTAACTCAGTCAGAAAAAATGCACAGAACAGATCCTGGTTTATGCTTATGGTTAGATATGAAATTCCATTTTCAGGCTTCACAGCACTGAATTAAATTGAAGGTCAAGTTTACCCATTTGTACCAGTACACTGCATCTTTAGATCAATGTCAACAAGTACATCATTTCATTTGTGGTTTTTGCTCACAGTTCTTTCTGAAGTTCAGATTCATAATAACTCATGCATTAAAATAAATGTTAAAATTTCAGTAGGAACTGCTGAAAAACATTGTAAAGAGTAGGCCAAAAGACCCTCAAGCCTGTTCTTCTATTCAGTTACAATATGGCTGATCTATATTTCATTGTCTACCTCTTCTACACGTGCTTTGATGCCCTTACTGACCAAAAATCTATTTTCCAAGAAATATACACTACACAAGGGCCTTTAATATGCATGCATTTGTACAGTGTAATTGCTTCAATTGTTAAGAAAGAGTTCTATGCTTGGATGCAGCTTTATTGGCTTCAGTCCGTGTTATTGCTGTGAGTTGGTTATTAGCAAGCTTAATTGCTTTGTCAATTGCTATTTGAATAACATGGCTAGGTTTCTGACTTCTTGACGTCCCACATACCATATTACCTCAAACCAGCGTAATGATGTCGGAAACAATGCCCAATGTCATCACGACCCATATTATCCTCCACGAAGAAGCGGACACTCCCAATCTGGGAGCATTTTATTCAGCCCAATGAGGGACTAAGTTCCAGCTAACCCAGAGGACTGTGAGGAGTAGGTGGATTATGTCCAAATGCCATAAAATCACAATTGAGCAGCCACAAACAGGTTGGTTGGATAGTTACAAATAAATCCAATAAGGAATTCAGTGTGATGAGAATATGCCCTTCATTACCACATAGAATGATTGAGGTAATAGCGTAGAAAGATTTAGGGCCCAAATTTCCCAAAATGCCTAAGGGGCAACACCCCCACTGCCCAGCTCCTGGGGGCGCCGATTGCCCCCCCCTTCACTCCGGTGGGTCTCCCGCTAGTTCCCCGCAAGTGAGGAGCTACTCTAAACACCACCAGAGTGAAATACTCCTGGCGGGGTGGAAGATGCTATCAGGCCTGGAGAATTCAGTCCCGGGCCCAATAATGAGATTTAAAATACATAAAAAATAGATTTAAATCACTTACCTGTCTTCCTGTGGTTTCCAGTGTGGTCCCGACTGCGCCTGCTCTCCGGCTGTAGGAGGCGCACATGCGTAGGGAACGCATGCGCGTACCCTGTGAAATGGCCGACATGCACATCTCCCAACCTGACACGCCAAAAAGCGTGCACGTCAGGATGGGAGAATCGGGCCCTTAAGGTGGAACTGGATATGTACATTATAAAGTTAAAGGAAATAAGGTGGACAGAAACACTGGCATAATGGCTGATTTCTAACCAATACAATTCTATGGCCTTTATTGAAATTTTCCGGGCCTGATCACCACGGGCGCAAATCCCATTAAGGTCGCTAACTCTCGTGAGTTTGTCAGTTTTTAGGAAAATTCCACCTCATTTAACAAAAGAGTACAAACTGCTCAGAAAAGGTAAAAGAAAAAGGAAATTCTGAAACAAGCTAGATTTAAAAAGAGCATGGGCAAAATTTTATGGTCCCCACTGGTGACTTTGCTCATAAAATGGAGCATGTGGCTTGCCCAGTACCTACTGGCCCACCCTCAATCTCGCTCCCATCTTAGAGATGGCACAAAGGTGTGTGGTTTGACTGCTCTTTGGCCTATTAAGGCACTTAAGTGACATCTCAAGTGCATCATCCTTCCCCCATCACTGTTTTTTTCTGTGGCTGGAGGAGATCCACGCCAGAAAGGTAGCCCAACAGCTTTAGAATCATAGAAACCCCACAGTGCAGAAAGAGGCCATTTGGCCCATCGAGTCTGCACCAACCACAATCCCACCCAGGCCCCACCCCCACATATTTACCCGCTAATCCCTCTAACCTACACATCGCAGGACACTAAGGGGCAACTTTAGCACAGCCAATCAACCTAACCCGCACATCTTTGGACTGTGGGAGGAAACCGGAGCACCCGGAGGAAACCCACGCAGACACGAGGAGAATGTGCAAACTCCACACAGACAGTGACCCAAGCTGGGAACACTGGTACACAGGCTGGTGTCAGGCCAGGAGGGAGTATCTCCTTTGGAGTACACTTCGCCCACTGGAGGCACACTCCAGGTCTTTTTTAAGGGAAGCACAGTGGTTAGCATTGCTGCCTCACAGTGCCAGGGATCTGGGTTCAATTCTGGCCTCGGGTGACTGTCTATGCAGAGTCTGCATGTTCTCCCTGTGTTTGCGTGGGTTTCCTCGGGTATTCTGGTTTCCTCCCACACTCCAAAGATGTGCAGGTTAGGTTGACTGGCCATGCTAAATTGCCCGAGTGTCAGGGAGATTAGCAGGGTAAGTGTGTGGGTTAAGGGGTAAAGGCCGGTGTGGGATTGTGGTTGGGGCAGGCTCAATGGGCTGAATGGCTTCCTTCTGCACTATAGGGCATCAATGCAAGTAAATCAAATCGGCTGAAAATTGTCATCTATAATGCTGGGGACTTCAGGAGAAGGCTGAGCTGATCCATCAACTTGGCACTTCTGGCTGAAGATGGTTGCAAATGCCTTGTCTTTTGCATCTCACTGTTACTCAAGGGCTTCCTATACTTGTTAGCACTGGTGAAACAACTTAATAAATCTTCAACGTAATTAAACTGCCCGTATTCCTTTAATTCAGTATTTCTTCTATGCTAGGATGAAAAATTGGCCAGACATTATATTATACATGCACCTAATATACTGTCTGTTATCTCTCACTTTCTGTAAAGATAATAATCTATTCAAAATAATTGAATTAATGGGCCCAATTTTAACTCTGTCAACTGTGTGAGCTTGAATGGGTTAAAAAAGTGTAAGAAGTTTAACAACACCAGGTTAAAGTCCAACAGGTTTATTGGTAGCAAAAGCCACACAAGCTTTCGGAGCTCCAAGCCCCTTCTTCAGGTGAGTGGGAATTCTGTTCACAAACAGGGCATATAAAGACACAGACTCAATTTACATGAATAATGGTTGGAATGCGAATACTTACAGCTAATCAAGTCTTTAAGATACAAACAACGTGAGTTGAGAGAGCATCAAGACAGGCTAAAAAGATGTGTATTGTCTCCAGACAGGACAGCCAGTGAGACTCTGCAGGTCCAGGCAGGCTGTGGTGATTACAAATAGTGTGACATGAACCCAATATCCCGGTTGAGGCCGTCCTCATGTGTGCTGAACTTGGCTATCAGTTTCTGCTCAGAGACTCTGCGCCGTCGTGTGTCATGAAGGCCGCCTTGGAGAACGCTTACCCGAATATCAGAGGCCGAATGCCCGTGACCGCTGAAGTGCTCCCCAACAGGGAGAGAACAGTCTTGCCTGGTGATTGTCGAGCGGTGTTCATTCATCTGTTGTCGCAGCGTCTGCATGGTTTCCCCAATGTACCATGCCTCGGGACATCCTTTCCTGCAGCGTATCAGGTAGACAACGTTGGCCGAGTTGCAAGAGTAGGTACCGTGTACCTGGTGGATGGTGTTCTCACGTGAGATGATGGCATCTGTGTTGATGATCCGGCACGTCTTGCAGAGGTTGCTGTGGCAGGGTTGTGTGGTGTCGTGGTCACTGTTCTCCTGAGGCTGGGTAGTTTGCTGCGGACAATGGTCTGTTTGAGGTTGTGCGGTTGTTTGAAGGCAAGAAGTGGGGGTGTGGGGATGGCCTTGGCGAGATGTTCATCTTCATCAATGACATGTTGAAGGCTCCGGAGGAGATGCCGTTGCTTCTCCGCTCCGGGGAAGTACTGGACGACGAAGGGTACTCTGTCCACCGTGTCCCGTGTTTGTCTTCTGAGGAGGTCGGTGCAGTTTTTCGCTGTGGCGCGTCGGAACTGTTGATTGATGAGTCGAGCGCTATATCCTGTTCTTATGAGGGCATCTTTCAGCGTCTGGAGGTGTCTGTTGCGATCCTCCTCATCCGAGCAGATTCTGTGTATACGGAGGGCTTGTCCGTAGGGGATGGCTTCTTTAACGTGTTTAGGGTGGAAGCTGGAGAAGTGGAGCATCGTGAGGTAATCCGTGGGCTTACGGTACAGTGAGGTGCTGAGGTGACCGTCCTTAATGGAGATGCGTGTGTCCAAGAATGCAACCGATTCCAGAGAGTAGTCCATGGTGAGTCTGATGGTGGGATGGAAATTGCTGATGTCACCATATAGTTGTTTCAGTGATTGTTCGCCATGAGTCCAAAGGAAGACAATGTCATCGATGTATCTAGTGTATAGCATCGGTTGAAGGTCCCGTACGGTGAAGAAGTCTTGTTCGAACCTGTGCATGAATATGTTGGCATATTGAGGCGCCAAATTGGTCCCCATGGCTGTTCCGTGTGTCTGGATGAAGAACTGGTTGTTGAAGGTGAAGATATTGTGGTCCAGGATGAAGCGGATGAGTTGTAAAATTGCATCTGGAAACTGGCAGTTGTCGGCGCTGAGCACTGAGGCCGTTGCAGCAATGCCATCGTTGTGGGGGATGCTGGTGTAGAGTGCCGAGACATCCATTGTGCTGAGGCCATTAACGCGATCCGCGCCCGCGCAGATGTCCACTTTACAAGGCCCGAAAATGGTCACGATCCAATTCACGCTCGAAACGGGCGCAACGGCGAATTAAATGCATACATGCATTTAAATTGAATTAATAGGCTGCCCGCCCAACTTTACCAGCACTTCCCCCTTTACCATCGCGTTCGCGCGTCCAGATTCGGCGCAAAACAGACATGCTCGGCAAAGGTCTGTTTCGGGCGCTCCAGCTTCTGAAGAGGTTCAGAGCTTCCAACGGCTCTCGGACTCAGATCAGTGGGTGGGGGGGCGGGGGGGGCAGCGCGCCGGTCAGATGTATCTCTGGTCGGGGGCGGGAGGGAGGACAGATCGTTCTCTGGTGGATGAGGGTTGCGGGGGGGGGGGGGGGGGGGAGACAGGCGCGATCGCTCTTTGGTGGTGGTGGGGGAGGTGGGAGGCCAGATCGTTGTCTGGTTGGCGGGGGGGGGCGGGGTGGTGGTGGTGGTGCAGATTGTTGTTTGGTGGTCGGGATGGGGAGGTAGAGGGAGGCCAGTTGTTGTCTGGTTGGTGGGGGAGGGGGGGGCAGGAGGGGAGGAGGGCAGAGGGAGGCCAGATCATTCTCTGGTTGGTGGAGGAGGGGGTGGAAGGAGGAGGAGGGAGGCCCGATCATTCTCTGGTGGAGGGATGGGGACCGCTGTCACTCTGCAGGTGATCAGTGGGGGGAAGGGGGGCAGAGGGTCGTGACTGATCTGGGTAGCGGGGGGTAGGTTGATAAAGGGGACAGTTATGCTGTGGGGGTGGGGCAATGTCTGTGGGGGCCATCGCTCCCGCTTTTCGCTCCCGGGCCGCTTTATCCGCTTTTTGCGGCCCGGGAGTGATGTGACAGGGGCGCGTTTTTCAATTTTTTTTTCTCACTGCACACGCGCAGTTCAGAGCTCCGATCGTTTCAGGCGCGATAAGCTCCGCCCACAGCGTGATTCAGACTCGCGATTTCTTTTTCAAGCAAAGCGCGTATGGGGGCACCTGAGAACAGGTTTCCAAGTCGGATCTGAATTGCACCCAGATTCAGCACTTAGAGTCATAGAGGTTTACAGCATGGAAACAGGCCCTTCGGCCCAACTTGTTCATGCCGCCCGTTTTTTTTAAAACCCCTAAACTAATCCCAATTGCCCGCATTTGGCCCATATCCCTCTATACCCATCGTACCCATGTAACTATCTAAATGCTTTTTAAAAGATAACATTGTACCCGCCTCTACTACTACCTCTGGCAGCTTGTTCCAGACACTCACCACCCTTTGTGTGAAAAAATTGCCCCTCTCACCTTAAACCTATGCCCTCTAGTTTTAGACTCCCCTACCTTTGGGAAAAGATATTGACTATCTACCTTGTCTATGCCCCTCATTATTTTATAGACCTCTATAAGGTCACCCCTCAGCTTCCTACGCTCCAGAGAAAAAAGTCCTAGTCTATTCAGCCTCTCCTTATAACTCAATCCATCAAGTCCCGGTAGCATCCTAGTAAATCTTTTCTGCACTCTTTCTAGTTTAATAATACCCTTTGTATAATAGGGTGACCAGAATTGCACACAGTATTCCAAGTGTGGCCTTACCAATGTCTTGTAGAACTTTAACAAGACGTTCCAACTCCTGTATTCAGTGTTCTGACCGATAAAACCAAGCATGCCGAATGCCTTCTTCACCATTCTGTCCACCTGTGACTCCACTTTCAAGGAGCTATGAACATGTACCCCTAGATCTCTTTGTTCTGTAACTCTCCCCAACGCCCTACCATTAACTGAGTAAGTCCTGTCCTGGTTCAATCTACCAAAATGCATTACCTCGCATTTGTCTAAATTAAACTCCATCTGCCATTCGTCAGCCCACTGGCCCAATTGATCAAGATCCCGCTGCAATTGCAGATAACCTTAACCATGCCACCAATCTTGGTGTCATCTGCAAACTTACTAACCATGCCCCCTATATTCTCATCCAAATCATTAATATAAATGACAAATAACAGTGGGCCCAGCACTGATCCCTGAGGCACACCACTGGTCACAGGCCTCCAGTTTGAAAAACAACTCTCTACAAGCACCACTTCTGTCAAGAAGTCAATTTTGTATCCATTTAGATACCTCACCCTGGATTCCATGAGATTTAACTTTATGCAACAACCTACCATGCGGTACCTTGTCAAAGACAAGAATGAAAATGGTAAAATCGGGCCCTAAGACACTGAGGCAGCAGAGGGAGATTTGGGGAGAAGGAGACCTCTCATGGCAAGAGAAAGAGAGGGGGTTTGAGCAACAGGCAACATTGCTCACTTTCATACTTACAGCTTATTTTATCTATTTATGTATATGATTTCCTAACTCCACTTTCTTAATACTTTTCTTTTTCTTTCTAAAACACTCCTCCTTTCAAGCTTTCAAGTTTACAATCTACTGTGAGAACAACACTAATCAAACAAACAATTGATAGAACCTTTCCAATGGCTTTCTTCCTCTTTTATCTTAATTATATGAATTTTATATCAATTATTTTGTGACTGAAGTTTAAAGTGGAGAGACCTGGAGTAGAGGGGGAAAAACTAGATTTTTTTTGATCCCCTTAATTTTCTTTAAATATTTCGGCTGTCGATGCGTCTGTGTATATATTCTTTTGGCCACGTGTGTGTTTTCTTGATGAGTAGAATCAGCCATGGGTGCAGAACCACGGGGTTAAGATGGGTGGTGGTGCATGCATGTTCGCGCGCATTGGCCACCTGCCCAGCGTTAAATCTTCTCGAGTAAATAATGCAGTGCCACAGGGATCAGTGCTGGACCCACAATTATTTACAGTATATATTGACTTGGATGAGGGAAGTGAATATACTATTTCCAAATTTGCAATGACACAAAATTAGGTGGGAAGGCTAGTAATGACAATGACACAAAGAGTGTACAGAGGGATATAGGGAGGTTAAGTGAGTGGGCAAAACTTGGCAGATGGAATATAAAGAAGGAAAATGTGAAGTTATGCACAGTGGTAGTCAGAATAAAGAAGCAGAATATTATTTAAATGGAGAAAGACTGCAGAAAGCTGCAGCACAGAGGGATTTGGGGGTCCTTGTGCATAAATCACAAAAAGCTAACATGTGAGTTCAGCCGGGAACAGGGAAGGCAAATGGAATGTTGGCCTTCATTTCAAAAGAAATGGACTATAAAAATATAGAAGACTTGCTAAAACTATACAAGACATTAGTCAGACCACACCTAGAGTACTGTGAACAGTTTAGGTCCCCTTATCTAAGAAAAAATATACTGGCATTGGAGGCAGTCCAGAAAAGCTTCACTAGGTTGATCCCGGTTACGGAGACACTTTGTTATGAGGAGAGGTTGAGTAGGTTAGGCCAGTATGCATTGGAGTTTAGAAAAATGAGAGGCGACCTTATTGATACATGAAGGATTCTCAGGACACTTGACAGGATAGACACTGTGAGAGTGTCTCGGACTAGAGGACATAATCTCAGCACAAAGAATCACCCATTTAAAACAGAGATGAGGAGGAATTTATTCTCTTAGAGGGTAGTGAATCTGACTCAGAGACAATTCTCACTTCTAAGTCAGAAGGTTATGGGTTTAACCTCCACTTAAGACTTGAACATACAATCTAGGCAAGCACTACTGAGCTATTCTGCACTGTCAAAGGTGACATCATTTAATCAAAAGTGTCATCATTTAATGAAATAAAATCCCTGTCTAACATAAAAAATCCCACAGCACAGTTGGAGAGCAGAGGAACTCCCCCATTGTACTGGCTAACATTTATCCCTCAATCAGCATCAGTAAAACAGACAATGTTTTCATTTACAATTGCTAGTTGTCGAATCTTGCTTTGCACAAACGTTTTGCCTACATTATAGCAATGACTGCATTACATTAGGAAAGTACTCCATCAGTTGTGAAACTGCTACACAAAATATACATTTGTTCTGTTGTTCTGTGAGGAAAAGCAACTTAGCAATTAATGTCAGACCCTGCTACATCAGTATTCGTTCTGTCATCAGATGTTAAAGCTTTACTTTATTTATTTTGTATTGCTGCCCAACCTCCACAATCACATCCTGAATCACTTGCTTTCTCACTCCCTCAGAAGCAGTTCAGATACTATCACCTGGAGGAATCTAAGCGAGACAGCAGCAGAGACAGATTATAAAACAGTTAAGGAGTGGGGTTGGGTGAGAATGTGTCACCTTGCCAGCAGAAGTGAAGCAGGGAACTGCTCATGGTGTCAGAATTGTCAATTCAAAATCTCGAGAGCACTTGTTTGAAAAGAATGGCCAAGAAAAATTACAATTCTGCAAAGGTTCCATGGTCGGCTGCTGAGCATGTATAGCAATTTAAAGTTAGAACTCCAGAGTCTATTGATTATCAGTAAAGTATTTTTCCATTGCAGATATCAATGGAGTTGCAGTATGGCAGAAGCATTGAAATCTATGACAGCATCCCCCACCCTTCACCTCAGCAATGGTCAAGGACTAGGGCTCTGGTGATGGCAGTACAGAATAAACAGCAACCTTTATAACTAGCTATCATACATGCAACGGCTGTCCCTCAGGGCTTTTGTGACCAAATATCTCCCATTGAATCAGATCATTGCCCATGGCAACAAGGGCATGTCTAGCTACCCACAAGCCAGCCATTCATTCACTTGACTTGGCCAATGAAAGCAGTATTTCTGGTGTTTCATACATTATGGTAGCTTCCAGCAAATCTGACATTGGATTGTGTAGAAGCATGTCATCATACATGACCTGGACATGCAGCAAGTGGTGCGTCTTTCTATTAAGACATTTAAGCTAGTTGGCATCCAGAGAACTGTGGATGACATCAACCGCATCATGCATTTTAGGGTACCCACAATATGACCAAATTGTCTTGCTTGGTCTTGCTGTTCTGTTCTCATTCCTAAACTGGATGAATTAGTCAGCCCTTCTAAAAAGTGTACCAGCTACTTAAACACATACCTAGACATTGCCCTAGTTAATATTGTTCATCCTTGATGGTGGTTTGAAATTAATTCTTAGCCTGAAAATGGATGATCGCTTTCAGAGCGACATTTTGGGATTTCAAAGCAAATGATCTTGGCCTCAGTTCTCATCCAGTGGCTAGCTCAGGTTTCCTAAATAAAAGCATATTACTGCGGATGCAGTAAGCCTCTACGGCGAAGGGCAGTTTTCTGAAATAGAGCTCCTCACTAAGTTCTTCAAAGGATTTAACACAGCCCGCAAAAATAAATTTGGGAGTGTGTATATATATTGTGAAGTATCTCCTCCTCAGATCCAAGATGTTTCTTTGTAATTTGAACAAATTGGAAATCTTTCATATATGCAGAGGTCAATAAACAACAAGTTGTGAAGAAAAAGCATCAATTAGGTAATCTTAAAATGACGAAGTACAGTACATGCCCAAGTCAGTATGTGACTTGGAGCAAAAGTTTGAGGTAAATGTTCCCATATTTCTGGCATTGTCCTTCACAGCACTTCAAGTTGCAGGTTTAAGTATGCATTTGGGCTTTTATCTGCTCCAGTTTAGGAGCTTGAAGGGGGATCTAATTAAAGTGTTTAAACTGGCAAAAGGATTAAATAGAATCCCTGCAGTGAAGGAAGCTATTTGGCCCATAGAGCCTGTACCAACCACAATTCCATCTGACACAAAGGGGCAATTTAGCATGGCCAATCAACCTAACCTGACATCTTTGGACTGCGGGAGGAAACCAGAGCACCCAGAGGAAACCCATGCAGACACTGGGAGAATGTGCAAACTCCACACAGACAGTCACCTGAGGCCAGATTTGAACCTAGGTCCCTGGCACTCTGAGGCAGCAGTGCTAACCACTGTGTCACCGTGCCACAAAGTATCTATTTATTCTGGTGACAAAATGCTGAACACGAGGATATAGTCTTAAATTTACAGTTAAGTTACTTGGGAGTGTAATCAAGAAGCACTTTTCTTACACAATGAGAAAATCTGGAACTCAAACAACCAAGTTGGTGAACCTTGCTGAACCTTGCTCTCCCTCACCAACCTCCCCTGCCGGACTCTTGCTGCCGCCTATCCCCCATCCTCCTACACCCCTTCCTCCTCCTCCAGGATGTCTCCCAGCTGCTGCGCCAGGATGTGGAGCACACAGCAGACCATGATGATGCAGGAGATTCGCAGGGGTCTGTACTTTAGAGCACCGCCAGAGCAGTCCAGACAGTGGAACCACATCTTCAAAGCCAGATGCACCACTCAACAATAGACTGGATGGCCGTGTGGGCCTCTTTATAATAGGTCTCTGCCTCAGTCTCTGTCCTCCACACTGGTATTATCATCCATAACCTCAGTGAATAGCCCTTGTCCTCCACAAGCCATCCCAGAAGCCTTTAGTGGAATGTTAGCAGAGGCCTGAGAGCCTGTCCAGCAGACAGACGGCAGGGCAACCAGAGCGACGTTATTGGAGTTGGGACGCAACCTCATCTGCAACCCTTTAGGGGTCGACCAGCTACAGAGGGAATGTGTGCAATATAAGCCCCAAGCCAGTGGCGATCCCTGACCTGAGGACCCTCAGATCAGCACGATCCCAATTCCCTGTACCCATGCTAGTCCCCTTACCCCATCCCACATCGTGGCAACACCTGACAACCACCCCACCCCTGTACCTGGAGCTTGGTGCTCAGTGGTACTCACTTCCTCGCTCTCCTTCGCAACTGCTGTACCTGAACCACACTTTATAGAGCAGTAGTGATTCATGCTGGCACTATGTCATGCTGGAGGGTTGGGAAGCATTCGGGAGGGGGACGATTGCATGCAGAATTTGCTAATGATATTGAAATCTAGTAAAATGCATGCTAATTAAGAAGCGGCTGGGAGGCTATCAAATTGTATCGCACATGCATGATATTGATTTTTAGCATCGGGACACTATTTTCCTAGTTCGCCACGCTGCTCAACGGGCACAATGAGGTGGTAAGATCGCATCCCATATCTTTGGAATGATTGCTATACCATCAACAGAACACAGCTGTCTTCAGAGTCTTAACCTTATTTGGTGCCAGTTCAGGCTTTAACTTGAAGGCCTCGGAGTACACATAGACTCAATCAATTATATTTTATTCTTTTGGTGCACAGTACATATAATAAACTACTTGCTATGTGTTACTGCATTGTAGTGCCCACAGAAGTCCAACAGACTATGTCATTTTTAATTTTGTTCGTCAGCTTATACTGCTGTCATGATTTAAGGGTCCCATGTATAAAAAGCGGATTGTAGATATCAGGGGAGTTATCCCCAATGTCCTGATCAATATCTATTTCTCAAGCACCATCAAAAAATAACATTATCACACTGTTGTTTATGGGCGTTTGCTGTGCGCAAAATGGCTACTACATTTCCTATAACACAAACAGTTACTATAATTAATAAGTAATTCACTGTGTGAAAAGCATTTAGAGATATCCAATAGCATCAAATGGTCTTTATAAACATCTTTCTTTTTATTTGTGGGCTGGAGTGTTGCAGGACTGGTCATTGGTGCTCTTTGTTCATGCAAGTGCTTATAGCCTGGGAAGCCAAGACCTTTCAACTTAGTATTTTGACAGAGGAGGTCCATATTTCAATCTTTGTAAGGAAGATCACTACACCAGAAAAGATGCAGGAAGTGCACTAAACTTCAATCACCTGATGAATTAATGAGAGTAAAGAATAATGGCCACAGCTACCCAAGGTGACCAGTTTGATTTTCAGTTTCCTGAAAAGCTGCGTTACAATGCATGTCATTCAAAATGTTGAAACAAGTGTCAAAATTTAAAATTTCCTGTGGGCTGCTCCAATACCAGCCCCTAAGAAATAAATTATGAGCTGTTAAAAATTCAATTACGTCTTTTAAAAAATTCTAAGGACACATTGCTACACTGCACTTTGACTTTTTTCCTCTATCATCCAACTGTGAAAGATTAAGTATATTTTGGCTTAAGTGATGACAAGTTCACAGCTTCCTGCACTCCCATTGTAACTAATTATACTCATGTATGTAAAGTGATTTGATTCTACTTTTCATAGAAAAACAAACAGAATTACAGAACCCTAATGAATGCCTGAAATAATGAATGCCCAATGTAAGAAAATGTAATAAATGTTATTCAGTCATCCTGAAGCATTGGTCTTTGTTGAGGGCTGTAAATTAGTTATATGTTGCTGCTACAGATTTCAGATTCTTTGAGCGGTTCTTCAGCTCTTCCAAATTTTGCAGGTTGCACATCAGTCTTGGAGAATACCATTTCTTTTCTTCCTTTCGAAAATTTATGGTTCAAGTTCTGCAGTTGTCTTCTTCAATTGCTGCCACGAAATTTTCCTTAATTGCTTCCAATACACACATCACTTTCAGCCAAGTGCCATTGCCATGTTTGAAGTTAGGGGAGAGGGTTTGCAAGTAAATAACATAATTTAGGGGACATCACTGAATAATAAACAAATGGGTTAATAAGAGGCACATGATCACATTTACTCTTGGGTGTTGCGTGCACCGGTAGTAACTGATCTCGTACTGGAAAGCAAGGATAACTCAAGCTAAATAGCTCTTAATTGGCCAAAAGCAAAATCTGTAGATGCTGGAAATCTGAAATGAAAACATAAAATGCTGGAAACTCAACAGACCAACAGAGAGAAACAGAATTAACATTGCAGATCTGTGTGACTTGTTAATCAAAAGTGATGATTAATCTAAAACGTCTCCACAGATGCTGCAGAACAGCTGAGAGTTTCCAGCATTTTCTGGTTTTATTTAGATCAGCATTGTTCCTGGCATAAAATTTGTGACACAACAGTGTCAAAAGTGGCAACAATCCTTAACTGTAATTTTCTAAATAAAAGTGGTAACACATCTATGAAGTGACAGAAGCAAGGTATGGGTATAGAATTAGAGGAAGAGTTTTAACAACACCAGGTTAAAGTCCAACAGGTTTATTTGGTAGCAAATGCCATTAGCTTCCAAGAGTGCAACCGATTCCGGAGAGTAGTCCATGGTGAGCCTGATGGTGGGATGGAACTTGTTGATGTCATCATATAGTTGTTTCAGCGATTGTTCACCATGAGTCCAAAGGAAGAAAATGTCATCGATGTATCTCCGGAATCAGTTGCATTCTTGGACACACGCATCTCCATTAAGGACGGTCACCTCAGCACCTCACTGTACCACAAGCCCACGGATAACCTCACGATGCTCCACTTCTCCAGCTTCCACCCTGAACACGTTAAAGAAGCCATCCCCTACGGACAAGCCCTCCGTATACACAGGATCTGCTCGGATGAGGAGGATCGCAACAGACACCTCCAGACGCTGAAAGATGCCCTCATAAGAACAGGATATGGCGCTCGACTCATCGATCAACAGTTCTGATGCGCCACAGCGAAAAACCGCACCGACCTCCTCAGAAGACAAACACGGGACACGGTGGACAGAGTACCCTTCGTCGTCCAGTACTTCCCCGGAGCGAAGAAGCTACGTCATCTCCTCCGGAGCCTTCAACATGTCATTGATGAAGACGAACATCTCGCCAAGGCCATCCCCACACCCCCACTTCTTGTCTTCAAACAACTGTGCAACCTCAAACAGACCACTGTCCGCAGCAAACTACCCAGCCTTCAGGAGAACAGTGACCACGACACCACACAACCCTGCACAGCAACCTCTGCAAGACGTGCCGGATCAACAACACGGATGCCATCATCTCACGTGTGAACACCATCTACCAGGTACACGGTACCTACTCTTGCAACTCGGCCAACGTTGTCTACCTGATACACTGCAGGAAAGGATGTCCCGAGGCATGGTACATTGGGGAAAGTGGACTTTAACCTGGTGTTGTGAGACTTCTTACATTGGGGAAACCATGCAGACGCTACGACAACGGATGAATGAACACCGCTCGACAATCACCAGTCAAGACTGTTCTCTTCCTGTGGGGGAGCACTTCAGTGGTCACGGGCATTCAGCCTCTGATCTTCAGGTAAGCGTTCTCCAAGGCGGCCTTCATGACACACGACAGCACAGAGTCGCTGAGCAGAAACTGATAGCCAAGTTCCGCAACATGAGGACGGCCTAAACCGGGATCTTGGGTTTATGTCACACTATCAGTAACCCCAACAGCTTGCCTTCTGGACTTGCAGAATCTCGCTGGCTGTCCTGTCTGGAGACGATACACATCTCTTTAACCTGTGCTTAATGCTCCCTCCACTCACATTGTCTGTGTCTTTAAGACCTGGTTGGCTGTCGAGATTCGCATTCTAATCAGTATTCTGTAATTTGATTTTGTGTCTCTGTGCCCTGTTTGAGAGCAGATATCCACTCCATCTGACGAAGGAGCAGCGCTCCGAAAGCTAATGGCATTTGCTACCAAATAAACCTGTTGGACTTTAACCTGGTATTGTTAAAACTCTTACTGTGTTTACCCCAGTCCAACGCCGGCATCTCCATATCATATAGAACTAGAACCATTAGCTCTGGAGGTGCTACTGTGCTGCTTAATACAATGAAGTGGCACAGTCAAGAACAAAGAACAAAGAACAGTACAGCACAGGAAACAGGCCCTTCGGCCCTCCAAGCCTGTGCCGCTCATTGGTCCAACTAGACCAATCGTTTGTATCCCTCCATTCCCAGACTGCTCATGTGACTATCCAGGTAAGTCTTAAACGATGCCAGCATGTCTGCCTCCATCACCCTACTTGGCAGCGCATTCCAGGCCCCCACCACTCTCTGTGTAAAAAACGCCCCTCTGATATCTGAGTTATCCCTCGCCCCTCTCACCTTGAGCCCGTGACCCCTTGTGATCATCACCTCCAACCTGGGAAAAAGCTTCCAACTGTTCACCCTATCTATACCCTTCATAATTATGTACACCTCTATTAGGTCTCCACTCATTCTCCGTCTTTCCAGAGAGAACAAGAGTTGACCCAATCTCTCCTCATAGTTAAGACCCTCCATACCAGGCAACATCCTGGTAAACCTTCTCTGCACTCTCTCTAAAGCCTCCACGTCCTTCTGGTCGTGCGGCGACCAGAACTGGACGCAATACTCCAAATGTGGCCTAACTAGCGTTCTATACAGCTGCAACATCAGACTCCAGCTTTTATACTCTATACCCCGTCCTATAAAGGCAAGCATACTATATGCCTTCTGCATCACCTTCTCCACCTGTGCTGCCACTTTCAAGGATTTGTGGACTTGCACACCTAGGTCCCTCTGTGTTTCTATACTCTTGATGGCTCTGCCATTTATTGTATAACTCCCCCCTACATTAGTTCTTCCAAAATGCATCACTTCGCATTTATCTGGATTAAATTCCATCTGCCATTTCTCCACCCAATTTTCCAGCCTATCTATATCCTGCTGTATTGTCCGACAATGTTCATCGCTATCCGCAAGTCCAGCCATCTTCGTGTCATCCGCAAACTTGCTGATAATAACAGTTACACCTTCTTCCAAATCATTTATATATATCACAAATAGCAGAGGTCTCAGTACAAAGCCCTGCGGAACACCACTGGTCACAGACCTCCAGCCGGAAAAAGACCCTTCGACCGTTACCCTCTGTCTCCTGTGGCCAAGCCAGTTTTCTACCCATCTAGCCACCTCTCCTTGTATCCCATGAGCCTTAACCTTCTTAACCAACCTGCTATGAGGGACTTTGTCAAATGCCTTACTGAAATCCGTATAGACGACATCCACGGCCCTTCGTCAACCGTTTTTGTCACTTCCTCAAAAAACTCCACCAAATTTGTAAGGCACGACTTCCCTCTTACAAAACCATGCTGTCTGTCACTAATGAGATTGTTCCGTTCTAAATGCGCATACATCCTGTCTCTAAGAATCCTCTCCAACAACTTCCCTACCACGGACGTCAAGCTCACTGGCCTATAATTATCCGGGTTATCCCTGCTACCCTTCTTAAATAACGGTACCACATTTGCTATCCTCCAATCCTCAGGGACCTCACCTGTGTCCAATGAAGAGACAAAGATTTCCGTCAGAGGCCCAGCAATTACATCTCTTGTCTTCCTGAGCAGTCTAAGATAGATGCCATCAGGCCCTGGGGATTTGTCAGTTTTAATGTTACCTAAAAAACCTAACACTTCCTCCCTTGTAATGGAGATTCTCTCTAACGGGTCAACACCTCCCTCTGAGACACTCCCAGTCAACAAGTCCCTCTCCTTTGTGAATACCGATGCAAAGTATTCATTTAGGATCTCCCGTATTCCCTTGGGTTCTAAGCATAATTCCCCTCCTTTGTCCCTGAGAGGTCTGACTTTTTCCCTGACAACTCTTTTGTTCCTAACATATGAATAAAATGCCTTAGGATTCTCCTTAATCCTGTCTGCCAAGAACATTTCGTGACCTCTTTTTGCCCTTCTGACTCCCCGTTTGAGTTCTTTCCTACTCTCTCTGTATTCCTCCAGAGCTCCATCTGTTTTCAGTTGCCTGGACCTAACGTACGCCTCTCTTTTCTTTTTGATCAGATCCTCAATTTCCCTGGTTATCCACGGCTCTCGAATCCTACCTTTCCTATCCTTCCTTTTTACAGGCACATGCCTGTCCTGCAGCCTTATCAACTGTTCCTTAAAAGACTCCAGGCACAAGTGCTGCCAGGACAGTCTTGATGGAGACTGCTGAACAAATAAATGCTATTTCAGCTGTCCCTGAATCTGGAAGGGGATGAGGAAGATTTTTATTCAGCTATGCAAAAGGTATATTTGTTCACACTTAGCAGAGTTTAACAATTGTTGTCGTACAAGGCAGCTTATTAGCATTTATCTGTAAGCTTGCTGTGGCACTACAAGGCCATTACCACAATCTGTTGTGTGATAGACTCAATAGGTCTTAGAAATAGCCTTCTGCTTCAGCTTCTAGTTTTAAAATATTCACGTAAATCTGACTGAAATATAGAGAGAGCATCTGTGGCTTTAACAGGCTGTTCACAACAAGCAAAGTATTGACTGTACCCAACTAGCCCGTGCTTGCAAAACTCAAAACATGGTGTCTAACATTGGATATGATTCCATGATTGGAAACGCCTGCTAAACAATACTGACAGTGCTAAGAGTTACACAGAAAATCAATTTAAGATTGTCAGTCAGGCTCACAGTGTAGCTCATTTATGCATGCTCTCTATATATCTTTACACACACACACGGGGCTATATCCTTTGCAGACAAAAGGAACATGTTCACCTATTGTGCCTTTTTCAATTAAACAAAAGCAAAAACAGGAACAATTGTTCCTGGTTCACTCCCCATGGCCAAAAGAGAAAATGCTGGAAAATCTCAGCAGGTCTGGCCACATTTGTAAGGAGAGAAAAGAGCTGATGTTTCGAGTCCAGATGACCCTTTATCAAAACTAAAAGGTATAGAAAGTGGGAGATATTTATACTGTAGGGTGAGGGAATGAAAGATGAGTCATAGCCACAGAAACAAGGAGAAAGGCTGCTAATGGCAGTCCATAGTGAGAATAGGAGGTGTGAATGACCAAACGGCAGAGAAGCTGAAATCGGAGGGTAAACTGTGACAGATGAAGATGTGGGGGGAGAGGGGAGATGGTTGGGAGAGGTAAAATTGAGAAAAAGGGGGAAAGGGGAAGCAAAGGGGGAGAAAAGGTAAGGAAAGGAGGGATAAAATAGGAGGAAGAGCTGGACGAAAAAGAAAAATAAAGAAAGACAATGAAGAAATTAAAGATAGAGAACAGTTAAAAATAAAATTAAAATAAAAACAAAGGGGTTGAGGTGCGGTGGAGCTAATCATCTGAAGTTGTTGAATTCGATGTTGAGACCGGAAGGCTGTAAAGTGCCTAGCTAGAAGATGAGATGCTGTTCCTCCAGTTTGCAGTGAGCTTCACTGGAACATTGCAGCAAGCAAGGACAGACATGTGGGCATGGGAGCAGGATCATGTGTTAAAATGGCACGGTCAGGGTCCTGATTGCTGAGCACCTTCGGTCTGTCCACAAAGCGAAGACCATATTCTCATCACATTGAATTCCTTATTGGATTTATTTGTGGCTATCCAAACAACCTATTTGTGGCTGCTTGATTATGACTTTGCGGCCTTGGTCCATAATCCACCAACTCCTCAGTTCTCTGAGTTAGCTTAGAAGTTATCCCCTCATTAGGCTGAATAAAATGCTCCAGATTGGGAATGTTCACCATTTCACAGAGCACGTTGGGCAATGTTTTCAACATCATTACACTAGGTCTGAGATAATATGGTAGGTGGCAGTTCAAAAAGTCAGAAACCTACCCAGGTTCTTCAAATAGCAATTGAGAAAGCTTGTTAATGGCCCAACTCACAGCAATAATATGCTCTGAAGACAATAATATGTCTTCAGAGTGAGAATTATGAGAGGAAGGGAGACCCGTCACTTTACTTTAAAAAGGACTGCCCGATCTCTGAAGAGATAGTGGTGGAGTGACATTGTCACTGGGCTAATGCTGTGAGGACATAGGTTTAAATTCCACCATAACAGCAAATGGACTTTAAATTTATCAAAAATAGGCCACCATAATATCAAATGGAATTTAAAGTTAGCGAAAATAGACCTGTCTGGCCCTCTTCCTTGGTTATTAGACTGCAGTTCTTTTTTAATTTTCTGCAGGAGTTGCTGTTTAAGTTTTGGTTACACTTCAGCCCATGCTCCTGATCTTTGGGCAGCTGGTGCAGGGGATGGGGAGCAGCAGGGAGGAGAACTTCTTGAAAGCGTGCTTGTAAGCCTAGCCAAGCAGGCTATTAACAGGTAAAGGCAGTGAGCATTTGAGGGGCTGTCCAGCCCAGCTGTCCAGCCCAGCTTTATTCGCAGTTGAGTGTGCTTGGAGGACCACGCAGTGCCTCTGAGCCTTCTGTTACTGGTGGGCACTACAACGGCTGGAGTGCATCATTGGCCCCAAAAGAGACATTTTAGTTCAATTTAAAAGCTTCCTTTTTGATTTTTTATCTTTGCTACAGTATACCTTTAAAGGACTGGCACATCAATTTGCTTTGTTAATTTGCCTACCTGGTTTTTGTTAAGCGAAAGGGTATAAATAGAGTCAGGCTTAAGCAGGTCAGTCAGCCACCGGTGTGTCTTCGCACCTATATGGCAATCTTCCACCTTCAGACATTGCAGCAATACCTTTATGTCAAGGCCCCTCGCCGATGGTGTGCACTGGTGATGCATTACCTCCATTGGGTGCACAGCCTCAATTATGACTTGTAGCTCCTGTTTATAAACCTAATAGGTCTCATGGCTGCATCACACTGGAGCTCTCTCCTGTTAGGAGTGCAACTCTTGTCAGACCCTAAACCTAACCCTAACTGCACCTGTGATGTCAGGTGGACTCTCATCTGAACTGATCCCCGGTCAGGTGAAATTTCACTTGGCCCCCAAGTCTCAAAACCTCCTTCTGGATTCTCGGCCCCACAATTCAAGCCATCTTGTGGAAATTCCCTCCATTCTTTTCATTCAGTATGGACAGTTTTTCTGCATAAGCTGTTGCTGCACACCTTTCACAATATCACCCTTGCCAACTTTCCAGACTCGCTGTGGGGTTCCATCCTACAGTCCAATGTTGGCAAAGGTCCCCAGTAGACAGCTCCCTACATGAAAGTCCTCCCTTTTTCCATTGAGGATCTGGCATGGAAAGTGCTGCATGCAACAGTCCTGTACAACCATACACTAAAATGGTTCATGGACTCCTAGGTCATCTGTATTTTCTGTGACCTAGACGAGTCTGTGTCCTATGCTTACACAGGGTGAACAAGGTTGCAGCCTCCTGGCTTTGGGAAAAAGTTCTAGTTGCACGTTAACCCCATGTTCTTGATCTTTGGCGACCTATCTTTGGGTACAAAGGAGAGGCAGAGAGAGAGGACCTCCTTGTCAGTTTGCTCCTGGGCCTAACCAAGTGGGCCAGATCCAGGCAGCAGGCAGTCAAGGGGGTCGCCCAGCCGGACAGTCTACCTCTCTTCTGTGGCTGAGATCACGGCCGGTGTCCTTGGTGAGGGAACATGCAATGGTCATTAGCTTAAGGCTTTCCATGATCAGTGGGCACCACAGTGCCAGCAGTAATTTCTCATTGCACAAAATGACATTTTGATTTAGCTCGATAAGTTTCCTTTGGAGTTTTGTTTCTGTTACAATGCTCTATTAAGAGGCTATTATTTTGATTTATTAATGTATTAATTTACTCACTTGTTTTAAGTTCATACTCAAAAGAGCAAACAGAGAAGTAGGGGAAGATAGTGGCATAATGATAATGTCATGGGTTGAAATCCCACCATAACATCTGGTAGAAGCTAAATTTAATGAAAATAGACCTGACTGACTTCACTGCCTGCATGCCCACAGAGAGGGAGCAAGTAATGTCCACTAACATGTTTCAGGCCTTCTGTGACTAGTGGGCACCATAGGAATTGGAGTTCAGCACCAAAAGTTTAAAGTTTATTTATTAGTCACAAATAAGGCTTACATTAACACTGCAATGAAGTTACTGTGAAAATCCCCTAGTCACCATACTCTGGCACCTGTTCGGGTCAATGCACCCAACCAGCATGTCTTTCAGACTGTGGGAGGAAACCAGAGCACCAGGAGGAAACCCACACACACACAGGGAGAACGTGCAAACTCCACACAGTGACCCAAGCCGGGAATCGAACCCGGGTCCCTGGCGCTGTGAGGCAGCAGTGCTAACCACTGTGCCTCCGCCCCAGAAACACTGTTTTAATTTAGTTTGCTAAGTTTCCTTTGAAGGTTCCTTTTTTTTTTACAGTGCCCCTTTAATGGGATGTCACCCCTGTTAATTTGTTAGTTGGTTTATTTTTATTTAGCTCAAAAAGAACATATGAAGATGGTCAGGCTGAGGGAGGGTAGTCAGGTACTGTTGTGCCTTCACATCCAAGTGGTGACTTTCCACCTTCAGACCCTGCAGTGCTACCTTTACATGGAGCCCCATACCCAACAGTGTGAACTGGCAACACTTTTCTTCTGCTGTACCTCAGTTATGACCTGCAGTTTTTCAGAGTGATTCACCGGCCCCATTACCCCAGGCACAGATCCTGTTGGGCTGGTGAATTTGGGAGTGGTCCCACATGGGATTAGTGTGAGGAATTAAACAGATCGTGAAGCTCCCAGTTCATTCCAGCTGACATGATCAGGTTCTCACACAGAAAGGGCAAAAACCTGATCAGAACTGATTTGCATTCATTTTACTCTCATTAGCGAGATTAAACTTGAATGAAGCGTTTCCCAGTATTCCCGCACCCCTCTCCAGCTGGGAGTCTTGTGGGAGACTAGGTGCCATGGACTGCAAGAGGAAGCAAGAGGGGGAGTACCTTCTCTACATTGACCTCCAGGGTGCCCATTAGCAAAGCAGCCAATGGGTGGGTGGTGGTGGTGGGGGGGGGGGGGGGTCCCTTTGAGGGAGATGGGAGTTGGGAGGTTTGGCCTGGGCTGAAGGGGTTCAGGGTCGGGTGTCTCCCACAGCCTGGGGAGGGGGGAGGTCACATGGCTAGTCTGGTCTCCATAGCTTTAAAAATCTTTGAACTCTTTCAGCATGTCAATTTCAATCAGCTATTGGCTTGAACTGGAATCTCTTTCCTATATTGCCTTGAAAATCTTTGAAATCCTTTGCTAACATTCAATTTAATGCCCCATTAACATGCCTTTTGAATGACAATGCCAGTCTATTTCAAAGGAGAGATTAGTTCTGTTTGTAACACAAGCACTTCCACAGTCCATTGGCTTTCACAAGCCTTTTGATTGACAGCTCCGGTTTATTTCAAAGGAGGAAATAGCTCTGTTTGTTTACACAAGCATGTCCACGGTCTATTAACTCTGAAGTTGTTTCTCTTTTGAGCAGGTGTCCTTTTTGAACATATTTCATTCATTATGGGTTTTTCTTTTACTCTGAAGTGTTTTCTAGAAAGCGCAGGTGTACAATCTGGGTGTGAATCTCACTATGCCACCAACAGGGTACAAGGAAGATCTCAAACTGAGATTTCGCTGCTGCAAATCCCGTTATGGACATCTCATGAGAGTTAGCAGCCATAATGTTTTTGTGCTCACGGCGAACAGGCCCAGAAATTGTAGGCATAGAATTTTGTGGTATAGAAGCCAGCCATTAAATCCAACTGGTCTGCCTCAGTGTTTATGCTCTACAGGAATTTCTGTCTGCCTTATTTCATACAACCTTTCTACTTATCTAGTTCCACCTTAAATGCTTCTATGCTATTGCCTGAACCAGTCCATTCAGTAGCGAAGACCATATTCTCATCACATTGAATTCCTTATTGGATTTATTTGTGGCTATCCAACCAATCTATTTGTGGCTGCTTGATTGTGATTTTGCGGCCTTGGTCCATAATCCACCAACTCCTCACAGTTCACTGAGTTAGCTTAGAAGTTATCCCCTCATTAGGCTGAATAAAATGCTCCCAGATTGGGAATGTTCACCACTTCACAGAGCACGTTGGGCAATGTTTTCAACATCATTACACTAGGTCTGCGATAATATGGTAGATGGCAGTTCAAAAAGTCAGAAACCTACCCAGGTTCTTCAAGTAGCAATTGAGAAAGCTTGTTAATGACCCAACTCACAGCAATAATATGCTCTGAAGACAATAATATGTCTTCAGAGTGAGAATTACGAGAGGGAGACCTGTCACTTTACTTTAAAAAGGACAGCCCGATCTCTAAGGAGCCGGCCTTGCCGCCTTCTTTAGGTCCCGGTGGGAGTCACCACAAGCTCCAAAAATATGTTCTAAGTGTGAGTGGATTGAGATCTGGATCACGTCGATCCAGCCAGCAGTAACCACACAGCCTTTACCGCCAGGGACAACACATAAATGTTTGGGGAAAATTGCACCCCTTGTTTATAAACCTGAGAAGTCTCAGTGCTTCTTTGCAGAAGTTGCATGCCCTTTACTGGAAACTGATCAAAGTCTGAAACATGGTTGCCTCAGGCTGGTATTGTCTCCTGTCAGGAGTAACGGCTACCATCTACAAGCCACTTTTCAGGAATCCACATTCCCACCAGTATGGGTTCCGCAGGTGGCAGAAGAGACAGCCTAGGCTGCTGGGGCAACCAGAGTCGGGGATGTGTTGGATGGCAGAGGAGTGGGTGGAAGTTGCAGCCCCTTTAGATCCCAGCAGGATCTCTGCCTGGGCCTAACAGGGCCAGTAAATCACCCCCAAGAACTGCAGGTCATAACGGAGGTACATCAGAAGAAATATGTTGCTAGTTCACACTGCTGGGTATGGGGCTCCACGTAAAGGTAACATTGCAGGTTCTGAAGGTGGAAAGTCACCACTTGGATATGAAGGCACAACACTACCTGACAATCCTCCCTCAGCCTGACCATCTTCATATGCTCTTTTTGAACTAAATAAAAATAAACCAATTAACAAATTAACAGGGGTGACAGCCCAATAAAGGGTCACTGTAAAAAAAAGAGAACTTCCAAAGGAAACTTAGCTAATTAAATTAAACTCCAGTCCCTGTGGTGTCCACCAGTCACAGGAGGGGGAGTCATGACCATGACCTCCCCATAGGGGCTTAACCCCCAAACCACAGCCCCATCATTTTTAAAAGCTTGACCATGATTCCAATGTCTTCTGCATTCCTCAGCAACCAGTGACACTGATGCTAGGCATGTAATTTGGTTCAGAAGCATGGAAATAGGTAGCCCACCTACCATAATTATTTGGATGATGGGCCCACAGCTGACCATTCAGGAAGCTATCTGTGGTACAAATACCAAGTAGGTCCCACTGCCATAAGTATGGTCTCAGGGCCCATTTTTCTCCCTGCGTCGGGCTCCCCATTAAGCTGATAAAATTCAGCCCATGGCTAACGGCGACCAACATTGGGAAATAAATATCTCAGGACACCCAAAATTTCAAAAAGACAGGTAGAATGGAAAAGGAGGCAGAGTAACATTGATAATATAGGATGCCCTTAGGACAGTAGAAAGAATCTTGTCTCAGAAGATTGGGAAGTAGAACAAGAATGGATAGAGTTTAGGAATAACAAAGGGTCAAAAAACACTGGTGGAAGTAGTTCATATACCTCTAACAGTATTTATACTGCTTAACAGCAATATTAAGCAAGGAATAATTGAGGGTTGTAATAAACACAATGTAATAATCATGAAGAACTTTAATCTTCATATAGACTGGACAAATCGACAAGGCAAAGGGAGTCTGAAAGATGAATTGTAGCATGTTTTTGCAGCTGCTTCTGAGAATAATATGTTGTGCAACCAACCAAGGACAAAGCTATTTTAGGTCTAGTATTGTGTAACGAGGCTGGGTTAATTGGTAATCTTGCAGTAAAAGATCCTCAGAGGAAAGAAAATGATCATAATACAATTGAAAGCACCATACTGGAGTCCAAAACTAGAATCTCCATAAAAGCTAATTACACAGATATGAAGGGAAAGCTGGTTGAGGTTAATTCAATAAATAGATTAAGAAGTATGATGGTAATTAAACTGTGGGAGGCTCCACTCCATTCAGCATTCTGATGAGGTTCCCTCTGAAAAACAAGGCACTTCCTTCTTGCATGGCATCCCTTGCAGTCATCATGGAACAAGATCTGTGGAACCATTTATATGGAGCTCCCCAGTGCTTGCAGCAGTTAAGTCATTGCAGGGTGGACGAATCGAAGGGAACTCGCCGCTGGAAAGGCGTGAACCTCATGGGTGAAAAAATTATTACTAATGAGGCATGAGATTTGGCCTGAAAACATGCCAGCGCCGTCGGCGGGAAACACTCCGTTTCTCATGTCAGAACCAACCCTGCCATTTTTGTAAGATTTTCCCCATGTTTCATCATTCATTCCTTCAGGGTCATTGCACTATTCTAAACTTAGCAACTTAGCATGATATCTGGACAGGCATTTCACTACAGCACTGTATTTTAGTTTTGAATCTGTTTTCTAAAGCAGCTGAAGGACAAATAAAGGAAACCAAAATTTGGCCAGATAAATTACTACACAGAACACAACTGCAGAGATGTTGCATAGTGACAGGTTCAGGATACCTTCATTTTAAACATGAGCTGACTAAAATAAGACATCGGTTTAACACAATGAGCATACTATAAAAGTAAGAAAGTTCAATGATTTTTGATTATGCTTAAGTACAGATCATAATATGAAATAAAGGATGAAGAATGCAGCAATCATCATCAAGCCTCTGTCAGTATTCTGATTAAGAAAAGTGTTGTTGGACACAGCTTCCACACAATTTATTTAGCCTGCTACTTGAATGTTTCAAATTATTGGTATATGGAAAAACACATTTGAACATTAAAACAATTGGGGATAATTTTGTTTCAGCCCAGTGGAAACTGTCAGTCACCATTTACACACCACCCCATCTTACTTTCCACCAACTTTGACAGAGAGTCAAAATGCCAGGGTATAAGACAAGATCTTGTCCCCTCAGTTTTCTACTGGACTGGTTATATTTAATTTATCCTGACAGAAAAATAACAGCTACCTTAAAATGAATTTTTTAATTCTATTTCCCTGAAAAAAATAAAATCAACCGGCTTATTAATTTACAAATGGATGGATATCAAAGTAACGTCATTTATCTATTTAAATCGGGCATCTTAACTCACTTGTCACAGGTTTTTTTTTAAGCATATCTTCACATTCGCATTATCATTTACCCTTTGGGGAATGATTCACAAGCTGATTATCAGCCATTAAACCATGTTGAACACTCCTACCATGGCCAACATGTCCTGGTGTTGGACTTGAGCCATTGGACTTGAACCCAGAGCTTCTGGTCCAGCAGTAGGGATGCTATCACTGCGCCACAAGGTCTTATATATACATATTTTGTGATAAACAAAGAGTGAAATTTTTCTCTATTTTTCCTATAAATGCATTCATCAGTTCTTGCAAACTATTGCGCCACCTCCAGCCTCCCTTTCCTCTCCAAAAGTTCTCAAACGTTGTCATCTTTCAAATCTGTACCCGTCTTTCCAGGAACTTCATGTGTGAATTACATCAATTGGGCTTCCATCCCTGCCACAGTACCAAAATGGCTCTTATCGAAGTCACAAGTGACATCCTATGTGCGAGGCAAAGGCAAACTGTTCCTCCTTATCCTTCTCAACTTGTCTGCAACCTTTGACATTGTGGTTCTCACCATTCTCCTCCAAAATCTCTCCACCATCATGCAGTTGGACGGGTCTGCACTCACCTGGTTCAATTCTTATCTAAAGGTAGCCAACTACATATTTGTCACATATTAAGACTGCCTATTTCCACTCTGTAATATTGCTCATGTGCACCCCTCTTTGGCTATTCTGCTGCAGAAACCCTTATCCAGGTCTTTGTAATCTTCAGATTCAATTCTTGTAATGCAATCATGGCCAGACTTTAAGATTGCTACAAGCTTAAATACAAGTTACTGTTATTTTTGTTGTATTTATAGTGCTTTTAATGTAATAAAATGTGCCAAGATGCTTTACAGCTGCATTATAAAACAAAATTTAACACAGAGCCATATCCGGAGACATTAGGACAGATGACCAAAACCATAGTTTAAGAGGTAGGTTTAAACAATGTCTTAAAGAAGCAAAGTGAGATATATAGGTGAACAGTTTTAAGGAGGAATTCCAGAGCTTAGGGCACAAGCAGCTGGAGCCATAACCATAAATGGTGGAGCAACTAAAATCAGACACACTTAAGAGGCCGGAATTAGAGAAGCACAGATATCTGAGAGTTATACAACTAGAAAGAATTACAGAGATATGGAGGGGTGAGGTCATGAAACAATCCAAAAACAAGGATGGTAACTTTAAAATTGAAGTGTTGCTGCACTAGGAACCAGTCCAGGTTAGCGAGCACAGAGGTGAACAGGATTTGGTGTCAGTTTGGAAAGGAGCAGTAGAAATTTGGATGAGTTCAAGTATATGCAGGGTGGAAGATGAGAAGCCAGCCAAGAGAGTCATAGAATTATGACGTCTAGAAGCAACAAAGCAATGGAACTGAATATTCAATCAGGAATCTACAATTAGAAACAGGGGCTAGTTCTGGGTCCTGGCTCCTATCAATGTGCCTTCGCAATCCCCACCCCTAACAAATTCATGGCTCTGACCAATTGAAGGCCAGGGAGTGGGCTCACCATCCAATCAGGGATGGTGAATAGGCTCCCAATGCTGGAGGGCCAATCGGGGATCCTCCAACACTCAGTGATTGCCTGCCCCACCAGGCAAGATGGAGATAGGGAGGGAAAAGTGAAGATAAATTGTTTCACATTTTAAAAAGCCACAGCTGCCTGGCCATGGTCCTGGAAGGTAATCCTCCAGGGGGCAGCCAGAGGCCGCAGCTGTAGCCCAGCAGCTGTTATGGGTCTGAGGCAACTGCGGAGAGTCCACTTGACCTTTTGTGTCCTCATCCGTCTCCCACCTCTAGCCCACCACATAAGCCAGGACATTGTCCACATCAATATGCATTGCCCACACTGCTGAATGAGAATTCCCGTCAATTCTTTTGACCAAACTAATAAACTAAATCAAATAAACTGAGGGACAAATTAAAAGGGGCAGCCCCCTCTCTCTCGAAAGCTGAAAGTGAGTCTTCAAGAAAGTACAGACCTGAACCAAGTAAACTCCAGAATTCCACAGGAAAACTACTAACATTCAAAAATCTCTGCCTCAAGACAAGCAAAAAACATATTCATTGTTTTAGGTTTTTATTGGACTCTAGGGGCAGGATTAACTGGCTGCGCTCACCCCGAAACCAAAAATTCCTGCCCGAGGTCAACGGACCTTTCCATGGTCCGCCCCTCGCCCGCTACAATTCCTGTGGCGAATGGAATGGGAAAATTCACCCCTAGGTTTCTTATTTCTGATATCTGTGTGCACCATCATGTCTTTATTATTTTCTCTGGGGTTTAGTAACAAATAAACTTACCCTTTCTTTGACTCGGGAAAATCTGCTGTCATTGGCTTCTTATTAATAAATAAGTACATTTGGATTGGAAAGGGCATTTACGGGCAAAACACTTTTAAATCTTTGTTGCAAACAACTACGGGGGGGTTGAACAGAAGGGGAGCCAGCCCCATTCTCCTCACCTGGTCGTAGCAAAATTGGGGGCTAATTTCTGAGATTAGTCCCCACAACCTAATGAAAGAATTAGAGTGGGGAAAGTAAAAGTAAATTGTTCCTTTGAAAACAATTTAAAGACTGCAAAATGTTTTCTTGTGTCTTTAATACCAAAGTGCAAAAAGGTCCACATTTGATGCCAGTGCTTTTCCAGAAGAGAGGGATGTTACTTCTGAGAATTTAAAAGTTCTGTCCATCGAAGACCGAAAGGAGGACCAGAATTTCATCCAAAAGACAGAAAATCAAAGATTTTAGGAGTGACCAAAGGTCTGGAGGTAGAAATTGAAGACACAAACAGATAAATTTAACGGCAGAGAAATTAAGATTGGAGCGGCAGAAATTGGAACTGAAATTTCAGGACAGGGAAAAAGAAACAGAGAAACAGAAAAGAGAGAATTTCGGAAAAGGGAGTTTAAATAAAAATTCTGAGAAGCAGAATTCCATTGTGTCCCTTGAAGACACCCCTAGCTCAGACTTTAGGACTGAGGCAACAGGTTTGCCCATTTCATAGAATCCCTGCAGTGCAGAAAGAGGTCATTCAGCCCATCAGGTCTGCACCATCTCTCCGACAGAGCATCTTACCCAGGCCTACCAACCCTTGCCTTAAATCCAGACTGATTACCAGGCTGATTCCAGGGATGGCGGGACTGATGTATGAGGAGAGATTAACTAGGCTCGAACTGTTTTCGCTGGAGTTCAGACGAATGAGGGGGGATCTCATAGAGACTTATAAAATTCTAACAGGACTAGACAGGGTAGATGCAAGAAGGATGTTCCCAATGATGGGGATGTCCAGAACCAGAGGTCACAGTCTGAGGATACAGGGTAGACCATTTAGAACAGAGATGAGGAGACATTTCTTCACCCAAAGAGTGAGCCAGTGGAATTCATTACCACAGGATGTAGTTGATGCCAAAACATTGGATGTATTCAAGGGGTGACTAGATATAATACTTGGGGTGAATGGGATCAAAGGTTATGAGGAGAAAGCAGGATTAGGTTATTGAGTTGGATGATCAGCCATGATCGTGATGAATAGCGGAGCAGGTTCAAAGGGTTGAATGGCATCCTCCAGCTCCTATCTTCAATGTTTCTATGTTTCTATAACCCACGCATTTGTTCCACTAATCCCCCTAACCTACACATCTTGGAACACTAAGGGGCAATTTCGCATGGCCAATCCACCTAACCGGCACATCTTTGAACTGTGGAAGGAAACTGGAGCACCCGGAGGAAACCCACACAGACATGGGGATAATGTGCAAACTCCACACAGACAGTCACCCAAGGCTGGAATTGAACCTGGCTCTCTGGCACTGTGATGCAGCAGTGCTAACCACTGTGCCACCATGCGGCCCCGGATTAAGGATTTAATCCTCAAGTTTGATTAACTTCTTGAACTGCTGTGCTAACTGAAAGAGATAAAGTGGCGGGTTCAACATTGGTCACTGCTGTTGCAAAGTAAGCTTTCAGGAAAAGCTCACAAGCTTTACTTCCTCTTGACTGAAGAAAGTGCCACAAGTTATGAGGCAATAAAAAGGCTATTTTAAGTGCCTACCAGTTAGTGCCAGAGGCACTCAGAAAAGGCTTGACCAAACGTACTGGGAATTTGAACGGCTTAAGAGGCTTGCTTTAGACCAGTGGATCTAATGGAAGTCACCTACGAAAACCTTCATGAAATAATTCTCCTTGAGGACTTTAAAACTCCATAACTTTGCCAATGAGGATGCACATGGAGGAACAGAGAGTAACAAGGGCCAGGAGGCAACAACGCTGGCTAGTAATTATGAGCTGATCGACAAACCCGAATCCCAAAGGAAACCTTTCCCTAGTGACCAATGGAGAAAGACAGAGGGTGGAATTTGACGAGATTTTTCTAAGTATCCAGCTAGTCTGAAAATGGAAGAGTTCCAGATCCTTCTTTTTGGGCAGGTTTTCACGCCCAATCTTACGCACTCTGTCTCTGAAAAGATGGGATAGTCAGTTTCTACCAGAAAGGTGGGGCTTAACTCATCAGACAGCCTGTAGAGGGAGGTATTTCGCATGTGCAGACCTCTGATGCTGCACATGCGCATTAACAGTAGCAGGGGTTTGACAGACAAAGAGAGCTGTCAGGCCCCTGCTACTACAGCAGCCTCAACTAGCACCCCCCCAACCCCCAGCAATTGCAGGGGCCCGCGGCCTGAGATGCAGTCCCCACCACCCAGTCCGATTGCGGCCTACCCCCCTCCCTCCCCACCGATCACATGCAGTGTGACAGCGGGCCCCCTCTCCCCCATTAGCCCCGCCCCACATTGTCCCCACCCACTGGCACTGCCCAGTGGGCATTGCCCAGGTGCTGGGGTGGCACTGCCAGTCTGACATTGCCCAAGGGGCACCCCAGCCTTACGCTTGGCCTCAATGGTCTCCAGTTCCACCGGCGAGGCCAACACGATTGTTCCCCAGTCATGGGGAGCAGGTGTTTTCCTCACCGGAGAGAACCTCTCCCGGCGAGGCCATAAAGGCAAGTGAGCCCGGACGATTGAGCACTGGCCTCGCTAAACACATTGAAATGATCATATACATAAATTTAAATAAATTAATCAGCCTCTTGCCCATTTCCAGCGAGAGGCTGACCACGCCGTAAATCTGGGTGTCGTAAAATCACGACAGGCGCGAAAACCAGTGCTGTTCGGGCTGATCGCTTTACATCCAATTTTACGACATTTTCCCGCCGCAAACAGGCTTGAAGAGGTTGTAAAATCCCACCCAGAATGTGGGAGAGTGATAAGGAAGTGATGACCCATGGGAGAGAAGAGACAGCTGTAAATGTAGGGGCACTCCTGAGGCCAGACAGGATGGTGCTAAGAAGAAAAGCAAGACCAAGAAGCACGTAACTGCCGAAAGGTAGGGCACCACAATACTGACTGCTGGAGGTATGGGAAAAACCCATGAGATTTACTGGGGCCCGTACACCCCGCAGAGAATGGGACTCAGTCAGACAGCATAGCAGACTAAGCAGTGGCTCTGACTGCAGCAGCAAGCTCTCTTTGACGCACTACTGAGTGCAGATGAAGTTAAATAAATCCCTGCGAGTTACAAGGATCAGAAGGAAAAATGGCCAAATTTCACCAGGGTGAGGTGACTAAGCCTATAGTGACATTGAGGGCTACAGTGGCCAGTTAAATTCTACCGCTGGAACAAAGCATGTCCTTTCCACCAGACAGTGCAGTAAACACCAAGGTATTGGTAAAGAGTATTGAAGGAGGGTACATGCCCATCCCCTCATACCAGGTGTACCTTCAGTGAAACCTTGTTTCAGGACTGGTGCCCATGGGCTCATCCCTCATTTGCCTGTGGATGCGGTTGACTTGATCCTCAGCAATAACCTGGTGGGATCAAAGGTGATAGCATCTTCAGTGGTCTCAGGGAAACTGCAATGTCATTAAGACAGAACAGTAGCAGAAAAACGTGCTTGGCATTTTCCCTGGCTGGGGAGGAACCCAGTCTATAGCTGGACAAGTTGTCAGTGGAGGCTGAAGTGACACTGCCAACAGATGGCTGTCTGGTTATCTGAACCCATTTTTGGGAGTATAGAAAACTCTAAGGAGGTAGTAAATAGATCGTCCTTGGTTGTGGCTCAGCAAGCTGACCCACTGTTCAAAAGAAAAAGGTAAAAATCCCACCTTACGGCCAGCACAGGGAATTCCAATGCCCAAGCATATTGTTATATGGAAAATCCAAGCTCGCATCAGCCATTAATTTTACTGGCTACAACTCCATAAGGATGTCGCAAGGTTTGCAGAAACTGCCATACCTGCCAGGTTTTAGGGGAACCTCAACCTGCAATAAAACCTGCACCCAAAATTCCTGTGTTGACTTTCATAGGAACCATTCAGCAAGGTGTTAGTGGGCTGTGTGGACTTCTACCCAAAACAAAACAAGGCTACCAGCATATCCTTACCATCATGGACATGGCTACCCACTTCCCAGAGACTTGGTTCCTTTGAAAATCATATATGCCAAAACAGTGATGGAAGAACTACGCCCATTCTTAACCATGTATGGGCTGCCCACAGAGATTCAGTTGGATAAGAGTTCAAATTTAATGTCCAAAATATTGCAGGTCATGGGTAACCTGGGCATGACCCAGATGAAATCTTGAGCATATCACCCACAGTTGCAAGGGGCTCTAGAACAGTACCACCAAACGCTAAATAAAAGGCATACTGCCACAATTACCCCATGACCGAGATATAAGATTAGGTTTTCTTCTGTTCTCTTTCAGAGACTCACCCAATGAGCTCACCAGTTTTATTCTGCTTGAATTAGATTATGAATACCAAATGAGAGGTCCTCTAAAACAGCTCATCCACAACTGGAAATCAGACAACTATCTCACAACACAGATAGCAGAGAAATTGAGAGGTGATGGAGAGTTAAAACTAAGCATCCTCAGTATATATGAGGCAGCTAATCCCATGACTGTGAATGATGTTTCAAAGGGCAGCATATAGCTGGTACAAAGATGGGGGGGAGACAGTGGTGCAGGGACATGAGGAAGGGCAGCCTTCGTTCGGGCTACAATTAGGTAGGTAAAAAGCAAACCAGTTAGGGCAATCCCACTAAGCTGGAAACAAAAAAAAAGCAGTGGCGAAGAATAGTGTGGTCAACCATGTCAGAAACTGCAAATAGGTCAAAGAGGGCAGAAAAGGATAATGTCTGCATCCCACCACTGGGCAGGATATTTTGCATCCTTATGGCATGTCTCACAGCAGCAGAGGTGCCCCACCATTGGACGGCACCAGGATCTTCTGGTCCTGCCACTGTCAACAGAGATTCCCATTGTTTGGTACCCCGCTGCTTGGAATCCTCACCATCAGCAGGACCAGAAGATCCCGCTGGCGGGAACATCCAGAAAATTCCAGCCATATTCACAGGAAAATATCATTGTGACTTTGACTAAGGTTGTTTCAGCGCCTTGAAATTCAAACACGGAACTGTGGATAAGATTGACACTGACAAGTAACACAGTCCATATCAAAGAGATGGCAAAAATATTTCACCTTACATAATAAGGCTCCTTGTTGTAGGTTATAAAGTGTTAGTCCTTTTGTTATCTCCTGAGCTGTACTACAATGAACCCTAACAGTTGGCTCAAGTGAGGATGGAAGATATATGTGTGTAATAAAAGGGATTGTTTTCGTAATTTTTAATGACAGTTGAAGGAAGTATTGAGCAGGGAACAGCCGGCACCAACTTAGGCTGTTTCACACTGCATCCAAATATCCTTTCTTCTGAAGTCAGTTTTATCAACATTTGACGTGTGTGCAAACTCCACAACCATGCACTCAGTGTGTAGGATTTCTTCCCCTTACCATGAAAGCTAAACAACAAGTACCTTTCTGCTACACCTCATGCTGTATCCTATGGTTGAATGACGAATCAAACAGCTCAATGCATGACTCATATTTGAAGCTTATGCTGCCAATAAAACTTACACTACTTACTACATTTCAAAATTCCAATTCAAACAACATTGGTCGTCAATAGATGTTATATGGGGGACAGATACAACAGCAAATATTGGCTGAGCAAAGGAAGGTTTACTTCCATTCGTTGTCAATGACAACAAAATGATCACAAGCAGTCCTTGGCAGCTGGTGAAGTTTCCATTTTATCGTTATAAAGGATGGTCTAAGAACACAAAACAAACGTGAAACCACTAAAGCCCTCTTAAATACTACAAGTCTATGCTTCACGTTTCCTCATTTCAAATCATTTTGATTTATCATGTTTTAGATGGGGCCAGTTTTCCGATTATTGTTACGGATTTGCATTTATGTAATTTTGAACCGGGTGTGTCCTGATCAGCACCATCTTGGAGTGGCCTCTCCTACTCTCCAACCCTCCCGGTCATCACCGACCCTCCCAAAGGCTGACCCTCACCACTACTGACCCTCCTACCTGCCGCAACTCCATTTTGCGGCTTGCTTCCATGACCCTGCAACTTGTAACTGTTCTCACTGTATAGGCTGCTCCCTATCTCTTGCCACTCACCTTCCGAGTCCTTGCTCACAATGAAGATCAGCTAGCGGGAGCATCAGCAAGTAGAAAAGGCAGACAGTAGGAAGTTCAGGGAGTACAATCAGTGGCGAGCCACAGGGTTGGGGAGCAGGAAAGATGTTGAGCAGAGGAGGCAAGAAGCAGAAGAGGCTGCGAGTAGGGGAGATAGTATGTGGGCGAAAAGTTGAAAGAATTATCATTTTTCTTTTCTGTTTTTAAATTTATTTTAAAAGCTTTTCCAGTTATAATGCAATAATTTAGCAATTTGAAGTATTTAAATTTACAGAGTATAATATTATACTTTTTTTCTGACAGTGTAGCTAACTAAAGCTTTTACATTGGTTGTAATAGGAATGCCTGATTTGCTTGATCTTGTTTCGTTTAAAATTGCATATTTCAAGAATGCAACTACAACGTTAAGCAAAGAAATATTCTGTACTAACTTTGGACTTAGTAGAGACTGACTTGGGTTGAAACTTGAGAAAACTTGGGTTGAAATTTGGGTTGACTTGAGAAAGTAAAACATGAAACAAATTACAATGAACAAAATTCCTGTTGAAATCAGTGAAGAACAGGTCAAAGGTGCCTCAGGCAAGCTGAAACACTATTTAAGATTGCATCCCATCCATTTTAGGAATGGCCTACTTTCTTTCAAAAAACATTTAGAATGTCTAAAATGTAAAGTGGATGCTAAAATACCTGCTTTTCAAAACAAAACTAAAATTGTTCACTTATTTCTCATGGCATTGAAGCAGTAAGGCTTTATAAAGAATTTGCCAGCAAAGCAAATCTTGGAACTCCCAATCAAACTCCCTCCATCCCCGTAACACATTTTCAACTTAGTTGCTGCAATCCTTAGGATCTACATTCGTACTTGATCCTGGAAGTGATAACGGTGTACAAACTAATCCAAGATCTGGCATTTTTGTGAATGGAGGCCTGGGATTGTGTGTACAAAGATTTCTGCAAGCTCTTTTGAATGAGGGCTTGCAAAGTTGATTTCGATACAAGCATGCAACCCTCAACACCAAAAGTTTGACCATCCATGATGCATGTTAGGCACTTCTGAAACACTACTTTTGGGAATATTCCATTGAAGCCCAATGTAAACTGAAGGAACACACCTCATCTTCCAATTAGGCACTTTACAGCCTTCCGGACTGAACATTGACTTAAACAACTTCAGAGCATGAACTCTCTCCTCTGCCTCCACTCCATCTCCATTTTTTAAATTTTATTTCTTCTTTTCATTTTACCCATCCACTTTTATGACTTTATATTCTTATTTTTGTTTTTCCACTTCTAAAATATCACTTTCCATCTTGTTCTCCTCTTTCCCCACCCCACTAGGATCAACTGCCACATTGCTACACTCTGCATCTTTGTTCTGCCATTTACACATTCTGGTCTCCTCATGGACACTCTTAGCACCATTCCTGGCCTTTATCATCACCATTTACATTCCCTTTGTCTTTTTGTCTATACCATTCCTATCAATTACAGCCATTCCTCCCAACTCTCACAGTAAAAATCTTGTCCAATTTTCCTTGCATTTTTTGCTTTTGTTTCAGATTCCAGCATTCGCAGTATTGTGCTTTTATCTACTTTTGGGTACTTTGGTGAATCATTTGTCAGCACCTTGGACAACCTTCAACTTGGTCTGGCAACATGCAGTTCCACACAAATTACTATTTTAAAAGTTTTGTTCATTTTTTGCAATATCATAAATCCCTACAGTGCAGAAGGAGGCCATTCGGCCCATCGAGTCTACACCGACCACAATCCCACCCAGGCCCTATTCCCATAACCTCATATATTTACCCTGCTAATCACTTGACACTAAGGGGCAATTTACCATGGCCAATCAACCTATCCCGCACATCACTGGACGGTGGGAGGAAACCGGAGCACGCAGACACGGGCAGAATGTGCAAACTCCACACAGACAGTGACCCGAGGCCGGAATTGAACTCGGGTCCCTGGCGCTGTGTAACCACTGTGCCACCACTGCCACAGATTGATTTATATGTTCATTTGATTAAAGAAAATAAATTGCTCTTTTTATCTTTGTCCTAACTAAACACAGTTCTTTCCACACACCAAATTATAATTTGACAGCTGTGACCCAGTTGGTAGCACTCTTGCCTCTGAGTCACAAGGTTCAAGTCTCACTCCAAGGTTTGAGCACAAAATGCTATGCTAACACTCCAGTGCAGCACTAAGGGAGTCCTGCACCGTTAGAGATGAGTCATTAAACCAAGACCCCATCTACCTGATGGGTGAATGTAAAATATCCCATAGCACTATTTTGAACAAGAGCAGGGAAATTACCCCTGGTGTCCTGCTCAATATTTATCCCTCAATCAACATCACGAAAAACAGATTATCTAGCCATTCTCACATTGGTGTTTGTGGGAATTTGCAAACCACATATTAGTTAACATGTTTCCTACGTAACAACAATCGCTACACTTCAAAAGTACTTCACTGACTTTAAATCCTTTGAGACATCTGATAATTGTCAAAAACACTATATAAATGCAAGTTTCTCTCTTTCAATTTACCTTTTTCTTTCTGATCTCAATTCTTAATCTATTACTTTGATTTCCTTGTTTATAAAGAAATCCAATCTCAAAAATCCAATATGGACAGATGGTCTGCAACTTCCATTTCACTTGTACACCCAAAGGGATTTTAAAAGATTACTTCGCACACTTTTAAAAATTACTCAGCACTCTGAGGCAAATGCTGCATGAACACAGAACAATGAAAATAATTGGGAAGAGTGTAAAAAGTATGTACACATTACCCAAAATATAGCATCCTTTCTGCTTACAATTTATGCAATAATGCATCCAAACTGGCATCAAAAGTTGCGACAAATTCAGGGTCCTGTTGTACCAAAACAGATTATAGAAACAAATCTGTTGCCCCCTTATCATGAGGAACCCTGAATTCAGCTGATTTCAGGATGAATTAATGTTCTATTTGCAGCTATGAAGAGAGTCAGAAGATAAGAAAATGAGCAAACCACAAAGAACAAATTCAGCTACATCAAAATTAGACTGCAATTGAAGAAGTGCTCTTCGGGATAAAACTTCAGCAAAAAAAAAGGTTCTGTAATGGGAAAGGCAAAATGTTATGAATGCTAGAAATCTGAAATTCAATAGAAAATGTTGGAAATATACATCAGGTTAGGCAGCATCCATGAAAATAGATTAAAAGAGATGATATATTTCCAAGTCAGGAAGGTGTATGAATTTGAAAGGAACTTTTACGCTTTTAAGTTTAAGTTTATGTATTAGTGTCACAAGTAGGCTTACATTAGCAATGCAATGAAGTTACAGTGAAAATCCCCTAGTTGCCACACTCCGCACCTGTTCGGGTACACTGAGGGAGAATTTAGCATGGCCAATGCACTTAACCTGCACATCTTTTGGACTGGCTGAGGAAACTAGAGCCCTGGGGCAAACCCACACAGACAAAGGGAGAATGTGCAGACTGCATAGGCAGTGACCCAAGCCGGGAATTGAACCCAGGTCCCTGGTGCTGTGAAGCAGCAGTGCTAACCATCGTGCTACCTCCTTGGAGGGGGTGGTGATCCTAAACACATGCTATATATGTCCTTTTAGGTGATAGATATCACAGGTTTGAGAGATGCTGTCAAGGAAGCCTTGGTGAGTTGCTGCAGTGCATCTTGTGGATGGCATATACTGGAGCTATGTTGTACAGATTGTGGATTAAGTGGCATCTTATGCAGCACCTTAAAAATTCAATCAAACAGATTGATTTTATTGAATGTTGTTTGAATTCCACTCATCCAGACAAGTGGAGAGTATTTCATCACACTTCTGACTTGTACCATGTAGGTAGTGAAAAGCTTTGGTGGGTCAGAAGATGAATCATTCACTGCAGATTATACAATCTCTCACCTGTTCTTAGAACATAGAACAGTACAGCACAGAACAGGCCCTTCAGCCCACGATGTTGTGCCGAGCTTTATCTGAAACCAAGATCAAGCTATCCCACTCCCTATCATCCTGGTGTGCTCCATGCGCCTATCCAATAACCGCTTAAATGTTCCTAAAGTGTCTGACTCCACTATCACTGCAGGCAGTCCATTCCACACCCCAACCACTTTCTGAGTAAAGAACCTACCTCTGATATCCTTCCTACATCTCCCACCACGAACCCTATAGTTATGCCCCCTTGAAATAGCTCCATCCACCCGAGGAAATAGTCTTTCAACGTTCACTCTATCTATCCCCTCCATCATTTTATAAACCTCTATTAAGTCTCCCCTCAGCCTCCTCCGCTCCAGAGAGAACAGCCCTAGCTCCCTCAACCTTTCCTCATAAGACCTACCCTCCAAACCAGGCAGCATCCTGGTAAATCTCCTCTGCACTCTTTCCAGCGCTTCCACATCCTTCTTATAGTGAGGTGACCAGAACTGCACACAATATTCCAAAAGTGGTCTCACCAAGGTCCTGTACAGTTGCAGCATAACCCACGGCTCTTAAACTCCAACCCCCTGTTAATAAAAGCTAACACACTATAGGCCTTCTTCACAGCTCTATCCACTTGAGGGCGGCACGGTAGCACAGTGGTTAGCACTGCTGCTTCACAGCTCAAGGGTCCCGGGTTCGATTCCCAGCTCGGGTCACTGTCTGTGTGGAGTTTGCACATTCTCCTCGTGTCTGCGTGGGTTTCCTCCGGGTGCTCCAGTTTCCTCCCACAGTCCAAAGATGTGCAGGTTAGGTTGATTGGCCAGGTTAAAAATTGTCCCTTAGAGTCCTGGGATGCGTAGGTTAGAGGGATTAGCGGGTAAAAATATGTGGGGGTAGGGCCTGGGTGGGATTGTGGTCGGTGCAGACTCGATGGGCCGAATGGCCTCCTTCTGCACTGTAGGGTTTCTATGTTTCTTAACCTTTTGAGATCTGTGGATATGGACCCCAAGATCTCTCTGTTCCTCCACAGTTTTCAGAACCCTACCTTTGACCCTGTAATCCACATTTAAATTAGTCCTACCAAAATGAATCACCTCACATTTATCAGGGTTAAACTCCATTTGCCATTTTTCAGCCCAGCTTTGCATCCTATCTATGTCTCTTTGCAGCCTACAACAGCCCTCCACCTCATCCACTACTCCACCAATCTTGGTGTCATCAGCAAATTTACTGATCCACCCTTCAGCCCCCTTCTCTAAGTCATTAATAAAAATCACAAAGGGCAGAGGACCAAGCACTGATCCCTGCGGCACTCCGCTAGCAACCTGCCTCCAATCCGAAAATTTTCCATCGACCACCACCCTCTGTCTTCGATCAGACAGCCAGTTACCTATCCAATCGGCCAACTTTCCCTCTATCCCACACCTCCTCACTTTCATCATAAGCTGACCATGGGGGACCTTATCAAACGCCTTACTAAAATCCATGTATATGACATCAACTGCCCTACCTTCATCAACACACTTAGTTACCTCCTCAAAAAATTCTATCAAATTTGTGAGGCACGACTTGCCCTTCACGAATCCGTGCTGACTATCCCGGATTAATCCGCATCTTTCTAAATGGTCGTAAATCCCATCTCTAAGGACCTTTTCCATCAATTTACCAACCACCGAAGTAAGACTAACCGGTCTATAATTACCAGGGTCATTTCTATTCCCTTTCTTAAACAGAGGAACAACATTCGCCATTCTCCAGTCCTCTGGCACCATCCCCGTGGACAGCGAGGACCCAAAGATCAAAGCCAAAGGCTCTGCAATCTCATCCCTTGCCTCCCAAAGAATCCTAGGATACATTTCATCAGGCCCTCTGATATCCTTCCTATATCTCCCACCACGAACCCTATAGTTATGCCCCCTTGTAATCGCTCCATCCACCCGAGGAAATAGTCTTTCAACGTTCACTCTATCTATCCCCTTCATCATTTTATAAACCTCTATTAAGTCTCCCCTCTTGTATTTATTTGATTGATTCAGTTTCCAGTTAATCACCACACTCTCCCCCACCACAGGATTTTTATGCTGGGGGCTCTGATGATTATACTATTTAATGTAAAGAGGAGTTTGGGGATCTAGCCAAATGCTCAATCAAGTGCTGCCTTGATGTCAAAGCTAGTCACTCTAACCTCACCTTTAGAATTCAGCTCTTTTGTCCAAATTTGGACCAAGGCTCTCATTAGGTCTGGAGCTGAGCAGCCCTGGCTCATCATTTAACCCATATTTAATGGTCAGAATTTTAATGAATATTTAGAGTCCAAAATAGATGATTTTACATTTACCTGCACTGACGTCCATCTACCAGTTTTTCCTGTTCACTTACTCGAACAAAGTCTCTGTCATTTTATGCTCTCATCTCCACTTGCAATATGCAATCTGTATATAGGCTCTGTATTAACAGTCATTCATAGATGCACTGAATAGCTGGGGTCCCAGAGCAAATCCTTCTGGGACGTAATAGATCAATTACTTCTAATATGAGTAATATCCAGTAGCCTTCTACCAGCTAACCAATGTACTAACCAGATCAATAATTGCTTTTCAATTCCATAAGCTTTAATTTTAGCTTGTGTTTTATGTGAACTCTAATAAAATGTCATCTGAAGTTCACATGAACTGACTATCAATTTAATTACCCTCTCAAAAAATTAATTAAGTTTTGAGTAGACAATTTGCAGGAAGACGATGCCCATCAACTATGACCAAGTATAAGTTGGAAGTCCTTACATATTGGGAATTATCATTGGAACAATCAAATTTGACTGATTGCATACAATTTTATTGTTCCTCAGTGGCCACATCTACCTGCAAGAACATTTTATCCACTTAGAGTCATAGAGGTTTACAGCATGGAAACAGGCCCTTCGGCCCAACTTGTCCATGCCGCCCTTTTTTTCAAACCCCTAAGCTATTCCCAATTGCCTGCAGTTGGCCCATATCCCTCTGTACCCATCTTACACATGTAACTGTCTAAACGCTTTTTAAAAGACAAAATTGTACCCGCCTCTACTGCTGCCTCTGGCTGCTCGTTCCAGACACTCACCACCCTCTCTGTGAAAAAATTGCTCCTCTGGACCCTTTTGTATCTCTTCCCTCTCAATTTAAACCTATGCCCTCTAGTTGCTATGTTAATGCACCGAAGCTCCGCATCTTTGAACACCAAAGGACAATTTAGCTTTGCCAATCCACCTAACCTGCACATCTTGGGACTGTGGGAGGAAACTGGAGCACACGGAGGAAACCCATAGACACACGGGAAGAACATGCAGATTCCACACAGACAGTCACCCTAGGACGGAGTCGAACCTGGGTTCCTGGCACTGCGAGGGAGCAGTGCTGACCACTGTGCCACCATGCTGCCCTACAAAACCTAAAACAACCAGCTAATCAGAGGAACATCCAGCCCTCAAAGTTGAAAATTGAATATCACAACAATGTTTGGAAATAAGCCCAAAAGGAATGTTAGAATTGGATTTACATGGGAAGTTAAGAAGGCTTGATTTGAGAGCCCTCGACTTAAAGGACATCATGTGGTGTTATGTGTAAAGATTGAATCTCTTATTGAGAACAGAGAGACAGAAATTAGCCATGGTTTATGTGAAGAAACACATGCAAAGCTGGATATACCAGGAAAATAGGAAATCAACCCGAAAAGGAAAGAATACATTGGAAGATAGGAAGAGCAGTCAGTTCAGCCCTTCAGGCCTGTCTAAACATTCAATCAGATCATGTTTGATCCGCATTTCAAATCATCCATCTTTGCTTGATGTAGTATGCATAGCCTTTTGGCTAAGAGAGACAATTCCAGATTTCTACTGGTGTGTGTGAAAAAGTGCACTTACTCCTGAATGGTTCAGTTAAGATGTAAAGATTGTGATACGTCGGTTCATGATTTTCCTCCAGAGGAAATAGTTTGTTCTGCATTAACCCCATTAAAATCATTTTTCAATATTATGAACACCTCTAATAGGTTGGTCCACAATCTTCTGATCCCAAAGGATTACATATCAAATTTATGTAACCTGTCCTCAAAAATTCAGCCCTTTTGAACCTTGATACTGCTCTGGTGAATCTGCATTCTACCTTTTCCAGTATTAATCAATCCTTCCTGAAATACAGTGCCTAAAACTAAACATGGTACTCCAGATGGAAATTGAACAAGGCACTGTACAAATGAACTATAACTTTCTCCTATTTGTATTCCAGCCAGAAATAAAGACCAGTAATCCATTAGCCTTTTAATTACACTTTGCATCTGTACACTAACTTTTAGTGATTTGTGTACCTGAACATCCAAGTCCATTAGCTCCTTCACAGTTTCTAGCCTTTCACAATCAAGAAGATAGTCTGATTTGTCTTTTGTTTCATCCAAAGTGACGATCTCACGCTTCAGCACAGTAAACTCCATCTGCCTGTTTTATCCACTTGTTTAATCTGGCTATATCCCTTTATAGCTTCCTGCTCAATGTACTGTGCCTCCTAACAGTCTCATCTGCAAACCTGAATATACAACTCTAATCCTTCATCTAAGTAATTGATTTATGTGGTTACGAATAGTGTTGGAAATATCTAGTTCATGGTTCATGTTTTTTTTAAGAATATAACTTTTAGATTTAGGAATTAAAGGTTAACTGTAGGAAATGGGAGAAATACAAAGTTAGCTTGGAGTCTATTACAATTAAAAGTTTAGGGTCATGTTGCCTTAAAAGGTTAACAGTGAGAAAGGTAAGGTAATTAAAATTCTAGACTTTAAAGCCTGCTGAAATACCTCAAGAAATGGCAGTTCAAAAGGTAACCCAGGTTTGTTTAATAAAGTCAGAACAGAAGAATATAAATCAGCAGGTGAGCTTCCTTAGCTCAAGAGCTGTAGATCTAGGCCAGAAATCGTCAGCAGGATCTTCCTGTCCTGCCAAGGGCGACCCCTGGCGGCAGACGGTGTGAGTTACAAAAAAACCCGTTGACATGATCCCTTTGAAGGCCAATGGCAGTCTGCCTCTGCCGCCACAAAACATATTGCCAGGACGGGGATAATGGAAAATCTCGACCGTAGAGTCTGCAAAGCTTGCAAGAATAAAGACATTCCAGAGAAATGCTCTTGTTTTGGGAGTTAAGAGCTAAATTAATTTAAGAGCATTCAGTAAATCCTGAAAAGTTGTAAAATCCATTTACATCATCAGATCAAAGAAGAAATTGTAAATGAGGAATAAGCAACCTAAAGGTTTGCTTGAGCACAGCCAAAACAAATTACCTCATCATGGGGGTGGGTGAATCCTAGGAAGGTTCTCTGGTTTCAATTTATTTGGGCATTTTTTGAGAGATTTTAGTTGCTTTTTGAACCTTGTGCAGTTTGCAGTTCAGTAAGATAAATTAGCCAGAGTAAATGACAGGTACTTCATTGTTCATCATATAAAATGCAGGAAGGCCTAAATCTCAGTTTGAATTTTGTGAGGGAACAGAAGACGGAAGATTGCTTAGTTTGAAACTATTGGATGTGGTAACCACTGTAACTACATGTGTATGCCTGGACACACCCATGCTGCACCTGGCCCGAGACTCCTCCCTTTCCACCCAGAGCGAGGTACAAAGGTGATGGTCCCTCCTCCTCGCCTCAGTCTAGACCAGGTCAGCTACAAGAGTGTGCTCCTGTTCTCTGTGAATAAAAGCCTATTAGTTTCCCTCACTCACTGGAGTCTTCGTGTCGTAAATGATAGTGCATCAATTTTATTTACAGAGAAAAAAAAAGGAACGGAGCAACTTCTAAAGCCCGATACCTTAAACCTGGATCCGCAAGCGCCGGGGGCCGCCAACAGCTTTAATCACTGGCTGAAGTGCTTCGAAGCCTTCCTCGGAGCCTCCACGGCCGTCCGGTCCGATGCAGACAAGCTGCACGTGCTCAACGCCCGGATAAGTGACGCAGTTTTTGCCACCATCTGTGACGCAGAAACGTACGCAGATGCACTAGCGCTCCTAAAGAGCTAATACAGACAACAGACAAACGAAGTCTACGCCAGGCATCTGCTAGCTACCCATAAACAGCGGCCGGGAGAATCAAATGCAGTTTCTCCGCGAACTACGTGCGCTCGGCATGGCCTGTAACTGCAAGGCTGTATCCGCTGCGCAGTATACGGAGGACTTAATCCGTGATGCCTATGTTACGGGCATCGCATCCAACTATATTCGGCAGCGCCTGCTAGAACAAGGTGGGCTAGATCTTCCAAAAACTGTGACACTCGCAGAATCCCTAGAAGTGGCATCCCGTAACCTCGAGGCATACGCACCTGATCACGCAACATCGTGGGCCTCACGGCCACTACCATCCCAGTACCTAGGAGGGCTTCAGACTTACGCCACACAGCGCCCCACCAACGACTCAACTGCTGCGGCCGTGGCAGCCCCAAAGTGTTATTTTTGCGGCCGAGCGAAGCACCCCCGACAACGCTGCCCGGCAAGGAAGGTGTTCTGCTCAGGGTGCAGAAAGAAAGGCCACTACGCGAAAGTCTGCAGGGCGAAGTCGGCCTCGAAATCAAACAGCGCAGCGTGCGACCCGAGGGAACAGAAAATCCGAACGCCATCAGCCGCGTGTGACTCACGGGAGCTGCCACGTTGGACACCAGCGACCACGTATGAGCCCGGGGAGCCGCCATTTTGGACACCATCGGCCGCGTGGGAGTCAAGGGGGCCGCCATCTTGGACGCCGTCGACCGCATGCGAGACAAGGGAGCCGCTATTTTGGACGCCGGCCGATGATTCTCCGGGATCCACGGTGGCAGCGATCCAGCTGGACCAGTCTCGTCCACATCAGCTCGCCAGGTCCATGATGGACATACAGGTAAATGGCCACGTGGGAAATTGTGTGCTTGACAGCGGGAGTACGGAGAGCTTCATCCACCCCAATACTATGCGCCGCTATGCCCTTTCGGTGCGGCCAGTCAAACAAACCATTTCCTTGGCCTCAAAGTCCCGCTCCGTGGATGTCCTCGGGTACTGTGTGGTAACCCTTATGGTTCGGGGGACCGAGTATGCAAATTTTAAGCTCCTGGTGCTCCCACACTTCTGTGCTCCCGTACTCTTAGGGCTTGATTTCATGACCCATCTTAAGAATGTCACGTTACAGTACAACGGGCCTCTTTCCCCGATCTCCGTCTGCAACCCACAGTTCCTAGATTACCCACCGCGCACCACCTGCAGCCTTTCAACCCTCCAAGTCACCCCTCCACCGCTATTCGAACACCTCACCCCCGAGTGTAAGCCCATTGCCACTAAGAGCAGACGGTAGGTACAGTGCGGGGGACAGGACCTTCATTAGGTCCGAGGTCCAGCGGCTCCTGAAGGAAGGGATCATTGAGGCGAGCACCAGCCCCTGGAGAGCGCAGGTGGTAGTGGTCAAAACTGGGGAGAAACACTGGATGGTCATCGATTATAGTCAGACCATCAACCAGTACACGCAGCTGGATGCGTATCCCCTTCCGCGCATATCCGACATGGTCAATCGGATTGCGCAATACCGGGTGTTCTCCCTCAAATCGGCCTACCACCAGCTCCCCATCCGCCCGGAGAACCGCAAATATACGGCTTTCGAGGCGGATGGCCGCCTCTACCACTTTCTTAGGGTTCCCTTTGGCGTCACCAACGGGGTCTCGGTCTTCCAGCGCGAAATGGACCGAAAGGTGGACCAGAACGGGCTGCAGACCACCTTCCCGTACCTGGATAACGTCACCATCTGCGGCCATGATCAGCAGGACCACGACGCCAACCTTAATAAATTCCTCCGTACGGCCGCTCTCCTGAATCTGATCTACAATAAGGAGAAGTGTGTCTTCCGCACTCACCGCCTCGCCATCCTGGGATATGTGGTGGAAAACGGGGTCATCGGCCCCAATCCCGACCGCATGCGCCCCTTCATAGAACTTCCCCTCCCCACCACTCTTAAAGCACTGAGGAGATGCCTGGGCTTCTTCTCATACTACGCCCAGTGGGTCCCTAATTATGCGGATAAGGCCCGTCCGCTTATCAAATCCACCCTTTTTCCCCTGTCGGGAGAGGCCCGCTCGGCCTTCAACCGCATCAAAGCGGACATCGCAAAGGCCACGATGCACGCTGTGGACGAGTCAATCCCCTTTCAGGTGGAGAGTGATGCGTCTGACTTCGCCCTGGCCGCCACCCTCAACCAGGCGGGCAGACCCGTAGCCTTCTTCTCACGAACCCTTCAGGGCTCGGAAATTCGACACTCCTCGGTCGAGAAGGAGGCTCAGGCCATTGTCGAAGCAGTGCGACACTGGCGCCACTACCTAGCTGGCCGACGGTTCACCTTGCTCACGGACCAACGTTCAGTGGCTTTCATGTTCAACAACGCGCAGAGGGGCAAGATTAAGAATAAGATACTGAGGTGGAGGATTGAGCTCTCCACCTACAATTACGATATCTTATACCGGCCCGGGAAGCTCAATGAGCCCCCGGACGCCCTGTCTCGCGGAACATGTGCCAGCGCGCAGGTGTACCAACTACAGACTCTCCACAATGACCTCTGTCACCCGGGGGTCACCAGGCTCTACCATTTTATTAAGGCCCGTAATCTGCCCTATTCTGTTGAGGACATCCGGTCTATAACCAGACACTGTCCGGTCTGCGCAGAATGTAAGCCGCACTCCTATCGGCCGGACCGGGCACACCTCATAAAAGCCACCAGCCCCTTTGAACGCCTCAGCATCGATTTCAAAGGGCCCCTTCCTTCTTCTGAGCGCAACATCTATTTCCTCAACGTGATGGATGAGTACTCCCGATTCCCCTTTGCCATCCCCTGCTCGGACATGACCTCAACCACGGTCGTCAAGGCCCTGCACGGCCTCTTCACCCTGTTCAGTTCCCCTAACTACATCCACAGTGACCAGGGTCCTCATTCATGAGTGATGAGCTGCGTCAGTACCTGCTCTCCAAGGGCATAGCCTCGAGTAGGACTACCAGCTACAACCCCAGGGGTAACGGGCAGGTAGAGAGGGAGAACGCGACAGTCTGGAAGGCCGTTTTACTAGCGCTACGGTCTAAAGGCCTTCCAGTCTCCCGCTGGCAAGAAGTCCTCCCCGATGCACTACATTCAATTCGGTCCCTCCTGTGTACGGCCACCAACGCCACCCCCCATGAGCAGATGTTTGCTTTCCCGAGGAAGTCTTCCTCGAGAATCGCACTACCGTCGTGGCTGGCGTACCCAGGCCCCGTTCTGCTCCAGAGGCATGTACGACCCCATAAGTCGGACCCCCTGGTTGAAAAGGTCCAGCTCCTCCACGCCAACCCCCAATATGCCTATGTGGCATACGACGATGGGCGGGAGGACACGGTCTCTATCCGGGACCTGGCGCCTGCGGGTGCCCCGGAGCCCACTATGACCCCCCACCCCACATCCCTAGACCCCTCTGTTCAGGTAGCACCAGGTCCGCTTACATCTTTGCCCCTTGTACGCAGCTTGCCTGAGCCCCCGGAGTCACCGCACAGGACCCGACCAGAAGGGACGACGGCGGATTCAAGCGGTTCCACCCTGCCATCGGAAACAACACCCCAACCGGTACTGCGGCGGTCAGAACAACTGGTCAAGCCGCCCGACAGGCTGAACCTGTGAAGGGACGATGCCTTACCTCAGCTTGTGACTCTCATGTATATATATACCCTCATACCCCTGTACGTATGGTTCCACCCACCCCGCCGGACTCTTTTTTAAAGGAGGGGTGAATGTGGTGAACCACTGTAACTACATGTGTATGCCTGGACACACCCATGCTGCACCTGGCCCGAGACTCCTCCCTTTCCACCCAGAGCGAGGTATAAAGGTGATGGTCCCTCCTCCTCGCCTCAGTGTCGACCAGGTCAGCTACAAGGGTGTGCTCCTGTTCTCTGTGAATAAAAGCCTATTAGTTTCCCTCACTCACTGGAGTCTTCATGTCGTAAATGTTAGTGCATCAGTGGAATAATCCACAGTGGGCATCACTGTATTATTGCAAAACAAAGTAATCAAAAAAATAATTCACCAGAGGACTGTGGAATATTTATGGGTGGTCCCTAGAGAAATAAATAACTTTAAGTTTGATATGCCTTAAAAGATAATTTCTGGGGGAAGTAAGAACTGAGTGCATTATATGTAGTTACAAGCTATAGTGTTAATCACATTTGCTTCATTTAATTTTTTTATATATAATCAAGTTTGAGAAAAGTTAAATCTTATGATGTGGGTTTTATTGGTTAAAACGAGGCATTCGGATTTCTCTTTAAACGTTAATAGTCCCTAATTGAATCATAACAAAAGGCATTAGCATTCCATATCCAGAGAGGAAAACAAGTGTTCCAGAGGATGATGGTCTGTCCAACTACATCATGTCCAGTATGAAAGAAATTAAGACATATGAAATCAAGAAATAATGGGCCAAAACTTGAAGTGGAGATATCTCACAGTGTATGCCATTAGTTAAATTGCTTTCTGCACCCTTCTGCTCAAATAAGATTGTGCTTTTACTCACTGGAAGTGTGGGCTGATAACAATATGGCGAGGGCAATGGTACATCCAGAACCCAAGTGAATGGTGGTGCCCATAGTGTATCTCCTTAATCAATAGGATTTAAGATTTGAGGAAGAAACACATGAATAACGGAGAAGGAAACAGGATAAATTAGAGTCAAAGTCACTACAGAAAACAAAAAAAAATGAGACAAAGAAAGAGAAGGAAGAAACAGAAAAATGGGAATAAAAATTGAACTTTTATTTTAAATCAGAGAACAATGCACAATCTAAAGGAACCAGTCTCCATAATTTAAACTGTTCCTTTTTAGGCCAGAGATATTGACTGGCGCTCAATAATAATTAGCATGTTGTTAAATTGATACTTGAGCTATTCATTGCTGGACTTAATTTTGTGACCAGTTTAATGAATAATTCATGTTCAATACCAGCAAGTACTTAAAAATAATGGGAATCTAAGGTAAAATACTAGTATGAAGCAAACAGAGAAGCAGTGGGCAAAATCTTACGAGGATTTGGCAGAGTGTCAGTTCTGGTGACAAAACTGGCATGGAGGTCTCCAGCTCCACTGGCCAGTTTTCTCTCCAGAGTTTGTCCCTTTAACTGCCAAAAAAGAGTGGCCATGATTTGCGCTGTCACTCTGGTGAGGCAGAGACTCAGATCCAGGAACCAGTTACACTTTAAAAAGAGCACCCCAATCACAAAAACAAATATTAATCTCCCCATACTCCACTACAGAGGTACCTGTGGACTTTCCCCTTCCCGCAACACCCCCCGTTACATCCCCACCTGCCCCCCCAATCGTCATCACCCCATCCCCTTCACCCCCTCATTCCCAATCATTGCCGGCATCCCCGTCGCTCTGTGTCTGCTCCCTCCTCCCCAGCACAGATGCATGGCCACAAATAGAGCCATGTCCCTCTCCCCAGCAACTGTACTGACCTTTGCACCCCAGGGGATCCCCACAACAGAATCACGTCTGGGTGAACCTGTTGTAAACCTCGCCAATGTAACATCATGTCGGCGAGGAATGAAAATCTTGCGAGGGAGGAGTATCTGGCAAGGGGGATCTTTAATTAGATTTAAATTTATTTAAATGAATGGAAATCAGGTTCATGCCCATAATTACATCACCGACGAGGGTAGCAAAAATTAGAGATCGCACTCTTGCCAAAGAAATTCTCAATTTCCAGGTTTCGTCAGATTGTGAGCCGTGCCGGTAATCTCGTGGACGAAGAGTGTGGGCTCAAGGTTCCACCCAGTATAAATCAACCAGCAAGTTCTGGAGATTCGCGACTCAGTGTATGTCTTAATTGCCCAACCTGCTGGCCAATTTACACATTTATAACAGCCCGCATCATTAAAACCCCATTATTTTTCCAGTAAGACCCAATACTGTCAAAGCTAGTAGCTTATCAGAAATATACTGAAATAGTTTTATATTTACTTGAATATACTAATTATTTAAAGTTTCTAATTGGTCAGCCATACAAAGAAGTCAATTTTAAAATAGCCTTTCTGACTTAGTATTGATCATTTGAGTGCAACTTTGTTTCTGTATTAATTAAATGCCAGCAAATGCTATATTGTTGCAATACATTTAAACTCTGCTTGAGCCCATAGTAATTTAAACTTGTGGCAGGTAATAAAGCTACCAAGGATTTTGTGTATTCCTGAATATTTAATCTTAAAATGTTAATTATGTTTTCACAGCTGTATTTATAAAGTCAGAAATCTCAATATCTAATTCAATCTTTTATGACTTTAGCATGAAAAGGTCAAGCCATGCACTCAATAGGCGACTGCACCTTGATAGGCAATAGTTGATTCCCTTTGTGTAATCATTAATACACTGAGTTGAGAGTACAAAGGCAAGGTAAAGTTTTAGACATCTAATAACTTAAATCTACATCTGAAAGTTGTCAACCAGTTCTCTGACGTAGAATTGAAGGGGATTCCTTCACTGACCCAATAAAACTATTACACCGTCATGTCTGAAGATCTATTGTTGGTGTCTTATCACCTTCAAACTATAAGAATGCTGTGGACTGCTGCAACCCAGATAATTGATATACAATAACATTTCTCTACTGCAATATCTACTGAGTATTAACTTAACCACTTTGTTATTCATATAGGCAATGAAATAAATACAAAGAGCTCTGATCCTCATAATTTCCATTTATTTGTTAGACATTGGAGAAAACCCCATCAACCAGTGAAAAATCTTCACCCTGTCCTCTTCTGTACTGTAAATCTGATTATGGTATTCTGCTTGTGTCATAATCCTGGTCAGAAACTCCAAAGTATTTTATGAAGCCCATCTGGATCATAACTTTTACAATTTGAATTTGGCTAGGGTAAGAATGAGATGTTTCACTTCAGGTATGATTCAAATGACCCACGAGGGAGCTTTTATCAAATAAAGTTTATTTAAGAATACAGTTAACATATAGCAATAACTTTTATCAATTACAAACAAGAAAAAAAAGCAACCATGGTATTGCATAACCCTTAACAACTATATGAAATGTTCCAACCAAACAAACCTCCTTAAAACATACCCCTGCCACAGATATAGCATAGAAAATAAAAATGCTCACATGATACTGGAACTTAGCCCTTTGGTTGGAGAATTGAAACTCCGATTTTCCAGCCTTGTAACTACCAGTAGATCTTAAGGTAGCGATAATGCCACTGCTGCCTCTCGCTTTTCCCAACAAACCACTTTAAGAGACAGAGACACTCTAGTTAGTAGATAGCAAACCACCAACAGCAGAATTTTCATCCAGGAAGGAAAGAAGACCTGCTTCCAGCTAGCCAGCAGAATTTACAATACCAGGTCATCAAACTGAAACCTACAACTGCTGCCACCTAGAAGGACAAATGCAGCAGACACATGAGAACACCACCACCTGGAAGTTCCCCTCCAACCACTCACCTTCCTGACTTGGAAATATATCACCATTCCTTCACTGTGGCTGGGTCAAAATCCTGGAACTCCCACCCAAACAGCATGTAGACACCTACACACCACATTGACTGCAGCGGTTCAAGAAAGTGGCTCTCCACCACCTTCTCAAGGGTAACTAGAAACATGCAATAAATTCTGACCTAGTCAGTGATGCCCACATCCTATGAATGAATTAAAATAAAATGTTCAAATACCCAAGGAGAGATTTATAAATGTACGTTCCAAAACAATGATAAATTCCAGAAAAGCACCTCAGTTGTCAATGAACATTTGTTGGCACTTTCTCAGCCAAAACACGCAGTCCAATTTAAATCCCCAAAGGATGCACCCTTGTAGCCATTATTATAATGGTGGTAAATTCCCAGTATTGCAGGTAGGTATTGCTCTACTATTAGTACATTATTTTATGCCAATAGTAAGGAAAGCCTTCAAATGAAAACGTGGTTTCAATTGCCAATTCAAGCAACTTTATTAAGCAAAAAATGAATTGTTCTTCTAAATTATGGCAAATAACAGTAATGACACCTTTTTTAAAAAAGTACTGCGTGTACTTTGCATATAATATTTCAATTTAATTTAAGGCTTCTGTTATGGTTTCAGTAATTAATTCATGGAAAAGTATACAGAATCTATCCATTTTTGCCAATCATCTCTGAATAATTCATCTTGAATGCCTGTTATTTGTGATGTAATAATATTTTGTCATTTACAACATTTTTGCATGTTGATCAAATGGAAATTATTTTATTCATATAGACATATCCACTGTAGGGCAAATTCCCCAATATCATACCAAAAGTTGAACCCTCGAGGCAAATTATGACGGGTGAATTTAAATATACCTTTCTACTTACTCATAGTTCCAAATTAAAATGCAGTGAATGATTTAAGTTAGCAAGCACTTACACTGCTGTTCTATCAATGTCAAATCATAATAACAGATTCATCCTATTCCTATCGTAGATTGCACATAATCCAATCTCTATTAGAACCTCTCAACCATTAATCTGCTGATGAAAGATTCTACTATATTTTCGTTTCCCAAAAATCAAATATGCAAAATTGTAAAATCTAGGTTTCCTGATTTTTCCCAAATCTAATGGCTGCCCTAAATCAGGTTTCCATATGCTTGCATTGTTGACGACAAACATGCTATTTCATAAAATCCTTCTCTGCAATAATACCAGCTTTTTTGGGTAGCTGGTCTGTCTTTCATAAGGTAAAACAGAGGTTCCCAAGATCTGTCAATGGATGCACAACCCCCACACAAAAACTAAGAAAATCACCATTCTAGAATGCCTGTTTTATTTTTATGTTCTGCATTATTTATCTTTGACCTGCTGTCTCTTTTTGCATAACATTTCCATAGTCCCAGCAGTTCAAACTGTGACAACAGTCAATAATCTGTGTCTGCAACAGCATCATTATATCTTCTGTCAGTTGCCGGCTCTGTCTATCTCAATATTTTCAGAAATAGGAGTTAAAGAGAGCAACTTAGGGAACCCAAGAGGTATTACTTCTGTTTCCTGTGTAGTAAAACCAACACAGAGGACTGCCATAAAACAAAGGGGTCATAACTGCTACCCAGGGAGCAAGCATTCATTTGTAAAATTCATTTTCATGGTCACTAGCCATTCATTGGATGAAGCTCTTGTGGCTCAGGAAGAACACTGCACTCTTTGCAAGAGCCCCATAAGACCATGTACTTTTGAGTAACCTTGCAAGGGAAACATGAATCTAGTGCTTTGATTCTGCTGCCAGTTTCTTGTGAAAATGACAAAGTTGCCTTTTCTTATCACTGCCTCCTTGTAAAACAAAGCCTAAAATGTAAATCTGCTTAAGTATTCCCACGCAGGTGTGCCTGGATTTGAACGCACAACCGCATGGGCAAGCACTGCCTCACCTCAAATGTAAATGAACCTGACTCACACCTTTCTCTCATCCTCTTCTAACTCCTCCAAATAAACAAAATTGGATACCCATCTCCAGAATTTAATTGAAAAGGAATCATGAAAGAGAAAGCCAAATAAATGAGAAATTAAAACTCTGCCTCTCATACCCAAGGATAAATTCCACTTTTATGCATGCTAGAATTCCAACGGAGGTTCCCCTTTAAATACCAAATGCCTTTGCATGGCTCATTCTTAGCTAGAAAACTGGGGGAATATTGCACTCACACTTACAAAGGTGATTTTAATTATATAAAAGTTAACTTCTCATCCATTTCAGTTCAACATCACAAGATTTAGTAACTGGAAATTTTACTCCTTATTTTGTACACTTGCAAACACACTGAACCATCCCTTGCTGAACATGGATTAATGAAGCTCACTCAGGGCTTTTGAAAGTTTGACTTGGTGAACAATAAAGTCAAATTGTAGGCCATTCAAGGAGATCATGGCTCATCTGTTTGTGACCTCAAGCTGTCAGATGTCCCCACACAGGAGCAAAACCAGAAAATGTTGGAAATAGGGGGAATATTGGCATTTTGGTAATATTAATAAATTAGTAATCCAGAGGTCCAAGTTAATGCTCTGGGGATACCCAGATACATGGTAACTGGTGGAATTTTGATTCAATTCATTAAATCTGGAATTGAAAGCTAGTCTGAGTTGCATGGTCCCCATTACTATCGCCGATTGTTGTAAAAACCCAATTGGTTCACAAATGCCCTTTCAGAAAGGAAATCTGCCATTTTTATTGCTTAGGGATGGGCAACAAATGCTAGCCTTGCCAGTGAGAACCACTTCCATGAAAGAATAAATAACCCAATAGGTCAGGCAGCATCTTTGGAGAAAGAAACAGAGTTCATGTTTCAGTTTGATGACCTGTCATCAGGACTGGACAGATTAGAGACATATTAACTTTTAAACAAAAGGTGGGTGGAACAAGGACAAAAGGAAGGTCTGTGATACAATGGAAGACAGCAGAGATTGGATGACAATGCTCAAATATGTGGTCTCCTCTACATTGGGGGGAGATGGTTGAGCCTGAGTATGTTTGCTTTGGTTTATGCAAATGACTGTATTTTAAAATATTTATGCCTATGTAACTAACTATGCTAAGCTTTAAAACTAACTTGGCAACATTTTAAAACTCAGCTAGGATGCCAGGGTTAGCTTAGAAATTGACTGCATTCTTTGAAAGAACTATGTTAGCAGAAATGACTTTTTCATAAGCAAAACAAAGTTTTCATAAACAAAAGCCTTCATGGCCACAGCTACAAATTGTTTATGAAAGTTAGAGACACTGCTTGTACCAAGTAATTTCATAACACAGATAACCGAAAAGTTATAATGCTCCCAAAAGCTATATGTAGCAGTGTAAGTTTGGATCAAATCTGTCAGGACTAGCTTTTGCTGGTATCTCTATCTCTATCCCAGTAAATCCATTTTTCCACTTTCTGTAATGTGTTAATTTTAAATGCTGCTCAATAAAAGTAGTTCAATTTCGTATCAGTGCCGTCTATGTCTATTCTGAGGAATGAATGGACCCTACAGTTTCTAGTGTCATGAACAGGATAACAAAAGGCCTACTGGACTGGATCCTTGACATCGAACTTATGTCGCAACCCAGAGGTAAGGACTCCTCTTGCTTAAAAGTCCTCAGTCGATTGTCTAAGTCTATCGTCCTCCCCTTTATGCTATCCCTAACGAACCAGCACACTGGTAAGCATGGCTCGAGGCCCCCTCAGAGATCTAATTTCGGCGGCATCTGTGATAAGTGACTCCGACTCCTGGCTAGAATAGCCCACGGCTTGAGACCTATTAACCCTTTAACTGCCATCACCATGACAGAAGCGAAAAATCAGACCAAGACTACTCCACAGAATCAATTACCAACCACAGTAAAAGGTGGGTAGGTCCCACCTAATGTGTCAGAAGATGAAATTCTGCAGCAACTAAAAGAGTAAATAGAACAGCAATTTGACTTGCCCAAAACCTGCACTGAGATTGAACGGATGTGTGGTACCTCCAAAGGACAGTGGTCCTTGGATGAGATAAAGAGGGTCTGGGGGGAAAACTACCCCCATGAAGGATAAGGAACATGTAACATGGTCCTTAGCCGTCATGGCCCAGATCCAACAATGGAATGAAATCGTAAAGAATTCCCAATATGACCGTGATCTGACCAATACAAAGAACCAACTAAAAGTGGTATACGAACAGTTGGAAAATAAAAAGGAGTTAAAAAGGAGTTAAAAAGGTTACAAGCAGAATTTAAGGGATTTAAGACCGAAAACAAAACCCTTAAAGCTGAGAACTGAGATTTAAAGAATCCATCTTGTAAAGAACTAATCAGGCCAGGTTACCCTAGCATGTAGGAGATAGGAAAGGAATAGCGAGATGCGCGGGAGCGCAAGGCTTCCTCAGAAGCAGACTCAGAGTCCTCTAGCGACTCTAGCGAATGCAGCCACACTGCAGAAGGGACTTTTGACAGAAGACTCACGCCGTTAAAGAAAAAAATGGGTCAAGTTCAAGTCTGAGACAATTATGGCAGATGGCAAAAACATTAGTGAAAACCAATTTGCCTACCACCTACTGCATCAGGGGGCAGACCCGGAGAAAATTGATAAGTGGTCTAAAAATGGGGACAAGACCACCTGGGATCAATTAAACTGTCTCAAAGCTATTTACCAACTCCACCCGTTGGATGGAGTTCAGATTATAACGGTAATGGTGTCCGGAGGTACGGCAAAGAGACTACAATGGGAGGTGCAAACGGCTCTGGGAGAAGATGAACAAAATCCAGATGCAGGATGGGACACCATCAAGAGGTGGCTACAGATATTCAGCCCCTCCAAAACAGACTGGGGAAAAATAGCGGCCTGTCAACAGAGAGGTACCGAAGAGGTCTGGGAATATGATGAACGGTTTAGGGTTGTGTAGACAGAATATTTGGGAATAGACAATAGCAGACCCAAAGAAATGGATGCCAGTACTTTTGGACCCTTGAAAGCTGCATTTGTTGCCGGCCTAACGGCAGAATTGGCAAAAATGGTAAAGTTACACTTGCCAGAATGGGACAAAGTCAGAACAATATTCGCGGTGTTGGTGGAGCAGTGTAACCAAATAGGTCGGGACATGGGAACCAAAGTCCATGCCCTGCAAGCAGGAGGGAAACCCAAGGATTCGGATGGGCCCTGCCAAGGGAGGTTACCAGGAAAATGCCACTACTGCAGAAAGGAGGGTCACTGGGCAGAGACTTGCCAAGCAACAAGATGCATTGCTAGCCACAGCAAACCACCAGACAGCAAAAAACTAGAAAGAGCCCACCCTTACAGAGCCCCTTCTTGCGCGAGTGGCACAGAGGGGAGATGGGATATATGTGTGATGAGGGTGGGCTATCAAGATATAGACTGTCTCCTGGACACTGGAGCAGAATTAACCTGCCTATCACTGAAATACAAAAGACATTTCTCCATAGGCGACCGATTGGTGACAGCATAAGGGGCAAGTGGAGGTAACATAAAACTCCAGTGGACTAAACCCGCTAGAATTCACCTCGGTCCTCATGAAGTGACCACTCAAGTTTGGGTGGGACCGGTACAACAAGCCTTATTTGGGATGGACGTCCTGACTCAGCTAAACTCCTCTTTGGATTTCAAAGAGGGTAGGGTGATGTGATCTATCAACCCTTTGGAAAAGGAAGATTGGACGAACCATCCGATATGGGTCCGAGGTATGAATGATTGCGGCCTACTCGAGATGAAACCAGCCTCATTCACCGGAACACCACCACCCTGTACCAGACAGTATCCTATCGGCATCTATCATCAGCATCCTACCAGTTATTCAACTGGAGAAACAAGGCATGCTAATCAAGACACATAGCTTGTCTAACAACCCTGTGTGGCCAGTAAAGAAATCAAACGGAACTTGGCATTTGACCATTGGCTACAGAAAGGCCAGTGTATTGATCAAAAGGCTCCTCTAGTTGCAGACCCCTCCACCATTTTTAACAACTTAACCCCGGAACACGAGTACTTCTTAGTCATCAACATGGCTAACGGATTTTGCCACCAGCGCTTGAGGTCCAATCATAGTTTGCCTTTACGGTCCAGCAGCAAGAGTATACTGGGCCCGGCTATCACAGGGGTTTCACAATAGCCCTACAGTATTTCACATGGCCTTACAAAGCCACTTGTGAGAACTACCTACATTGGCCTCCACAGTTTTTTTTTATACTTTTCCAATTCAATCAAATCAAATCCAATTCAGAGTCTCAACAAGTTGAGACATTTCAGATCCAGGCTGACAAGACAGGGCGGGAGACCAAAACCACCCTGTCCTGGGCCTGATCTACATGAGTCAAGCTGATTGGAGAAGGGGGAGGATCCTCCTCCAAGACTTGAGCTCATTTGCATCTTAGCCAAAAGGCCGAGATGCCGCTTTTAAAAATTGCTTCATATGAAACACATGAAGCCCCAGTGCAACCCAATGACCCCAACCAAGTGCAGGCGATCCACACTACACTTGATCTTAGCCAAATGGCCTCCACAGTTATCCAATATGTGGATGATATCCTGTTAGCCTCCAACACGGAAGAACAGCACATGCAGAACTTATGCCAATCAGGGAACCCATTTCACAGATGCTGTCTGTAAGGAGGTCTGTAGACTGTTAAACATCACCTGGAATTTACACTGTCATTATCACTCACAATCATCTGGATAAGCGAAGAGAATGGACCGAATTCGGAAAGATCGACTTGCTAAATACCACCAAGAAGGGACACCATGGCCCCAGGCACTACCAATAGTCCTGTGTGGTATCAGAGCAACCCCGAACAGGACCATGGGTCTCAGGCGATTTGAAGTAATAACCGGAAGACCAATACCGTTGCCTGGAACCATCGATTTATAAAAAGCCGATTGCCACTTGATGAGCAACACTTTGTTAGAATATTGTAAAAACCTGACAAATGTTATCAGTTCTGTTTCCCAGCAGGCATCGGGAGTCTGGATCCACCTGAAGAAGATACCAAGTGCCATTGACTACTCAAGCCACTGTGAAGGTCCAGGGGAAGGAGGCCTGGATACACGCATCCCATGTGAGAAAATCCCCCAGTGGCTCCACCTAAGGACATTTATCTCTTTATGTCTTGCATATATAACCGCATTTTAACACATATAAATTCAGTATTATGTTGTCTTTTTGTATGTTAAGCATTTATCTATTCCCAGCCTGCCAGTCTCTAGCACCTGAGGAACCAAAATAAGTGACCAAAGAATTACAGGTGAACACCTTCGTGTACATGGCCTACACTATGCCAAGAGAGCTAATGTATCCAGCTGTTAGGTATGAGTGCAAAAACCTATACATTCAAAGGGCAGTATTCCATTGAGACCTGGTCCTTTTAATGAGTCTGAAACAGCGGAATGGCTAATCAGAAATAATGGGACCAATACGTCTTCTGTAGCGACTTTTGGCGGAGGAGCAGGGAGAAAAGATTGGGAGGGGGCAGCTTCTTGAACTCGCACTCACTAAGGCTGCCATTGCATCCCAGGCAGGTATAGGGTTTTCTGTCTCTGCGCCACTCTGTCAAGCAGTCTGATCAGTGCCCCCTCTGTGAAGCATGGTGCTGGCTTCTTGTCTGCCATCCCCTGCAGTCATGGAATAAGTACTGGGGAGTGTTGGGGAGCCATTTATATGTAGCTCCCCAGTGCCTGCAGCTGTTAAGTCATTACACTGCTGACAAATCAGAGGGAAAGCGTCGCCAGTGTGGCATGAAACTCATGGGAATAGAAATTAATACTAATGAGGTCCTATATGCCTGTACCATAACTTTATTTATTCCCTGGTCATTTACATCCTCCTTTAGTTTTGTGTTCCCTGGGGTTGCCTTTTCCATTTGTTTATATTTAGACTTGTTTTATTTTTTGCAAGTTCTCCCTGCCCACCTTACCCTCACCAGTTGAAAGTCTTTGCCAGCTCCCTGTTTATCCTATCCATTAGGCCACTGGCCTCATTCAATATTTAGGTGCAGCATGTCCTATTGGCCCACCTGCTTCCTGTCTCAGCACTGATGTCAGTGTCCGATGAAAAGGAATCTTTTTCCAACACCTGTTCTTTTAGCCATGTGTTCGTTTGTCCAATCTATCTTTCCCTCTACCAATTTGTCTGTGGCTTGGGCAATAATCTAGGGATTGTTACTCTTGAGATCTTGCCTTTCAATTTAGCGCATAACCTCTGCTGTTCCCTCAGCAGGACGTCCTTCCTGAGATACAGGGAAGCTTGGGTTGTTGCATGCTTGGTTGGCTCCTTGGTGCAATCCTTTTGCCTTCCCCTATTCTGTGTTTGTGGAGAGACAGGATCATAGTAGCAGCAATTTTTTACCTGCCTGATAGTGGGCGGTATCCAGCTAAGAGTGATTAAAAGACATTAAGCTCATATTTTATGATTGCAATGAAATCTTACAAATGGTGCATGACTGTCTGCTATGTCAGTACCTCCGCAATTCAGCTGAGGTATCTGCACAACAGGAGGAAGCCATTGTTTAAAGATACTGATATCCAGTTAGCATTATAAAATGGGGAAACAGCAGAGATAATTCATTGCTTCGCAAGAGACCTGACATTCAGGAATCTTTGGTCTGAAATGTCTGACGGGATGAGTGTTGGTGGTATAAATTGAGGGTGTCTTGGGCAAAGCACAAGCTATCAAATCAGCTTGACTGAAGTGGTGGCACAGTGGTTAGTACTGCTGCCTTACAGGGCCAGGGACCCGGGTTCGATTCCTGGCTTGGGTCACTGTCTGTGTGGAGTTTGCACAGTCTCCTGTGTCTGCATGGGTTTCCTCCAGGTGCCCTGGCTTCCTCACACACTCCAAACTGCAAGGGTGGCATTCAGTGGGGACCCTGGTGCAGGATATGCACTCCATGACAGGAGATATCCACACCATGTCTCAGCACATGAACTCCATGGTGCAAGGTTTCAACCGCATGGTACAGGCACTGATGGGAATCTACAGGTCTGTGAGCTGATAAACATGTTGCACTATGTACAGAGAAAGCATGAAATTTTAATTTGAACACTTTAATTTCCGCACAATTTAACTTCCAAACTATGAAATTTCAATCTGAACATTTTAACTTCCACAATAGTCCACCTCAACCTCAGCTGTGGATCCTGGGGATAGACCTAGACATAGGGGGAGGGTGAGGGAGATTAAGAAACCGGATGCACTTAGTGGGTACAGGTGAATATAGGCACTGTAGCACTAAGGTCACCATTCAAGTTATTAAATTTCACTTTGTTCAACAATAGAGCCTCCACCCTGTCTGTTCATGCCACTAAGCTTGGGGTTACCACCGCACTCACCTCGCACCTCATCCCTATGGAGTGTGAGAATGGCAGCACTATGTTCATCCCAACTTCTTGCTAGCCTCCAATAAGAAAGGACACTCCCTCAGCTGCGATTTTGCAGGGACCCAGGATGGAGGGCACAGGAAATGCTGCCTGCATACCAGCCTTCACAGCCCCTTTAGAGCAAGGGGTGCCCCAATATGAAGGGTAGAGAAGGCCTACAAGAGACCCCTCTCAACCCCTCTCCCCAAAATAGTGATTATGGGACCAGTCACTCGGTGAAAATTCGGTGCAATATCCGGAGAGAGAGCTCGTTAATGACATGCTAATGTATTAAAATAAACTTTGTGGTCCTGCAGCATGTCTCAGACCACTCCACCAGTAAGACCTGAACTCAGAAACTCGCCGGCACAAATCACACTCTCCGGATTTTGAGCCCCCACCACCATTCCCGCTGACGGTGAGTGTGGCCTCAAAATCACCCTCAACAAAAATGGTTAAAAATAAAGTGAGGAAATTCTATTAAAAATGAGTGAAACTGTCTGTACAGCAATGCAAACAGCATCCATATTAAAACAAGAGAAAAGGAGGTAACACACAGTGAGGTACCAGAGTGGCAGGGATTACTGAGATATATGACTATAGAAAAATCAGAACTGGGAATTAAGCATCGCAGTATACAATATGTTTAGAAAAGAGAGAGGGGAAAATAAGAGGTGGCATAGCTTTACTTCCTCGAAATAAGAACGGCATTGGAAAAAAGTGACAGCTATCATTAGCTCAGAAATGGAATATTGTATGTTCAATGTAATACAGTGCAGTAGGTTGGAGGAAGTACGTGTAAATTGTCTCATCCTGAAGGAGCAAAATACATGTACTTCTTTCAACTTAGCATTCCCTCCTCTAAATATCATGGATAAAAGATAACACTTTGTTCATTAAATAATTCAGTCATAAAAGCAACATTTTAATGCTACTTTCATGTCCTGTAAAATTTGTTTGCATCCAGAATAAAATGGATTCTGTCCTTTGTTTCATTTTGAGATAGCTGACAGACTTGAGAACAAGGCGTCTTTCTTGGGATCTTAGGTTTACTACAAGGTTTGTTTGGTTTGATATGCTAATGAAGGTAACTGGGCAACCATCATGTGTCAACATGATCTGATGTCTCTCTTTACAGCAGACAGATTCATTTTACATTTGTAAGATATACTAATTGCACTGACTGCATTTAACTGTATTATTACATGATGTGTAAAGCCCTGAACTACAGAGTTCAACGACTGGGATTTTTACAATGCTGTTAAGATTTTTGCAGCAGTTCACTTCAAAAAAAGGGAAACTTAAAACTGGGTGGAATAATACCTAGAAATCATCAGTACTGTTTGAATGCTGGAAAGTCAGTTAAAGGACCTTTGTAGCATAAGTTGTGACTAAATGTATCAAAATATTGCAATATGAGTATTAATTGGATAGTGTGCTTTAAAGCTAAAAAGGAACAAGCACGAAGTTATTTTGAAAAGGATAATTTAAAGTCTTATTCAAAATCCTGCTCCTCCTTCAGATCACCCAAGAGAGCGTTGGCGACCATGGTTTGGATTGGATTGGTCCATCATTCTGGTTGGCAAAGTAGTGCTGGGATTTGCTACTGCCTTCTGCAATATGGCTGACCAGGAAACTCTCCAACTCTTACCATCTGCCATCAGGCATATTGAAAGGATTTACAGGCTGATAATCAAGCTGTGTGGCCAAGTTATGGACAAACCTTCTTCCATGGTCATCAAGTCCTGAAGTGGGACTTGAACCAAAAGCTTCGGGCTCAGAGGCTGCAACCCACTGTTCAGCAAGATCTCTCTTATTCAAAATGGATTTACTATTAATCATTATACTCAAGTGTCTGTATTTAACTCTTTCTTCTGCTTTTTATATTGCTTAATGCATATATAAATATTAATCATTTTGTGTATATTGCTCTGGTATTGTGTTTGATATTTCCACCATTCGAAACAAATCAGGTACTTGTAATCCAGTGTGTAGCTTGCACAAACTTGTTTTAATTGCTAAAGGTTCCTTTAAAGACTTAATAAAAATGATATTTAAAAACCCCCAGAGAGAAGATTTCAATATCCCAAACTGTCAATAATCATGTATAAAAAAGATGTAAAGTGAGTATTGGCTATTACTGAAGACAAATCCACAGATAATTAGATCAAGAACTGTTCTAATGCATAAAAGTTGTTCATTTTTTTATTTTCAGGGGGAATGCAGTAAACAGAAATATTCACAAAACAGGAAAATAAGGGGCCTTCCATTTAAATAATTCCACAGGTGGTCAGATGCTTTTGTCAGTAGGAATGGTTGAAGAAAACATTACTGGATAAATGTCTGACGCGCCGAAGATACAATCTATTTTTCCTATAAAATATGCAGTGATATTTTCCTTAACCATTCCCAGTGGAAAAGATTTCACACTTCAGAAACCCTCCACATAAAGAGGCTTGCCATAACATTAAAAAAAAGTTAAAGTTTATTTATTAGTCACAAGCAAGGCTTACATTAACATTGCTATGAAGTTACTGTGAAATTCCGCTAGTCACCACAATCCGGCACCTGTTCGAGTCAATGTACCTAACCAGCACGTCTTTCAGAATGTAGGGGAAACCGAAGCACCAGGAGAAAACCCATGCAAACACAGGGAGAATGTGCAAACTCCACACAGACAGTGACCCAAGCCAGGAATTGAACTCAGGTCCCTGGCGCTGTGAAGCAGCAGTGCTAACCACTGTGCTACTGTGCCACCTTACATTTCAATCAGTGAGTACTTCAAATTGATGACTCCTTGTCACCAACTTCTAACTAGAGAAAATTGGTTTTTCTTATTCACTCTTAAAAACCTTTAGAAATATTAACAGTATTTATTAAATCTCCTTTTACTTTTCACTGCTTCAATTGAAATAGTCACAGTATTTTGTGTCACTCCTTGTAAGTATAATTTTCCAATTCCAAATCCTGATATTACCCTGGTAAATCTATACTGTATCCTCTATAACAGGTGTCCAACTGTGTATGCATGGTTTTCAATGTTAGGGAAATTAACTAACTACACCATACCGCACAACCACTATCGATCAGCCCATTGGATGAACATGGAGTTATTCAAGCCAATGATAAAAAAGGGTAATGCCCTCGAGAGACACAGATATATAACAATGACCAGTTTAAATGAGAGTGAATGAAAGAGGGATAAAACAAAATAGAAATGAACCGGAGTATAAAGTTCTTCTGGACGACACTTAAAATAAAGACATTTTGCCTAGAAAGGAAAATGTAGTGAATGAGTGATGACATTCATCAGTCTCAACTTTAAGAAAAGCTTTTTCAATGAAAAGTTAAATCTAAAAATATTTCTAAAGGTTGGGGAGTTTTTGAGCCGGCTCAGTTTGGGGAATAGGATGCTCCAAAATCTCATTACATAGTCATTCTATTGGTCAATCATGTTCATACCACACAACTCTAGCCAAAACTTCGGTCATTATAAATTTTACTAAACATTTTAAAGTTATGTTCTGCAAACTGTGATTCAGTGCCATAAATTTTCAATTCACAACAGTATCAATATTACAGGAAAAAAACGTGCCAATTTTAGTGCTTAAAATGCTCAATTGAAGTGTGACATTGCAAAGATATTACATGTTAGTGAAATGTACACAAATGATCATCCCTCCACAATAGTTAATGACATACTGCGTATTCAATTTAATAATACAAACTGAACAAACACCCAACAATTACAATAGTCCTTGCAAGGAAAAATTATGTAGCTGTGTTTTAGATAAAATACAATGAGGACAAATGAAGGGGGGGAGGGCGCGGGGAATGCTTAAAATCACACTCATGGGTAAGGTCATATACTTTGAAAATGTATGACGTACTTCGACTGTATAAAAGCCACACACACAATTTGTCACCATTGTGGTAAAGCAATTTAAGGGCATTTAACTCATTTCCATTTAGTTTTTCCAATAAACAATGTGGCATGCACAACTTCGATATCAAAGGGTTACGGGATAAAGCCAGGAAGTGAAATTATAGTAAATCAACTATCATTTTATTGAATGGTGGATCAGGCTCGAGGGGCCGCATGCCCTACTCCTGTTCATATTTCTGATCTAGAGATGTCCTAAGCAGTTCAAAGTATCACGGTGAAGAATAATTCACAGTCTGTTAGACTCGTTTGTCTAAGTAGTAATCATTTTCTATAATCTATAAACATTTTGTTGAGACTAGAGAAGTTATTAGGGACAATTACTAAGATCGTGTCGCTGCGGCTGATTAACTTCTAGCCCATCATTCTCACTGTGGGACTGAGTGGCATTTCACTCCTGTTTAATGATGAACGCGCGCAGCACAATAAACCCATCTGAATCACAAAGTAGCCGTCCTTGTTTTGTTAAAGTGCGCGAAGCTCTTTCCGCATAAAGATTCTGTGGGTAATCTTTCGTTTCGCCGTTATCTCGATCAACTCGAATGTGCGATGCTTTGATGCGACCAGATAAAAGCTGATATTGCCCGAGCTCACGAGAACTATTCACTCGATAAAGACGCTTTCAAATTAAGATCTCCGCCGACCGACTAAACTATCAGCTTTCGATTTCGGTGTATTTGGTTTGAGGGTAAAGTGTCCTCACAGAATTGATAAGATCCCCGCTTACCTTTTTTTCCCCCACTGAGGCTTTCCAAGATTTAACTTGCCTGAACTGACTTAAATGCATCTTAAATTCAGTTGTTCCATTGTGCTTTTAGAGCAGAGATTGAGACGTTGTGGAATCATGATCCTTGGGTTGCATGGGCTGAATTTTGAAACTGTCGATCACACACTAACTAGAGCGGAGCCGATGTCATTCAGCACTCCAGACAGCGATCAACCAGCGTTTGGCGGGGGGGGGGGGGGGAGGTGAGCGGATAGATTATTCCTGCTTAACCTACAGACTCAAGAAGCCAAGCTGCCCACATCAACAAGCAGAAGCCAAACCGGCCAGCCGCCGCTTCCCTCACTTGTACCGCGTATAAACGTTGCACCAAACGTACTCTTCACATCATAAATAAATCCAAATGTTTACTTGATTTTTGTTTAAGTTTGGGGGGGGGAGGGGTCAGCTATATGCGACAGATGAACAAACTATTTGACCTTTTTTAAAATAAAAGAGTGTCCAGCTCCTCTGTAACTATGGCTCGTCCTGGAAATAGAAAAGCCTGAAAGCAATGATTTTCAATTCACTTGAACTTTACACAAAACGCGACAGTTTGCACTAAACCCACTGTTGCCCGTTTCCGAAGAGCATTACATTACTTACGGATCTTCAAACTGAGCCAGTTGTCTCCCCGGTTGCCTTGGTAGGGGGGTGGGGGTTGGGGGCTCTCTCTCCTCTCGCTGGTGAAACGCGATCCCCCCCCCGCCACCAGAGCCCTTTGCAATAAGGATGAGGATAGCCCTCGCTCCCTGTTGTTCATCCAGCGAGGAACTGTGGCTGGATAAAATCCGCAGTTAATGCACAGTCTTCACTCCTTTCAACAGCGGCGTGTCCCAAACACAGAAAGAGGCTCCTTTTTGTTTATACCCAGGTTGTTTATTGAGGTGTCGGCCGCTGCCAAGTGACCCCCCCCCCCTCCCTCCCTCTCTCTCCTCCCCCCTCCCGCAAAAAGGAAATCACTAACCTCCTCCACAGTAAATGGGAACTCTCTCAGTCAGAGCTGGCGAGCGAGATCATTTGCTCTTGTTTTTGCTCTCAGAAATGAGGCGGCCAAGCGCGTGGAAGCGGCCGCGCGAAAGGCGAGCGAACCCTCCGGGTCTGCACGAGGCTGAAAAGGGCGGGAGAAGGGGGATCGCGAGTCAGCCGGCGGCAAGGCTGCACCCCCGCCAGTGGACCTATCACATTCAGATGCTTGGGAATCTGCCCCCCCCCCCCCCCCACCCCTCCCCTCCAAAAAAAAACACCCCGGACTTTTTGTTCTTCCTGGAGCGAGGCAGGAATCAGGTCAGGGTGATCTTATTCCAACCGCAGCAATCAATCGATGGGCCGAATGGCCTCCTTCTGCCCCGTAAGGGAGTCTCTGATTCTTATGTGAAAGTCGAACAATTCTTATTTTCCTTCACCAATGTATATATAGTGGAGCTTAAATAATCACTTGTAGCATTAATTGTTCAGCACTGTTTATTACAGTCCCTTCTCCACTGAAATTCAGTTGTGCTACGGAAACGACAAAGTTGGTGTCAGCTATCTTGGTACCTATCTGGCAGCTAATCCTTAAAGAAATAGATGCAAGCTTAATGGAAAAGTGTTTTGGAAAACATTTCATTTTTTGTTTATAAACACTATGATTACAGGAATCACATGGAAATGCAACAAATTGCTTGAACCTAATGTAGAGTTTTGAAAGCATAGAACAAGAGTAAAAGATAGAATTAGAGGGTATGCTGGGCACAGCTTGTAAGAAGTACCACGCTTCAGTGCCATCCTGGTAAGAGGGAAAACTGTTGCAATGAAGACTTTATTTACTCCCGAAACACAGATGCACAAGATTGTAAGTATATAAATATTTAGTTAGACCAACAGATATCATCACCCCAAATTTAATGGGGGGGGGGGGGGCGGAGAGGAAGGGGTTGGTGTAGTTTTGGAGAGGGGAAACTTGGAAGAATATTTACCTCAGATCCTGCTGAATTTACCAGCTGCACCCAATTAACATTTTTGGCCTCCATTTCCCAGCCACAGGAAAGCCAGATTGAGAGGTCGGCTGACTGGTCATTAGCCAGTGAGGTCTGCAGACCCAGGCCTTTTTCAAGGAGCAGAGGAGACCAATGAGGGGAGGGGTGGGGATGGCGGCGAGAGAGATTAGGGGTCCAAAGGGACAGTAATGGGGGAGTCCCAAGAGATTGGGCGTTATGGAAGGTATATTGATAGGAGACAATCACAGAGGGCCCCTGGAGCATGAGGGGTGGAGGAGGTGCAAGGAGATTGTGGGCCTTGGATGACATTGGGAAGGAATTGGATCATATGTGGTAGGGGCCCAATCATTGTTAAAATATTTATTTGGCAGAGTGGGGGGAGCAGTTGCTCTTTCTGGTCCACAAGTAGTGCTGGAAAAGTACTTCTGTGCTGGAGTCTGCACCTCCCATTAGCTGCCAGATTTCCTGGGAATGACTAAAAGCTTGATCAAAGTTTTAAGGAGTGTCTTTAAAAAAAGCTAGGTATTTTTAGAATGGGAATTACAAAGCATGGAACCAAAATAGCTTAAGAAATATGCACCCAGAGGGCACAAGGAGAGAAAATGATGCTTAAAAATCAGAATCTGCTGAAACAGAGTGTGGTTGTATATAGTGGTTGTAAACTGAAAAGATAGTAGACAGAGTGTAAAAGTTGAGAATTTGGTGAGAGTCGGAATACAGCATCGAGGAGAAGAAGATTCTGTTCTTTTACTTCTGGTACTTGTGTATATGTAAGCTTGAAGGAGTAATTGTTTAACATATTAACATATTTTATAGTGTAGAAACAGAAATTGAAACAGAAAAAAGAGCTGACAACAAACTATAAAGTACATATAAATGACCTAATCTAAGATTTGGCAGAGCAGGTTGTGTGCCTGAACTGCTGTACATGGAAGTTTGTGGACAGTGAGTCGACCCCAAGCAGATATCTTTGCTAAGAATCTCTTTGACTGCGAGTCACTGAATTGGAATGCAAGTTGGAGGCACTCTGACACGTAAGGGAGGATGAGAAATAGCTGGACCGTTTGTTCCAGACCTCAGTCACAACTTGTAAAAGTCCTATTCTTTAGTTTCTAGCTCCTGGTGCACTTTCCAGCATTTATCTAGCTCTGGTCTGCCCTGAATGATGAAGTGTGCCAGGAGAACACAATGAGCTTCTCACAACAATTGAAATCACAAAGTATTAGGAAAACCAGAATACTTTTCTCCTAATTTATACTAAATCAGAAATTTGATGCTTATCATCCTATTTTCAACATTTATTTAATTGAAGCAAGATTGATCATTTCGAATGCTGCTATTACAAAATTTTGGAACATTATTAGCACCATTTGAAACCATGGGGATGATTCCTCAATCCCGCCACGCTGCTTTTATAGTGCAGCGGACCAGGAGACTCAAGCAGAGGTCGTTTCGTGGGCTCCCTGCAGGACCCAGTGCCAGATTTCTGGCGCCGTCAACTCTGCAGCAGAAATTGGCGTGGATCTGCATAATCTATTCAAATTTGAATTTAAGTACAATTTAAATATCATTAGCGGGCCCAGGACTGAAATCTCTGGGCCTGCTAGCGTATCCCCCTGCCAGGAGTGGTTCACTCCAGCAGAGTTTCGTATAGCTCCCCACTTCCAGGGAGTTGGCAGCCCGACCCCACTGGAGTGAAGAAGGGGGCAATCAAGTCTCCCCAGAGGATCAGTCACGGGGGATGCCTCCTGGGCATTGCCACCTTGAAAGTGCCAGCCTGGGCCCCCTGGCACTGCCCAAGGGCAAAGTGCAAATGCCCAGGGGGCACATTGACACTGCCCACCGGGCATAGGGCCGTGCCAAGGGGGCAGGGCTTAATGGGGGTGGGGCGATCGGTGGGGGTGGGGGTGGGGGGACTCCTGCTGCCACTCTGCATTTGAGCTGAAGGACAGAAGGAGGATGGCCAGCGACCGGGGTGGGTGTCAACCTGCTGGGGAGGTGGGGGATGCCGGGGGGCAGCACTGCAGGGAATGGGGGGGCTCGGAACTGCCCCGGGAATGTTCGAAGGGCCAACGATCGGACTATGAGGGAGGTCGCACAGCCAGTGATGTGGGGGTCGCGGGGCTGGCCAGTGATTGAGCTGGCCAGCAATTGGGAGGCCTGCAGTACGGGGCAGTGCGCATGTGCCAATCCCGCTGCTGACAGATCGACACATGCACAGTGGCCCGTTCAGCACTATGCTACTGGCCTCTCCAGCGGGAATAGGCCCCTCATTTTTGGCATGATACACACTGAGGCACTCTGTAGTACACAAAGTGTGGGAGATTCATTTTCAAATGCCCGCTGAAAAAAAGTGTGATTTACTCCAGTTTTTATACAAATTCGACTCTTACAATTTTTTGGGAGAATCCCGCCCCCCCCCCCAACTTTTTACCATATCATCATATAATACTCTAACAATAAAATTCATACAAAGGTATGTTAAATCTTATGTTACTGTTAATCAGGTTTGGCAACTAACCAACTAACTAATGAGGTTATTTTGCAATTGCATGATAGCATCGAGTTGCACAAGGTGTGGCAGAATAGTCAATGAGACTATGAGCCTATATCGAATCTAATGCAATAATTTCTGTCACAATCATTGACTGCCTCTCAGCAAGAATTTGTATAGCTTGATAGGCTGGTTTTAGATTATTTATGGGTTGGCATAGCTCGTTATGCTTACCTTATCCCACTAATGGCTGAGATTTTAATGTGATATTATTGCAGTGAATTGAAGATTTGGAGAAAATATCAGGCTAGGATTTGAACCAGAAGCGGATTTTGAGTAGGTTGAGCTCTAAGGTATGCATTAAACCATCCATCCACCACAGTGCCCGATCAGATTTATCGAGGCCCAAAGATGATTTAACTCCAGGGCTCCTTTTATATCTTACCCACCAGCTGTCTGCCCAAATTGGGCAGCTGACAGACTGATTGAAATAACAAGGCACTGGCACTGAACTAAATCATGAATTTTTGGCTTGGTTTCCCAGGTGGGAAAGGGGAAATCTGAGGCAGCGGAGACTCTGGGCTAAATTTTATCTTGATGGCGCAGATCACAGAGAGCATTGTTGTTTCCACTAGTGTGTCAAGAGACCGGCTACACATGATCTCACAGCAGCTGACCAGGCAGGGAATGCATGACACAGGAGCCATGTGCAAGGCATGGCAGCCATGAAATCCATGAACTCAAGGTGCTGGCAAAGTAGGCGGAAAGGTAAGCATCAGCTGATGCCGTGACAGATACTGGCACCATTATTAAAGAGCTACCAGCGCTGTATTCACTGTTGCCTGAACAAATAATTCTTTCCTTTTACTGTTGCCTCGGGCTGTGATGTTACTGCTGCCTTTCAGACATCTTGCGGTTGCTGTTGCTGCTCCTCTCACTTAAAATTCAGAACAGTCAAGGAGCTCACTGGAAGCAACACCATGAATATGAGAAGGAAGACCCCAGATGATTCCACAGTTCAGCAATACCTCCCTGCAGATTCTCTTCAGGCTACAAAGGCAAGGTAGGAGGTTCTCTTCCCCAGTGATGGCAGCGGGAGGAGGCCCCATCTGACCAAGAAAGCTTGAACAGAGATTGCAGAGGAAGTCAGCAGCCATAGGGTCACCCCCAAAAATCAGGTCTTGTGTCAAAAGTTTATAAATGGCCTTCTTTGGTCTGCTGGAGGTGAATACTCCATACATTTCCCTTTGGGACTTGCATATAGTAACACAAGAGTTAGTGTAGTACCAAGGAAGTGACCACCCAGTCATGAAAACAAGGTAAGACAGGAGTATGTTCTGTCAGATGCAATTGCCTTTCAGTGAGAGGTACCTGTTTGTTAGCCCCCCCAACAAGTTCTCTGGAGAGAAGCAATGTGCAAGTGACATACATGTGATGCTATCATTGGCCCCTGGGTTCCAACCAGCGTAGATGTTGTGCTTGATTCCATGGGGAAACTAAGAACCTTTTTGCGCTTGGAGGAAAGGACAGCACAGAATATTAAAGAAAGGGTAAGACCGGTTGGAGGGGTGCTGTGCCTCCAAATCCTCAGCCACTTGAAGTTGGCAGGGCAGCCTTGCAGGAGTGTTAACCCAGGAGAGTACATCAACAACTGTGGGTACACAAGGTTCCATCTGGCATGCAGAAGTCATAGAACCCACGTGATCAATGTTGGACCATGGAGCCCCACAGCAAGCATGGCTGGGACGAGGAAATGGGATGCCTTTAACTCACATGTTTATGTTCTCATGCAGTTTGAGGTTGAGACACCAGGACTAGGTGAGTCACCTCTGAGGAGGAGGAGGGATCCACAGATGGTGCACCATCACATCAGGCCCCTACACCCAGACCCTCCAGTTCTCAGACAGCCAAAAAGCAGTCACCAAGGTCATCCCAAGCTATGGGGCATCACATTAACATCCTGTAGCCACCTGAGCTGCAAGTGCAAGTGGAGTACCTCCTGGGAGCATTCATAAGAAAGTTAAGAAGAGCACGTATCTGCACTTGGGGTTTAAGGGAGATGTTAAGTTTTCTTTCTGGTCTATGCCTCAATCTTTCACTCAGTCGTCCTACCTTTCATTTTAATTCTTTATTCCCTGGGATATCACATCCACACCTTTCTTCACTCAATAGGCTTGAAGCGATGAATTAAGGTGCATCTGTTCAGCTCCTGCCTTACTGCTAAATGTTGTGCTCCTAGGCAAGCAGCAATGGAGTTCCAAATGAAGGAGGCAAAAGCAGAGCTGATTAAATGTAAGGCTTTATTTTAATGTTGAAAAAACACATGGCGCACAGGAAACAGCTCTGGAATAGGGTGTTCCAAGCCTCCCTTGCACCTTGTCTGTTGTCGGAGAGGTTCCTCAACTTCGTTGCCTAGTCAGCAGGGTCCTCCACATCCTCATTACAAGAGGAGGCATCATGATCAGCAATGTCCTTCCTCTTTGTTCAAAGCCTCCTCCCCTCTGCAGTGCACAACACACCACCATGACCCACAAGACCCTTGCTGGCACATACTGAATGACTCCTATCAAGGCAATTCAATAACATCTGCAGAAAGCCAGTGGCCTGCTCAATGGCCACTCGAGTTGACCTCTGGCAGGTGTTGTAGATCCTTTTTTGTACTCGGGCCTGGGTTCCTCACAGGTGTGAGTGGCTATGTCTTTAGTTCAAATGTTCATCCCTGAAGGTGCCCAGGATGTGCTGGGGACAGTGTGTAGGGGAGGTTGGAAAAGCTGTAGAACCTGATGCAACTTGGCTGCTCCCTCAGAACCCTGCATCTGAAGGATCTACTTTCAATCATGGCAGACCATTTTGACATTGCTGGAATGGGAGCACTCCCTTTTGACAAAAGCTGCCGGTTGGCTCATGGGAGCCATTTGTGTGAACTTAATGACATCCTTCACCAAGGGGAAACCCAGCAATGGTCCCAAAACCAATGAAGCTGTCTGTATGGCTGTCAGGATTGGTAAACCAGATAATCACCAGCCCTCTTGAACAGGGTATTGGTCATCCCCTTGATGCAACATGGGCTGCAGACTGGAAAATACCACACATGTCCCCAGTGGACAGCTGGAAAGAGTCAGAGGCATAGAAGTTGCGAGCCACAGTTATCTTCAGGGCCACTGGCTTTGAGTGCCCGTCAAACCCCATGAGTCTCAGCTGATCCTGTAGCATGGAGATCAGTGATGGTCTCCTTAGAGTGCCACAGTCTTCATCTCAGAGGGAGAGAGTTCAGCTTCAGGTACGCTAGCTCCTGGGAATAGGCTCTGTTGCATGTTCATAGCTTTCGACATGCCCCTGTGCCTTTCTTTGCCGTGCCCACCCTGAGGCTGGCCTCCTTGCTGGTTGTGAGGTTGGTGATGTGCCCCCAATCAGTGCTGGACTCTCTTCCTCAATGAATACTCAATCTTCTACCAAGGCAACCCCCTCAGTCCACCCATCAAATCTGTTCCTGAATCTTTTCCTCAAGGCAAGTGCCACTGCCTCTATGTGGCCCCGGCCCCTGTCCCCTCAGTGCTCACATGTTCTCCTCCCTTCTGCCAATGTCTGGCATTTCCCTCTGTGCAACCTTGCTGCCACTGTACACTGGCTCTCCCAACAGCTTCTTTGGGGAGCCAGAGGTTTCTTGCCAACCCCCATTACACTTCCACCTCACTTCACCAAGTTGGGCTCCGAAGCCAAGTGATCCTCATGCACTACTGTACTGATAAAAATCCAAACCGCACCATAATATTTCCGTTAATTGACCTTTAACTGATTCAAATGGTGTCACGTTGGCTTCATGTGAGAAATCCCACCCCCATTGCTAGTAAAATTCCGAAGTCAAGTCACAGTGTTCCAGGGAATTGCAGCGCATTCCCATTTTACAACCCTCCCCTTCCAGCTTACACTTGTGGTGTGGTAGAACTCAGGTCTCAGACTTTCTTTGTGAAGCCTGTGCATAACCTGGTGCTGCTGATTTGGAAGAAGCTTACGGTGAAGTCACTGTGCAAGTCATATGCACTCAGACTGCTGATGGATCCATCAAACATTACATGCAAATACATAGGACCATTTTGATTAGTGTAACCTCAAACACACAGAGAGAAAATAAACTCTTAACAACTTATTGGATTCTAATGTTCGTCTCAAGCTGGTATCAGGCATTTTAATGCACAGCTATAACAGGAACACAAATCTGAAAGACAATCAAGGAAACTGGATGCAGTAATTTGTGGCTATTTGATTGGTTTCAGCAGTACCTCCAGTGATTTCTTGAGAGGTAAAACAGAGTTAAAGGAACATGACAGCTTGTAGCAACTTTGTGCAGAAAAGTTAAAAAATAACACACATCAACTTGCGTTTGATTGTGACAGGCTGATAAAAGTATCAGCTACATATGTCCTGCACTGTATCAAGAAAATTATTATACACTGGGGGGGAAGCAAAAAATTCCATTGCAGGAACAATACGGCAGTAAAAATTGTAATCCTCTTCTGCAACATACACCCTAACTGGATATCAGGCAAGAAGATTTTCAAGTGGCACCAAGAAATAAATGCAGCAGTTCAAAATAAGTTAGTTCACCTGATAAACATTGCAACAATTGATATTTTAAAATCATGTTCTAGCAACAAACATAAATGTAGAAGGAACATCATTAGAAGAGCACATGTCAGGTGAGGTCCCAGAGGATTGGACGATAGCTAATGTGGTCCCGTTATTTAAGAAGGGTAGGAAGGATAACCCAGGTAATTATAGGCCGGTGAGCTTGACGTCCGTGGTGGGGAAGTTGTTGGAGAAGATTCTTAGAGATAGGATGTATGCGCATTTAGAAAGGAATAAACTCATTAACGATAGTCAGCATGGTTTTGTGAGAGGGAGGTCATGCCTCACTAACCTGGTGGAATTTTTTGAAGAAGTGACCAAAATGGTTGACGAGGGAAGGGCCGTGGATGTCGTCTATATGGACTTTAGTAAAGCGTTTGACAGAGTCCCTCATGGTAGGCTGGTGAAAAAGGTTGGATCTCATGGGATAAAGGGGGAGGTGGCTAGATGGGTGGAGAACTGGCTTGGTCACAGAAGACAGAGGGTGGTAGTGGAAGGGTCTTTTTCTGGCTGGAGGCCTGTGACTAGTGGTGTTCCGCACGGCTCTGTATTGGGACCTCTGCTGTTTGTGATTTATATAAATGATCTGGAAGAAGGTGTAACTGGGGTGATCAGTAAGTTTGCGGACGACACAAAATTGGCAGGACTTGCAGATAGTGAGGAGCATTGTCAGAAGCTACAGAAGGATATAGATAGGCTGGAAATTTGGGCAAAGAAATGGCAGATGGAGTTCAATCCTGATAAATGCGAAGTGATGCATTTTGATAGAAATAATGTAGGGAGGAGCTATATGATAAATGGCAGAACCACAAAGGGTGTAGATACGCAGAGGGACCTGGGTGTGCAAGTCCACAGATCCTTGAAAGTGACGTCACAGGTGGAGAAGGTTTTGAAGAAGGCATATGGCATGCTTGCCTTTATAGGACGGGGCATAGAGTATAAAAGTTAGGGTCTGATGTTGCAGATGTATAGAACGTTGGTTCGGCCGCATCTGGAATACTGCGTCCAGTTCTGGTCGCCACACTACCAGAAGGACGTGGAGGCTTTGGAGAGAGTACAGAGGAGGTTTACCAGGATGTTACCTGGTATGGAGGGGCTTAGTTATGAGGAGAGATTGGGTAAACTGGGGTTGTTCTCCCTGGAAAGACGGAGGATGAGGGGAGACTTAATAGAGGTGTATAAAATTATGAAAGGCATAGATAGGGTGAACGGTGGGAAGCTTTTCCCCAGGTCGGTGGTGACGTTCACGAGGGGTCATAGGTTCAAGGTGAAGGGGGGGAGGTTTAACACAGATATCAGATGGACATATTTCACACAGAGGGTGGTGGGGGCCTGGAATGCGCTGCCAGGCAGGGTGGTGGAGGCGGACACACTGGGAACGTTTAAGACTTATCTAGACAGCCATATGAACGGAGTGGGAATGGAGGGATACAAAAGAATGGTCTAGTTTGGACCAGGGAGCGGCGCGGGCTTGGAGGGCCGAAGGGCCTGTTCCTGTGCTGTATTGTTCTTTGTTGTTCTTTGTCATTATCCAGTCACGATGTACATTATCATATTCTGGTCAAATTGAAATATACAGTTATTTTATAGAATTCACTGAAGTGCTGGACACTCAAATATACTGGCCTCAATATTCACCATCCTCCTTTCACCCTCTACAACGGGCAGAGTGAGGTTGGGAAGGGGAGGTTAAACCCTGAAAAACAGAGAGCACATCCTCAAACTGACACTTGTGCACCTGTTTTAATGGAAAGCGTGCCATACGAGCGACCCATCTTGAAGAGGTATATTAAAATTAGGCTGCAAAAATGCAATTGAGAGCCCTATTTAAATGTTACTGTTTTCCGCTAGGTTTCCCAGGATTCAGCAAAACCAGTTTAAAGGAAGGAGGAGCTGCTAAACATAGAAGCTAAGTGCTTTTCATAGCACTCTTGAGGGCCAGAAGAAGCTGTGTGCACCCGGCTTCTCAAGCAAATGTTCAGTCTCCCTTCTGCTGGTCATGGACTCTCCCTACCCCCTGCCACAATTGGCGATGTCCCCCTTTAAGCCTCAATTTGAAGCATTCCTTGTAATCTCCCAGCCACCCCCACAGATGATCACAATTGCCAATACTCCCTAAAAGGTATGAGCAATCTATTGACCACCTCCCTGATCCCCACAACTGTAACTGTCTCAATTCCTGATGACCAAGAGTGCCTTGGCATTGCTGAGTTTCTGACTGGTTGCTTACTTCCTCCAGAAACCCAATAAATATCAGGATCAACTGGCAAATATGTTCTTATCACTTATATTAGCAATGAGAATAGAATAGAATAATGACTATAAAAATAATGCTGTAGAGTAGCACCAATAAGAAACCTGTCCAGCATGTCTTAGTGGAAGAATGTTTGATATTAGGATCATTCTGACTTTGCAAATATATTTTTAATCAGTCTTTGCTGCAGGATTGAAAATTCAGAACAGCATGGTGGAGGAGGGGGCAGCCTGGTGGCTGGTAGGTGCATAGCTTCAAAGTACTATCTGTGAACATATTTTTCTTCAGAAAATACTTCCAGAAACGGATATATTTAAAAACCAGAAGATCTCATGCAGTGACAGAGTTAGATTGCTGCAAATTGGGAAGGGTTAACATTCCTCATGAAAGTTTGTAAGAGATCACCATGAGACAGTGAGGTAAATGAATAAATAACAATTTCCTTCCTCACTAAAGATAGATAATTCAATCTGTTCTCACATATCACACTTCTATAAATAAATCTCTTCATGCATTGCAGGGGTGCAATTATTTACCTTTGCTATGAAAGACCAAACCTAAAACAGTCAAAGTGAAGGGCAAGGAATATATAAAATTTAAGTGGGTAATTCTTTCCCCCTTTTCTAAGTATCTCTGCATCAGTAAACATTATGGGAAAAAGGTTGGATTGAGCCCGAGGTTGAGCCTGGGGATTGAAATGCATGATTACACCACACCTGTTGACTCAGGCAACACAAAACTTCATGCTGCCGGCTAATCAACATGATTCCAGTGTGCAGCCCAATGCAAAACTGCTCTGCTGATTGGCTGCATATCCTGCAATGGCCCCAGGTGCATGCATGTTTAGTGTGATACACAACTAGTTTGAACTCCTTAATGGGGAGCTGCACTCTGCATATGCAACAAGGTCTGAGAGGGGGCCACAACGGTGTTTGCAATTGGGAGATGTCATCTGGGCAGCATGGTGGCACAGTGTTTAGCACTGCTGCTCACAGCATTAGGGACCTAGATTCAATTCCAGCCTGGAGTGAAAGTCTGTGTGGAGTTTGCACATTCTCCGTGTGTGTGCCTGGGTTTCCTCCGGGTGCTCCAGTTTCCTCCCACACTCCGAATATGTGCAGATTTGGTGGATTGGCTATGCTAAAATTGCCCCTTAGTGTCGGGAATTAGCAGGGTAAATAATTGGGGTTAGGGGATAGAGCCTGGTGGGATTGACGGTGCATGCTCAATGGACCGAATGGCCTCCTTCTGAACCGTGGGGATTCTACGATTCCACTGCCATAGTATCTGGAAGGCTGTTCATGGAGGAAGAGAACAGCAAATTGACAGACAAAGGAGAGGGCCCGAAAGTTTTTGCTCCTTGTGGTACTTGGAGCCTTAGTGATGAAAGTTCAAAGGAGGAGCAATGCGATGTTTCCACAGGGGCAAGAAACCCTGAAGGTACACACAGACATGGGATCAGGTGGCCAGGGAGGACCAGATTCAGGATCCAAGGATCCGGCTTCAGTGCCAGAAAAGATTCAGTGGCCTCATATAGGTAGTCAAAATCAGTAAACGCATCTTCAAAGGATATCTCCTGCCCACATCAGAAACCTCTCATGTTGCTCAATGCACAGCGACCCCATCCTTCACCCATCAGTAATTAGGACTTAATGCCTAACATTCAGAGACTGCACTCACACATTTATCAATACTGCAAACCTCACATTTACTTCTTGCTGTTCCAACATAGCTTTTCAGCTATGGCAGGCACATCACCCACACAAATTGCAGCACGCTCATTCTTCCCTCTCAAAGGGTATGATGGAAGATACTGCTGGTAACAGCAGATAATTAGTGGAGGACAAGCACACCAGCAGTTCCTGGGCCCCTTGGAGTAGATGGTGCTCTGCATCATCTGTGACTGAGGCCATTGCATTTGGCATTACTGAGAACGTTAAAGATGATGGTATGTTCTGGCTTCGTGAACCTTCTCAAATCCCACTTCGCCCTTATCCTTCTCTCTATAATGAAGTGCAAGCTGCAGATGGTGTGACCATAGACTTATTGCTTTTGTAACCCCAGTATTTGCTGCCTGAAAAGCTAAAGCAGCTTCATCATGAAGGGTGAGAACAACACCTGATGAAGAAGCACCCTCACTTGATCTGACACTCAGCTAGCAGCTCAGGTTCCTTAGAAGGTAGTAAATAGAGAGACAGCTTCAGCACAAAGTGAGTCACCAAGTAGTTGAAGCTGGCTAGGGATCAAGGAATTGTTTGTGTGGCAGCACACTGGAGGGTGAGGTCACACGCAAGTTCTGCAGGGGATTCGGATTAATATTTTGATGGGGCAGCTTACAGAAGAAAGCTGATAGGCATGGACATAACATAGAGCTGCATTGGCAGGCATGTGCATAGAGCTGCATTGGCAGGCATGCGCATAGAGCTGCATTGGCAGGCAAGACACTGAGCCTGTTGTCACTTTAAAATGGTGAGGAACCTGGCTCCAATGTGACACAGGCTTTATGTAGAATGTGGAGCCCACGTTTCACAGTGTGGACATAGTGGTCAACTCCCTGACGGTAATTATAGACTTGTGATACATCCACGAAACAGCGCCTGGTGGCCAATATCATGGCTTCCATTACAATGCAGGCAGAAGCCCACTAACACCTCAGTACTACAATATAATCATAGAATCGCTACAGTGCAGAACAGGCCACTCAGACCATCAAGATTACCAACAAGAATCCCATTCAGGCCCTATCACTGTAACCCCACGTATTTACCCTGCTAATTTACCCTGACACTAAGGGCAATTTAGCATGGTCAATCAACCTAACCCACACATCTTTGGAACTCAGACTGAGGTCATGAGTTCTGTGGTAGGCAAAAATACCTCTGAGACTAGTCGGAGGTCAAAATACAGTGGTTTATTTGCACAATTGTGGGAGACGTCCGATGCCTAACACGGCCTCAGACTTCTCAGCAAATACAGGTTAAGAACATATATTTATACCCCCCCTGTCACATCCGCAGTTTCCCAGGCCCCTCAGGTTCCCAGGCTGTGGCTTGTCCTCCATAGTGTGAACCTTGCTGCCGTGGCGGTTTCTTCACGGTTGTCTCAAGGCCGCGATTGTTGTTGCTCTCTGTGAACACCTGTGGGGCAGTCTCGCACAAACAAGTTAACTGGCATTCAGAGGTGCAGGGGCCTATATACAACAATTTATGTATGTTCGTAGGTACCTGTATAATTTATATCAGTAAGGATATAATGAATATATATGAATGTATCATTATACAATCACAGAAGGCCTGCATGTAGGCTCCACTGTTACACAGCAGTAGATAATATTAAAGAACACAAAATGGCTACCAGCTGGGTTAGCCACATTCCTGAACAGATTAGCCAGGAAAAACATAATCTTGTATACAACAGGTGCTGCTCTTATCTGTTCAGATACATGAAAAACAGGTTCTGCAGACACGAAAACAAGTACAACGCTTCTCACAAATCTCGCAAGTATTTCTCTCAAGTGTTACAAAGTTCATTAACCTTTTCCTGTCTTCATTTCCCCCCCCCCCTTTTCGTCGGGTGCCAGGTCCAAACATGGCCCCATGACCAACTCAAAACCAAAGGTTACCAGCATATGGGCCCAGCTCCTTTGTCAAGAGGTCCACCCCCTCTGCCTGTACACTTACACCCGACATAATTCGGGCTGTTACCATTTTACAGCAGGTGTTCAATAATGCCATACAAACACAGCAAGCAATTACAATTACAATTAATACAATCAATCCATTCATCAAGTATGCACCCCACGACCCGAACCAGTGCCCCAGCCAAGCCGGAGGGTTATAATTGTGATATTGGTTCCCCTCATCCTGTATTGCTTTTGCCACGTGTTTAATATGATCTGTGAAGCGAGTTATATTCTCCGAAGCATCGGGAATATACGTACAGCATTCGGAGCCAACTATGGCACATGCTCCCCCTTGAGAGGCCAGCACATTATCGAGTGCCAATCGGTTCTGTAACGTCACAGTCCGAATAGCTACGACCTCTTCTGATATTTCAGAGATGGCCATGCTCACCTCCTCGAACCCATCCTTAGTCTCATTTGCAATTCTCTCTAGGGTCGAGGTCATCCGTATAAGTTCTTGTGCTGCCATTGCCGTCTCATAAAGTGGGCAGGCTATCATGAAGAACCGTTCTGTCTCACTAATGGCTCGCTTAGCCCTAAGCAGGTGTATCTCGGGGTGGTCCCGTAAGTCAGTGTAATGGTGAATATAGGGCACCACATATGCCAAATAACACGATCCTGCCCAATTCCAGGGAAGTCATGGATAGGCGTTGCTTCCACAGACAAAATAGGTACCATGATATGCAGTCATCTTGCTTATACAAGTGGAGGAGAGGCTAACTGGGACAGTGGCTGTGGGGCACTGAATTGTGACTTGTTGTACCATGACCCAAGCATCATTAGTGATATCAATCTGCTGTATACAGTAGCTACGGCCAACAGGTATGGTTCCATTTCTTATCAGGCAGATAGATCCCCTTTGTTGATTTTTCACAATGAAGTAGGGTGGGGAACCTGATCTGTCATAGCTGGGCTGGTAATGTTTCTTAAAGGTTGATAAAGTGCACCCCCCGCCCCCTAGTCTTAAAACAATATCACTGTTGCTAATATTAAACGTACCTGTTTTGAATGTCAGTTTCCTTGTCCCTTCCTGGGTTCCATTCTGATTTAAAACCCATTCTATAATTTCCGGAGCTGATAAAGGGATAGGGAATAAAGGAATTCCTCCCTTTCCTCCGTGCATGGGAATGTGTGAACAGACCCAGCACTTGCTCAGATTCGATTGTGATGCATACAGATAAGACATATACACAAAGGTGTTCATACAATAGACAGAGTCATCGTTACAGAGATGTTCACTGTGTCCCATCCCTAAATCCTTATAATTCCATCTATACTTTCCCACTATGGCTAACAGGGCCAGGGTCGTGAGAAGCAGCATGAAAAGCATCTTATCACTTACTAATAACCCGCGCGACCGTTATACAATGGTCCAAAGGCTATACCGCCTGCGCGCAACTTCCCGCGAACCCGTTCAGCTTGCTTGGAGGTCAGTTGTTGTCTGTACACACCTGCAATTGGAGTATATCACATATGTTCCCAATTAGTTTCGGCATATTCTTTCAACTGAATTTAATGTTTAATATTGCCATATATCTTTCCCTCTTATCTCTACACAGGCACAGGTATCTCCACTAATTATAACTTCATACGGCCCATTCCATTTTAGTACAAACCCTGATTTGTCAGGTAGTGTTTTCACTAGGACGTCCCGTTGTTGGGACGTCAGGGAGCATTTCAAGCTCTCTCTCTACATCTGTTATTTCCTGTCTTTTACCAATTTGCGCATCCCTTTTAGTTGGGTGCTTAGTCCCAAAACATATCTCCTGATTTTATCTTTTAGTGGACCTACATCGGCCCCACCTGTTATGATGCTTTCTGGTAATTGCACCGCCCATCCTGTCATTAGTTCATAAGGGGTTAATTCGGTTGTCCAGTTTGTGGTAGCCCTTAATTTTATTAGTATGGCGGGCAATACCTTTGTCCACAAAAGCCAGTGCATTATACACTTAACCACATATCCCCCTTCCATAGAAAGCTTAGTGTAAATCAAATAACACTCTGCACTGGCTGCAGTTGGACATCCATTCATTAATCCTATCAAAAGACATCGCTTTCCTCATTAAAATTACATGCCATACAGCTCCGATCTTTATATGATGTATTCTTACATTATATCTAATTTGATCATTTGTTTGCCCACATTTGAAAGTGCGATGTTTATGCAGAAATGATCCTTCTATAGACAGATTTTCTCATGAGGTAAACAGCAGTGTTTCGTGGTCACAGATGCCAATTGTTTATGCAGCCAGAAAAACACAGATAACCAAAAAGTTATAATGAGCTGTGTTCAGTCGAATGCTGCAAGACTTGAGAGTCTGGCTGCAAAGTCAGTCTCCAACTCTTTCTCTATCTCTCTCTCTCTTAATAATCTGATGCTTATACTGTATAATAATCAAGTGGCAGTTGTATCATGCCACTTTACACATCATAAATGTGATATCCAAACTCTTTTAATGAAAGCTGTTTCTATTTTTAAACTGAGCTCCAGATCAAAATCCCTGCATTTTTAGAACAATAATAGGCACAATACATGTAACAATAACAATAGTTACTCGATTAGAAATGTTTTGGTTTGATTCCTAGCTGGCTAGATTTTAAGCTTTGCAGTGTTTTTATATTTGGAACACCTTGAACAATAGATGGCACATGCAATTCCAACGGCAGTATATAATTTCAACTAGTTACGGCATACTACACTATCAGACTATCGTCAATGTTAGATGATGTAATTTGTTGCATGTTAACGAAACATCATACAAGCCTTGAATTTCATATTGATCCAAATGTTATTTAGAACTAACTGGCAACACAAGCTCCAACAATTCATGGTGTTCAATGGTTGGCATCAAATGCAGATTAAAAATACTCAAGGACAACATCTGTATCTGTATTAACAACTCAGGTGTTAACTGATTAATCTCCTGCTGTAACTTGGGGTAATCAGAACTACAATGCATTTCACTAATTTGATATACTTTAAACTGACTCATAGACAGTATATTTACCTTATTATTTCTTTTTAACTTCTCAACTACACTCTTATAATTTCAACTTCAAGACAAGGAAAGAGCACATGGTCCTTCCAAGGTTTAACTCCTTTCTTAACATTAAAACATTAAAGCGAACAACAACAAAACATCCACTTTGTTAAACATGGACACACATGGAAGCTTCCAACATTCATTCAAACTTAACATCTTAAACTGGGATGAAAGTAAAACACTTGAGAATACAGAACTTTGATTAACAGTCGGTCTTCCAAACTGTAATTAAACTCTAAACAGAAGTAAATTCAAGAAATCTTATCACTTTAATCTCTAACAGTTTTAACTGTAATTTTAACACTTAAAATACGCAGGAATGATTCTTTCCATTTATCTTTTCAGTTTCAGTTCTATCAAGAATACATTTTCAAATTTAACAAAAAGCCTGATCCAAATAATCCAAAATAAGATTTATTTTTTATCACTTTTAAATATCCCTACTAAATTAAGACTTTTACACTTTCTTACAGACTCTCCAGTTTAAGCTCAAAATGTGCATAATTAATTATTTCTACAGCTCTGTCTTTGTAACCAACACAGGCAGATACAAGATCGAATCTACTGTGCGCTTAAATGGTTAACTCTCCTTACGACTCTTCAGATGTAATGTAATGCTATTTTTCCCACATTCCCCAAATCTCTGTCCGATGCACTATCATAGAACATAGAAAAGCTATCGTAAAATTTCAACTGGGGAAAGTAATTTATTAAACTCACACTCAGAGCAAACAATTCACTTTGATCTGCTATACCCTATTCCACCACATGAGGCTCTCGATCGCACAATTTCACCCCTCGTTCTTTGTCAAGGGAGCCAGCCTGCTGGTTATTAACCCATTACTCCCCTCTTTGGTCTATCACGCTTCAAACTAACCAGGTTAGCCTGATTTGAGTCCCTTCTGTCTTTGCAGCGGCACTGGCACTGGTGTCTGTTATATTCATCGGGGCAATGACAGCTACCTTAGATTTCTGGTGATTACACTCGGTCGATTCCACCAATCCTCCTCCGTATCGGTATTTTGGAGCAACATTGGCAAACCGATTGCCTCCGGTATTTTATCTTTCCTTTGTAGTCTTTCCTGTTCTACTCTATCTCTTTTCTCCTTCTCATATCTCTCACATTCCCACTTCAACCTTACCCAAGTCTTAGGGTTTCCCTCGTTATCACATACACTGATCCCTCTTCTGCGTGCATTCGTCCCCCTCTTAACTGTTTTGTTGCACATTACATGTTTTCCGATTGGTACCAGTGTATTCTTTCAACTGGGTCCAGTGTTTCCAGACACCCCTGCCTTGCATATCTATGCAGGCACAGGTGTCTCCACTGATGATAACCTCATAGGGGCCTTTCCATTTGGGGGCGAATCCAGGTTTTCCGGGTAATGTTTTTACCATAACCTTGCTGCCCGCCAGTGGTATCTCCGGGGTCTGTTCTAGTTCATTGTCCTCATCTACCGCTATTTGTTTGTCCCGTACTGTTTTCCACATATCTTTTAATTGGGAGCTTAATTCTAATACGTATCGTCTAATCTTGTCCCGTAGGGGCGACACGGTAGCACAGTGGTTAGCACTGCTGCTTCACAGCTCCAGGGTCCCGGGTTCGATTCCCGGCTCGGGTCACTGTCTGTGTGGAGTTTGCACGTTCTCCTCGTGTCCGCGTGGGTTTCCTCCGGGTGCTCCGGTTTCCTCCCACAGTCCAAAGATGTGCGGGTTAGGTTGATTGGCCAGGTTAAAAATTGCCCCTTAGAATCCTAAAATGCGTAGGTTAGAGGGATTAGTGGGTAAATATGTGGGGGTAGGGCCTGGGTGGGATTGTGGTCGGTGCAGAGTCGATGGGCCGAATGGCCTCCTTCTGCACTGTAGGGTTTCTATGATTTCTATGAATGAGCCTACATCTGCCCCTCTGGTAATGATGGACTCTGGCAGTTGCATAGCCCTTCCGGTCATTAGCTCATATGGTGTCAGCCCAGTGGTCCGATTTGTGGTGGCTCTGAGTTTCATTAATATAGCAGGTAATACTTCTGTCCATCTCTTTCCTGATTCCTGCATGGCCTTTGCCAAGGAGGTCTTAAGTGTCCTATTCATATGTTCCACCATCCCCGAGCTTTGAGGGTGGTAGGGTATGTGAAATTTCTGTCTTATCCCCATCAGTTTACATATGGTCTTTACAACCTTCCCCGTAAAGTGCGTGCCTTGATCGGAGTCTATTTGCAAAGGCACCACCCATCTTGGGATAACTTCCTCAGCTAGTATTCTGGCCACTGTAGTGGCAGAACAATTTTTCGTCGGGAATGCTTCTACCCATCTGGTGAATTGGTCAATTATTACCAAACAGTAGGTTCTCCCGTGTGACTGCGGAAGAGATCCTGTAAAGTCAACTTGCAGGTGTTCCCAGGGACCCTTAGGGCGAGGCTGGTGCCCCATCTTGATTTTTATGGGTCTTCCGGGGTTGTACTGTGCACAGGTTATGCACCGGTGACAATATCGGGCAATGTCCCATCCCATTCCTTTCCACCACCATTCCTTCCCCATACTGGTCATCATGGCATCCCTCCCCACATGCGACAGCCCATGATGTAACCGCATCAGAGTATGCTGGATACATTCTGGGGCTGGACTTTATCATTTAATCTCCATACCCCCCTCCATCAGGTGTTGCTCCTTGAGCTTTCCACCTTGCACGTTCTTCTTCAGGGGTATCAGCATGTAGCTGTCTATCGGGGTTTCGATTTTAGTCGAGGCAGCCGGCAAGGCCTGCACTTCCCCTGTTTCCAAGGCAGATTGTGCCGCTTTGTCGGCTGCCTGGTTTCCCTTAAGGATATACCACTCAGGACTTTGCTTATCTGGTTCCTTGTGGTGTGTTTTTACCTTCAATACTGTGGCTTCCGATGGGAGCTCGCTGGCTCCCAATAAGGTTGTTATTATCTGGCCATGTTTAATTGGAGTGCCTCCCGTTGTGATAAATCCCCTTCTCCCCCAAACTGTCATATAGTCATGTATAATTCCAAACGCATATCTACTATCGGTGTGAATGTTGACCCTTTTCCCCGCAGCCTCGGTAAAAGCATGAGTTAAGGCTACCAGTTCCGCTACTTGCGCTGACATGCCTCCCTCTATCCTTCCTGCTTGAACAATTTGTAGGTCCGCATTCACTACCGCCCATCCTGTTCGTGGTGACCCATCTACATATTTCCGTGATCCATCCACAAATAGGACCATATCTGGTGCCTCCAGGGGCACATCTTTTATTCTACCTTCTTCTACCTCTTCATCTACGTCCCCACACGTGTGTGGGTTCCCTTCACCTAACATTCCTTCTGCGGGGTTCATTTCCATGTCTCGTACAATGGTGATGACTTAGTGGGTGGGAGGAGCACTGCCTCCCACTTCGCCCTTCTCATATTTGAGACAGACCGCAATTTTCCTGTGTTCAGCATTTCCACCAAAGTATGTTTGGTGTGCAAGACAATATTCCCCGTCGTGACGATGGGCTCGCTGACCTTTACTGCCCATGCCACGCAATCCAGTGTGGCTATACATCTGGGTAACTCGGTTACTACAGGGCCCTCCGCTGTGGAATAATAACCCACGGGCCACTGCTTGTTCCCATGGACCTGTGTGACTACTGCCGAATAAAACCCCCCCTCGTTATTACAATAGATGTGAAAATCTTTATTGGCGTCGGGCAGTCCAAGTCCCGGAGCTCTCATTAGTTCTGCTTTTAGTTCACTATATGCCTCTTCCTGTTCTGATCCCCACTCTATAACTTCTAGAGCGGGTTTCCCCCCTTTTACTCGCCTTTGTATTGGTTCGGCTAGCCTGGCGAATTCCGGTATAAAGTTGCGACTGTAATTAAACAGTCCCAAAACCTTCCTTACCCCTCGGACGGTTACTGGTCTTGGCATTTGCTGAATGGCTGTTTTCCTGTCCAATGGCATTTCTTTGGTCCCCTGGGACATCAGGTGTCCCAAATATAACACCTGCGCTTTCCCTCTTTGGGCCTGCCTTCCTGGGGCTCGCCTTTAGTCCCTGTTCTTCTAAGTGTTTCAAGACTGAGTATAGCGCCGTCTGATGTTCTGCTCTAGTTTCGGAGGCTATTAAGATATCATCTACGTACTGCAGAATTGTGCTCCCTTTTGGGACTTCTACTTGTTCTAATATCTTACTCATTACCCGGTGAAATATAGCCGGGCTGTTGTGGAAGCCTTGCGGGAGCCTAGTCCATGTGTGCTGTTTATCGCCCACGGTAAATGCAAATTTATCTTGCGAATTAGGGTCCAGGGGAATGGACCAAAAACCGTTGGCGATATCCAATACCGTGAAGATTCCATGGGATGGTGACAACCCGTTTAAAATGGTGGAGGGGCTAGGCCACGATGGAGTGTAGCTTGGGGGTCACTTTATTTAAAGCTGTATAATCAATGGTTAATCTATAGCTCCTGTCCGGTTTAGGCACCGGCCAGGTGTGGGAGTTGGTGGTACTAATGGTTTCCCGTAGGATCCCTCTCTTTACCAATCCCGTCGCGATTTCCTTGACTGCCTTTTTGGCTTCGGGCTTAATCGGGTATTGTCGATATGGTTTATGTTCTGGCCCTACCACTATTATAGCGTCAATTTTGATGAATCCAGTATCTAGTTTCGTTTCCGCCCACACACCGGGGATGGAGGCGCAGATGGTGCCAAATCCAGTACCTTCTAACTGCCAGTCGCGTCCTGTTGCAGATGCTGCATGGATGGTTCCTAAATGGTTTACATATGTTCCTACCCTGTCTTTTCTCCCTTCGGCGCGGGGCCAAATCAATTCACCTTCCCCGCAATCTATTAAGACTTTGTATTCCTTCATTAGGTCATTTTCCATAATAGTTCCTTCATTATTTCTACATACATAAAATCGCATAGGTATATACAGGTTATTAATTTCTACTAGGGTGATTTCACTTAAGTAGGCAGGGGTCTTCTGTCCGTTAACACCCATTATATAGATCATTTTATTTGTGGTGGGTCAGGGTAGATCAGTGATAGATATGGAGGCTCCCGTGTCCACCAACATTTCACATTGCCTGCCTCCTACTAGTGCAGACATATAGATTCTACTCTCTTTTCTGCCCAGGCTTGTGGGGGCTGCCTCCCGTCAATTACCTCCCTCTTCAGTGAGGGGAGGGGGAAGCAATTGACTCGGTCTGCCGTGCTTGCTCCAACAGGTGGCCTCAGTGTGGCCAACTTTATTGCAAAACAGGCAGGTAGGGGCTTTTCTACTGCCCCCCTTTGGAGCTCTACAGTCTCTGGCAAAGTGGCCCGGTTTCCCACAATTATAGTACGCACCCTTGGGTTTAGCTCCTCCACTGTTTGCACTAACTGTTTCCTGTTTTATTCGTGGATATGGTTTCTCATCTGGTCCGTCTCTAATTCCAGATGCCCATTCTACTAATTCATCATAAGTCTGGGTATTGAGAACTCCCATTTTAAGGATTTTTTGGTGAGCTGGCGACAGCCCGTCTTTAAATGCTTGTAAAAAGGCTCTATCTGTTCGGGCAGTTTCGGGTATTCCCGAACATTCTTGGTATACTCTAAAGAGTCGCTCCCCAAATTCGGAGGCTCCTTCACCGCTTTGTTGTTTAATATTGGTAATTCTGGACCAATTACCCAAGACTCATTGGACTTCTGCCTTAAACAGCAGCAGTAGTGGACTCGTCAACATTAAGAGCATTCAAATGGTTATTGGATAAACATATGGATGATATGGGAATAGTGTAGATTAGAGGGGCTTTAGATTGGTTCCACTGGTCGGCGCAACATCGAGGGCCGAAGGGCCTGTACTGCGCTGTAATGTTCTATGTTCTAAATCGAGTAAATGGCTCAACCATTGCCTCGATCTCAGCGGTTGTCTCTGTCGGCTACGTCCACCTCCCACCTCGGTAATCCAACCGAGCTTGGTCGGTGACATTAGCCTGGCCCCCTCCATCACCCATTAGTCTCCACTTATCCTGTGGGCAAGCAGCACGTACCAACTGGTGTATATCCCGCAAATGTAACTGGTGTCCAACCCAAATGGTGTCCAGTTCTGCCCAAAATTTGCTATTGTTATTCCGGGGCTGGAGCCTTCCCAGGGATGCCAAAATCTGTTGTCTTTCACCTGGGGTAAAGGGTTTATATCGGGCAGTGGGCTGCTGTAACGTCCCGGCTCGAGTTATGGGAGCAGGATCATGCACCCCTTCCTCATCGGGGTCTCCCACTGATGCCGTGGGTTATACCGCCAGTCCATAGGGAGGCAAGAATCCCCCGGCAGGGTCCTCTAAAAGTTGGTTTCGCTTTTCTAATTCGCTATTGCATGTTTCCAACATTTTAATATTTGCTTTGTCGTCAGCCCATTTCTTACCCGAGACTGAGACCTGTTCAATTATTTCGGCCAATTGGTGAACTAAGAGAACTCCAATTTTCTTAGTTCTGTCTTTCTTTTCTTTTCCCAACAATTTTCGTTGTTGGTCTAGTCGGTGGTCTAAATCCCACCCCACTTTGTTCATCTGTTTAATGAGTTTGTCCCTCTTAGTCATATATTCATTTATCAGGGTCCCCGGGGGCCCCCACTGTCCTTGTCTCGCCATATTATCGATAAGGTTATACTCACCACCTGGAGTCTTCTATTCTCCTTTCTCGCTCTCCCCATTCAGTCTAAGGCTGGGTGCCAGAGTCAATTGCCTCCTTGTCCATATGTGCTCAGTTCAGACGTCTTTCATCAGTTCAGACACTCTCTTATCACAGATGATTATCCACTGTATTTTGTCCCACTTCATCAAGTTCAGTAATCTATTCCGATGTCCCGGTCGTGGCCATTTGATCGGTCATTGGTTCGATCCCGGGTTTCAGCACCAATTGTTGTAGGCAAAAATACCTCTGAGACTAGTCGTAGGTCAAAATACAGTGGTTTATTTGCACAATTGTGGGAGACGTCCGATGCCTAACACGGCCTCAGACTTCTCAGCAAATACAGGTTAAGAACATATATTTAAAACCCCCCCTGTCACATCCGCAGTTTCCCAGGCCCCTCAAGTTCCCAGGCTGTGGCTTGTCCTCCATTGTGTGAACCTTGCTGCCTTGGCGGTTTCTTCACGGTTGTCTCAAGGCCGCGATTGTTGTTGCTCTCTGTGAACACCTGTGGGGCAGTCTCGCACAAACAAGTTAACTGGCATACAGAGGTGCAGGGGCCTATATACAACAATTTATGTATGTTCGTAGGTACCTGTATAATTTATATCAGTAAGGATATGATGAATATATATGAATGTATCATTATACAATCACAGAAGGCCTGCATGTAGGCTCCACTGTTACACAGCAGTAGATAATATTAAAGAACACAAAATGGCTACCAGCTGGGTTAGCCACATTCCTGAACAGATTAGCCGGGAAAAACATAATCTTGTATACAACAGCTGCTGCTCTTATCTGTTCGGATACATGAAAAACAGGTTCTGCAGACACGAAAACAAGTACAATGCTTCTCACAAATCTCACAAGTATTTCTCTCAAGTGTTACAAAGTTCATTAACCCTTTCTCATCTTCAGTTCCATGCTTGTTGCCATGCAGGCTCAGATTGCTGCCATTATGGTTCTGGATACCAGTGCCCAAAGGGCCATGCAGATTCTCACAGTCCAGCAATCTGTCCCCCACAGCAACTTGTCAAGGCTCCTTCACCAACACTTTCCAAACCTGTAACCTTAACTATCTAGAAGGACAGGGACACCAGATACATAGGGACACTACTTGCCGGTTCCCCTCCAAGGCGCACACCATTTTGACTTGGAACTATATTATTGGTCCTTCACTGTAGCTGGGTCAAAAACCTTGAATTCCCTTCATAATAGTACTGCAGGGGTGCTTACACCACATGAAGTGCATCAGTTAAAGAAGGTGCCTCATCATTTTTATGTGATCACTTTAAGGGATAGGCAAATGAGCAAGTAGCCAGAATGTCGAGCAACACGTAACCAGCAGTGAGTAGTGTGTGTGTGTAGGAATTGCAAATATGCTGTCCCTCTGAATAATGGTTGTTGAATCCATAAGGTCTGTTGAGCTAACCTGTACTGTAAATTCAAATAAACGAGCCTACATATAGTTTACCAGACCTGGTGTAAGATTGGTGAGTTTGTGTAAAGCAGGCAGAGAAACACAACAACATGATAGCAGGTAGAGTCACCGACAATATTTGATACAATACAGAGGCTGTAAGTATATTGAATCCTCAGGAAGCAGGGCCCCTCTACAGATCATGCTTTACAGAACAGTGAGTACTTGGTTTGTGGAATAGTCAGATTGGTGGTTATTGAGATGGTTAATCCTCAGTGCCATTCCCATACAAAAAACAAAAACATGCGAAAACGGGATGAAAACCTAGACTTACGCCACAAAAAGGAGAATAAAACAAAACACAGCAGCTACATTGGTGAGTCTCTCCACAACATAGAGCTGTTATAAATCCCCTCATCACTGGGAACACATGTAAAAGGCAGGGAACATCAGGATGATGACCACCAAATTCCCCAGCATGAATTGGAAGGCCACGGATATCCTATCTGAGTTTAAGCTTTTCAAGCGAACTACACAGATTTATCCATCACTGAACAGGATAAACAAGCAGGAAAAATAATATAGCCATTGAAAATGAGGGGTTGCATAGAGTCAACACTCTGGATCTTCTGAGGAGGACCACAAGAACCCTGGTTAAGCTGTGGGACATGTTCAAGGATCAGCTTTGTATAAAAAAGTGAACTTCAGGATCCATCATTTGGAGCTAACGTCCTACAGACAGCAGCCACAAGAATCAATTGATCAGTTCATCAGCAGGTGCAGTGATAAGGGCAAGGACTACAATTTTTCAGAAGTTGAACTGTCTGAAAGGATAATGGAGCTGGGTTTTAGCTTCAAAGCCTTACAAAATGAAATTTTGGAGAAAAAGAATGGTCACAATATTGACCCACTGTTAAAAGATGACAGACAATATGAACTCATTGTGGCTGGATAACAATGCCTGAAAGCTTTAAGTGTACCTTATTGGCATGTTAGCCAGGATGCTGAAAGCAAGAAAGCACTGTAGGAAGCACAGTTTACTGCACCCACCAAAAAGTGGGTCAGTCTTTGCTGCAGGATTGAAAATTCAGAACAGCATGGTGGAGGAGGGGCAGCCTGGTGGGTGGTAGGTGCATAGCTTCAAAGCACTATCTGTGAACATATTTTTCTTCAGAAAATACTTCCAGAAACTGAAATATATTTAAAAACTAGAAGATCTCACGCATTGTGACAGAGTTAGATTGCTGCAAATTGGGAAGGGTTAACATTTCTCATGAAAGTTTGTAAGAGATCACCATGAGACAATGAGGTAAATGAATAAATAATAATTTCCTTATTATTATTAAAAAGTGAGTACTTGGTTTGTGGAATAATCAGATTTGTGGTTATTGAGATGGTTAATCCTCAGTAACCATGCGTTCTGCGTTCAAATATATTTGCAAGGTATGTAATGTAAAAGGACATTGAACTCATCTATGTAGGAAATCTGGTTCCAGAGTGTGACCAGAGGTTACAATAAGATATAGCCAAACAAATAGTATGTTCAACATCCTAGCAGTAACAACATGGTGTGCACCAGAAATCCGCTTAAGCACATGAAGTTAGCAACAGTTGGATCATTCAGGTAGAAAAATCTTCAACTGGAAATTGAACAGGCCTTCCACACTCTGAATGTGACACAATGGGGTGAACTTTACCATCCCGCCCGCCATTGGAATCGGAGTGGACGAGGGGTGGACCATGGAAAGGTCCGTTGACCTTGGGCAGGAATTTTCCAGTTTTGGGGCAAGTGAGGCTGGAAAGTGCTGCCCAATGTATGAATGAAGTCAAACAATTAGAAGCTTTTGTTTCTAAAGCATCATATGCCCGAAGAAAAGTGGAAAACACATTTTCACAACTGAAGTTGACACAGAAGCAAGCATGAACATCATGCCAATCAGGATCCTGAAGGGTATGTATCTGGATCGTTGGAAGTCAATGGCACAACCTACCACAGCCAAACTAACTGTACTGGGTCACTCATTCATTAATGTTGAAAGGAAGTTATAGCAAGTCAAGGCAACTACAAGTATTTTACCAGGTGGGCATGAGCAGACCAACAATAGCAGGGTTACCAGTATTTACTAAACTCAACATTGTGATCATACGTGCCATCACCAATATACGAAGTGCGGCAGGAGTGGTCAAAGTAATCATATTGAGTTCATCCATGACCAGCAGCAGATATACATGGACAGATCCTAAGCTATAGGATACTTCAAAAGTGATACCTCAGGGAACATGCAATTCAAAAATCAATCTTCTTAAAAAATTAAATGTTTACAAACAGGAGAAACTGTACTCAGAGTTGCATGAGTTAGAGTTAACAAAGTGCCTAGCAGGGGAAACTGTATTGGCCAGGGACCAACAAAGATATCAAGAAGGCAGTGAGGATGTGCAAAGCATGCCAGAGTCACCAACTACCATCAACACAAAAAGCACTCTCGTGGGATTCCTTCACACTCTTGGTCTAAAATTACAACAGACTTATTAATTAGCCATCGCAACGACTTTATCCTGGTCATTGATTACTTTTCAAGTTTTCAATCAGACAATTGAAAGATACCTCAAGTGCTTCTGTGGTGGACACAATCAGTGCAATATTTTTGACACCTAGTTATGATTCTTGACCAGATACTCAAGCTTTCGGCAAAATTTGGTTAGGGACCAATGACATTTTGTTTAAAGTAGATGTAGTTTGAGATTCAAGGTACTTGCTACCACACTAAAGTCACCAGAAGATTAGACAGGCTTTGTACAAACAAAAAAAATGCTACTGTATAAGGTCAGAAAAACAATTTACAATATCTATCTTATACTCTAATATTCAGGGTAAATGTGAGGCATGCAAACTTTGAAAGCACACAAGGGAAATTTTAAGAACTAGTTTGCACATGGTCATATTCTTCTTGTTGATGTTTCAAAAATAAAACCTTAATTTTCAATTATTTCACCCAAATATTTGTTTACTCTCTTTTTCAATTATTTTCCAAGCTTGTTAATCTTTTCATTCAGCTCAGCAACTGTCTGGTCAGTTCAGTTGTATTTGTTTCAGACACATTTGCAGAACCTTTAAACAAGCTTCACAACTTCACATGGGCATATAGCGTGCAAGAAACATTACTTTTCACTGTAAATACATGTGACAATAATAAATCAAATCAAATTCATTCAGTTTATTTCTGAATCTTTCTTCCATGGTTACTGCCTGCTCCTTAGACTTTTTCAATTTACTCATTAGATCCTCAAACTGTTTTTTAAATATTTCCTTGTATGCTTTCCAAGTCGTATCTGCTTTTTGCCCTCCAGATTGTATCAGAGTTCAAGAATCTCTTTGCTCTTTTCACAATGAAGTTCCAACAGTTCATCAACTTTGGTTTTTCCTTCTGCATTCAACCAACTGTTTGATTCACCAACAGTTTATTTTCCGGTTTAAAGCATTTTTCATGATACTTATTAGAGACTTTTACAACTTGAAGTTCTTCACGTTTTACTTGAATATCTATTCTTGTTGAATTTGTTTGCTACAAGTTTATCATTTATACATTTCAAGTCCTCGTTCAAATGTTCCATTTCCTGTGACCAACTCTCAAGTATGCTCACCATTTCTCCTTTTCCATCAGCAAACTCATCTTTTATATGTGAAAATTGGTCTTCTGCACTGATCAGATTTCCCTTCAATTGCTTGTTATCAGAAATAAGCCTCCCATGTTTGACTACAGTAATTTTTGGGAGAATGGCAAGATCAGCATAAGTCAAGCAACTGCTACAATACAGTAATCGCCATGTTACCCCCATGCTAGCCAAATCATTATCGAATATAAATCTACCCCTTCATAGGTACATTGGAATAATTGCCATAGTAACATTTCCTTTTACTATTTCACTTTGTAAATTGACTTTATACAAGGGAACAGATTCATAAATCTCATTAATATCCCTTTTAATATCCCTTTTTCCTTCATCAAACCATAGGGCGGCACGATGGCACAGTGGTTAGCACTGCTGCCTCACAGTTTCGATTCCCGGCTTGGGTGACTGTCTATGTGGAGTCTGCACATTCCCCCCATGTCTGCGTGGATTTCCTATCGGGTGCTCTGGTTTCCTCCCACAGTTCAAAAGATGTGCTGATTAGGTGCATTGGCCATGCTAAATTCGCCCTCAGTGTACCGAACAAGCACTGGAGTGTGACGACTAGGGGATTTTCACAGTAACTTCAATGCAGTATTAATCTAAGCCTACTTGTGACACCAATAAATAAACTTTAAACTGAAACCATCTGGAAAACAAATCTTATCAGCCACCACCATTGACTGATCTGTCCCAGTGTCTCTTTCAAAATATTAATTTGTTTACTTGTTTTGTTAGAGTAGTAAGAGAACACTTTTCCCTTTGAGACAAAACCTCTGAAACCTCCAGTACCTGACTCACCTTAGCAGTAGTCAAGAAGGACTTCCCTTGAATATTCTAAGCCATAATCCCCTTTTCTAGCAGGTTCTGAGAGAACAGCTTTCACTTGTACCATTGCTATGATTTTAACAGCCATTTCATTTTCTGGTACAACCTTTTCTAAAGGCTCCTTAAGCATTTCTATTACTGCCACCAGTTTACCATTCAGCTTCCAACAATGGGCTTTGAGCTGCCTATTTTATGGTAATAAAAGCATACTGGTAATTTTATGTCACTTTTACTCTCTACACTAGCATTTTTTCCTGACTGGAACAACTACCATTCCCAAAAAGCTAGATCTTTTCTATTCCTCCAGCTTCCCTGTGGGTTTACAAATGGAAATCTACTACCCTCCTAGCTGCCTGTGTGATTTATGGTACCTGCTGCCAGAACAACTGCTTCCCATATCTTATAAATCTTCAGTCTTCCAGCTGTGATCTTATAACTATTGAGATGCTGTTTCAAAATTCTTCCAGTATTATTTTCTCACATTCTCAAAATTTTGTTCTAAATGAATTGATCAAAACCACCAGTCCCACAACATTTCTTTTGCCCTAGCAAATTCTGCAAATATTTCATTCTGTCTTTTCTTTAAAGCCTGAAATTTCAACTGATATGCTTTAAAGACAGACTCATAGGCATCAATTACCATGGTTGTAACTACCTCATAATATGAGGTCCGTTCTGCCAAAAGGCTAAAATCTACATCCATAGCCTTCCCGACAAAACACTTTACAAAATGGTCACTTCAGCTTTGTAGTCACCTTTACAAATGAGATAAAACAAGTCTCAACTCCATCTTCAGTGAATTTAGGCAATAGGCAAAAACTCTTTGCTACAGAGCAGCACAGAGGGATTTGGGGTCCTTGGGCATAAATCACAAAAAGCTATTATGCAAGTTCAGCAGGCAATAGGGAAGGCAAATGGAATGTTGGCCTTTATTTCAAAGGATAGAGTATAAAAATAGGGAAGTCTTGCTAAAACTATACAAGGCACTAGTTAGACCATACCTGGAATACTGTGAACAGTTTTGGTCCCCTTATCTAAGGAAAGATATACTGGCATTGGAGGCTGTCCAGAGAAAGTTCACTAGGTTGATCCTGGGTATGGAGGGATTTTCTTACGAGGAGAGGTTGAGCGTGTACTATTTGGAGTTCAGAAGAATGAGAGGCAACTTTATTAAGACATATAGGATTCTCAGATGGTTTGACAGGGTAGATGCTGAATGGTTGTTTTCTCTTATGGGAGAGTTTCGGTCAAGAGGGCATAATCTCAGAGTAAGGGGTCACCTATTTAAGACAGAGGAGGAGGAATTTCTTCTCTGAGAGGATTGTGAATCTGTGGAATTCTTTACTACAGAGGGCTGTAGAGGCTGAGTCAAGTATGTTCAAGGCTGAGATAGACAAGGGTTATGGGGATAAGCCTGGAAAGTGGAGTTGAGGATTATCAGATCAGTCATGATCTCATCGAGTCTGCTCTGCCATTCAATGAACCAAATGGGCTACTTCTGCTCCTATGCCTTTTGGTCTTGTATCATGGGACTCAATTCCTCACGGAACTATTCTCTTTCACCGATAACCTAAGCTTTTCTCTAGCCAGTTCATGCTGTCTGATTTCTTTTTCTCTTTGAAACTCCTTTCCTTATCTCTTTCCTTCCTTGCTAATCTCTCTCTGGGGTTCATGCTTAAGTTTTTGTATTTCCATTTTTTGCTCACCCTTTTTTCTTTCTCAAGCTTTTTCCTTTTTTCCATCTCAAGCTGCTTCATTTGTAACTGAATTCCAGCTAACTCAACTGAATCGCTATCTGCATTATCTTTTCTTCTCCAATCCCAGCTGCTGTATCTTAAGTATATCTGTTTTTAGTCCCTGCTAACTCTAACTCTTTGGCTCATGCAGTTAACCTAGTCTTGGAATGTACTGCCTGGAAGTGGAGGTAGGTTAAACTGGAGCATTCAAGACATTAGATGAATGTACAGGGGTACATCGAAAAGGCAGGGGAATGGCACTAAGTCATGATGCTCGTTTGGAGAGCCAGTGTAGACACAATGGGCCCAATGGCCTCCTTCTGTACCATAACAATTCTGTGATTGGTTAATTGTGATTGGGTGATTGCAAATCACTCAGGTATAAGTTTTCCCTCTCCAAAAAAGTTATAGGCCCGGATTTGGGAAAATGGGAGGAGGTCCCACAGATTTTGGGATTTCCAGAATGAATCTCCGACACTGGGTGTATCAGAGTGTCCCAGCGGGAATCACTCCAGAAATCAGGGGCAGGGCCTATTCCTGCCCACAAGGCCGGCAGAAAAAGCGCAGTAGCCCCGCATTGCTGGCCTCCCAATCACTGACCAGCCCCACAATCCCCCATCGTTGGCCTACCAATCCCCTCATCACCCGATCGCTGGCCTCCCAGAACTCCCCGGGAAGCCTCAATGCCAACCCCCCCCCCCTACCCCCGGCCCCAATCTCCCTGACCCCAGCTCCGATCTCCCGATGCCCCCTTCCACCTTCCGACAGCACAAAACCCCCCTCCAACCCCAGCAGTCCCAACTCCCCCACGCCACCCCCCTGGCAATGCCCACCACCCAGCAGCCCAACCCCGATCTCCCTTCTTCCCTCACTCTGCTTGCGCTTCCGATAGCAGAGTGAGAGTGGCAGTGCGTACCCCCCCACCCCCTAACGATCGTGCCCCTAGTCGACCCCGCCCCCTCTGGCACCCTTCCAACCCCCGATCTCCTGGGTGGACCTCAATGGCCTCTGGTTCCTCCAGTGGGGTCAGCCGCAGGTTTCCCATTAGCGGGGAGCAGTAGTAAGCCCCGTTGGAGTGAACCACACCTGGCAGGGGGAGGGAGATGCTGGCGGGCCCAGAGACTTCAGTCCCACACACTTATGAAATGGAAAAGAAGATTTCCATATGCTACTCAACTGCATACCAATTTCCAGCGTGGAGCTGATTACACTGGAAGTCTTCGACTGGGAGACCCGTGGAGACTGCTCAAACAGCGCAGCGGGCTAGGAGAATCGCCCCCATAGCAATTGACAAAGCCATTCTGCTTTTCAATCAATATAGTGAAATTCACCATGAAAATCTCATCAACTTTAAAGGAAATCAAATCCTATACGGTGGGCATTAATCTTCGCTGTCTAACCAACTGAGCTAACAGACCCATTAGAGAGAATCTCCAATACAAGGGAGGAAGTGTTAGGTTTTTTAGGTAACATTAAAACTGACAAATCCCCAGGGCCTGATGGCATCTATCTTAGACTGCTCAGGAAGACAAGAGATGTAATTGCTGGGCCTCTGACGGAAATCTTTGTCTCTTCATTGGACACAGGTGAGGTCCCTGAGGATTGGAGGATAGCGAATGTGGTACCGTTATTTAAGAAGGGTAGCAGGGATAACTCGGGTAATTATAGGCCAGTGAGCTTGACGTCCGTGGTAGGGAAGTTGTTGGAGAGGATTCTTAGAGACAGGATGTATGCGCATTTAGAACGGAACAATCTCATTAGTGACAGACAGCATGGTTTTGTAAGAGGGAGGTCGTGCCTTACAAATTTGGTGGAGTTTTTTGAGGAAGTGACAAAAACGGTTGATGAAGGTATGCTTGCCTTTATAGGGACGGGGTATAGAGTATAAAATCTGGAGTCTGATGTTGCAGCTCTATAGAACGCTGGTTAGGCCACATTTGGAGTACTGCGTCCAGTTCTGGTCGCCCACTACCAGAAGGACGTGGAGGCTTTAGAGAGAGTGCAGAGAAGGTTTACCAGGATGTTGCCTGGTATGGAGGGTCTTAGCTATGAGGAGAGATTGGGTAAACTGGGCTTGTCCTCCGTGGAAAGATGGAGAATGAGGGGAGACCTAATAGAGGTGTACAAAATTATGAAGGGTATAGATAGGGTGAACAGTGGGAAACTTTTTCCCAGGTCAGAGGTGACGATCACGAGGGGTCACGGGCTCAAGGTGAGAGGGGCGAGGTATAACTCAGATATCAGAGGGGCGTTTTTTACACAGAGTGGTGGGGGCCTGGAACGCGCTGCCAAGTAGGGTGGTGGAGGCAGACACGCTGGCATCGTTTAAGACTTACCTGGATAGTCACATGAGCATTCTGGGAATGGAGGGATATAAACAAATGGTCTAGTTGGACCAATGAGCGGCACAGGCTTGGAGGGCCAAAGGGCCTGTTTCCTGTTCTGTACCTCCAACCAATCCTCTGTCCATATAATATTATCCCCAACTCCACGAGCCTTTATCTCAAGTATTAACCTTTTGTGACACTTTATTGTTGCCGTTTGCAAGTATCTACTGCCTCCTTTTTATCATCCTATTAGTTACATCCCAAAATATTTCTAATAAATTTGTTCAACACAATTCCCCTTTCGTAAAACCATATTGGCTTTGCCTCATTATATTATGATTTTCTAAGTGCATTGTTAAAATGCCTTAATAATACATCTCACCATTTTTCTGATGGCTGATGTCAGACTAAGTTGGCTGCAGCATCCTGTTTCCTCTCTCCCTCTTTCTTGAATAGCGGTGTTACATTTCCTAACTGGCAACCTGCTGAGACTGTTCTAGAATCTAAGGAATTTTGGAAAAGTATAACCAGCGCATCCCCTCCCTCTGCAGGTCCTTCTTTTAGAACCCTAGGATGTAGGCCCTGGGAATTTGATGGATTTTGGTCTTTAAATTTCTCCAATAAATTTGCTCTGCTGACATTAATTAAGTTAAGTTCCTCGCTCTTCGTAGTGCCTTGGATACTTTCTATTTCTGGTGTGTAATTTCTATATGTTACTGTCAGCACAGAAACAGAATATTGTTTGAATATTCGCACAAACTCCAAGACAAGAGAATGTGGATTTAAATTGCAGGGCAACAGATAAATGTGCAGCTAAAGTACCACTTCATATAGAGGATGTCAAATCTATGGAAAGTCTTCCAATTCAGAGACGATGCCACAAACTCTCAGTCAACAATGGATTATAGTTTTGACAGGCACTGCTATTGAAAGACATCAGAAGTAAATTAGTTAGAAGTCTTGCTGAATGCTTATGCTTGATTTGTTTTCATATGTCCTACTTTTTTCTGTTTGATTCATACATTCCTTGTCTTTTCAGTTGATTTGTCATTGAATGAGCACAAAATTTGAACAGAAAATGTATGATGCCCAAGTTTAATACATACACGTGATTTACAAAAGATATACATATTTCGGCATGATTAAAGGTTCAGATTTGAAGCTTCACTGTGAGAAATCTGAATAATAAGGCATTCTCACTCATGGTACCATTGACAGTCACAGTACTCAGCTGGTGGGATGCAAAAGGTCTGAACTAATCCAAAAGATGTACCAAACAGACCAATGATTATATCCAGGTGTAGAATATTCCTCATATGTCTTATCAAAGCCTAGATAATTTGTGTCAGGATTTTGAGTAAGATTGCATTTCTAGTCTCAATAGAAAACTGCCATAATGCCAATGTTACTTGCCAAAAATCATGCTGGTAATCCCCAATGTGAGGTCACAGATCAGTAAAACTGATGAATATGCTGCTGTAAAGATGATTGATAACGATGGACTTTGACATGCATAGGAATAATGCATACTGTTTTGGCAAAACTATTGGTTCATGGGTTGGGATTAGGCAAGGAGGTGGCGTGCATAAGTCAGCTCCTTTCCCTTTAAATTAAGGATACCACTAATTTTGGGTTCCATTTATTAGTCCAAATTGAGATCCGAAATCAAAAGTCGACATGAAACAGTCTGAATTGTAACACAATTTAATGAAGCAAATTGATATTGTGCAGCACTCATCATTGATAAGCAGCTTCCAGCATATGTATTTGTATTCCAGAGTCAACCCGACATATGTTGATGCAGTTCCAAAAATGATGCATTTTGCTAAGCCCAGGATCAGACTACCAGTTGGTCAAATAAAATTTATTAACCTTGCCTTATTTATTTATGTCCTTTGTAAATTGTAAATGGTTTCACTTCACTTTGAAATTTAACGAATGAACACAAAAACCCTTCTTTATCTCCTAAAACAAATCTCTGCCCTTGGCTCATTTATTTATAGACAATTCAACTTGGCCATATTTACTTAAAGTGCCTGCCTTTCAGAGCTAGACTTCTTTGATGTCTTCAACCCTTCATTCAAGCTGTTTTCAGTTTAGTTAACTTAGTTTTACACATACAGGCACAACCACACAGCCCTACAAAACCTACTTCATAGAACACCACAGTAGACCCCAAATACATTAAAATAAAACTATCATTTTTTACACTAGGCATTTGTAAAACAATGCAATCAGGCAAAATAAGATCCGGAGAAGTATTGACAGGGAGGATGTGGAAAGGATGTTTTCTCTTGTCAGAGAATCGAGGACAAGGGGTCAATTTTTAAAAATAAAGGATCACTGATTGAGAAGATGAGAAGTTTCTTTTCTCTCAGAGTCATGAGTCTGATCACAGAATCATAGAATCCTACAGTGCAGAAAGAGGCCATTCGGCCCATCGAGTTTGCACCAACCACAATCTCACCCAGGCCCTATCCCCATATATTTACCCACTAATCCCTCTAACCTATGCATCCCGGGACACTAATGGGATATTTAGAATGGCCAATCAACCTAGCCCGCACATCTTTGGACTATGGGAGGAAACCGGAGCACCCAGAGGAAACCCACGCAGACACAGGGAGAATGTGCAAACTCCATACAGACAGTGACCCGAGCCGGGATTCGAACCCAGGTGCCTGGAGCTGTGAAGTAGCAGTGCTAACCACTGTGCTACCGTGCCTTTTCCTCAAAAGGCAGTGGAAGCACAATCTTTGAATATTCTTAAGGCAGAGCTAGATAGATTCTTGAATAACAAAGGAGTGAAAGGTTATTGGTAGGCAGAAATGTGAGCTTGAAGTTGCAAGCAGATCTATCTGCAAGATAGATGGAGCAGGCTTGAGGGGCCTGCTCCGAACTCATAGGTTCATATGTAAAATCAACATGCTCTTCTGAAAGGGAAATCATGTTTCATTAATTTATTAGAGTTCTTTGAGGCAGTCAGACTGTGGTGAACCACTTGATGGTGCATCACAGACGCAAAGTGGATAAAGGGGAATCTGCAGATGTGGAATATTTGGATTTTTGGAAGACATTTGATAAGGTGCCACATCAAAGGTTACTGCGTAAAATAAGAGCTCATGCTGTAGGGCACAACATATTAGCATGGATAGAGAGTTAGTTAGCTAACAGGAAACAGAAAGTAGGGATAAATGGATCATTTTTGGGTTGGCATATGGAGTGTCACAGGGATCAATACTGGGACTTCACTATTTACCATTTATATCAATGACTTGAATGAAAGGACCAAAAATATGTTTGCTAACTTTGTTGATGCCACAAAGATAGGTAGGAGAGTAAGTTGTGAAGAGAACGTGAGGGGTGGGATTTTCCAGCCGCACTCGCCCCAAAAATGGAAAATCCCACCCGAAGTCAACGGACCTTTGCCTGGTCCACCCCCTGCCCACTACAATTCCAGTGGCGGGTGGGACAGGAAAATTCCCCCGAAAAATCTGTAAAGGGATATAGATAGGTTAATTGAGTGGGCAAAAATTTGGCAGATGGGGTGTAATATAGAAAAATGTAAACATATTCAAAGAGTAGTACATTGTTTAAATGCAAAGAAATTGCAGAACTCTGCAGTACAAAGGGATCTGGATGTCCTGGTGCATGAATCACAAAGGCTATTATGCAGGTATGGCAAGTGATTAGGAAGGCATGTGGAGTGTCATTTGTTGCCGGGGAATGTAATATAAAAGTAGGGCAGTTTGCTATAGTTGTACAGAGAGTTGATTAGACCACATCTGGAGTGCCATGTATAATATTGGTCTTCTTATTTAAGAAAAGATATATATAATTGCATTGCAAACAGTTCAGAGAAGGTTCTTGTGACTGATTCCTGGAAATGAAAGCTTTGTCTTATGAGGAAAGGTTAGATAGACTGGGCCTGTATCCACTGGATTTCAGGAGAAAGAGTGGTGATTTTATTGAAATATGAAAGACCCCAAGAGAATTTGACAGGATGGCTACTGAAAGGATGTTTCCCATTGTGGAAGAGACCAGAACTAGGGAAGCAATTTAAAAATAAGGAATCTCCCATTTGTGACAGAGTTGAGAAGTTTCTTTTCTCTCTCAGAGAGCCAATAGTCAGTGGAATTCTCTTCCCCAGAGAGCAGTGCAGGCAGGTACATTGGACATTTTTAAGGCCGGATAAGAGATTCCTAACTGACAAAGGAGCCAAAGGACATAAGAGGTACACAGGAAAGTACAGGCCTCAATTACCTTATAAAATGGCAGAGCAGGTTCAAGGGGCCAATGGCATACTCCTGCTTCTAATTCATATGTTCATCAGTGTGTAAAATGATAGCTTAACACTAGGAAAATAATTTTGCTAACATGATTAGTTTAAAGCAGTGATCTCCAACTTTTTTTAGGCACAGATCATCTTTAGCATCAAAATGCAGCACGAGATCTACTCTTAAAACATTGACTTTACTAAAACCCCCAAAATGTACGCATGCTACTAACCTATTTAGTGTGACACATGTGCTTGCATGCTATCTGTGAAGTCTTGGTCATAGTTTGAGATGGCCAGTCTCATCCAGTCCATCAGATGTTCCATCAGATCGGCATCTGTGAGACCAGTGCAATACTGGACTTGATGATTTTCATTTGGTAAAAGCCACCTCTCAGAGGTATGTGGAACCAAAGTAGGCCTTCACCTTGAGTGCACACAATGTCAGAAGAGGATACTTCTCTCTGTTCACAAGTCCCTAAAAGTATTTGTCCCGTGACCTAGCTTTCAGGTCCAAGTCATTTTACATGGTGATTATTTCCATGTCAAGTTCACTGCTTTCTGCAAACAACTGCTGGAAGTTTGTTGTCAGATCTTCAATGCTCACTTGAAAAAAGGATTTGAGACAAATGTAATGATTTGTTCTATCTTGTCTAACTCCTGAAATCACCAATTAAATTCCTTTTCCAATGACTTGGTCACAGAATTTGTTTGGATGGTAGCCTTTCTGTTTTGACTTGTTGGATTTTCTCCAAATTTTGGATTTGCTCAGTAATTTTGTTCTTTAACTGGGAAGGTCAGAGGCCCAGTTTCAACTTGAACACATTCACTGCACTGATCATGTGTGACAAGTCATTGCCCCTTCCTTGCAGTTCACAGATCAGCTCATTCCATTTTGCACTTATGTTGGAAGAAACACCAAGTCTAGCAACCATGTATTATCTGAGAGCTTGCTGTACACCTCATCTCTTGATTTAAGAAAGGTGCCAATTTCAGGGAATAGATCTAAAAATCTCTGGAGGACTTTTCCTCGACTTAACCACCTCACATCTGCAGGATCTGAAGCATTAGCTCACCATAGATGGCATCAAGTAACGATTTGAACAAGCTCTGGCACTAATTGAGTTGATGGTCTTGACAACAACTGTCATTACATGAGAAAAGTCAATCACCTTGCTCATAAGCCCTTGTTGATGGATAAACAGTGGTAATTGACAAGGGAGGAGAATTCAGGATCATTTTTGCAAAGTGCAACAAAGCCTGCATGCAACATTGACGGTACACTATCAGTTGTGATTGAAATCAGTTTCTTGATCAGAATGTTTTTTTCAGTCACATACATTTTAAATTTTTGTAGACATTCTTGTCCTCTCTTTGAGTGGCAAAAGAGTGAGAAAGTATTCCTTTGCTGTCGCATTTTTGAATGTCATGCGAACAAAAATAATCAGCTGGACCGTATCGGTCAGGTATACTGACTCATCAAATTGCAGTGAGAAACATTCACAGCCTGGTAAGTCTTGGTGTATTTGCTGAGACACATCCTCAGACAACAATTCCACACTTCTGGTTACAAAGCCACTAAGCAGCATGCTCTTGATGACTCTCATAGTTTCATCTTTTGTTTTTAAAGCCTTTGAACAAGGTGTTGGCAGCAACTATCAGTCTCCTTGATAACTTGGCCATCGGTGAACAGTTTCTTATGTGGAAAGATACCTTTTTGCTAGCCTTGCTTTTATCTGCAGGTTTTTTTTAAAAGAGACTATTGATCTTGCAACATTTCCTTTAACTTCCTTTGTCCGAATGGTGCTGTTTAAAATGAAATTTTCTTGAAATTTTGCATACATTGTCTGGTGATGCCATTCCAAATTTCTTCTTTTACTCAAGGCTACACTCTATTGACAAATAAACAAATGGTCTTGCCTTTGACATTCGTTGACTTTTTGGTGATTCATGTCAACACCCAAATCCCTTGGTGGCGGAACATTCTGCCACCAGTCTCCATTTAAATAATATTCTGTTTTTCTACTTTTCCTACCAAAATGAGCAATTTTACATTTTCCCACATTAAACTCCATTGTCAAATTTTTGCCCACTGACTTAACCTTTTGCAGACTCTTCGTACCTTATTAACAACTTACTTTTCTACCTATCGTTGTACTGTCAGCAAATTCAATTTCCCATTCCTGGTGGAAGTGGTAGGTTTTTGCCATCTTGGAGCTCCCTGGCTTCTTGCTAGTCTTTTTGTCTTCACCCAGCTTAGTACACCTGCGATTTGGCAGTCATTGAGCTGATTCACTTGTCATCACAAGCCCGGATCCAGTGCATTTTTGGCAATGGTTCAGCAGCCAAAGAGTTGATTCGCTCATTATCACGAGAAGCCTGACTCCCGTGCATTTTCAACAGCAGTTTGGAAGCCAATGACAATAGATTTTTTGAGACTCCAGGATTGACCTGTCAATCATGATCAACTATTTGGGGACTGCTGATTTAAAGATACCAGATATTTTTTAATATAGACCAAAAACTAGAAGGACGTATATTAATGACTTGGATGAAGGAACCAAGTGCAAGTAGCCAAATTTGCCGACAGTATGAAAATAGGTAGAAAAGTAAGTTGTTGATAAGATATAAAGAGTCTGCAAATGAATATAGGTAGGTTAAGTCAGTGGGCAAAAATTTGGCAATGAAGTTTAATGTGGGAAAATGTAAGATTGCCCATTTTGGCAGGAAAAGTAGAAAAACAGAATATTATTTAAATGGAGACAGATGGCAGAATGCTCTGTCACCAAGAGATTTGGATGTTCACATGAATCACAAAAAGTCAACGTGCAGACACAGCAAATAATTAAAAAAGCAAACTGAATGTTGGCCTTTATTTCAAGGAAGATGGAGTATAAAAGTAGGGACACCTTGCTACAACTGTACAGAGCATCGGTGAGACCACACCTAGAGTTCTGTGTGCAAATTTCATTATCTTACTTAAGGAGAGACATGTTTACATTGGAAGCAATTTAGTGAAGGTTCACGAGATTTATTCCCAGGGTAAGGGGTTTGTCTATGAAGAAAGGTTGAGAAGTGATCTTATTGAAACCATATGAGATTATATGGGGCTTGACAGAGTAGATGCCAAGAGTATATTTTCTTTTAATCTATAAAAGTTTTAAAATGAAGGGTATCCCGTTAGTTGGAGATGCAGAGGAATTTCTTCTCTCAGAGGGTTGTTTATTTTTGGAATTCTGTCCCCCAATAAGCAGTGCAGGCTGGATCGTTGAATATATTCAAGGCTGAGTGAGACAGATTTTCATTGACAAAGGAGTCAAGGGTTATGAAAGATAGGCAGGGAAGTGGAGTTAAACCACGATCAGATGAGCCATGATCTCATTGAAATGCAGAGTTTGGAGGAAACAAATCACCCTTCCCTGTTCCTATTTCTTATGGTTTTACATCTAGAATATATGTATAAAATGTTGCATTTTGAAGTTAATAAAATGTAACATAAAATTTAACTTCTCATTTGTATTTGATATAACATTTCTCTGAAATTCACCCATGTATGTGATGTGTTGTGTCTGCCAATAGTACAGATTGTTTCACAGACACAGATAGACAGACCATTATAGAATAGTTGATCGCATATTTGAGACATAATTCAAAAATAAAAGATTAGAAAGATGCACATTTGTCACAGATAATCAGTAATAACTTCAGTACCAATTATCTTTTCATTAATAAACATTCATTTATGTCCAAATAAATCCTACTGTTGCTCTAAAAAATATATACATTTATTCTCTTTAACATAAATGTATGTATCTGATTGGTTGGGAGAAGCATCATAAATTATAATGATTTAAATGGAATAGTATGAAGATTGATTGCATCTCCAAATCACAGTCCATTGCTTGGCATGTTTATATACTGGCTGAACTCTTTCAGTTCAGTTTGTTTTCTCAGTAATACTATAAATAATCATTTCAGGAAGAGACAGAGATCCTCTGCATAACTTAATTTCCTTTCTGAACAATTTTAAAATGAGCTCTAATTTACAAATTTTATACAATGCATGCTGTAAAGATCTCTAAATTAATTTTTTGGTACATCTACCTGTGAATTTGCATAACTGCCTTTGTGCTAACCAAAAATAAAGACATAAATAAAATCTTACTCGAAAGCAAGATGCTGCTGGAAATCTCAGTCATCCATCTGAATTGTTTCTCTGTGCACAGATGCTGCCAGATCTGCTGAGTATTTCCGGCATTTTCTGTTTTTACTATAAATAAAGGATGGAATCTTACCAAAAAATGGCAAAGCACCAGTATCTGACTAAAAACTGGTGTGTTTCCAGACAATCAGACAGGTTTCTCGCCAGATTTCACGACACTTCGTCAAAAAAAAAACAGGCGGACATGATTTACGCTGTCATTTTGAGGGGTGGGACCTTAACATACTGGTAAAGATGGCTGCACTGAAATCGGGGTGCTATTTTTAAAGGATGCCCCAATCAGACTAAGAAATAACTTTCCCTATCCCACAACAGAGGTCTCAGGGCTCCCCTACCCAACCCCCCCCCCCCCCCCCCCCCGCAATCAACAGTGGCATCTCTCCTCCCACTCAAAGAACAAAGAACAATACAGCACAGGAACAGGCCCTTCGGCCCTCCAAGCCCGTGCCGCTCCCTGGTCCAAACTAGACCATTCTTTTGTATCCCTCCATTCCCACTCCGTATCCCTCCATTCCCACTCATCAACACCAGCGTCTCTTGCTCCCCACCCCCCCACAACCATCATCGCCGGCATGCCTGGCCATGTCCTCCCGCGGGGGCTGTACTCATCTTTGCTCTCCTTGGGGGTGGATCCCCATGACACTTGTTGTAAACCTCACCAAAGTGATGTGAAGTCGGCAAGGTTTGAGAATAAGACATGGGGGCATCAAGCGACAAGGGGGGTGTTTAATGACATTCAAATTTATTTAAATGAATGTAAATCAGGTTCTCACTCTTTCTACACATGAACCTGATGATGTCACCAGCCAGGGGCAGTGAAAATCGAAGATTGTGATCTCGCCAGTGAGATTTGCAATTTCCAGGGGCGGCACGGTGGTTAGCACTGCTGCTTCACAGCTCCAGGGACCTGGGTTCGATTCCCAGCTTCGGTCACTGTGTGGTGTTTGCACATTCTCCTCGTGTCTGCGTGGGTTTCCTCCGGGTGCTCCAGTTTCCTTCCACAGTCCAAAGATGTGCGGATTAGGTTGATTGGTTATGCTAAAATTGCCCCTTAGTGTCCCGAGATGCGTAGGTTAGAGGGATTAGCGGGTAAATATGTAGGGATAAGGGGGTAGGGCCGGGGTGGGATTGTGGTCGGTGCAGACTCGATGGGCCAAATGGCCTCTTTCTGCACTGTAGGGCTTCTATGACAGTTCTTGAGCCTCCACCACCAATCCTACGGATGGGAAGTGCGGGCTCAAAATTACCCCCTACACCTTATGTCTTTGTGCTGTATAACAAACGAATATACAAGTGCTCCATTTCATAATCATCAATGTGCAGTAGATTTTTTCTCTGTATAGTACTTATGTGAAAGTGACAATTGCCAGTCATCAATTCCACACATTAAAATTATTAAAGGCAAATTTTGGGCACAGTATTGATGCTGATGTTGACTATAAATATATAAAGTAATGATTCCCCTGAATATATTCCCTGAATAAGGACTTTTAATTTTCTGTTTACAGTCTTACTCCAAACACACAATGTTATTATCCAGGGAAAGGATAGAGAGTTAGGTGAAGTGTGATTCATTTCCATGGAGGCTACTTCGATAAGTTCAATTTATAAAAATTGCTGATCCTGGCACTACACGTTTGTTGTGTGGGAGAGAACTACCAGTGTAAGCTGGCATTTTCTGCAATAGTCTACATACATTTTGACAATATATCACATGGGTTACCCAGAAAGAATTTAAATAGGTCCAACTATTACAAAATACAACGTGAAGAACAGCAAGTTACTGTAGCTCAAAGCAAGCTCGAGGAACAGCGCCTCATCTTTCGATTATGCACTTTGCAACTTTCTGGACTCGACATTAAATTCAATAATTTCAGATTGTGAACTCTGCCTCCCATTTTGTTCTTGTTTAATTTAGCACACGTCAGTTTTAATCTTGTTCTTCAAATTTTTGCATTCGGACACAGTTGTTCATTATTCTCCTGTTCATATCCACTGTGAACAAATATTTTGTCACTTTTCTACAACAATTCGCAATTAATTTGCCATTTGTATCATGAAATCTTTTGTCAGTTAGTCTCTCCCACTCTCCAACCTATCATAGACCTTCCCTTTTGTTCTTCCTCCCCCCACACCCTTCACTTGCTGAAAACCAACACATTTCTACTTCCCTTCATTTCTGAAGATAGGTCCTTGACCTGAAATGTTAACTGTTTCCTGCGCCAAAGATGTTGCAGGCTTTGCTGAGTATTCCCAATTTCTGTTTTTACTTCAGATTTCCATCATCTGCAGCATTATACTTCTGAAATAACAATAGCAACTCTTTCAATTTAATTATTTTTACAAATCTTGCTTAATTTGTAATATTCATTATTAGGTTCTGCAAGACATTAAGATGTAAATTAGATAGCTCGCAAAAACAAGTACCATGATCAGGATTCACAATTTACCCATGCTTGTTCGTTGCAATACAGATAGCATACCAAATTCATGCTCGCTGCTAACTTAAATTGTTTCAATTTAAGCCAGCCTTGTTGATTTACTGAACATATCAGCAGGGGGACAATATCATGAGTGGTTTGCACCACTTCAAGCCAGCCTGCACTGCTTAAAGCTAACTTAGACCACCCAAGGAGTAGATACATTAACTCTGGAACAGGTATTGGCAGTCGAGTAGGATGTAAATCCGACCTGGAATACAATCAGCAATGGCACAACATTGGGAACAGTGGGCTCTAAGATTTTTGGATGCTATACTAGAGGCCTTGGTGAAGAAAGTGGGAAGGTGCAAAAATCATCTGTATCTTTGTGTGGGGAGATTTGGAGGTCCTGCAGGCACACGCTCAGAAGGCAATGAAAACAAGTAACCTTGGAAGCCAATGTCAAGAGTCAAGTAATGAGGACAAAGATAGAGTGCAGCAAGAATTTCAATGACCCTACACAGGATCAGTGAAAGCATCTTCAAATGCCATGTCCTATCAACTGTATTATGAGCATGATATAATGTTGAAGTCATTACACCCCATCACTCACCTATCAAAATCTCTGTCAATCAGGACTCCTGCCGAACATTCATATGCTTCATTGCACCCTTACACATTTAGCACTGCGGCAAGCCTCATATCAACAACTCGGAACTTGTACATGCTGCCTGTTATTCAACCATGACAGCTACATCACTCTAACAGATTGCATAAAACTCACAGGCTCACTATATTTTCACTTGCAGGATGAGAAAGCGTGTAACTAGAGGTAGGGAACAAGGATAGCACAGGTGCCAGTTCAACAGATGGCAAGATCGCACATGAGTTCTGCTGTAAAGGACACACACGAAGACATTGATGGACCAGCTTACAGAAGAACTAATAGATATATACAATAAAATGCTTGGTACGTTAGGAAGCCTGCCAGAATGCCTGCACTCAATGTCAAGGGGATTAGGATTTTGCACAGTGCTTGAAGCCCATCCTATCCTGTGTGCAAGTGCTGTTTAACTCAGTTTGCATACGTGCAGATTCAACCGTGATGCTATATTAAGTGGTCAATGTTGCAGATTCCATTACAACGCAACCAGTAGCCACACTACACCTCAGTGTTGCAGTAGAAGTTCAGCTGTTGCCATCATGTATGTGGAATACAACATGCAAAAGGGCTTGTATTGTATCACAGCAGTCCAGGAATCTGTCTTCCAACAGGTAGGATCATTGCATCTATCCAGGTGTTTAAGGACCAGTCTCCTACAGAGAACCCTCTGCCTCCCCATCCCTCTTCCAGCAGCTTGTCCTGTCCTGTTCTGTGTGACCTCTGTTAATTTACTACTTTGTGCTGTGTCCCAACAGGAATACCTACTTGTGCACCTATGTCTGAATCAACTGGTTTATGCAGAAGCCTTGAAGTTGGCAACATGTCCTTCAGCCACACTACTCACTGCAGACTTTTTCAAGTCTGAACAGCAATAGAAACCATCAACATTTTCAGAATCATAATAACAGTCAGAATAAATTAACCAGGAACTAGTCTATAAGTAACTTGATGTCAATCATCTTATTAACTCATCTCATTGAAATATACAAAATTCTTAGAGGTTTCAAACAGGTAGATGCAGGAAGAATGTTTTCCCTGGTTGGGGACATGTATAGACAGTAAGAAGTTTAACAACACCAGGTTAAAGTCCAACAGGTTTATTTGGTAGCAAAAGCCACACAAGCTTTCGGAGCTCCAAGCCCCTTCTTCAGGTGAGTGGGAATTCTGTTCACAAACAGGGCATATAAAGACACAGACTTAATTTACATGAATAATGGTTGGAATGCGAATACTTACAGCTAATCAAGTCTTTAAGAAACAAAACAACGTGAGTGGAGAGAGCATCAAGACAGGCTAAAAAGATGTGTATTGTCTCCAGACAAGACAGCCAGTGAAACTCTGCAGATCCAGGCAAATGTGGGGGTTACAAATAGTGTGACATGAACCCAAGATCCCGTTTGAGGCCGTCCTCATGTGGCTATCAGTTTCTGCTCAGCAACTCTGCGCCGTCATGTGTCGTGAAGGCCGCCTTGGAGAACGCTTACCCGAATATCAGAGGCCGAATGCCCGTGACCACTGAAGTGCTCCCCAACAGGAAGAGAACAGTCTTGCCTGGTGATTGTCGAGTGGTGTTCATTCATCCGTTGTCGCAGCGTCTGCATAGTTTCCCCAATCTACCATGCCTCGGGACATCCTTTCCTGCAGCGTATCAGGTAGACAACGTTGGCCGAGGTGCAAGAGTATGTACCGTGTACCTGGTGGATGGTGTTCTCACGTGAGATGATGGCATCTGTGTCGATGATCCGGCATGTCTTGCAGAGGTTGCTGTGGCAGGGTTGTGTGGTGTCGTGGTCACTGTTCTCCTGAAGGCTGGGTAAAGCACTGGTTAGGCCCCATTTGGAGTACTGTGAGCAATTTTGGGCCCCACACCTCAGGAAGGACATACTGGCACTGGAGCGGGTCCAGCGGAGATTCACACGGATGATCCCAGGAATGGTAGGCCTGACATACGATGAACGTCTGAGGATCGTGGGATTATATTCATTGGAGTTTAGGAGGTTGAGGGGAGATCTGATAGAAACTTACAAGATAATGAACGGCTTAGATAGGATGGACGTAGGGAAGTTGTTTCCATTAACAGGGGAGACTAGGACGCGGGGGCACAGCCTTAGAATAAAAGGGAGTCACTTTAGAACAGAGATGAGGAGAAATTTCTTCAGCCAGAGAGTGGTGGGTCTGTGGAATTCATTGCCACAGAGGGCTGTGGAGGCCGAGACGTTGAGCGTCTTCAAGACAGAAATTGATAAATTCTTGATTTCTCGAGGAATTAAGGGCTATGGGGAGAGAGCGGGTAAATGGAGTTGAAATCAACCATGATTGAATGGTGGAGTGGACTCGATGGGCCGAATGGCCTTACTTCCGCTCCTATGTCTTATGGTCTTATGGTCTTATGGGTAGTTTGCTGCGGACAATGGTCTGTTTGAGGTTGTGCGGTTGTTTGAAGGCAGGAAGTGGGGGTGTGGGGATGGCCTTGGCGAGATGTTCGTCTTCATCAATGACATGCAACTCGGCCAACATTGTCTACCTGATACGCTGCAGGAAAGGATGTCCCGAGGCCTGTTGGGGAGCACTTCAGCAGTCACGGGCATTCGCTGAGTCGCTGAGCAGAAACTGATAGCCAAGTTCCGCACACACGAGGACGGCCTCAACCGGGATATTGAGTTCATGTCACACTATTTGTAACCCCCACAGTTGCCTGGACCTGCAGAGTTTCACTGGCTGTCTTGTCTGGAGACAATACACATCTTTTTAACCTGTCTTGATGCTCTCTCCACTCACGTTGTTTTGTTTCTTAAAGACTTGATTAGCTGTAAGTATTCGCATTCCAACTATTATTCATGTAAATTAAGTCTGTCTTTATATGCCCTGTTTGTGAACAGAATTCCCACTCACCTGAAGAAGGGGCTTGGAGCTCCGAAAGCTTGTGTGGCTTTTGCTACCAAATAAACCTGTTGGACTTTAACCTGGTGTTGTTAAACTTCTTATTGTGTTCACCCCAGTCCAACGCCGGCATCTCCACATCATGACATGTATAGAACCAGGGGACACAGTCTCAGAATTGGAGGTAGGACTGAGATGAGGAGGAATATTTTCACTAAGTGGGTGGTGAATCTTTGAATTCTCTACCCCAGAGAGTTGTGGAGCCTCGGTAATTATGTTCAAGACAGAGATCGATAGATTTCTAGATATTAAAGATATCGAGGGAAACTGGGGTAGTGTGGGATAATGGCAAAAGATCAGCTATGATCTTGTTGAATGGCAGAACAGCCGTGAGAGCCTGAATGGCCTACTCCCACTCCTATTTCCTATGATCCTTTTCAATAGCGTTGGTGGAGGCAATCCTGCCTCTTGCTGAACACATGTGGACTGTTTGAGGGCAAGGATATTAGCTGGAGCCCTGAGCTCCATTTAATGGCATTGCGTACTGATTGACATTATGATCTACCTATGGCTGTGCACTGAACATATGCTGATACCTTCACCAATGTGACGTTTGGCACCATTCACCTCCAAATGTGTATGTGTGCACTGCAGATAACATTTTGGAACTCTAAGAACATTTGTCACACCCAAAAGAAGACACTTATGTACCTAGTTTTTCCATCATCTGTTCGGCCGCACCTGTACTAATAAAGTGTACGATAGCAGCCTTTTGCTCCTTATTGGGGGTTACAAAAAATGCTTCAAATTCAAGACAAGTTAACCGACTAAAAAAATCCAACAGATAAGTTAAGCAAAAAGTGTTAAGTGCAAGGTAATGGTCTTATAGGCTACGCTCTGTAGAATAACCAAATTCACTAATTAATATCTACTTCCAGATTTTGCTCACTCTTACCTGTTCACCTGACCTGCAAAGGTTTCAGACTTGACTGATGATCTAACTCTACTTTGCTCTTTAGTAGTGGCACATTGATAACTGTGGATATATGGTCAACCCTCAGTGTCAGTGTTGATAACATTGGATTTGTAATCTCAACTTGTAGCTGGAACTGCATAGTGTTATTTACTGATCATTTTATATATTGGACTACCTCTGCTGTGACAGCTCACTTTCCAAATCTAGAATCACCTGAGGTCATCTGTCGAAGTTGTAAAGTCTTTAATTGAATGTTAAACTGTTTCATGACTTTAAAACAACTGAAAAATTAAAATATATAAATTTTATGCATTAAACATTTAATTGGATGCACTATGTGGTTAAAAAGTCATCTAAAAGTAATTCTAGAGATAGTTTAATCAAATAGCTAGATAAATGATAAATTTATAGGATAAGTAGCTGTGCCACAATGGTAAACTCAGTATGGACTTGAACACATTTTTAAAAATACTTTTCCAATTCAATCAAATCAAGTCCAATTCAGAGTCTCAACAAGTTGAGACATTTCCGATCCAGGCTGGCAAGATAGGGCAAGCGACTATTTACCCTGTCCTGGGCCTGATCTACATGAGCTAAGCTGATTGGAGGAGGGAAAGCAATTCCTCCTCCAAGACTTGAGCTCATTTGCATCTTAGACAAAAGGCCGAGATACCGCTTTTAAAAATTGCTTCATATGAAACATATGAAGCTTCAATGTAACCTAATGGCCTCAACCAGGTGCAGCATCCGCATAACTACACTTGATCTTAGCCCCTGGACTTGAACACATAATCAAGGCTAACATTTCAATGCAGTTCTGAGTGAGTACTACCCTTCAGCTGCTATCCTTTTGATGAGAAATTGGGCCACATTTTGGTAAACAAAGTAACGGTGCACCTCATTATGAATGCACACGCAGCATTCATAGGGAGGAAGAGATAGCCTCTGCATTGTTGTCATAAATTGGACCAATTAGTGCCTTTCCACAGTTAGCTTGGCACAAATGGTATCTTGCACTTAAGTTTGAATTTCTCATGTTAACACAATGACAACAATGAACGACTAAATAGGCTTGTCACATTCCATGGTTTGTAAGGAACTTCACTTTTGCGTGCAGGACTGCTTCTTAAACAGTTCAAACAAGGAAATATAACATACAATTGAGCAACTGACAGAGCTCTTCCTATCCAGTAGATGCATCAGTAGCAAAGGCAATTCCAGAGCTGAAAGTGTCTTTTGGGGGATTAGGTTTAATCTACTGCTTGCAGTAATGCCCAACTGGATACGATGTGGAGATGCCGGCGTTGGACTGAGGTAAACACAGTAAGAAGTTTAACAACACCAGGTTAAAGTCCAACAGGTTTATTTGGTAGGCTTTTGCTACCAAATAAACCTGTTGGACTTTAACCTGGTGTTGTTAAACTTCTAACTGGATACCAGCAGTGCTTTGTTGTATAGAACATTTTACTGAATTATTCAATTGTAGGGGCCTATTTATCACATGGCACTTCTTTAGCCAACCTGGCCTTTAGTATCTAATCATGAGTCTCCTCTTTGTTCTCCACAGGAGAATGGGCTTGATGTGTTTATACAGGATGTCCACTGATGGGTGGTAACAGACTATTGTCTGTCCATTTGATTTCATTGCAATTTCAACTTTGCAGTTGTATTCACTGGGAAGAGCATCATATGTAGAATTGTGACAAACACAACCCCCATCTCCAACAGCCGAGTGTAGAATTCACTAACATCCGTCCCGCTAGGAATGCCATGTTCCACTTGAAGTGGGTGAGCAATACAGAAAATGACTACCACTGATAGATTTTATGTAGTTTTTAGAAATAACATTTATAATTTTACCAATTGAGGGTGAAATAGCTGTCTTCTGTTGAAATTTGATATCTTGAAGATCAGATTATGGTTTAATACCAGTGTGAATTTTAGAAACTATTTTGCACAATGATGGTCTTCGTCCACAATCATTACTATATATTGTATTATACTAGTCATACATCTCTGCCTAGCATTAACATGCAAGGGCAGAGATGTATGACTAAAACACACTTTATAAACTCTCAAAAAGTTCATTACTTCCTTCTAAATCTATTCAGCAAACATTTTGAATATCAATGGAATCCTATAAAATGCTTAAAAGCATTTCCCCATTGCCAATGTTAGACTAGCCAGTCTATAATTTTTTTATGCGTCTTTGTCTTGAATATGTAATTATATTAATTATCCTTCAGTACAGGATACAGAATATTGATTACAGTCTATGTATTGAGGACCCGCAACACTTCCACTACATCTGTCATAATAAAAGTGATTTTCACAAAAATGTTTGAAATTACATTATATAATTCTGAAAACACTGGTAACAATTCCAGAAAATTACATGTGATAACAGATTTTGACATGAATTGCAGAATCTCATTTCAAAAAGAAGGGTAAAAGATATGTAACAAAGATGGAATTTGACTTAATTACTGCAAATCAGTGGCTCTGGGCATAATTCTGGCAGCATGATCATAGCATTTCAGTGTTGGGAAAGATGGATTCTGGCTTATTCCAATCAACCAATAAATCCACAGATTGATTGGATTATACAAAGTTCAAAAGTAAGAGACAAGATTTGTGAATCCTCCTTAGCAGACATACAATATATCATGCAGAGTGGATATATACTTTACAAAATACTGAATACTAGTCCAGGATGTTGCCATAGCACCGCCCATCACCACTGACATTGTCATGCTGGAGATTGTTGATAGCTTCATCTACCTAGGCTCTACAATAAACAGAAATCTGTCACTTGATGCTGAAATCACAAAGGTTTCAGCTGTTATGTCCAAGCTGAGTAAGGGAATGAGGAATAACAGCAACCTGACTGAGAACACCAAAGCATGAGTCTACCAAGCTTGCATCCTGGACACACTACAGTGGTGAGACCAGTATATGCTAGGCAGGGCGAAAGACTTAACTGTTTCCACCTTTGCTGTCTCAGGTGTATCCTCGGTATCGCTTGATAGGTCAAGTCGCCAACATGCTAATTTCATCAGCATAGACCCAATTGCTCCGCCACATTCATCAATGGATGACGGCTGTAAACCTGGAGACTTTCTGTACAATGAACTGGACAGTGGCTCATGACCTCCTGGACACCCATACCACCACTACAAGGCCTCCAGCAAGCAAGCAATGGAGAAAGCGGCTATTAACACACAACCCAGGGATAGTGACTGGTGATTGTGACCTCTGGAAGCTGACTGTTTGGAAGACATTGGAAGAAGCAAACAGAAACAAAATCTCAAGTTCAAATACACAATTTAAAATTTTTAAATCAATGATTGCCTTCAAATTGCTCAAGAAAAACTGCACAGAGAAACAATTTGTACCAGTATCCTTTTTAATAGATTCCACTTTGAGGCTGTCACATTCGTCATTCAATTTACATTAGTTTGGCTCACAATGGTTTACTGAGATACATTACGCATTACTGCAGCTCCCTCCACTGGTACCGATATCAAACAGCGAACTAAGGATAGAATGTTCAGTAGTAAATGCACTCTCAAAAACCATCACTGGCATTCTTTACTTGTTATATGTTGTAGACATATAAGGGCTAATTCAAATAACACCAAAATTGGGTGCAGAAAGTACAATGTGCGATAATTAATGGGTTTCTGCAAATTGCAATGTAGGCAGAGAGAGACAATATCATGTTGCCTGCTTAGTTTCATGATCTTTGTATCCAGCCAATGCTGACCATGCTATTCATTAAGTGGATCAGCAAGGGGTCAATATCATGAGTGGTGAGCATCACTTAAAGGTCACATTCACTGCAAAAACTAGCTGCAGCTCCAAAGGTGATGGTGCATTATGACTGGAGCAACTGTGTGTTAGTATAGAAGTATGAATTCAAAAAATGATGAGAAGCAAAGCATTTTTAAAAAATAATTTAGTCAATGTAAGATTCCAATTTAGAGGATGGTGGAAAGAAATGTTATAAAAGCTTAGTTCAGGAAATACCTTGACCTTTGGCTGATTGGAAACTTGGATTAGCATTTTGATCTGCTCAACTCTATAATAAGACAATAGCAAAGATAAAGAATTATTTTATTTTATGTTAACTATGTTAGCTAAATAGTCTCCTGATTAATAAACAAAAATGTCATGTATGAGGAACATGTAAGTTTACAATACAGTACAACAATGAAATAATGGCAAACTAATCGGGTCAATAAAAAATAATAGTAAATTAATCAAGTTGGCTGAGATGAGGATTCAATTTATTCAAGGGTAAACTAATCAGTTACCCAAAATGACACAAGACTAGACTCAAAAAGGACATCAGAAGAAGAGTCTTGTCAACACACAATCACGAGGAGATAGACCATGATCAATAAGAACGCAGCAGAAACAAAAAAAAAAGCAGGAGACAGCATTCCACTCAACCTGAGAGTCTGGAGACAGTGTTCACAAGAATAGTTTGTGACTACTGCCTTACTCAGTAACATTCTGTTATACTATTTGTGTTTCTACTTAATAAACCTACTACAGTTAATATCAAACGTCTCGAACCCGGAATGATCAGTGACTAGTCAGAATTAAAGGTGCCAAAGACCTGAACTTACATAGCTGCTGGGAGAGTCATGGTAGAGGAAAATCAGGTCTGGAAAAGGGTGAGGGATGGCACAACATGGAAAAAACTGGGCTCCAAGGTTTTTGCATGCTGCACTGGAGGCCTTGATGGAGGAAGTGGAAAGGAGGAGTGATTTTCTGTATCCACAGGTGGTAGATGCACAGTCAAAAGGTAGTGGGAGCAGGTAGCTGTGGAGATCAATGTCAGGATTCAAGCCTCGAGGACCTAAATATACTGCCACAAGAAGTATAAAGAACAAGGCCAAGGGGTTCAGTAAACACATCTGCAAATTCCTAACATCAGCACTAAAAGTTTCAACAATGCTCAAATCACCAAACCCACATTACAATAATCCTGTTTAACATTGTAGTTATGGTCCTGAAAAGTGCAACTTTAAATGAAGCAATAAGCAAATCAGATTTGCCCATTACAAATCATCTGGAGTTAAGTTCTGTATAACCTTTCTCGTCAGAAAAAACATCAAATCCTGTAAGTTGAAATACTGTTCATTCCTAAACTATATTTGTAAATGGAATGACTTTGGAATAAATGGAATAAAAAATGAAAGAAATATGCTTATTTTTTCTTCTTATCTACTGTTCTCTAATTCCCTGACTCTCCATCTCTCCTCCTCCCATTCACCAACTCACCCACTCGCCGACCATCCCCCTCACTTCCCTTTCATTTGCTGTGTCCCTCTCCTGAACCTTCACTGTGAGCAAATGCTCACAAGAGAGGCAATGAGACGGAGGAAACAAATGAGGGAGCAAGAGAAACTGAGTGGGAGGGTCGGGGGGAAGCAGCAAGCAGGAAGGAGAAAAGCAGACAGCGGTGGTGAGTGGTCAGGTTAGGAATTGGTAAAGGTGGTGAGGGGGAGAATTGGGAGCCGGAAAGGCCACTTCAAAATGGCGGCAATTGGGTCACATGATGCTACTTTGGCCCGAGCATGAAACAATGCTAAAATGGACATCCCAGTGCTCAGTGTGTATATCAGCCCCATTATATCCATGATGTTAAAGTAGAAAGGCTTAAAACAGTACAACATAAAACAGGAACTTGCTGTACTCAGCTACCAACAATCTTTAACAGCCAGTCCTCACCGAACATTTATATCCTTCTCATCCTCACACCTTCAGCACTGCTGCAAGTCTCACACCCACATCTCACAAAAACAGAATCAGTGAGTGGGCAAAAAAATTGGCAGATGGAGTATAATGTGAGAAATTTTGAGGTTATCTAATTTGGTATGAAGAACAGAAAGGGAGAATATTATTTAAATGGCACTGTAAAATAAGGAACCGCAGAAGGCTGTTAGAGGGATTTGGGTGTCCTCATATGTATCACAAGGGGTCGTAACTGCCAAGCTCCACAGCTCTGAATTGGATGGGAGGTTCCCCAAATATGCACTGGGGAATCCCTTTTGGAACTTGACAAGCAATAATTTGCATGGTTATTGCCCAGAAGTGCAAACTTCTTCTGGGCAATTTGCCTGCACTGTGAACTAACTAAAAATGCAATTGAAATTCAAATTGCAAACTTCAGATGGTCTTAGCTGTGTTATACCAATAGTTAACAGTAAAAATTAGATCAACTAAAACCTCTTCTAATTTCTGATTAACTATTGTAAAGAGCCACCCCTCGCCACAGTACTCCCCCAACATTTCAACAAACTACCCCCCACACGGTATTTTCTACCCCAACTCCTCAATTCCCATGGGATTCCCCCCCACCTGCAATTGACAAGTCACCCTCCTCTTCCCTGCAGGCTTCTCTTTCACCTCCGGGCCCAATCGGATTCCTTGCACCCAAAGCAAGCCCCCATACCCAAAAGCCCAGGCCTTGATCCCCACCAACCCTGAGTTCTAACCTGAGCCCCACCCCTCTAGCCGACTGGACCCGCCATGCTGCTGGCGTGACCCAAACCCAGACCCAAACCAAACTCCCACCCAGCAGTTCTGACAACCCTTCAACACACCACCCCCTTTCCCCCGCCAACCTGAGATCCAACCAGCCTGCCCACCTCGCAGGTCCAACCCGCCCCCTAACCCAACACTTCATGACTCTACAAGACACCTCTTGACCCAACAGATCCTGTCCCCCATCAACTCACAACAAGGTCTGACTCACCCCCCACCTTAGGTCCAACCCCCACCCCCCCCCCCCCCCACCCATGTTTGATTCTTCACCCACCCCTCCCAGACCTAAAACTTCCCCATCTTCAAATCCTATCCATTTACCTTTGGTGCTTACCTTCGCCTGGTCTTTCAATTCCACTGGATCTTTAAGCTTATCTGCTTACGGCACCTAGTGTTGTAGAAAAAGTGGCATGTCCTCCTTCAATCTGAGTCTTCTGGACTGCTACACTGCTTGAATACCGAACCTGAGTCAGAAGCTCAGGTGAAACAGGCAGAGAAGAAATTTGAGGCAGGCAAGTGGGCATGGAGTGGCAATCCGGCTCTGATTGCCACTCCAAGAAGTTATGGCCCAAGACGTTAGCATGCAAATAATTATGAAGCCAAATGGAATTTTGGCCTTTATTACAATGCGGATGGACTATAAAGTAGAGAGACCTTGTTACATCTTTACAGGGCATTGCTGAAACCACAGCTAGAGTACTGCGAACAGTTTTGGTCTCTTTGCTTATTCGTGCATTAGAGGTAATTCAGAAAATGTTCACTAGATTGATCCTGCAATGGAGGGGTTGTCTTATGAGGAAAGGTCAAGCAGGCTGGGCCTATACTGACTGGACTTTAAAAGAATGAGAAGTGGTCTTATTGAAACATCTAAGATTCCGGGGGGGTTGATGCTGAGAGGAATTGAAGATCAATCTCCAGGCCACAGCTCCATGCAACCCTAGAAAAAAAAAATCACACGGACATTAAAAAAAAGATTGTTTCTTCGTCATTTTTTTTTAACATTTCCCTTCACCAGATATAAAAATATTGAAAATACATTTTTTTTAGCTGTTTTGCTGCCAGTTGGGTAATGAGTCTTTTTATTTTCCAATTGACATAGCAAGGCAGTGCATCACAAAGATGGATATGTTGGCGACTAATGGCTGGAGTGTGGGGGGGCAGGTCATGTGATGAAACCTCCATGAATATATTCAATCACAATTAACAACTCTAGTTTCCCACTGTGAGGGAATCTGGAAGTAGAGGACATAGTTTTAGAATAAAGGTTCTCCAATTTGAAATGGAAATGAGCAGATGTTTATTTTCTCACAGAGTTGTTAATGTTTGGAATTCTCTTCCTCAGAGACCAGTGGAGGCTGGGTCATTGAAAATATTCGAGGCTGCGTTAGACAGATTTTGGATCTCCAAGGAAGTCCAGGATTATGGGGTCGCAGGCAGGAAAGTGGATTTGAGGCCACAGTCTGATTAGCTGTGATCTTATTGAATGACATAGGAGACTCAATGGGCTGAATGGCCTCTTCCTGCTCCTATTTCTTATGTTCACAGCAGTGCCAGTTCAATTGTAACAGCCACATCACCCAAACAGAATGCATGACACTGACTGACACAGTTCCTTTTCTCTTGATGGACAATTGTTGAATACCCGGATACAACAGGGGCTAATTGGATATGAATAGATGTCACTGCATGTCCTAATCCTCATGGAGAAAGCAGCACTGGCCATTCTGTACCCAGCAGAGGGGATGAAACTATCAAGGATTTTTTGGTACCTTTCAGTCTAATTCTAATAAAAAAAGCCAATTCAAATTAAGTCCAATTGTGATCCCCACGAGGGACAAACAAGATCCAAGCTGATAAGGCAAGACATTGCATCCCATCTTGGGCTCAATCTAACACTTCATTTTAGCCAAAAGGCTGAGGTGGCTTTGAAAAATTGCATCAGGTAAAGCCTTGGTTTAACCTCATTGGCTACCCTGATCCTTTACTGTACCCTAGCACTGGAGGCAAACCAGGATCGCAAGCATCAGCACACCTCAAGTGCAACGGGCTAGTCTCATCCCCTGCCTGATCATGATTTGACCCCTGCCAGGTAAGTACATAATCCTTCTTCCAACTGCATAATTCCCTCTCATCACACACTTCCTTCTGACTAACTTAGGGGTTTAAAAAAAAAGGGCGGCATGGACAAGTTGGGTCAAAGGGCCTGTTCCCATACTGTAAACCTCTATGACTCTGACTTCTAAGCTTCAAATTGCATAAGCATGCACCTCTTACTTTCTGCCTGTCTCCATAGTACATCCTTACCCTTTTACCTTTCAGACCCCCAAGAGGTCCAAACTGACCACGTAGTGGTGGAACATCTTTGGGACTGGTGGCTTGCCTGCCACTTTTCCTGCTTGCTGCACCATTTTTTGTGAAAACCTAAATAAATGCAATTACAAGGATACAAAGTGAGAGTCGGCTAAAGTGGACTGGGGATATAGGTTAAATACATGATAGAAATGCAGTGGCAGACATTTAAGGAGATATTTCATAACTCTCAGCAAAGATTAAAGAAGAAAGATTCCACCAGAACAATGCACCATCCCTGCATCTAAGAAACTACTGAAGTTAAGGGCAGCATCAAATTGAAAGCTATGTTGTAAAATATTGCAAAGATTACTGATAGACCAGAGGTTTGGAAGATTTTCGGAAACTAGCAAAGGATGACTAAAAAATGGAGGGAGAAATTGGAATACAAGAGAAAACTCGCAAGAAATATAAAAATAGACAAGAAAAGTTTCTACAGGATATGTAAAAGGAAAATTGTTGCTTAAATGAGCAAAGGTGAGGCTGGGGAATTAATAGTGAGAAATTAGGAAATAGCAGAAGCTATTTAATCCAAGATGGCACCGGAGTATGGCAACTTCTGGCAAGCTGTGCCCAGCCTCTAATTCTGCCTTTTATTCTTGTTCTATGCTTTTAAAACTCTCTTCTAACTCTTTCAAACTCTGAACAATTCTTTAAATCAATCTCTTACACTACATTCTGCACCCTCTCTTTTCCTTCTCTATGTATGATATACTTTGTATAGCGCGCAAGAAACAATACTAATACATGTGATAATAATAAATCAAATCAAAGAAGCTCTGAATAAACATTTTGTGTCTGTCTTCATAGCGGAAGACGTGCCGAAATCTTGCTGCCGTTCACACCGGCAGGATCTTACGGTCCTGCCAACGGCACAACCCTGCCACAGGTTTCCCGGCAGCAAAGGGCACATTCAATGGGAAATCCCACTGACGATGGGCCATGAGATCCCATGAGCGCACACCACCTCCCACCACCACAAAATACACCATGGAGGGGGGGGAGAAAATGCTGCCCACAAAGAATATTCCACGAATAGTTGAAAATCAAGAGACAAAAGGAGGGAGGAACTTAAACCATCGCATCACTGGAGGTAAAGTACTAGGAAATCCAATGAGGCAAAAGGCTGACAAGTCCCCAGTACTTAAGTTTATTTATTAGTGTCACAAGTAGGCTTACATTGACACTGCAATGAAGCTACTGTGAAAATCCTCTAGTCACCACACTCCTTGCATTAAGTTGATCTTTCTCTACCCCCTAGCTATGACTGTAACACTACATTCTGCACTCTCTTGTTATCTTCTCTATGAATGGTACGTTTTGTCAGTATAGCACGGAAGAAACAATACTTTTCACTGTATGTTAATACATGTGACAATAATAAATCAAATCAAATCTGATGCCTGTTCGGGTACATCAAGGGAGAATTTAGCATGGCCAATGCACGTAATCAACATGTCTTTCGGACTGTGGGAGGAAACAGAAACAGACACAGGGAAAACGTGCAGACTCCACACAGACAGTGACCCAATCCGGGAGTTGAACCCAGGTCCCTGGCATTGATGGCTTGTATCCTAGGATCCCAAAAGAAGTGGCTATAGAGATAATGGGGGGAGGGGGGCAATTCTCCCAAAAGTGCTGAATTGGTGGGAAAACTGTTCTAGATAGAACATAGAACAGTACAGCACAGAACAGATACTTCGGCCCACGATGTTGTGCCGAGCTTTATCTGAAACCAAGATCAAGCTATCCCACTCCCTATCATCCTGGTGTGCTCCATGTGCCTATCCAATAACCGCTTAAATGTTCCTAAAGTGTCTGACTCCACTATCACTGCAGGCAGTCCATTCCACACCCCAACCACTCTCTGCGTAAAGAACCTACCTCTGATATCCTTCCTATATCTCCCACCATGAACCCTATAGTTACGCCCCCTTGTAATAGCTCCATCCACCCGAGGAAATAGTCTTTGAACGTTCACTCTATCTACCCCCTTCATCATTTTATAAACCTCTATTAAGTCTCCCCTCAACCTCCTCCGCTCCAGAGAGAACAGCCCTAGCTCCTTCAACCTTTCCTCATAAGACCTACCCTCCAAACCAGGCAGCATCCTGGTAAATCTCCTTTGCACTCTTTCCAGCGCTTCCACATCCTTCTTATAGTGAGGTGACCAGAACTGCACACAATATTCCAAATGTGGTCTCACCAAGGTCCTGTACAGTTGCAGCATAACTCCATGGCTCTTAAACTCCAACCCCCTGTTAATAAAAGCTAACACACTATAGGCCTTCTTCACAGCTCTTTCCACTTGAGTGGCAACCTTCAGAGATCTGTGGATATGGACCCCAAGATCTCTCTGTTCCTCCACAGTCTTCAGAACCCTACCTTTGATCCTGTAATCCACATTTAAATTGTGATCACGACGGTTTTCTCAGTTCAACTTCACACTCGAATCGCCCCACTCTGTGCAATGCAGAGGTCACAATTATGCACTCAAGTTGGAAGGGGTGGGATGGAGGAAGAATTCTTAGAATGCTGTCAGGATAGTTACCTTGAACAGTATGTTACAGAACCGACGAGGGAACGAGTTATCTTAGATCTGGTAATGTGTAACGAGGTAGGTAGAATTAAGGATGTTCTTGTGAAGGACCCTCTTGGGTCAAGTGATCACAATATGGTTGAATTTCTGATACAAATGGAAGAGGAGAAAGTAGGGTCCCATACCAGTGTCCTCTGTTTGAACAGAGGGAAGTACGATAGGATGAGGGCTGAATTGGCTAAGGTGGACTGGGAAAGCAGACTGGTAGGTAGGACAGCTGAGGAACAGTGGAGGATTTTTAAGGAGATCCTTTTCAGTACTCAGCAACAATATATTCCGGTGATGAATACCGGAAGGACTGTAAGAAAAGGGATAACCAGCCGTGGATAACGAAGGAAATTAAGGAGAGTATTAAATTAAAGACCGATGCGTACAGAGTGGCCAAAAATAGTGGGGAATCGGAAGATTGGGAAAACTTTAAGAAACAACAAAGAATGACTAAAAAAGCGATAAAGGAAAGATAGGTTATGAAGCTAGGCTAGCTCTAAATATAAAAAATGATAGTAAAAGCTTTTACAAATATATAAAAAGGAATAGAGTGGCAAGAGTGAATGTTGGACCTTTGAAGGACGAGAGGGCGGATTTAATAGTGGGAAATGAGGAAATGGCTGAAACTTTAAATAAGTTTTTTGTGTCGGTCTTCACGGTGGAAGACACAAATAGTTTACTGAATATTAACGATAGAGGGTTGGTAGGAGGAGAGGTACTCAATACAATTAATGTTACCAGGGAGGCAGTACTTGGTAGACTAACGGGACTGAAGGTGGACAAGTCCCCGGGCCCAGATGGAATGCATCCCAGGGTACTGAAAGAAATGTCAGAGGTAATAGCAGATGCGTTAGTGGTTATTTATCAAAATTTGTTGGATTCTGGGGTAGTGCCGGCGGATTGGAAAACGGCTAATGTTACACCGCTGTTTAAAAAAGGAAATAGACAAAAGGTGGGTAACTACAGGCCGGTTAGCTTAACATCTGTAGTTGGGAAAATGCTGGAATCCATCATTAAAGAAGAAATAGCAGGCCATCTGGATAAGAATGGTTCGATTAAGCAGACGCAGCATGGATTCATGAGGGGAAAGTCGTGCTTGACGAACTTGTTGGATTTTTATGAAGATGTGACTAGTGCGGTTGATGGAGGGAAACCGGTGGATGCAGTGTTTTTGGATTTCCAAAAGGCGTTTGATAAGGTGCCTCACAAAAGGTTGCTGAAGAAGATTGGGTCACACGGAGTTGGGGGTAGGGTGTTAGCGTGGATTGGGGATTGGCTATCCGACAGGAAGCAGAGAGTCGGAATAAATGGGTGCTTTTCTGGTTGGCAGATGGAAACTAGTGGCGTGCCGCAGGGATCGGTACTGGGGCCTCAACTATTTACCATTTATATCGACGATCTGGAGGAGGGGACTGAGTAGGGTAACAAAGTTTGCAGACGACACAAAGATAAGTGGAAAAGTGAATCGTGTGGAGGGCGTAGAAGGTCTGCAGAGAGATTTGGACAGGCTGAGTGAGTGGGCGAGGATCTGGCAGATGGAGTATAATGTTGACAAATGCGAGGTTATTCACTTTGGAGGAAATAATAGCAAATTGGATTATCTAAATGGAAAAAAATTACAACATGCTACTGTGCAAAGGGACCTGGGGGTCCTTGTACATGAGACGCGAAAACCCAGTCTGCAGGTGCAACAGGTGATCAAGAAGGCAAATGGGATGTTGGCCTATATCGCAAGGGGGATAGAATATAAAAGCAGAGATGTCTTGCTGCATCTGTACAGGGCATTGGTGAGGCCGCAGCTGGAATACTGTGTGCAGTATTGGTCCCCTTCTTTGCGGAAGGATATATTGGCCATGGAGGGAGTGCAGAGAAGGTTCACCAGGTTGATACCAGAGATGAGGGGTTTGGATTATGAGGAGAGACTGAGCAGATTGGGTTTGTACTCGTTGGAATTTAGAAGGCTGAGGGGGGATCTTATAGAGACCTATAAGATAATGAAGGGGCTGGATAGGGTAGAGGTGGAGAGATTCTTTCCACTTAGAAAGGAAGCTAGAACTAGAGGGCACAGCCTCAAAATAAAGGGGGGTCAGTTTAGGACAGAGTTGGGGAGGAACTTCTTCTCTCAGAGGGTGGTGAATCTCTGGAATTCTCTGCCCACTGAAGTGGTGGAGGCTACCTCGTTGAATATGTTTAAATCACGGATAGATGGATTCCTGATCGGTAAGGGAATTAGGGGTTATAGGGATCAGGCAGGTAAGTGGAACTGATCCACTTCAGATCAGCCATGATCTTATTGAATGGCGGGGCAGGCTCGAGGGGCTAGATGGCCTACTCCTGCTCCTATTTCTTATGTTCTTATGTGAATATCATTAAAAACGCAGGGGGGGACAGGGCCTATTAGCGCCAGAGTCTGACAGTTCTGGAACTTTGCACATGCGCAGTGGCCCCAATCTGTCAGTTTCCCTGTTTGCTGGCCAGCCCAGGACTGCCGCAGTGCTGCCCCTCCAGCTTCACCCCCCCCCCCCCCCCCCCCCCGCAAACAGCCCGATCGCGGCCCCCACAACAATTCCCAAACCAGCTCTGACCCCGCACCCAGCAGTGGCAATCCCCCCCCCCCCCCCCATGCTGATCCTCTCTCCCCAGGAGGCAGTCCCCCCGGCAGACCACTCCCCCCCCCAGCCCACCCTGATTGCTGGCCTCCCTCTAGCCCAGACCGATCCCCATGCAGAGTGACAGCACCCTTCCTGATTGCCCCTGGGCCCCGTCCACAATAGGCCCCGCCCCCTCGGCACTGCCCAATGCCTGATGGGCAGTGCCAAGGTGCCCCTGGGCATGAGTACTCTGCCCCTTGGGCAGTGCCAGGGGGCACAGGCTGGCAGCCAGGGTGCCCATGCCCATGGGCACTACCCCCCACCACCCGACCCCCTGGGCGACCCCAATTGCCTCCCTTCATTCCGACAGGGTCTCTCGCTAGTTCCCCAAACGTGGTGAGCTATTCTAAACCCCGCCGGAATGAAGTACTCCTGGCGGGATGGGAGATTCAATCGGGACCGGCAAGTTCCCGATAATGAATTGCTAAGCATATTTAAACCACATTTAAAAAAGATTCAAATCACTTACCTGTCTTCCTGTCGGTTTCCAACATGGTCTGGATTCTGACTGATCTCTGGCTCTGGGAGATGCACATGCGTCAATCCTGGAAAAAGGCCAACGACGCGAATCTCCCAGCCCAACTCGTCAGAAATGTTGCAGGTCACGATGGGAGAATTGCCCGCAACGTATACATTGGTAGTAATCTACTGAAATTCCCTAAATTCTGAAAAGGTTCTAGCAGTTTGGAAAACTGTAAATGTAACACTTCTGTTCAAGAAAGAAGGGAGACAGAAAGCAAGAGAGACAGGCCAGTAAATCTAATGTCATTCATTGGAAAGTGCGAGAATCCAGGTAATAGCAGGAGATTTTAAAAATTATAATACAATCAGGCAAAATCAACAAGGTTTGGTGAAAGGGAAATAGTGTTTGATAAATATTTAGAGATCTTTGAGGATATAACAAACAGGGTGGATAAAGGGAAACCAGTAGATGCAGTATATTTGGATTTCTAAAAGGCATCTGATAGAAAGTGCCACACAAGTGGTTACCACTCAATATAAGAATATATGCTATTGGGCTGGGGGGGTGGGGGAGTGGTGGTGGGTGATACATTAGCATGGATAAAGGACAGGCTAACTAAAGAGTGAGGATAAAAGGTAATTTTCACGTTGGCAAAATATAACTAGTGGAATGCCACAGGGATCAGTGCTGGTGCTTCAATTATTTATGATCGCTATCAATGACTTGGATGAAGGGGTCGACTATTGCAGCCAAATTTTCTGAATGATGCAAGATTAGATAGGAAAGCAAGTTGTGAGGAGGATACAGAGAGTCTGTAAAGGGATACAGATAGATTGAGTGTACAAAAATTTGGCAGATGGGCATATGTTGTGGGAAAATGTACGGTTGCCCACATTGGTAGGAAAAATTTAAAAAAGTATTGTTTAAATGGAGACTTCAGAATGCTGTGGTACAGAGAGGACTTGGCGGTTCTTGCATGTGAATCACAAAAAGTTAATTAGGAAGGCAATTATTGCAAGTCAGATGGTGAGCGATTTGGAGGTGAACTTCCAGGTGATTGCATTCCCATATGTCTGCAGATCTTGTATTTCTAGATCGTAGCGGTCATGGGTTTGGAAGGTGCTGACTGAGGAGCCTTGATGAGTTCCTGTAGTACATCATGTAGATGGTACACACTGCTGACACTGTTTGTTGGTCGTGGAGGGAGTGAATATTTTTGGATGGGGTTCCAATCAAGCAAGCTGCTTTGTCCTGGATGGCATCGAGCTTCTTGAGTATTGTTGGAGCTGTACTCATCCAGCAATTTCATGCTCCCCCTCCACCCGTCAGGAGGATGTGGTCAGTTGAGTTGGGAGGGGCAACTATGGTCTACCAAACACCTTCTTGAAGTCCATACAGACAAGTCCACTACCATCTTCAACTCTCCCCATCAACTCAGACATGCACAGTATGCCTTTATTTTAACAAATCTGTGCTGGGTGTAATTTATAAATTGATATATTTCCCATATGATAAAACCCACATGATAACATAAGAGGTTAGTGTGCAAAATCAAAGTGCATGGGATTGGGGTTAATATATTGGTATGGATTGAGAACAGACAGGAATAAATGCCATTTTTTTGAAGTGGCAGGCAGTGATCAGTAGAGTCCCACAGGGATCAGTGCTTGGGCTCCAGCTATTCACAATATATATCACGATTTGGATGAGGGAATTGAAAGTAACATTTGCAAGTTTGCTGATGACACAAAGTTTGGTGGGAACACAAGTGGTGAGGAGGATGTTAAGAGGTTTCAAGGTGATTTAGAAAAGTTGTGTGAGTGGGCAAATACATGGCAGATGCAGTATAGCGTGGATAAATATGAACTTATCCACTTTAGACATAGAAACAGATTGGCAGAGTATTATGTAAATGGTGAGATTGGGAAAAGTTGAAGTACAAAGGGACTTAAATATCCTAATATAGCAATCACAGAAAGCATGCAGGTACAGCAAGCAGTTAAGGCGGCAAATGGAATGTTGGCCTTCATTGCAAGAGAACTTGAGGACGGGAGTAAGGATGCCTTACTGCAGCTGTTCGTAGCTTTGGTGACACCACATCTAGAGTATAATGTGCTGTTTTGGTCTCCTTATCTAAGAAATAATATGAATGCCATACATAGTATGCGCATCTACAAGCTTCCTCTTGGTGGCACTACCCAGAAACAAGAGGTTAGCTTCCTGCTACACCATTTATCCCAAATCGTTCTATCTGGCTCCGGTTGCCAACATCAGTCCTGGAAGAGCTACAATTTTCTTTGAGTAGCAGGGCTACCAAAAGCATCATCTTAATTCACTGCCACAAAGTTCATACCCTCACCATCAATCCCAGCTCTGTATTCTGGTACTCTCAGATTTAACAATATTGTTTGAAGCTTTGATACTCTATTTAACTCTGTGCTGAGGGTCTGACCCACCCCAACTCTGTTCTAAAGACTGTCTGCTTGCACCTCAACTATCACCTGCTTCAGCCATCTGATGCTGGAACCTTAATCATGCCCGTTACCTCCAGATAATTTCAATCCTTCCCACTCTTGCTCATTCAAACAGTACCTACCAGTCCCACTGTCCCATCATCCCTTGCTGGATGGCTCCTGATCCACTTAACATATACAATTTAGAATGCTCATATTTGTTTTCAAATGCTTTCATCAGCTCATCTCACCCCAATGCTATAATTTTCTCCAATCCTAGTACACTCTCAGAGCCATATTAATCTCTTACCCTTACCTCCCTTATCTGCACATACTAGCAGTTGCTCTCGAATTCCCTCTGAAGCCTCTCTGCATTCCTCTCAAGATTCACATCTTCAAACAAACTTTTGGTCACCCTTCCCTCTAGCTCCTTCTTTAGCTTAATATGTAATTTTGCCTGACATTCTTAAAATTAAAAAAGTTCTAAATTACACAAGTATCAATACAAGTTTTCCTAATTTGAAGCATGGTGAACTTGGCTTTGCTTTTTTCTTCTTTACTCTCTTCATTTCCACTACTCTCAACAAAGGTGACTACTTGGTGTCACTTACACAACATTCAATAGATTGGCCAACATCTTTGAATGATTGCCTAGAATAAAAAGGGAAAGTCTTTAGTGAACACGCTTTGGAGGACGCCAAGTTATTTTACAAAACTGTGCTCCAATTTTGCCCTCTGGTAATGTTTTGTTTCAGTGGATGCTCTCCATAATTTTCTAACCATTAATTTTAAACAGATGAAATATCTGAGACTGTATTCCAAGCAGTGCATTGTATAATCCTGGCAGGCACAGCTCTATGCAAAAAACACAATTTTGTAACTTTATCCATGTGCTTCTTTGAATGGTCCCTCATTCACCTCTTGCACTTTCATATTTGTTGGAGGTCTCGTCAGTATGCATTCTCTTGTCACTTAGTTAATTCAGACTATGATTTGTTCTTTGAATAAGCTACCTTGCATATGCACCTCCAGCTGGTTGACAGTGGGCAGAGGGGACCTGCTGTCGATTATAGCAACTTCCTACCAAGGAACTAGCTTTTCTTCCAGTTGATGTACTGATTATATGGCCTTGTATCCTCCAATTGCTATCATGTCACGAAGTGTGCTTTTGACACTTAACTTTTCTACTATATTTGGCACACAATATGTCCTAAAGCTAAATGATGCATGGTCAATAGTTTTCACTTGCTTCCAACTGTTAACTCACAATGTTAAACTTCGAATTGAATTTAGCACTGACTACTCAGCTTTCCCGAGACAAGGTGTATACACCAGCTGATTCCTTGTTCTACATTGTGCTCCACAAAATGTGTCTTGAGCTGGTTCAGGTTCAAAGACCCTGCACATTTGTCCTGATAACTCATGGGATTTGTCCACAACCGCACTACACCCTCCCCCGCCCCACTACTACAACAACAGCTCGATTAGCACTTGTATTATTTCCAATCATGGAATATTCTGCATTAATTTTAAGTTTTCTTCCAAAATATTTATCCTACCACCCTTCATGTTCATCTTGCATCCTCAACATACGACGCACGTGAAAACCCTTGCTTTCTAGAAACTGTTTACCCTGTGCCAGACACAGGACTCTGCCCCAAACTTTGTTCAGTGACTTCAGTACTACACCATATTCTGTGAAATCAGAGCCACCACACCAATTCCAGTAATTTAATTTCATACAGCAGTTTTCCATATCACACTGCACTGCAAACATATACTAGCGGTTATTTGCTTAGTGTACTATCTTATTCTGAAATATTTGATTATGCCTATGTCCTGCTGTGATCACTATTTAGTTTAGGAAATTGCTCTTAAAATTTACTATGACCTCTACTAGGCAGCATGGTGGCAAAGTGGTTAGCACTGCTGCCTCACAGTGCCAGGGATCAGAGTTCAATTCCAGTCTCGGGTCACTACGCAAACTCCACCACAGGCATTCTCCCCGTGTCTGCGTGTGTTTTCCTCCCACAGTCCAAAGATGTGCGGGTTAGTTTGATTGGCCATGCAAATTGTCCCTGTGTCAGGGGGACTAGCAGGGTAAATGTGAGAGGTTACAGGGATAGGGCCTGAGTGGGATTGTTGTTGGTGCAGGCAGAAGGGTCAAATGGCCTGTTTCTGCACTATAGGGATTCTATGAAATCCTTTCGATGAAACTTCCCAACCCATTCATTCCCACTATTCATACACAGCTATTGACTCACTCATCATTTGACTGAGGCTCTTGATCCTTCAAATTACCATATTCTTTCATCTGGAACCACCTTTAGCAAATCAACAACCCAAGTAGTTAACTCAGTTTTGCTTTACACAGATGATGCCTGACCTGTTGAGTGTTTCCAGTATTTGTTTTTATTTCAGTAACAGCTTAAAAGTCCAAATGTCCACTCACTTTGTTATCTGCAAACAGCTACCACATTTTCCTACAAAAGTCACTAAACTTCAAAGCAATCCATAGAATGCAATGCATTGTAATATGATGCCTTTTTTCAAAATTCAGAAATGATCTGTGGCAGTTTCTACAATTAGAAATGGAAAAGTAAATTATGAATCTCTAGGTGAATAGTTCCAGTGTTGACAATTTTAGCAGTGAAGACGTCACTTTTGAGTGGTGTACATGTCCCCTAATTGCAACTACACAGTAGGACAAGAGTTATAAAAGAAATAATGGGAGCTTGTCAGAAAGGTACAATGAGGAGGATACCAATCTATGTATTGCAAAGGTAGCATAGATAAGAATTTCATAGAATATTTTCAGGATATTTTCTTAGAATAGAATGTTCTGGAGACAACCAGAGGGCAGGCTATACTAGACCTGGCATTGTGCAATGAGATAGAATTGATAGCCACAATGAAGGCACCCCGAGGTAGCAGCAACCATAATACGACTGAATTTTACATTGTTTGTGGAAGAGTGCATCTGAAACTAGCATTTTGAAACTTAAAGGGCAATTATGAAGGCATGAAAGTGGAGCTAGCTCAAGTAAACTGCAAAATGTGCTGAAGGGATAGATCAATAGAGGTTCAGTGGCAGACATTTAAAGGGATATTTCAGATTACAAATAATTGACACATTCCAATGAGAAAGAAAAATTCCAAGGGAAGGACCTTTCATCTATAGTTTACTAAAAAAAGTTATAGGAAATATTAAACTTAAAGAAAAAGCATATACTTGCACAAAGATGAGTAGCAAGTCAGAAGACCAGAAAGAATACAAAGATCAAAGAATGCCAAAGAGGTCTGATGAGGAGGGAAAAGGTACTAGAGAAAGCTAGTCAGTAATATAAAGACAATAGTCAGAGTTTCTATTGATATTTAAATAAGAAGGGTTAAACTGGATCTGAGGAATTGTTAATGGAAAGCAGGGCTACGGCAGGTGAATTAAACAGGTATTTTGCATTGGTTTTCACTGTAGGAGGACACAAGTAACATGCCAGAAATAGCTGTAAATCTGGAAATGGATTCAGGTAACTCAGGAATGACAATCATCAGAGAAGTGGTACTGAACAAATTGTTGGGTCTGTGGTCTGACAATCCCCAGGAACAGATGGACTTCACCCCAAAGTCTTAGAATAGCTCATGAGATAGTTGATGCATTGGTTTTAATTTTCCAAAATTCCCTTGATTGGGGAAGTTTCCATTATATTGGAAGATAGCAAATGTAACTCCTTTATTCAAAAAGGGAGGGAGGCAGAAATAAGTAACTACAAGTTACTTAACCTAACCTCTGTTACAGAAATCACTCAGAAAAATTCAAGGCAGAGTGTCAACATGGTTTTGTGAAAGGAAAATCATGTTTAACCAATTTATTGGAACAAAGAACAGTACTGCACAGGAACAGGCCCTCCAAATCTGTGCCCACACAGATGCCTCTCTAATCTAATATTTTCTTGCCTCTATGTGGTCCATATCCTTCTTTTCCCTGCCTATTCATGTATCTCTCCAGATGCCTCTCCAACATTGTTACAGAATCTGCTTTCACCATCTCCTCCGCAGTGCATTCCAGGCATTCACTACCCTGAGAGAAAAACTTGCCCCTTACATCTCTTTTAAACTTTCCCCCTCTCACTTTCAGCCTATGCCCCTGAGTAATTGACACTTCGAACCCGAGAAAAAGACACTGACTATCCACTCTATTTAAGCCCATCATAATCTTGTTAACTTCTATCAGGTTCCTCCTCATGCTCCGACGCTCCAATGAAAAGAATCCATGTTTGTTCAACCTATCTTCATAGTCCATATCCTCCAAACCAGGCAACATAAATCTCTTCTACACCCTCGCCAATGCATCAACATCCTTCCGGTAGTGTGGCGACCAGAATTGTACACAATACTCTAAATGCAGTCTAACCAAAGTCTTATACAGCTGCAACATGATTTTACAATTCCTTTACTCAACGCCCCAACTGATGAAGGCCAGCATTCCATACGCCTTCTTGACCACCTGAGTTGCCACATTCAGGGAACTGTGGACCTGCACGCCTAGATCCCTCTGTATACCAATGTTTCGAAGGGATCTACCATTTACTGTATCTTTCCTTCTGCAATAGACCTTCCAAATTGCATCACCTCACATTTGTCCAGGTTAAATTCCACCTGCCATCTTTCGTCCCAAGTCTCCAACCGATTTATATCCTGCTGTATCCCCTGACAATCCTCCTCACTACTGCTACTCCCCCAATTTTTGTATCATCTGCAAATTTACTAATTAGACCACCTACATTTTTCTCCAAATCATTTATAAAGATTACAAACAGAAACCCCAGCACTAATCCTTGTGAAACACCACTTGCCAGACCTCCAGTTAGAAAAGTACCCTTTCCATTGCTACTCTCTGCTTTCAATGCCCAAGTCAGCTTTGTATCCATTTTAACAGCTCACCTTGGATCCCACATGACTTCACCTTCTGTATCAGCCTGCCATGAGGAACCCTTTTGAAGACTTTACTAAAGTCCATGTATACAACATCCACTGCCCTGCCCAATTTTGTGTCACTTCCTCAAGAAGTTTGTGAGACACTACCTCCCTTTCACAAAACCGTGCTACCTATCGCTAATAAGTCTTTTCTCTTCCAGATGTGAGTACATCCTGTCCCTAAGAATTTTCTCCTGTAATTTCTCCACCACTAATGTAAGGCGCACAGGCCCGTAATTTGCTGAATTGTCTCTTCTGCTCCTCTTAAACAAAGGAACAATGTTAGCTACTCTCCAATCCTCTGGTACCTCACCTGTTGCTAAAGAGGATGCAAAGATTTTGGCTAAGGCCTCAGTAATATCTTCCCTTGACCCTCTCAGTATTCTGGGATAGAACCTATCTGGCCCTGGGGACTTGTCCACCTTAATGTTCTTTGAAGGAATCACATATGCTGTGGATAAAGCAAAACTAGTGGATGTGCTGTATTTGAATCTCTTGAAGGAGTTTGATAAGGTGCCACATCAAAAGTTATTGCAAAAAAAATAAACATTCATTCTGTAGGGGGCAACATATTAGCATGGATTGAAGATTGGCTAGCAAACAGAATACAAAGTTGGCATAAACAGGTATTTTTCTGGTTGGCAGGATGTGACGAGTGGTGTGCCACGGGGTCAGTGCTGGGGCCTCAACTTTTCATAAATTACTTGGATGCAGGGACTGAAGGTATGGTGTGGTTACTAAATTTGCTGATAACACAAAGATAGGTAGGAAAGTAAATTGTGAAGAGTAAGGTGGTTACAGAGGGTCATAGATAGGTTAAGCGGGTGGGCAAAAATCTGGCAAATGGAGTACAATGTGCACAAATGTGACATTGTCCCATTTTGACAGGAAGAATAAAAAAGCTCAACCTAAATGGTGAGAGATTGCAGAGTTCCAAGATACAGAGGGATCCAGATGTCCTGACGTATGAATCACAAAAGGCTAATATACAGTGATTAGGAAAGCCAGTAAAAATGTTATTTGTGAGGGGAATTGATGACAAAAGTAGAGAGGTAATGTTTCAATTGCACAGGGTATTAGTGATACCATACTGGTCTCCTTATTCATGGAAAGATGTAAACATGTTGGAAGCAGTTCGGAATAGATTTACTAGACTGATACCAGGAATGGGCAGGTTGTCTTATGAGGAAAGGTTGGCTGTATATCCACTAGAGTTTAGAAGAACAAGAGGCAACTTGATCAAAACCTTTAAGATCCTGAGGGGTATTGACGCAGAAAACTTGGAGCAGAATTTTCCTCTTGTTGGAGAATCTAGAACTAGTGGTCACGGTTTAGAAATATGGGGTTGCTCGTTTAAGACGGAAATGTACAGAATTATTTTCTTTCAGAGAGTTGGGAGTCTCAGAAACTCTCTTTTTCAGAAGGCAGTGGAAGCAGAATCTTTGAATACTTTTAAGGCAGAGCTTTATAGGTTCTTGATTAACAAGGGCATAGGCAGGAATGTTGGGTAGCGGTTACCATCAGGATCAACCATGATATTGTATGGCAGAGCAGGTTTGAGGGGCCAAGTGACCTACTCCTGCACCTTGTTTGTATGTTAAGTTCACTGCAACAGCAAGTCAACCAGAGAGAGAGAGAAATCTACCTGCATTTCTCCTGGGGAGAAACTTGCCCCAAGTAAGAAGTAGCCAAAACTGTATCAAGGCAAGTCACAGAGCAGTCCATATCAACTAGTAAGGTGAAATTTCTGAAATTTGGGGGATTCAATCCAGTCTAGCAGTTATTACGCTCCCATTCCAAAGAACTTAATAAAGTTTAAAGTGTATTAGTTCACAAGTAGGTTTACATTAACACTGCAATGAAGTTACTGTGAAAATTCCCTAGTCGCCACACTTTGGCACCTGTTCGGGTACACGGAGGGAGAATTTAGCATGGCCAAACTAACATTTCTTTCGGACTGTGGGAGGAAACTGGAGCACACAGAGGAAACCCATGCAGACATGGGGAGAATGTGCAGACTCTGTACAGACAGTGACTCAAGCTGGGAATCGAACCCGGGTCCCTGGCGCTGTGAGGAAGCAGTGACCATTGTACTACCGTGCTGCAATAGAAGATGGAAGGAGATGAAAATCTAGAAACCTATGAATCAGCAATAAATCTGGGATAACTTCACCATTTGCAAGTAGAGTGGGATTCCCACACAACCCACCACGTGTTCCACGGCAGCTTCCCGCCATTGGCCAGCGGCAGCATCTACTGGTCCCACCATTGTCAACAGGGCTTTCCACTGAATGCACCCGTCACCACCAGCAAACCTGCAGCGGGGATGTGCTTTTGGCGGGACTGAAGATCCGTTGGCGTGAATGGCCTGAAAGTTCTGGCCATAGTGTTTGTAGCTATGAATTTAAAATTAAAGCTAATGACCACGAAGGTTGAAGTTCACTCCATTCTCACCCCAGAATTCATAGGTCTTCTGTCAGGCAAGTTGTTGAACAAGAACAGTCAGTGTTATTGCAGGTATCAAAGCATGCATCATATTGGTCACTTGTATATCAACCTGGCCATGTTCGAGAAAGAAAGTGCAAAAATATGGAATCAGCCACCATTAAAATAGTATTGAATGTTATAAGCAGCTCAGGTGCTTAAAAGACAAAAAGGTGATCAAAAGCAAGCATCAATAGATAGGCATTTGAAAGTGGGGAGAGGGCAAAAATGTACAGAAATAACAAAATCTTAATAGTGGAGCAAAGAATAGATTCACAGCAGGCCAGAAAGGCAGAAATGCTGTGACCATTAAGGGCTACAAAAAGGAAGGTTGGATAAGAGATCATTGTAAATGAAGATATGGAATTTGAATCTGACATTTTGGCAACTGAGAGCAAATGGAGAACAGAGCAGTAAATGTTGTACTTATGGGGTAGGATGTAGCCGGAAAAATTTTGGACAATATGGAGTTCAGTAAGAAAGCATGAAAGACAATGAATGATAAAAAAAATGAATTTTTGTGTAGTTGCAGTTTTGTAGTCGTTCCGAGTAAGAAATACTTCGGAATAATGGTAAAAGCTCACATCTGTTGTACAAGGCACATTTACATATAATCAAATACAATTGTTTCAGTAAGTTTATTAAAAATAATCAAAGAATAGAAAACTATACATAAAAAATGTTGAATTTTTACTTGCCCCAGTAGAGTCCTAAACACGATTCTTTTTGTACGTATGAACGTACAACCCCACAGTGGTAGTCAGGCCAATTCATTGTTCACCATGACAGAACTTGAACATGATACAGATGGTTACCCAGCACCACAAAATACACAGCACTTTCAGATATTAATTGCATAAACCAAATTGCTACAAAGTAATGTGTTTCTGCCTTTGAAGCTTACATAGCTAGATGTTATGCATCAATAGAAAACCATTTCAGCATAAATTCACCTTTATCAATTAAGCTTTGGTTTGAGCTGTAGTGTTTGCTGGGATTGCCAGTATGACTTAACCTTGTACAGTAATTTCATAAAAATAATTCTTCCCCACTTTGTTTGCTATTGGTAGATTTTAATTACAAAAGCTTATCGCCGACATAAGTTTAGCCCTCACAGCTTAGCTCACCATAACCATTGTAGAAAAAAGCCTTAGATTTTATGAAGAAAAATATTAGTAAAACTTCTTAAAAGAAACAAAAAGTTTAAAAATAAAATCAAAACCTGCGACTTAGTGTTAAAATGCTTCTTTGAAATAGAAGATGCCGTGAACTCAGCAAAAGTAGTGTTGCCAAAGAGTACAAATTCGGCAATATTTAAAAGATTTTTCAACTGATGAGGATTGCAACTAGTCCATTTTTTAGCATTTTAAACCAATAATTAAAACAGTAATATGGTGAATATATTCTCCATTGATGATGTTGTAAAACTAAAAACTGCATGACACGCTTCTATGGATGCAACGAACGTTCAAGGCATTTGAGTGACAGCATTTATGGAAAAACAGTGCCCAAGGTGCTCCAGTTATAACAATGCAATGTTATGCTTTTGTGCAAGATGCTTCGCCCTAATTGTATGGCTGCCTTTATTTCAGGGTGGATATTTTTGCAAAGATCTATTCACCTCTGTTCAAATTAAGTCACATTTACATTGATAACCGGTATCTGAAGAGTAAGGATAGTAATCCACAATTCTGAAGGCAATTGGAAACCTTAGCTCCACAGGAACAGTTACATCCAAATGCTGATAACTCAATGATCTGCTTCAAAGAAATACATGGTTTCAAAGCAGCAGCAGGCCTAAGCGGCATTCAAATTGTAGGCGAGTTCCTTGGAGAAATTTATTTGACAATGTGTCGAATAAGATATATTTAAAGTAGACAACATAATACCCAAAAGGTTGCCCAAAATTCCTTTCTTGGACTGGAAATTTAAGCCATGCAACTTTTGCTGCAGCTTTACAGCAACTGTTATGCAGAGCCAAAATGAACAGAAATTTGTTATGCAGCTTTTAATGATTAAATAAATATTCCTTGGTGCAGCATTAGGTTTAGAATGCAAGCATGTGTATCAGCACTGAATTCATAACCCTTGGGTTTGTTGTTATGCTAATTAAGCTGGAGAGTTTAAAATCTACTTTAGAACGTTAGGATGTTTCCACTATATAATTTTCATGGGGGTATTTTGTTAATTTAAATGTTATATCTACAAGTCCCTACAAATTTGACCCTCATGCGCGATAATTTTACAGGTTCCCATTATTTTCATGAAATTACAGTATGTATAAAGACAAAGTGTGGACTTTACTGGAATGCTCTAGAATATAAAGCACACTAGCTAAACAAGTCGATAGCATGCAACAGAAAATCATAACAGTGAGCTCTCAATATTACATGTTGATAAAGTAGTAACATTTTACAGATGAAATATCCTTGTATACTGTTGCTGAAAAAAGTCAAAACTTGAGCATTTTCCAAGTGTTTTCCTACAAATTCCTGAATGTCATGGCAACATTATCTCAAAACAAAACCACCTCCACGAGTGGACATCATCCACTTTACTGTTTAGTTGGGTCAGCACTTCATGAGACATTGTCACGTTTAAATTTTAACCTAATTCAGGCAATACAGAAGGCATGACAAATCCCCTAGGACAACTGTGGTACATTCGTTAAAACATAGGGCTAGGCAGGCTGTAATTTTTCTCTCTTCCAAAAAGGTAACAAAAAACAGTGGTTGTCATGAAAAAATCTTGCATAGTCCAACTGTATGCATCAGTAATTTCCATTAAATGTCAGCAACAAAGATGATTTAAAATCTTTGTTGTCCATTGCAATACCGCATCAAAACACTTTCTACAAATGCATACAGCAGATGAAGTACTTTTTCTTTTTTGCTCCTAATAGAACATACGCATACTGGTATACAGATTCCTTAATAGAATCAACATAATTCCTTCCACCACATTCTGTTAGCTGGGAACATCATTCATAAATGCCATCTGGACCCCAACATTAACAGGTTACATTTTATGACTAGCATGAACTATCACACTGAACAAAGTTCTCCTAGTTCACACAAAATTTGTTTTGTTTGAGTATGCCTCAGTGTTGCAAGGCTTGCGTTTCTGGCTCTTATTCAAATCAGAAGTGAAAGATTCAAGGTGACTATAAACAGACCCTGAGAAAACGCAGCCCAAACACAAATAATGACTAAAGCAGAAGAAAAGATGGTTCCAGTTGCGCTAAATTCCCTTAAAACTTCTGGTTAGTACTGAGTATTATACAGTGAATCAAGGAGCCAGAACTACTCAACAAAATCCCTTTGGGTGTTAGCACACTCAGCTTAAATATCAAACCTGCCAAACTAAGAATCCTCTATAAACTTAGATAATGCAACCTGGGAAAGGATTTGTAAACTTCAAAATGTTTCCCTCCTCCACTTAAATATAACTTAAACATGTGATAATAACATCATATGAAAATTAAATAAAAACTTCTGAAAAACAGTTATTGCACAAATGATATAATATGTACAGAGTAAAAAGTTCTGATATATGTATGAAACAATGACTAAGAAGCGGCAAAAACAATTGCCATGAAAACGTCCATCTAGGTCAGCCACGAGAATGACCCTTGGATTGAAGTATTCCTAAATTTGCCTCTGCTTGTAAAGAATTGCAGAAAGTGCCCATCATCTGCAGAGTGTTGTGGTGAAAGCTCAAGCTCTTGCAGATTTATCATCAGAGCCGTTCCAGCAGTGACTTGAGAACTAAGGAAAGCAAAACCTCCATATCCAATAAGGCTTCACAAATACTTAGCACACGATGATATGTTCTGTAAGATGGAGTCCAACCATCATATCGGACACATGCAAGCAGCCAGTTGTAGATATTAACGAATACCCACTAACTGCAGTTAAATGCTGGTCTTTATTTCCAGTCTAATGTCAAGGTCATTCTGTTTTTATATGAAGACTGGAGATGATATCTAATGATTTCACACATCTTATCGACTTAAACTAACTGTTATTGGGTCCCGTGTCTGTTTTCTCCTTTTTGTGTTGCGAGTATATTGGTTATGCCCTCTGTGAATGACCTGCTGCTTCATGCCGCCCATTGAATTGTGGCTGGAGCCTTGATTATGGAGTCCCTTCACTGAATATTTTGGGCCACTGTGCTGCTGTTAAAGACAATTGTAAAAGACAAAACAAAATCAGTAAACAAGAACCCTTTGTCCAACATCCTACTTAAAACCAAGAAAACAAAGCTGAAACAATAGCACTCACATTTAATCAGAAGTTACATTGTAAAAACAGTCCTCAGGTTTGATCTATAGTCTGCACCAAAGAGGGTTGCTGCACCCTTAGCAATGGAAAGTTTTTATTTGTGGGTGGATAGGAGGGAGGTGGTGATAGGATTGCTGGAAAGGAGAGCGAGAAAATCAACCACTTTTCCACCCATTACCATTGTGCAACCCCTGCTAGAAAGTGCGGGAAGATGTTCATGAAGGACAGACTCTCTTAGCTGTGATGCTCAACCAGTTGCATACCTAGCCAGGGGGAATGAGCAATACCAAATGACTGATACTGGAGAATTGTTGTTTGTGTACCCAGAATGATTTGCATTAGTAAAAAGGTAGAGTAAATTCAATTTGGTTGTACTGTGGCTCCACATGCCATTGGTGAAATCCAGTTCTGTGCTCATTGAAAGAATTAGTACCTGTATGAGGATCACTGAAACATAACTTTGGATATCAAAAAGCTACTATAAATGCTTATAACCAAAAATAAGGTAGTATTCAAAACCTTAGGTAAGATATCCCCTCCACATGTCTCAAGTGATAGCCAGCAAATGGAAATGAATAAATCTAAATAAATTTCTCTCTGGTGTAATAGATAGTACACTAATCTGCTGAATGTGTGAATAGAAGCGAATGCTGCTACTGTGGTTGTTATATATGTGGATGTGGTTGTTATATATCAGAGTTGGAAAGAGCAAAAGAAAGATCATCCTTTCTAAAGGTAGAATTATTTACTTCAAGTGACGGTTAAAATGTTCTCAATACTGTTTCCATTATTGTAAGTCACCCCCTCAAAACAAATTTCAATCCTAAAGATGTACTGTTACATTTAACAAACTTGCTATAGGATATTTTGATGACTTTCCATAGCACTGTTTTTCTTTAAAGTTATTGCCTAATTGTGCACGAGTTTATAACATGATCGTGACATTAATTAATCCGAGGAAATATTTGAGTCTGATTCTATGCTCATTTGATGTCCAAACACATACGTACACTTTCCAGCAGGAGTCTGGCAATCAGGAATGGGAACCCTGGAAGATATCTTTCTCTTCTTTGCGTAAATGCACTGAACCCAATTTCAATGAATTGTCATGTCATCCAAAATTAAATAATGCAGACTAGGAATCAAATCTGAGCATTTGCGATATGTATATTTTTGGTAAATTGGTCTCAAGATTACACTGTGGGATAACAGCACACAAATATGTAGCATACATAACTAAAATTCCTCTTCCCTATTGCATAAAAGATATTAACACCAAATGAGAGAATTTCAAAAAAGTGCATTAAGAGTTTCTAACTAAAATCTGATACCTTAATTTTAGAGAAATGGTGTATATAATTGAGCAGCAAATGAAATAAGTCAGCTTTCGTCCTCTTAAAAGTCCAATCAGCGATTATGTCAGAATAATTCTACAGCATTTTAATGCTTGCAGGCCAAGGCTGTCCAAATTGTTGCCAGAATTGAATTTCACTCCAAGCCCTGGTGCTCCAGGTGGTTCATTCCTATTCCTTATTTAATATGCCTAGTTTGGATTTTCTGGTTGTTTTCCATGAAAAGCACTTCTTTTTTAAGCTATTGCCTAACTTGTGGGCAAATCCTAAATTCAATCACAAAATATGCTAGTTTTACCAATTTGGCGCAATGGGGATTAATAGACAAATGGACATAAATTTTATGCAGCTCAAGGCAGAATGGTGTGCACATATGCAGCCCACAAATATGATAAACTTGGACTTCCTGCCTCAGGAAAAACAAAGTGCTTTAGTGTTTTCTTTTTAAGTTTCCCTGCATTGTACATTATTCTCCAGTTTTAAAGGAAAAGAAGCCTGATCTTGAGTTTGTGTTGGATGCACATTAACATCCAGGGTTTTTTAGTACGGAGAGCTAGAGTTAAGCAGCTAATATTTACTCTGTGGAGAAAGCGTCAGGCCTTCATTCATTGCTTCTCAAATATATCAGCACATCTGAAACCTGTTTTGTAGCAAATACAAGTACTAACTATTGCCAAATGCTCTACGGCTCAGTGAAAGTCACCCATTAAGTTAGAAAGAAAAATATTCCCTGATTATGTTGCAAAACACTTGTGTCCCATGTTGAAATAATTCTGACTGTCACGATTTAGATTTAGAATATTTGAGAATCATGCATTCCAAAAGTTAAGTGCTCAGTTCAGCACTGGTACTGCAAAGCTGAATTTTTGTTTTTACTTCACTAGTTCCTACCTTGTGATGCATATATAGACTTGGCAGAAGGCTAGGGGATGCAGTTGGGGGAATAGGGTATACAGCAGTGACAGGATTCAGTGGTGCTCCTTTAATACAAACCTGCCTGGAAGGAAGTGCAGGGTGTGTGGAAACACCAATACTGGCTGGTGAGCCACCAATCCTAGCCTGTATTGGAAGGTAGCAAAATATACAAAATTAACAAAACTAACTATAACTAGCTTTTTAAGGATTAATCTTATACAAAGCAAAAAGTATAGAGAAGCTTTAGTTGCAAAGTATGTATGCACCAGCGTGTTCAAACTGTTTTACTGTCCTATACTTTTCAAAATCCTAGTTTTAAGTGAAGGGACAAAAAGAGTTAAATGTTAAATGAAGCATCATAAAAATTAATTGCTCGTCAGCTTCATTTTAAACAGTATATAAAAGCACATCAATTCTCCAAACACTTTAAAATCAAACAAGGGAACAGAACAGGTTCCATTACTCTCAAGTTAATCATGCATAGGATAAGTAAGTAGCAGCATCCAAGAAAGCAAAGACTGCAGCAGAAAAGAACAGATCAGAAGTTACTATTCAAGTAAAGACTTTAATTGGTAACAGTCACAGAATGTTGCAAAAATACATTGGAGGGAAGAAGTGGGAACAGGCAGCTAATTCTGAAAGCTCACTGCAGTTAAGCTTCTTAAAATTAATTTGAAAGAAGTTTTGATTAATAACAATTTAAAGTATGGAATTACACAATTAATAGACACTAACTTTGGACTACATTTTTCTACAACTATCGGAATGATGTCTCGATGAATAATAATTGTGACTTTTCAAAGAAAATTACATGACTGTGAAAGGAGTGGATTTGATGAGTCAAATGGTTTATTCCATTCATGCATTAGATACTTCATATAGCTCCACTTAGCTCCCCTGATGGGTCAGCAAATAAATGCCTTGGCCTTGCAATCACAAACAATGAAAGGCATGTTCAATCACTATTTTATGCTGAATTTACTGTTCTCAGGCAGAAATATGATTGAAGTGCTATAATTGGCCTCAGCATCCTTGGGTTTTGGGAGGAAGAGAGCCTTCCAACTTCAGATTGTCATCAATATGTTGACTCAAGTCCTTTAGGGAAGACAGCCTGCCACTCCTATTCCAGCTTGGCCTGCTTGAAAATCCAGTTCTACACCATGTGGTTGGCTCTCAATGCTGCCTTCCCAATTTTGCACACATTGCAAAAAAAATTAAAAATTGTTTATCATCATAAATGGCTTAGACATCAGATATTGAAATGAAGAATTAGTTGAGGTTTTACAAATTGGAATGAGGTTTTACAAATTGGAATAAGGTTTATCTGCAATCCCTAGCTAAGACATAGCATGAATGCAACCTGGTAGCTGCCACCTCATGAAATTTGTTTTAAACAGTTTTAAATTGCATCAATTTATATTAAACATTTTGAATGTAGCTCAAATGATCTCTTGGCTTATATATAAATTTATGATTAAAATTCCTGAAATCAATACTTGGTTTGCTGTAGACATGAAATGTCTAAAGCTAAAACAAATTCCACCAGATGAACCTTTGGATTACTGAGAATTCTGTAAGTTAGGAATGTCTTGTTCTCTTACACATTGCCACCTTATAGCACCCAGCAATATATAGTTTAGGTAGGGGTGGCCAATGAACATATTATGAATAGCATGAAGTTTAATTTTGATTTTACCGTAAATTTGTTCTACTCTTTTCTTGTCAACTGCCTAAAGCACAACTATTTCACTCCCTCCACTATTGGGTGAATCAATTCCTTCATTAGCTGCTGCTTCTCAGTTGCGTACCCCCAACAGTTAACGCTCATTACAGAGTGGTGTTCAACAAGGAGTAAGAAATGTCACTGATGGTGCACCAGACAGGAGTCTGGGAGGCTTGTCGAGAAGTGCATAAAGTGGAGCATCAGTGAAACACTGCTTCTTTATTATTATGGATATCAAGAGACCAAAATCTTTACAATGAAAAGACTGGATGCTTCCTTAGAGAACTGTTTCTATAGGTAGTTTTGTATGTTCGTAATGCATAATGGAGGTTTCAAACTCAGAACAGTACTTGATAGGATAACACTATACATTACAGAAATTTGAAGGTGTCAATTGGTCTGTTTTATTGAACTTTTGTGGAGAAAAAACAAGAGACCTTTTGTAGAATAAATAAATAGCAAAATGTATGAATGCAAGGTATGGCTATCAAGAGTCCCCCTTAGAATAGTGGAGAGAGGAATGGCCACATGAAATGGAGTGAAGTTGTGTAGGATGTGGCACACAACTGTTTTAAATTATGAAGCAGCCTAGAGTTGATGGATATGGATACTCACTTAAGTTTTGTTCTCCCAGAACCCAAGCTATAATGTACAAGGGATTGAAAACCTTTGTTTTATTTTGCTAGCTCATGCTCCAAAGATTGGCCACCCCTGGTTTAGATGGCTGCAAATTTGACAGCAAGACCTGCTTATTTTGAAAGGACAACAGCTTTCTCACCTGAGTATTTGAAGTCACTATCAATGCACTTATGTTTGTCTGTGGTTTCCCACTTGGGATGGGTAGTGTAGGTGCTAAAGTTGCCATCAAAGGAGCTAATGCTGGGATGCCAAAGTGGTGAAGGTTTGAAGTTGTGCATGGTGTAGAATCAGAATCCTGTCAAAAGCACCATTAAAAACACTTTCACAGTGCTATTGTAACCAATTATTTCAAAATATTAGTATTTTAATACAAATTTGTTCCAACATGATCAGATTTAAATCATGAATCAAAGATGAGCATTAAAGAACCATTATTCTAAGCAATTGATACATTGTGAATACTAAGCTGTATTTTAGCAGCAATATTGAGTACATTAATTGCAAACCCTATTAATATAGACGGAAGGTAGTACTTACTATATCACTTCCAGACAGTGATGAAGCTGATGAAGAGGAGGCAGAGGAGAGCTGCTGTAGGCTGGAGAGAGACATTGGCGATGCTTGGCTGTAGGGAGATTCTGAATCTCTATTTTGCTGCTGTTCTCTAATAATGTTACCAGTAGTTTGCTCCACTGATTCAATCTTAACACCATTATCTGAAAAAAATGGTTGACCATGTGGAAATGTATCCAAATAGCAACAATTTAAAAGAATGTTCACAGCAGATGTTTTTGTTTAAATCAAGTTTTTGTTGAAAGATGGATAATCATTCCAAACTATTGGGCCAGACCTTGTGGCAAAAAAGGAGACTCTTCACTGACCATGAGGAAATCTCACTGAGATTAAGCCATCTCTCTGGCAACATTTCACGTCCAACCCTGTGCAAACTGATTGCAGCACTCGAGGTGGTCACACGCTGGAATTCTACCTCGTCACCTGCCACAGAATCGGAGCGGGCAAAGGATAGACAATGGAAATGTCTGTTGACTTTGGGTGGAATTTTTCAGGTCAAGCGAGGTCGTAAAATCCCGCCCACAGTGTCCAAAGGCAGTGATATCATCAGGCTGGCTAAGCAGCCAATCACATTAAAATATTTTCAAATATACAAACATAAAACTAAAAGCACTGAAGTAAAACAAGTTTTTTTTTTACATACAGCAAATTAAAGACTGAAACATGTTCACGGGATTAAGATAGAAGCTAAAATATTCCCTTTATTTAAAAACCTTCATAATCTAATTAATCATTTAACAGAACTCCAGGATGTTTTTTAAAGGGCCATTTTCATTGCTCACCAAATTTTGGTAAGCTGTGGCAATCTGGGATAGGAAAGTTGAAAACAGTGCAGCCTGTGACACAACCAAGTGACAGAGCACTGCTTTGAGATTTATGCACTCGTGTGAATGGCCAACATCTTAAACTTGCATTCATTTTCAGAGGGCAACAACAGCGAATGCTGACATATTGTCATCAATAACACCCACCCAACAAAACTTGGCCTTCTCTGTCAGAAAGGGAGTGAAATCCCAATATAAACTTGATAGCTCTCAAAGTGATATATACAAGCAGCCCTCAGCTTTATAACATTTGGGTTACAATGAATGGCACTTAAACATTTAGAAATTGATACCATTTCGATTTTACAACGCCATGCCAGCAAATCGTTGGTCTTTACCAAATGTTATGTTCCACTATTCACAACCTCAGGAAGAGCAAGTTGCTTGTCGGATACAGTATAGAAGTGTCTTTGAAAGTAGGCATTATTATATCATGGGAAATATACTGTCAGGCAATTATACTGAAGCAAGATTACACAAACCTTTCACTATTCAGTGAAAATAAGGTTTTGTGCCTAGATTCAAGAACTTGCCCCCCAATTATAACATTGTTCCTATGTGAAGACTAGTTCCAATTTGTGACGTTTTGACTTACGTTACAGTTTCCAGGAACCAATTCTGTGGATTAAGTCTGAGGACTGCCTGCATGGTACAGTAGTGCCTTGCAATATCAGATTTATGCTAGAAGACAAAGTTAGCCAAGTGCAGTACCGCAAATTGATAAGAGCTTTGATCCTTCCATTGTGTAGGAACAAACTTTAATTAAACTACTAAGGAAAAAGGGAAAATACAAAGCTTTAAGGTTGAATTTCTTTAGTTTAACTCATAAGAGAAAGAAATTGTTTCTAGCAGGGTGTTAAAAGAGGAAGAATGTCTTCAGAAAATTCTCCCCTCTACCACCTATTATACTTTTAATTTTTTTGTTTTTTTTAAGGTAAAGAACATTTATTTACTTCAGGCTGGCATCCAATGTTATTATGTAGCTCAGCCAGCTGTAGAGATTTCTTTTTCATAAGTGAATGCTCTGGAAAGACTTAAGTAATTAAAGATTATGTAGGTTAGACAACTTTTTTAGCTTTTTCCTAAGGATGTTGGCAAAAACTGTGGCTAACTGACAGACACTTAAGAACATAAGAACATAAGAAATAGGAGCAGGAGTAGGCCATCTGGCCCTTCGAGCCTGCCCCGCCATTCAACAAGATCATGGCTGATCTGAAGCGAATCAGTTCCACTTACCCGCCTGCTCCCCATATCCCCTAATTCCCTTATCGATCAGAAAACTATCTACCCGTGATTTAAACATATTCAAAGAGGAAGCCTCCGCCACTTCAATGGGCAGAGAATTCCAGAGATTCACTACCCTCCGAGAGAAAAAGTTCCCCCTCAACTCTGTTCTGAACCGGCCCCCCTTATTTTGAGGCTGTGCCCTCTAGTTCTGGTTTCCCTTCTAAGTGGAAAGAATCTCTCCACCTCCACCCTATCCAGCCCCTTCATTATCTTATTTGTCTCTATAAGATCACCCCTCATCCTTCTAAACTCCAACGAGTACAGACCCAATCTGTTTAATCTCTCCTCATAAGCTACACCCCTCATCTCTGGTATCAACCTGGTGAACCTTCTCTGCACTCCCTCCAAGGCCAATATATCCTTTCGCAAATAAGGGGACCAAAACTGCACACAGTACTCCAGTTGCGGCCTCACCAGTGCCTTGTACAGTTGCAGCAAGACCTCCCTACTTTTATATTCTATCCCCCTCGCGATAAAGGCCAACATTCCATTAGTCTTCTTGATCACCTGCTGCACCTGCAGACTGAGTTTTTGCGATTCGTGCACAAGGACCCCCAGGTCCCTCTGCACAGTCGCACGATGTAATTTTTCTCCATTTAAATAATATTCCAATTTACTATTATTTCTTCCAAAGTGGATAACCTCACATTTGCTAACGTTATATTCCATCTGCCAGATCCTCCCCCACTCGCTCAGCCTATCCAAATCTCTCTGCAGACTTTCCGCGTCCTCCACGCAATTCGCTTTCCCACTCACCTTCGTGTCATCAGCAAACTTGAATACCCTAGATTCAGTCCCCTCCTCCAGATCATCTATGTAAATGATAAACAATTGAGGCCCCAGCACCGATCCCTGCGGCACACCACTGGTCACCAACTGCCAACCAGAAAAGCACCCATTTATCCCAACTCTCTGCTTCTTGTTAGCTAGCCAATCCCCAATCCATGCCAACACCTTACCCCTAACTCCGTGTACCCCAATCTTCTGCAGCAACCTTTTGTGAGGCACCTTATCGAACGCCTTCTGGAAATCTAAAAACACCACATCCACCGGTTCCCCTCTGTCAACCGCACTAGTGACATCTTCATAAAAGTCCAGTAGATTCGTCAAACACGACTTTCCCTTCATGAATCCATGCTGCGTCTGCTTGATCGAACCATTCTTATTCAGGTGCTCTGTTATTTCCTCTTTAATAATGGACTCTAGCATTCCCAACTACGGACGTTAAGCTAACCGGCCTGTAGTTACCCGCCTTTTGTCTACTTCCTTTTTTAAACAGCGGCGTAACTGTAGCTGTTTTCCAGTCAGCCGGCACTACCCCAGAGTCCAGCGAATTTTGATAAATTACTACTAACGCATCTGCTATTACCTCAGCCATTTCTTTCAGTACCCTGGGATGCATTCCATCCGGGCTCGGGGACTTGTCTACCTTCAGTCCTATTAGTCTACCAAGCACCACCTCCTTAGTAACAGTAATTGTATTAAGGACCTCCCCTCCCACCAACTCTCGATCTCTAATATTCAGCAAACTATTTGTGTCTTCCACCTTGAAGACCGACACAAAGAACTTATTTAAAGTCTCAGCCATTTCCTCGTTTTCCACTATTAAATCCCCCCTCTCATCTTCCAAGGGTCCAACATTCACTCTAGCCACTCTATTCCTTTGTAAAAACTTTTACTATCACTTGGTATGACAACAATGATATGGCATATTATCTAACAACAATGAGTATAAAAGTCTTGCTTTTCACTTCTTATAATCCAAACCATAATCATCTACAGATTAGGCTGACTGATAATTACCTGGGAGATATCATCTATGCTGCTCTACGACAGTGACATTCTTCCTTCCTCGATTACTGGCGCATAACATTATTTGCACATTACCGTTGTAACTGGAAACTCAGACTAGAAGCTGAAGCTTATGTCTCACCATTCAGTAGTGCAGCATCCTCGGCACTCAGCAGAGCCATGTCAACATTTTCACACAATACACTGTTTTATAATTAGGGCTGCTGATAGAAATAGCCATTCCGCTTGCCTCATTTTTCATTGTTTCAGAAGAAATACGTAGTGATATAAAATAAAATCTACCTTTGAGGTTAAAAATCCCATTAGACAGAAGATAATCTTTTGAAATTAGCAAAATATACCTAGTGTCATTCACAAGCATCTATCAGAAATTTAAATCTGATCTTATTAGTGATACCAGAATGGCCAAATGAGGAATGTAAGGAATGACTTGCGTACGATTTTTAAAAATGAGGATGCTTGTGTACATGACAGCCAATGCAATACATCTATTTGCAATTAGAGGATTCTTATCCTTCTGCCTGGTTACAGGTTACATGGTCCCATGCATTTGCAGTCCTCTTGCTTTGTATAGGATAGCAGAAACTTTAGAAGACTTTTTTTAGGAAGTTTTTTTTATTGGCAATAATTTCTACTGGTGGCATTGGCCAAGGCAGTTCATTTGACATGCTGGGGAAGAAAAACAGACACAAGTGTCTCCTCGTCTCCAGCTATTTAAATCAACTTCAGTGCTGGACAGATTTATAATAACCTACCTTTCACTAACTTCTCACCAAGTGGAAAAGAGTGGAAGAAAAACAAAGGAGCATAGGCACGCAAATACAACAACTGTATGGCAACAGAGTGGCAGCAAGAGATTGAACACACAAGAAAGACAAAGATAGTAAGCACAAGAGATTGAGGATGCACCCAGTACTAATTGTAAAAAGACAAGGCAAAGGCTGAGAAAGCAAGGAAACGTGAACCAGCACAACAAAGTCAAAAATAAGGAAAAAGACTCAGTCAAGTACCATCCTGACTTTATCTAACAATAGGGTTACTAAATGTCAAGTTTAAAGAACCAACGGAAACTAAAAATGCTGAAAAATCTCAGCAGGTCTAACAGCATCTGTAGAGAGAGAATAGAGCCACAGATGTTATCAGACTTGCTGAGCTTTTCCAGCATTTTCGGTTTTTGCTTCAGACTCCAGCATCTGCAATATTTTGCCTTTATTAAAGAACCAACAATTTGATTTCCCTGACCCCTACCTCCTGTCCAGAGACACAGAAGCTACATTTGAGGAGGATGAGGCCCCAGCTGCAAGATGATTGCCATTGTCAAAACTGTAAGTGGCAAGGCAGAGTTGAGAGTTTTGACAGATAGACTGATGGGGGCAGTGGACAGTTGTTGTGATTGGAAGCTCAGCTCTCTATCAAATAAGACACCCAGGCTGCAAATAGTTATTGGCCAGGAAGGGGATGGAATCAACGGCAAGGGTATGGAGTTAGTGGCAGTGGCCCAAGCCAATGGCTTTTGACCATTTTGATCGAGATAGAAAGAACAAAAGGGGAGGTCTGGAATACAAGTGAAGACTGTAGAGATTAAATAATGAAGAAGAGGGGGATAGCAAGGAGTGACGGCAATGGGACAATGAACAGGGGGATCTAGAGAAGGTTAAATGTGAACTGCAGAATCTGTACCAGCAGCTGCTGTCCGAATAAATGGGGTTATGATCTAAAATTGTTGAACTCAATTTGAAATTTGTAAATAGGAAATCCATTAATCTGCAAATCCCTGTCCCTTAAGGGACAGCATGTTGCAATGCTGTTACACTGGTTCCTGCATAGTAATGTTGTCAGCATGTCAATAGGTTCCCCACATCAGTTCAATAGTTAGTGAAGAGCAGTTCAAGGGTCAATCAATTAGTCAGGCAGAGGTGAAAAAGAAGACAGTTAGCTCCATACAGCTGAAGTGCTGTTAACTCTGAGGATCTGGGGCTAAGTGAAACCCTGGGAACCATTTAGTAGGGACTCAGAAGGCAGTGGATAGTCACTGGCTCCACGCTGCTGAGAGAGGGGACTAAGGCTCAAAGCAGTTCTGGGAAGGCCATGAGCAGCATTTGCTCATTGCAACAAGGTGGGAAATTGGACCTCGGAGAAACCCAGGAACAGTGTCCTACTCAGAGTAGCTAAAGAACTGGTATTGTGCCAGTGAGTGAAGACTCAAATCCCTAAAATGGCAAAGAGAGTTTTAAAGAGTGATCATCTCTTCTTCAGTCAGTTTAAAGTGGTACAGAGAATTCAAAGACAGGATTGTCAAAGGTGGAGATTAGTTTGAGTGAGATTGATTGATGAATGTCAGGGTGGATTCCTGAGAATTCAGAGGTCTCCGTCTTGGTTACAGCTGTCATTTATTCTGTACTTTGATGTGTCTGACTACTGTTTGTCTGTTACGCATATGTACCTAATGTTAATTCTGAATGTTGAAGTACAGGATTAGATAGTTAGTTAGCCAGAAAATCTACAATATATTTATATATATATTTTTAAGTTTGCATTTGTGTCTGTTCAAATTCCATGGAATCTTGTGGTTTTATTCCAAAAGCAAATGTCTTTAATCTCAACTTTTAACTATTTTAAACAAAACATTACTGGCTCTTAACTGGATCTCTTCCTCACCGCCATGTCTCAGGGTCCAGCCAAGGATAATAACAAGGAGCAGTGAGCAAATACAGATTGGGTGATCGTTCTGCTGAACAACTTCATTCAGGCTGCTAACATGACCTCCAGCTTCTAGTCACCTGTCATTTTAATTCTCTATCCTATTCCCAATTTTGTCTTTTAGTCCTCAACCTCCTGATTTGTTCTAATGAAGCTGAAATCAAGCTCGAGGAACAGCATCTCATCTTTCAACAGATTCGTAACAGCATTCGGACATTGTGCAGAATGTGCAGAATTTTTACGACCTCGCTTGGACGAGGCTCATAAAATCCCGCCCGAGGCCAACAGAGAATTCCGTTTTGCGAGTCTCGTCCCACCCTGGCAGTAAACTTCCACAGTAAGAGTTTTAACAACACCAGGTTAAAGTCCAACAGGTTAAAGTCAACCTGTTGGGCTTTAACCTGGCGTTCTTAAAACTCTTACTGTGTTTACCCCAGTCCAACACCGGCATCTCCACATCATAGTAAACTTCCAGCCAATGTGTTCAATAATTCCAGATCATAACCTCTTGCACCCATCTCCTCCAGATGGCAGCTATTAGTTATAATTCTGCTTTTCCCATTTATGCCTCCACTAGTCCTATATTTTTTCTTTACTTAGAACATAGAAGGCCCTTCGGTCCTCGATGTTGCGCTGGCCAGTGAAACCACTCTAAAGCCCATCTAACCTACACTATTCCAATATCATCCATATGTTTATCCAATGACCCTTTAAATGCCCTTAATGTTGGTGAGTCCACTACTGCTGCAGGCAGGGCATTCCACGCCCTTACTACTCTGAGTAAAGAATCTACCTCTGACATCTATCCTATATCTATTACCCCTCAATTTAAAGCTATGTCCCCTCGTGCTAGCTATCACCATCCGAGGAAAAAGGCTCTCACTATCCACCCTATCTAATCCTCTGATCATCTCGTATGCCTCCATTAAGTCACCTCTTAACCTTCTTCTCTCTAGCGAAAACAACCTCCAGTCCCTCAGCCTTTCCTTACAAGACCTTCCCACTACACCAGGCAACATCCTAGTAAATCTCCTCTGCATCCTTTCCAATGCTTCCACATCCTTCCTATAATGCGGCGACCAGAACTGTATGCAATACTCCAAGTGCGGCCACACCAGAGTTTTGTACAGCTGCAACATGACCTCCTGGCTCTGAAACTCAATCCCTCTACCAATAAAAGCTAACACTCCGTACACCTTCTTAACAACCCTATCAACCTGGGTGCCAACTTCCAGGGATCTATGCACATGGACACCCAGATCTCTCTGTTCACCCACACTACCAAGTATCTTACCATTAGCCCAGTACTCTGTAATCCTGTTACTCCTTCCAAAGTGAATCACCTCACACTTTTCCGCATTGAACTCCATTTGCCACCTCTCAGCCCAGCTCTGCAGCTTATCTATGTCCCTCTGTAACCTGCAACAACCTTCCGCACTGACCACAACTCCACCGACTTTAGTGTCATCCGCAAATTTACTAACCCATCCTTCTACACCCTCATCCAGGTCATTAATAAAAATGACAAACAGCAGTGGCCCCAAAACAGATCCTTGCGGTACACCACTAGTGACTGAACTCCAGGATGAACATTTCCCATCAACCACCACCCTCTGTTTTCTCACAGCTAGCCAATTCCTGATCCAAACCGCTAAATCACCCTCAATCCCATGCGTCCGTATCTTCTGCAATAGCTTACCGTGGGGAACCTTATCAAACGCTTTACTGAAATCCACATACACTACATCAAACTGCTTTACCCTCATCCACCTCTTTGGTCACCTTCTCAAAGAACTCAATAAGGTTTGTGAAGCACGACTTATCCAATTACTATCTGCTCTTGCCTTGCACAAATATACTCAGGGTCTTCATTTAATTTCTCCTGCCTTCCACGTTACCAGACAGCTGTTTCCGTTTCCCCACTCACCCTATCCCTACCTCTGTGCTGGTTTAAAACCTGGTACGTCACTAACCTTTCCCAGGTTAGACAAAAGATCAACAACCTGAAACATCAACCTTTTCTTTCTCCACACATGCTGTCTTGACTTGAGTATTACAGACATTTCCAGTTTATATTTCAAATGTGCACAATCTACAGCATTTTGCTTTCATATCCTCTTGTCTGAGAAGTAATTTCTGTTAGTTGTGAAGTCTATTTCCCTATCTGTTTCCCTTAACATTTTAAAAAATGTTGATCAAATTATCCCTTAACCTTCTAAATTCCAGTGACTATTACTGTAGTTTGTGCAACCTTGCCTCATAATTCAATCTTGGAGTCTAGGAATAATTCTGGCAAATCTATGCTGAACTTCCATCAAGGCCAATGTAGCATTAAGGTGTGGTGCCCAGAACATAGTACCCCAGGGTTTCTCTAACCAGGACTCTAATCATCTATAAATAAAGATCAGCACTCCATTAACCTTCTTGTTCATGACATTTTAACAATCTATGTGGCCTTTACTATTTCTAGATTTTTACCCTTTAGACAATACCCTGGTTCTATTTTTTTTTAAAAGGACCAAAGTGGACAACTTCATATTTGCCCAAATTGAAATCCAGAAGCCAATTTTCCCATTCACTTATTTTATGTATTTATAACTCTTTGCAATTTTATGGTTTTGTTGCTTACAATTTCATCTATCTTTGCATCATGGACAAACTCCCATTAATTCAAGTCATTAATAAACATCCTGCATACATGAGGTCCCAAACATTGATCTTAGTGGTACGTCACTGGTCACATCCTACCAAATGTATATGCCAACTACCCCTACTCTCTGCCATTCAAATTCCTAACCATGTCATATAATTCCATGAGGTTCAACTTTAGCTAACTGTCGCTTATGAGGGACTTTATCAAATGTCTTCTGATAGTCTATAAAAATAATATTCCTAGACATTCCCCCCTCTACTATTTTAGTCACCTGTGAGGTTGGTCTGGCATGACCTATCCTTCATAAGTCCATGCTGGCCGTCTCTGATCAGCTGAAAAATTTCAAGGTGTTCAGTCACTCTATCCTTAATTATACACTCTGGTAATTTCCCAACAACAGAAGTTAGGCTAGATCGGTTTAATTCCAAGGGTTTGCTCTCATAGTCAAGTGGCAAGTGTAATTTTCAAGTCTAAAGAATGGTTTCCAAACCCAGAGAAGTTTAGAAGATGGTGAATAAAGCATCTGCAATATTCTCAACAACTTCCTTTAAAACAATGGATTGAAACCATATAGTCTTGGGGATTGGTCAGTTTAGTCCCGTTATTTACTATAGTGTTCCAGCCATTAGTTTTGATGAATCCATGCTACTTAAGTCAAGATTCATTTACTTGGGATATCCCAGCATGCTAACTTCTTCCTCAATTGACGAAGTAATTACTCAACATGTCCAACATTTATTTTCATCAATACTATTACCATCATAAACTTACAAAATAATTCACAGTGTTCCTGACCAACTTATTTTTCCCAATGCAATTGCACAAAGATTGTCAATTTAATATCCCTTGCAAGTTTATTTCTCTCTCCCATTTGCCAGGACCTGCTAACTTTTTTGCATGCTTTTACTTTTATTGGATCTCGTACCCATTCAGTTGTCCATGGCTGTTTTCTATGGCAAGTACTGCTCTTGTCCCTTCGGGGAATCAACTAGGTCTGATATTGCATTGAATTCTTTTTGAGCAGCTCCCACTAATATACTGTTGTTTTACCGGTTACCAGACTTTTCCAGTTTATTATAGGCAGATTCTGTTTCACTGCTTTAAGTCGGTCATGCCCAAACCCTGTTTTAAAATTAATTTTACAAGATTTAGATGTTGCCAGGTGGCCAGCATTTATTGCCCATCTCTAACTGCCCTTGAGAAGGTGGTGGTGAGCTGCTTCATGCGTGATTGGAGCTGCACTTATTCAACCTAAGTGGACAGTATTCGATCAGACTCCTTACTTGTGCCTTATAGTTGGTAGTGAGGCTTTGGAAAGTCAGGAAGCGAGTTACTCACCACAGGATTCCGGGTCTCTGATCTATTCTTGTAGCCACAAAATTCATCTGGCTAGCTCAGTTCAATTTTTAGTCAATGGTAATTCCCAGGATATTGATAGAGGCGGATTCAGCAATGTGAATGCCACTGAATGTCAAAGGACAATGGTTAGGTCCCTTCTTGTTGGAGATGGTCATTGACTGGCACATGGATGGCGCAAATGTTAGTTCCGACTTATTAGCCCAAGTCTGGATATTGTCCAGCAGTAATACTCAAGACTTGTGCTCCTGAATTTTCTGCATCCCTAGATAAGCTGTTCCAGTACAGCTGCAACACTGACACCTACCTGACAATGTGGAAAATTTCCACTTCACAATGTGGAAAATTGCCCAGATATGTCCTGTTCATACAAATCCAAACTCAGCCAATGACCGCCCCATTAGTCTACTCTCAATCATCAGTAAAGTGTTGGAAGAGGTCATCAACAGGACTATCAAGTGAAACATGCTTAGCAATAACCTCACTGCTTAGTTTGGGTTTCGCCAAACTGCTTTTGGACATAGTCTGCTTCAGTGTCTGAGAAGTCGCAAATGGTGCAGAACATCCGCATTGAATATCCCACCCTTTAAACAAGATGGAAGGAAGGTCATTGATTAAGCAGCTGAAAAGTGTTTGGGCCTAGGACACCAACCTGAGCAACTCCTGCAGTGCTGTCCTGGGACTGAGATGATTGACCTCTCACTATCACATCCATCATTCTTTGTGAATAGTATGACTCCAATCATCAGAGGATTTCACCCGATTCCCAATGACTTCAGTTTTGCTTGGCCACCTTGATGCCACACCTAGTTGACTGCCCTTGACATCAAGACAAATTTGATCATCAACTCACCTCTGGAATTCAGCTCTTTTGTCCATGTTTGAACTAAGGCTGTAATGAGTGACGCTGGTGAAACCCAAACTAAGCAGTGAGGTTATTGCTAAGCATGTTTCACTTGATAGTCCTGTTGATGATCGCTTCCATCACTTTACTGATGTTTGAGAGTAGACTAATGGGGCGGTCATTGGCTGAGTTTGGATTTGTATGAACAGGACATACCTGGGCAATTTTCCACATTGTGATGTGGAAATTTTCCATATTGCCAGGTAGGTGTCAGTGTTGCAGCTGTACCGGAACAGCTTAGCTAGGGATGCAGAAAATTCAGGAGCACAAGTCTTGAGTATTACTGCTGGTATTTTGTCAGGGCTCATTGCCTTTGCAGTATCTAGTACCTTCAGCCATTTCTTGATATCATGTGGAGTGAATCAAATTGGCTGAAGACTGGCATCTGTGGTGTTGGGTATCTCCGGAGGAGCTGTTTCACATTTCTCGCTTTCAGTAATTATGTTCAACTCAATCATATTACAATCTCTGTTTGATCAATGTGTACACACCGTCAGATTGGTTACCAAATTTGGCTCATTACTAAAATCTAATATGTAGGGCATTTGGCCCAAATAAACAGACTTGGCCGAGCTGAAAAAGCAAACTGAATGAATTCAAATGCAAGTATTTCTGAGATATGGCTACAAAATTGTCAAGACAGGGAACTAAATATACTAGGCTTCATTGTCCACAGGAATGACAGGGAAAATGACAAAAGAGGAAGAGATTAAGGTTAGCTGTATTCTTTCCCATTTTCCAGGATCTGTGCTATTTTAATATGCTTTTTTCTTTGTTTTACGTTGTCTCTTACTCCCTTAGTCGTTCCCACTGAGCTGCCTTTTTACTTATTTAGCAGGCTTAGCCAGTTTACTGTCAACAGTCTCTGCCTCATCACATTGAAATAAGCTTCAATGAAATCTATAAATACTTGTCATTGCACTGTTTTCAATCTTACTCACGAAGATTAATACACTCCACCTATCCCCCCTCCACATTTTCCCTACTTTTCCTGCAGATCTTATAACCTGCAATATTTATCTCTCATTCTTGCAGCAATGTTTTAATAACATGTACCATGTCATATTCTGCAAACTGAATCTGCACTGGCAATTAATTCCATTTCTTCTTCCTAATGCATGCATTTTTATAAAGAACATTCACTTGGGCCAGACACCCTCACTTATCCTCATCCTCTAATGATTTGCCCACACCTTTCTCATTTTGATCCAGTGGTTGAATGACTTTCCATCTACTTGTTGAACCCGAGCACAGTTTCTGACTTCTACTCCTTCCCTTCATTTTTCCTTGGCGTTGTTCAACCCGGGCATTGAGTTGCATCATTACTTTGATCCACTTGTATTTCAGTCTTCTCGATATCAAGACTAAATTGCTTTAGTCTTTTTGATCGTTTTCTGCAGCTGTTAATGCCATTTTAGTGCTCTGGGTACATGGAGCCCCAGGTCTCTCTGGAGCTCGACGGATTCCAGTCTTTTTGATCGTTTTCTGCAGCTGTTAATGCCATTTTAGTGCTCTGGGTACATGGAGCCCCAGGTCTCTCTGGAGCTCGACTGATCAGGGCGGCACGGTAGCACAGTGGTTGGGCGGCACGGTAGCACAGTGGTTAGCACTGCTGCTTCACAGCTCCAGGGACCTGGGTTCGATTCCCGGCTCGGGTCACTGTCTGTGTGGAGTTTGCACATTCTCCTCGTGTCTGCGTGGATTTCCTCCGGGTGCTCCGGTTTCCTCCCACAGTCCAAAGATGTGCGGGTTAGGTTGATTGGCTATGCTAAAATTACCCTTAGTGTCCCGGGATGTGTAGGTTAGAGGGATTAGCGGGTAAATATGTAGGGATATGGGGGTAGGGCCTGGGTGGGATTGTGGTCGGTGCAGACTCGATGGGCCGAATGGCCTCTTTCTGTGCTGTAGGGTTTCTAAGTTTCTAAGTTTCTTGTTTTTAAGAAAATACTCTGTTCTATACTTTTTAGGTCCAAGGTGAGTGACCTCATATTTGTCTACATTTGCCACAGTTTTGTCCATTCCCTTCATTACTGTTTATAATTTTGCATTTCCATCTTCACCACTTATAATGGTCTCCACAAAATCGGTAATACGGCTCTCTATCCTATTATCTAAGTCAGTGATAAATATTTGAGGTCCCATTTTCACCTATAACTCACCGATTTCTTAACCAGGTCAATAATTTGCCTTTTCGGTGTTTGAGGTGAGTGGGAAGCGTTTGGAGACTTAACTGTTTAACTAAATGGTTGGTCATGGGAAAAGTACAAGAGTAATCCACAAAAAATTCTGAACCATCAGTATTTTACCATTAGAAGTTTAAATAGAACAGAGTACAGGGCTGTAGTACAAGGAGCAAGAACTACAGCTGGTGGAAATTTGCATGCCTTGTTTTTTTCTATCTATGCAGGTTGCAGCCACAGGATCAGCTGCAATAATTTGTTTTCTCCTACATTATCCTGGAATTCCCACCAAGAATCTATCATCGGCCCCGTCTCAGCACGATTATCCGAAAACACAATGTTAGGTTCCAAATGTACGCTGCTAACACCCAACTCTGCCTCACCACCATCATTTATCCTCTTCACTGAATGGATGAATAGAAATTTCTTCCAATTAAACACTGGGAAGGCCGAAACCATTATTCCCGATTTTTGCTAAACTACATCCTTCTCTTGAGCATGGCTAAGTGCAACCAGAATCCTATTTCACCCCAGGTGAAATCGAATGTCCTCTCTATCAGAAAGATTGCCTACTTCCACTTTCATACCACAACCTTCACTCTTGCTCAGTTGAACTCCTGCAGAGACCTTCAAATCTGTGTCTTTGCAATGTCTAGAACAACCATACCAATGGTCTCGCGGTCAGCCACCCTTCTTTCATCCTCTGGAGGCTCGAGATCATCCAAAACACTTCTGCCTATTTTCTAACTTGCACCAGGTCCTGTTCACTCGTCATTCCTATGCTAGCTGACCAACATAGAAATCATAGAAACCCTACAGTACAGAAAGAGGCCATTCGGCCCATTGAGTCTGCACCGACCACAATCCCACCCAGGCCCTATCCCCATATCCCTACATATTTTATCCACGAATCCCTCTAACCTACGCATCTCAGGACACTAAGGGGCAATTTTTTAGCATGGCCAATCAACCTAACCCGCACATCTTTGGACCGTGGGAGGAAACCGGAGCACCCGGAGGAAACCCACGCAGACACGAGGAGAATGTGCAAACTCCACACAGACAGTAACCCAAGCTGGGAATCAAACCCAGGTCCCTGGAGCTGTGAAGCAGCAGTGCTAACCACTGTGCTACCGTGCCGCCCCACTGACTCCAGGTTCAGTAATGCTTCAATTTGGAAATTGTCATCCCTTGTTTATAAATCCCTCCTTGGTCAAAACTCATTCTTGATTCAGTGACCACCATGGACCACCCATCGCTATCTGTAACTCCCTCCAGCCCGAGAACCAAGGCACAAATACTGAGCCATGTAATATCTTGCTTGTTAAAACCAGTCAACCTGAAAATTTCCTATTTACTCTTGCTCCTTTTGTGCATTGCCAATCCTCAAACCACGCTAATATATTGCTGTATTCCAAGGTCAAATTAGAAATCGCGATCTTGCTGGTGAGATATGCAATTTCTGGATTTCGTTGGATCTTGAGCTCCACCTGTGATCTTGCAGTGCGTGTATGGGCTCAATGCCCCGCCCATTAATTTCTCCAGTAATTTTTAAATAAAAATTTGCACTAATTTCTCTAAGTTCCTTATTCTCGCAAGATCCTTAACTGTCCATTATTTGAGATTTTTTTGTGTTTTCAACCGGGAGAACAGACACAAAGGGCGGAATTCTCCGGCCGCACTGGTCTAAAAGCTGGAAATTCCCACCCGATCGTCAATGGCGTTTCACATTCTCTGCAACCCGCCTGCTAGAATTCCAGTGGCGGGCAGGATAGGAGAATTCCGGCCGAAGTATTTATTTAATGCCTCTGCCACTTCCTTATTTCACCTGTTGTCTGCCTCTAATGAGGCGAAGTTTACTTGAACTCCTCTCTTCAGGTTTAGATACCTATAGAAATGTTTGCAATCTGCTTCCATTCCTCTTGTTGGTTTACTTTAGTTGTTTTTCTCTTAATTTCTTGCTCTTCTTTTGCCGAATACTAAAAATCCTCAATTCCCAAGCAGCACGATAAGTCTCTTTCTTTAATTCAATACAATATTTAACTCTCGTTAGCCACAGTTCAGCCACTCTTTCTTTGGGTTCTCTTTGCCTTAAATGGATGTATATTTATTGCAAGTGATGTATTCATTCTTTAAATGCTAGCTTTTGCTCATCTGCCTTCATATTCATTAATGTTGTCTCCAAATCTACCACAGTTAACTCACCTCTCATAGCTAGGTGGATTGGTTCGTTTAGACTTGAGACCCGATTTTAGAATTAAGTAAATCATTTTCAAATTCAAGAAAATTTGTATTGCATTGTAATCACATTTCTTGAGAGGCCCCTTAACTGAGTATTTATTTTTAAAACTATATTTTTTATTCCACTGTTAAAGTTACAAAGCCAAATCCATTCCTTGCTTGCTTCAAAAAAACAAATTCAAATTGAATCTAATTTGTGGTTCCCACAAGAGAGACAAACTAGATGCAAACTGACAAGATAAGGCTTTGCACCCAATCTTGGGCCTGATCTTAGCCAAAAGGCCAAGAAGCAATAGCACATTCTCATTGCACCATATTGGATCCAGGACAGCCTGTGAACTATTTAATGGCCCACTCCTTCAGCAACACACAATCTTCTAATCTGTTTATTCCTATGCCAATTGTTTAGTGGCTCAGCTAACAATCAAGATATAATTATCTTTAAGGTTCCATGTTTTAATTTGGACTCTATAACTCTTCAAAATCTCAAGACAATATTATTCCAAGTTCTACATATCATTGGTTCTGACCTGGACCACGACAACTGGATCCTCCCCCTCAAGATCTTCTTCAGCTACAGGATGTATTTAGCCCTCCCATCATGCAAGCAACACCACCTTCAGAACATCTGATCATAATTGAAGAGTTCAGCATCTATTCCCCTAACTATATTGATCCCCACCACTATCACATTCCTGTTCACTTGACAGCCTCATGTACCATGTTTCAATGGTCAGTTTGTCCACCCACTCTATAGTCCTTGTTTTGATCCACACAGGTAGCAAGTAACTCAACAATTAATCATAGTCATGTCACTACATCCTAAATCCCCATAACTGCCTAACTCAGTCACCCCTCCTAATTATAGAATCCCTACAATGCAGGAGGAGATCATTTGGCCCATCAGGTCTGCACTGAATCTCTGAAAGAGCATCTTACCCAGGCCCTATCCCTGTAAACTCACACATTTATCGTGGCTAATCCATCTAAACTACACATCTTTGGACTGTAGGAGGAAACTGGAACACCCAGGGGAAACCCACGCAGACACAGGGAGAACGTGCAAACTCCACACAATCATCCAAGGCCAGAAATGAACCCGAGTCCCCGGCGCTGTGAGGTAGCAGTGCTAACCAGTGTCACCCTCCAGACTGCAGTGCTCCTGTCCCTGAACATCAACCAACTCAAGATCCTCTAAACCTCTTCTCCTCCCTGGCGCCTCACCTAGTCTGCATCTCGGACTGCAGTCAAAATTGACCGAGTCAAAATTCCTCAAGCTCTAAATATCACAGATATGATCATCCAAGATTATAATGATCTCCATATAATGATAAACTCCAATATACTGCAGTATGGCACATCACCTGCCCATATTTATTTATTGGGTTTGTTAATTTGTTATATTAATGGAATAATTATTTTGTTTCTATGAATTAATTGGTTTATCTAGTTGAAGTTACTAATTGAGAAAAGGAATAGCATTTTACAGTTTTCTAACAGAGTCAGAAGAGGCACGCCAATCACTGGAGGCAAAAACCTTTAAAACACCTCCATCCCCTTTCACCAAATTCTCAATTTTAGCACTGTATGGAAAGTACATTTTCACAACTATTCTATGCTCCACACTGTCAAGTATTGTGCATCTTTGTCTCCTAATTCTTGTAACTGCCACAAGATTCCAAGGAAAAGGTTTAGGATTATATCTTTCAGCAATAAGACTATATTTTATGATACAAAGTTTGCTGGTTTTCAGTTCCTGTAATAACAGAAATTAAAAGCCAGCTACAAAAGGTGAATAATTCTTACAAAACTCAATAAGTTTAATGAATGAAGCTGTAGGTGTTTAATTTTTTTTTAAATCTGCATAGAACCATAGAACATTACAGCACAGAAACAGGCCTTTTGGCCCTTCTTGGCTGTGCCGAGCCATTTTTCTGCCTAGTCCCACTGACCTGCACCTGGGCCATATCCCTCCACACTCCTCTCATCCATGTACCTGTCCAAGTTTTTCTTAAATGTTAAAAGTGAGCCCGCATTCACCACCTCATCTGGCAGCTCATTCCACACTCCCACCACTCTCTGTGTGAAGAAGCCGCCCCCCAATATTCCCTTTAAACTTTTCCCCTTCACCCTTAACCCACGTCCACTAGTTTTTTTCTCCCCTAGCCTCAGTGGAAAATGCCTGCTTGCATTCACTCTATCTATACCCATCATAATTTTATACACCTCTATCAAATCTCCCCTCATTCTTCTACACTCCAGGGAATAAAGTCCTAACCTATTCAACCTTTCTCTGTAACTCAGTTTCTCAAGTCCCGGCAACATCCTTGTAAACCTTCTCTGCAATCTTTCAACCTTATTAATATCCTTCCTATAATTAGGTGACCAAAACTGCACACAATACTCTAAATTCGGCCTCACCAATGTCTTATACAACCTCACCATAACATTCCAACTCTTATACTCAATACTTTGACTTATGAAGGCCAAAGTACCAAAAGCACTCTTTACGACTCTATCTACCTGTGACGCCACTTTTAGGGAATTATGTATCTGTATTCCCAGATCCCTCTGTTCTACTGCACTCTTCAGTGTCCTACCATTTACCTTGTATGTTCTACCTTGGTTTGTCCTTCCAAAGTGCAATACCTCACACTTGTCTGCATTAAACTCCATCTACCATTTTTCAGCCCATTTTTCTAGCTGGTCCAAATCCCTCTGCAAGCTTTGAAAACCTTCCTCACTGTCCACTACACCTCCAATCTTTGTATCATCAGCAAATTTGCTGATCCAATTTACCACATTATCATCCAGATCATTGATATAGACGACAAACAACAATGGACCCAACACTGATCCCTGTGGCACACCACTAGTCACAGGCCTCCACTCAGAGAAGCAATCCTCCACTTCCACTCTCTGGCTTCTTCCATTGAGCCAATGTCTAATCCAATTTACTACCTCTCCATGTATACCTAGCGACTGAACCTTCCTAACTAACCTCCCATGCGGGGCCTTGTCAAAGGCCTTACTGAAGTCCATGTAGACAACATCCACTGCCTTCCCTTCATCCACTTTCCTGGTAACCTCCTCGAAAAACTCTAATAGATTGGTTAAACATGACCTACCACGCACAAAGCCATGTTGACTCTCCCTAATAAGTCCCTGTCTATCCAAATATTTGTCGATCCTATCTCTTAGTACTCTTTCCAATAATTTACCTACTACTGACGTCAAACTTACCGACCTATAATTTCCTGCATTACTTTTTGAGCCTTTTTTAAACAACGGAACAACATGAGCTATCCTCCAATCATCCGGCACCTCACCTGTGGATGCCGACATTTTAAATATATCTGCCAGGGTCCCTGCAATTTCAACACTAGTCTCCTTCAAGGTCCGAGGGAATACCCTGTTCGGTCTTGGGGACTTATCTACTCTGATTTGCCTCAAGACAGCAAGCACCTCCTCCTCTTTAATCTGTATAGGTTCCTTGACCTCCCTACTTGTTTGCCTTATTTCCATAGACTCCATGCCAGTTTCCTTAGTAAATACGGATGAAAAAAACCCATTTAATATCTCCCCCATTTCTTTTGGTTCCATACATAGCCGACCACTCTGATCTTCAAGAGGACCAATTTTATCCCTTACTATCCTTTTGCTCTTAATATACCTGCAGAAGCTCTTGGGATTATCCTTCACCTTGTCTGCCAAAGCAACCTCATGTCTTCTTTTAGCCCTCCTGATTTCTTTCTTAAGTAGTTTCTTGCACTTTTTATACTCCTTAAGCATCTTATTTGCTCCCTGTTGCCTGTACATGTCATACATCTCTCTCTTCTTCTTTATCAGAGTTCCAATATCCCTCGAGAACCAAGGTTCCTTATTCTTATTCACTTTACCTTTAATCCTGACAGGAACATACAAACTCTGCACTCTCAAAATTTCTCCTTTGAAGGCCTCCCACTTACCAATCACATCCTTGCCAGAGAACAGCCTGTCCCAATCCACGCATTTTAGATCTTTTCTCATTTCTTCAAATTTGGCCTTTTTCCAGTTTAGAACCTTAACCCGAGGACCAGATCTATCTTTATCCATGATCAAGTTGAAACTAATGGCGTTATGATCACTGGAACCAAAGTGTTCCCCTACACACTTCCGTCACTTGTCCTAACTCGTTTACTAATAGGAGATCTAATATTGCATCCTCTCTAGTTGGTACCTCTATATATTGATTTAGAAAATTTTCCTGAACACATTTTACAAACTCTAACCCGTCTAGACCTTTAACAGTATGGGAGTCCCAATCTATATGTGGAAAATTAAAATCCCCTACTATCACAACTTTATGTTTCCTGCAGTTGTCTGCTATCTCTCTGCAGATTTGCTCCTCAAATTCTCACTGACTATTGGGTGGTCTATAATACACCCCCATTAATGTGGTCATACCTTTCCTGTTTCTCAGCTCCATCCATATGGCCTCGGTAGACAAGCCCTCTAATCTGTCCTGCCTGAGCACTGCTGTAACATTTTCCCTGACTAGCAATGCCACCCCCCTACCCTTCATCCCTCTGCCTCTATCACGTCTGAAACATCAGAACCCTAGAACATTGAGCTGCCAGTCCTGCCCCTCCTGTAGCCAAGTTTCACTAATGGCTATAATGTCATAATTCCATGTGTCAATCCACGCCCTCAGCTCGTCTGCCTTCCCCACAATACTCCTGGCATTGAAATAGACACACCTCAGAAGATTATTACCACCACACACAACCCTTCTATTTGTGATTTTGCATGAACTATTAACATTTATTTTCACTGCCGCTCCACTATCTGCTCTGGCACTCTGGTTCCCATCCCCCTGCAAATCTAGTTTAAACCCTCCCCAATTAGTATCAGTATTAAATGATAAGCAATAACAAAATTATACCAGTATAGACAGACAGCCTAGTGTAGGCAAAGTTCATGTGAAATGAGAAGAAAGATGTGCTTTGCCAGTTATCCAGTCAGAGAAGTAATTTACACTTTGGTTTATTGAGATTTACTCACCACATTCAGGCGAGCCAAGGATTTTTCCTGCACCCCATTTCTTCCTGATCCACTCCCTGTAATCTATTACCTCTTGGGTCACTTTGATTATTCGTCCAAGAGTGCTGAAACAACATTAGTTACATTTAAATTATAGCCAATGAGAAATACTTCATTAGCCAATTGAATACTGAAATATCATACCTCTCAGAATCTCGGTTTGGATAAGATCTTGCCAGTGGTGACACAGCATGGCTAAGGACAATGTATGCATAGTCGAAGACTTGTTTGACTTGCATGGCTCCATATGAACTCCTCCCCACGTCATTTCCTATCAGGAGACAATATCATTCAAAACACTTTACTAACCCAATCATCGATAAATACAAAAATTTTGAACACAAAAACCTGTGACAGCATAAACAAGCACAAAATAACCTTTACAATTCTGAATGATGTTGATCATTTCTGGATCTGACATTCTTAAATTTTGCAAATATTGGCATTTGATCAACAAACTGAAATTTATTTTGTCAAATATAACAACAAATAAATTCATCAAATCACAACTGTATACTTCCTATGCATACAACAGTCAAAGGACTCAATTTCACTACAAATTATCCCAGACAGGGTGAAAGACAGCTAAAGCATATTCTAAAAATATTTACTGACAGAACCATCAGGAGGATTGAGTGATAATTGAACATTAAGAAAATTCCCATCAGTATTTCTAAAAACTGTAATTTAGTTATCTTTATCAAAAAGGGTATGATCTTTCTTGTAATCTGCATCAAGAGTCGTCCAGCAAGATCAACAAAATGTAACTGGATTTAAATTGGCGCAAGTCGCATCCATTTATTCAGATGTAAAACATATCAATTTTTGGGCATCATGTCCTGATTTATTTCTCAGGTGGGGTGAACAGAAAATTCCGGAATATTTATAGGAAGAGGCAATTCAGGGCATATGCATATTTTAACATTCCAATCTGAAACTGATCAAAAGCTGGGCAGATTGGGATGCTAAGATATGCAAATGACCTTATTCGTTCTTCTGAGCTACAGTGGCAAACTGTGGACCTTAAAAGGCAATACTGGAGACTGCCTAAGAAAATCTAAGTAAACTACTTTCAGGTTGACAGAGACGCAATCTCCATGGCCCTTCACTCAATGCTGGAACACCTAGATAACAAAGACACCTATGTCAGATTCCTATTTATTGGCTGCAGCTCAGCCTTCAATACCATTATTCCTACAAAACACATCTCCAAACTCTGTGGCCTATGGCTCGGCTCCTCCCTCTGTGACTGGATCCTAGGTTTCCTAACCCACAGACTGCAATCAGTAAGGATAGGCAGCAACACCTCCTCCGTGATCATCCTCAATACCGGTGCCCCACAAGGCCGTGTCCTCAGCCCCTTCCTATACTCCTTATACACCTATAACTGTGGCACCAAATTCCCCTCCAACTCGATTTTTAAGTTTGCTGGTGACACCACCATAGTAGGTTGGATCTCAAACAGTGAGACAGAGTACAGGAAAGAGGGAGAGAATCGAGTGAACTGATGCGACGACAATAATGTCTCCCTCAATGTCAACAAAACGAAGGAGATAGTCATTGACTTCAGGAAACGTGGAGGACATGCCCTTGTCTATATCAACGAGACGAAGTGGAAATGGTAGAGAGCTTCAGGTTTCTAGTGTCCAGATCACCAACCGCCTGTCCTGGTCCCAACATGCTGACACTATATTAAGAAAGCCCACCAACGCCTCTACTTTCTCAGCGGGCTAAGGAAATTTGGCATGTCTGCTACAACTCTCAGCAAATTTTACAGATGTACCATAGAAGGCATTCTTTCTGGTTGTATCATAGCTTGGTATGGCTCCTGCTCTGTCCTAAACTGCAAGAAACTACAAAGAGACATTCTCTCTTCCACCTTCTTCCATCGAGAAAAAGATACAAAAGTCTGAGGTCATGTACCAATTGACTCAAGAACAGCTTCTTCCCTGCTGCCATCAGACTTTTGAATAGACCTACCTTACATTAAGTTGATCTTTCTCTACACCCTAGCTATGACTGTAACACTACATGCTGCACTCTCGCGTTTCCTTCTCTATGAATGGTATGCTTTGTCTAGCACGCAAGAAACAATACTTTTCATTGTATGCTTATACATGTGACAATAATAAATCAAATCAAAAAGGGTTGTGAACAAAGCCCAGTCCATCACGCAAATCAGCCTCCCATCCATTGACTCTGTCAACACTTCCCATTGCCGTGGCAGCTAGCATAATCAAGAACCCCACACACCTCGGACATACTCTCTTCCACTTTCTTCAGTCAGTGAAAAGATACAAAAGTCTGAGGACACGTACCAACCAACTCAAGAACACAGCTTCTTTCCTGCTGCCATTAGACTTTTGAATGGACCTACCTCATGTTAAATTGATTTTTCTCAACACCCTAGCTATGACTGTAATGCTACGATCTGCACGCTCTCCTTTCCTTCTCTAAATATGGTATGCCTTGTATGGTGCGCAAGAAACAATACTTTTCACTGCATGCTAATACGTGATAATAATAAAATAAAATCAACAAAATGCATCAGATCAAGTAATAAATGCAGCTTTCTTGCTTCATGGTATTGAGGCCCAAGGACCAATTTTGAGCAATCAGGCTAATTTCCTTGGGAGAGGTTGCAGTAACATATGTAGTCACATATGTAGTTGAACATTAATCAATTTCTCTTGAGTATAGCAAATTGGAGTGCAGTTCCATACCATAATTGGTCAGAAAGAGGAAATGGACTAAAGGGAGACTTTGAATTAAGGCAAGATTTCTTGCAAATAAGATTAAACCCATATTATGTAATGGTGGATTACCTGCCATAGGCAGTCAATCTATCATTGCCCAGTAAAATAACAATTGTTATTAGATGAAAAATGCTTGGTCAAAAAAGGACATACATATGTGGCTGTTATTTAAGAACACTTGTACAATATAGATAACAACTTTTGCATAAAAGATTCAATGGTATTTTTCAGAAGGCATTTATCCTTTAATCACCATCACCAAAACCAATTTACTAATCCTTTATGGCTTGGCTGTGGGGATCTTGCGGTGCGCAATCGGCTATCACATTTATTCCAAAGCAACAAGTGACTATACTTTGAAAATAATTTATTGGTCTAGAGTGGGTTTAGGGTTTCCCAAGAATACAACAGATACTTTATTTTCTAGACCAAAATAAGGTTATTAGAATGATTCATTCTGAAGGGGGGAAAATACTGTAGAAACATCTTCTCCTTACAAATCAACATACCTACTCTCCCACTGAAAGCACCACCCTAGTTTTCTCTTGTTCGTAGATGTGATATGTTTTCTGATATGGTCAGGAAATTAGGTTGTTTTTAATTATTAAAAATGCATTGCAAGCAGCATAATAGTGCATAAACCAGCACTGATCCAATGTATATCCTTAGGTTAGGAAGTGCAGCAGGGAGAAGAAGAAACCAGAATATTGCAAGGTATACAAAAAATGTATTCCTTTTAAATCAGTTTGAAGAATTACCTGGAACCAGAGGATCTTCAATGCATAACATAGATGGTCTATATCCATTGGTCATGTTTTTCATGATTTCATCTTTGGCAACATATGCACCTCCACTTCTTATCCTGATACCAGTTTTCAAGTAATTAAAATGTCTCCCATATAGTTCAAAGAATTCTACCAGTAGAACTCCAAGATTTACACTAGACCTTCTAGGATCAATCCTCGGATGCAACTGCAATATTCAAAAGAATCAGGGTTTAATTTGAAGATATTAATCTTTACAAAATGTGGTTAACCAGTTTTCAAATGTTACTCATTATAGTTACAAGAAAAAAGGTTTAACAAACAACCTTATGTTGCTTTTACCTGTAGGAAACTAATAGCCATCAAAATGAGGCTGTAAGAACTAATTCCTCCAGTAAAGACTTCATTCAAATCCCTCTGAAGAAGAAATTGTTTTAAGACCAGTATTAAGTAAGGCAATACTGGATAACCCTGCGAAGAAAAAAAAATAGTTGCATTAATTCTCAACTTAAAAGGAGGAATAAATTTGAAACATTAAAGCAACTTAGATCAGAATATAAAATTGATTTATAGTTCACTGAAACTCTGCTCATATTACTGACATTTGACTTGCGGAGCAGAAAATTCAAGAACAGCATGAGCTCTCAGTACAGAATGTTTGTTACCCATGATGTTACCACCTTAAAATGGACAGTGTCCAACAAAATAATAGGGAAAGCATGTGAAGAGGCTGATGGGAATGGAGAAGTCAACAATACAGTGGAATTGCATTAATCACAACAGCCAACAGGTGCAAAATGCATCGATCATCAGAACAGAATATTTCAAAAACAAGTCTGTGTTTGATAGAAACATTTGTTTATTGCAAATACCCTCCATTTCCACCATTTCACGAAAGCACAAGAAAATGTTTGGCAGCCAGACAAAATCTATCATTAGCAAGCTTCTTTGCATGCTCACTAACATAGAAATCTGCTTCATTGTGCTCAGTGGAGCTGTTGATTTGAGAACTGTGCAGTAAAATAAAATATCTGGCTTTACCCAGTCAGAATTCAGCCCTGCTAGAGTACTGAAACACAAGTTACAAATATGACTGCAACTCTAGCAGACGATCCTGCCTTGTCCTTCTCAATTTTTCCATAGTTGAACTTGTTCTTCATTGGCTGTCCCTCAGGATCGAGGATGACTTGCTTCCACTCCGGGGGCGTGGGTTTTGCATTGGTTGAATAGTCCAATTATGAAGCCGCAGACAGGTTTGGTAGGTGGTGTTTGAGACATTCTGCATTCTGTGCTCTTTCCGCTGTTTACTCTTGACCTTGGCGGGCTCTGCCCAGTGACACTTGAGGTGAATGGCGCTTTCGTTGTTGCTTCTTCTCCACTGTGTGTTCAAAGGCAAACGATCCCCATGTGTCAATGGGGTTGTTGCATTTATTTAGGGAGGCTTTCAGAGTCTTTTTGTAACGTTTCCTCTGCCCTCCTAATGATCGTTTGCAGAGCTCGGAGTAGAGTACTTGTTTTGAGAGTCATGTCGGGCATGCAGACAATGTGGCCCGCCCATCGGAACTATTTGAGCGCGACTAGTGCCTCGATACTGGAGATATTGGCCTGGGAGAGGATGCGTCCATTGGCACATCTATCCTGTCAGTGGATTTGCAGGATTTTGCGGAGGCAATATTGGTGATACCTCTTCAGGGATTTATGTCCATGTTTCTCCTGCATACAGGAGGGCAGAGACCATTGCTGCTCCGTAGGCATGAGTTCAGTGCTGGATCTGAGGTCTCGGGGTTCGAAAACTCTGTTCGTCAGGCTTCTAAAGAATGCTCTGGCACACTGGGGTCGATGTTGGATTTCATCGTTGATGTCTGCTCGCACCAAGAGGAGGCTCCCGAAGTATAGGAAATGATCCACATTGTCCAAAAGCTCACCATGGATCTTGATGGTTGGGGTGGGGGAAGGAGGGGGCAGTTCTGTGTGGCAGAAGCAGCCTGGTAGAGAACCTTTTGTTTTCCAGTTGTTCAGTCAAAGGCCCATTCTCTCATATGCCTTGGTGAATGCATCAACAATGTTTGTAGCTCAGTCCGAGTGTGTGTACACACAGGCATCGTCGATGTACTGCAGCTCGATGACAGAAGTTGGAGTGGTCTTGGTTCTGGCCTGGAGGCATCAGAGGTTGAACAGTTCCCACCTGTCCAGTAGATTAGCTCCACTCCAGCAGGGGGCTTCATGATGATAGAGTTGAGTGTTGCTGCGAGGAAGATGGAGGAGAGCATTGGTGCGATGACATAGCCCTGTTTGATCCCAGTTTGCACATGTATTAGGTCTGTGGTCGTTTTGTTGGCGAGGATCAGGGCTTGTATGTCACTGTGCAGCAGGTGGAGAATGGTGACAATTTTCTCCGTACAGCCAAATTCGAGTAAGATGTTCCACAATCCCTCATGATTGACAGAGTCAAAGGCCTTTGCAAGATCGAGGAAAGCCATGTACAGAGATTGTTGATGCTGCTCCCTGTACTTTTCCTGGATTTGTAGCATGCTGAAGATCATGTCCATTGTGCCTTCTGATGGGCAGTAGCCACATTGAGACTCGGAGCAGCTCTTCAGCCACTGGGAGGAGGATATTCGTGATGACCTTTGCCGTGGCGGAGAGTCGGGAAATCCCTCTGTAATTTCTCCTGTCAGATCTATCTCCTTTCTTGAAGATGGTCACAATTAAGGCATCTCTGTGATTTCCTGGCATGCTCTCTTTCTTCCAGATGAAGCTGCAGACTCTAGCCAAGAGTGCCTCTCCACTGCATTTTGATACTTCAGCGTAGATTCCATTTGTACCAGAGGGTTTGTTTTTCAGTTGACGAATGGCTTATACGACCTTAAGGTGAGCTGGGGTTGTGCAGAGATGGTGGTTGGGGGATGGTCTCGAGGGCACTTGCAAAGGCTGCATCTTCGTTGAAAAGGTCCTGGTGAACTGATGCAGCAACAATAATCTCTCCCTCAATGTCAACAAAACGAAGGAGATTGTCATCGACTTCAGGAAGCATAAAGGAGAACATGCCCATCTACATCAATGGGGACAAAGTAGAAAGGGTCAAGAGCTTCAAGTTTTTAGGTGTCCAGATCACCAACAACCTGTCCTGGTCCCCCCATGCCAACACTAAAGTTAAGAAAGCCCTCCAGCGCCTCTACTTTCACAGAAGACGAAGGAAATTTGGCATGTCCGCTACGACTCTCACCAGCTTTTACAGATGCACCATAGAAAGCACTCTTCCTGGTTGTATCACAGCTTGGTATGGCTCCTGCTCTGCCCAAGACCACAAGGAACTACAAAAGGTCCTGAATGTAGCCCAATCCATCATGCAAACCAGCCTCCCATCCATTGACTCTGTCTACACTTCCTGCTGCCTCGGCAAAGCAGCCAGCATAATTAAGGACCCCACGCACCCCAGACATTTTCTCTTCCACCTTCTTCCATCAGGAAAAAGAAACAAAAGTCTGAGGTCACGTACCAACCAACTCAAGAACAGCTTCTCCCCTGCTGCTGTCAGACTTTTGAATGGACTTACCTTGCATTAAGTTGATCTTTCTCTGCACCCAAGCTATGACTGTAACACTACATTCTGCATTCTCTCGTTTCCTTCTCTATGAACAGTAATGTTTTGTCTGTATAGCGCGCAAGAAACAATACTTTTCACTGTATGTTAATACATGTGACAATAATGAATCAAATCAAATCAAAGCAAAAGGCCCTCAACAGGTATTGACTGCCTCTGTCTTTAATGAGCACCTCTCCGTTTTTGGCTCTCTGGGTGAATCCCTGCATACTCGGACCATAGTTGGTTTTAATTGCACTGAAGAAGTTGTACACATTGTGGTAGTTGGCGAGTTGCTGATTCTTCTACGCTTTTTCCACCCACCATCTATCTGTTCATTGAATCATAAAATCCCTACAGTACAGAAGGAGGCCATTTGACCCATCAAGTCTGTACCGACCACAATCCCACCCAGGCCCTGTTCCCGTAACCTTCATTTACCCTGCTAATCCCCCTGACATTAGGGTCAATTTAATTGCTAATGGCTAATCAACCGAACCGCACATCTTTGGACTGTGGGAGGAAACCCACGCAAACATGGGGAGAATGTGCAAACTCCACACAGACAGTGACCCGAGGCCAGAATTGAACCCAGGTCGCTGGTGCTGTGTGGCAGCACTGCTAACCACTGTGCCACAGTGCTGTCCTTCAGGTCATGGGTTCTTTGTTGCACCTTGGACTTTAGTTGCCTGTAGGCTTGTTTCCTCTCACTTGCGTTTTGGTCGAGCTGCCAGTTTAGGAGTGTCTTGCGTCTGCAGTCAAAGAGGTCCTGGATCTCCTGATTGTTCTTGTCGAACCAGTCTTGCTGGTTTCTGGTCGAGTGCCTCTTCGCAGGCACTGACTATGGTGGCTTTTAAGGCTGACCTGACGCTATGGGCATTCTGCAACTCTGGCCCGTTGGTCGTCGTCAGGTTAGCAATGAGGCACCAAATTAGTAGCTCTTTCTTCTCAGGGTCTGAGTCCAGCGACAGTGAATATCCTGCAGCAGAGTTTATTCTGCATCGGCTGGTTTGGGGCCAGGGTGCTGGAGATGGTAGAGCAGATTAATTGGTGGTTAGTCCAAAAGTCATTGGCTCCAGTCGTGGCACGGGTGATGTGGGCATATTTGCGGTTCCTTGCTCCGATGCTGATATAGTCTATTAGGTGCAAATGTTTGGAGCAGAATGTTGCCATGAGATCTTCTGCTTGTCCCTCTGGCAGAGCAGAGTGTTTGTTATGACCAGGTCATGTTCTAGATATTTTGTCAGGATGACTCCATTGGCGTTTGTTTTTCCCACACTTTCCCTGCCGAACACGCCTTTCCAAAGGTTTATGTCCCGACTCTAGCATTGAAGTTGCCAAGCAGAATCAGCTTGGCTCCCTTGGGATGCGAGACAGCGAGAGGCTGGAGTAGAATGCCTCTTTTGTCTTGTCCGTTGTGTCTAGGTTGGGATGTAGGCACTTAAGGCTGTTGTGCTGCTGCTTCTGGGACAGGTTGAGCCGTAGGGTCATGAGGCGTTCGCACACCCCATAGGGGGGTTAATTGAGACATCCAACCAATTTGTTTTTTTTAAACAGTGAAGCAAACCCTGTAGAGACGACGTTTTCCTTCTGGTTTGCCTTTCCAGAAGGTGCATCTGCCACCATGCTCTTTATCATACAGAATGAGGCCATTCGGCACATCGAGCCTGCACCAACAACAATTCTACCCTATTCCCATAACCCCACATATTTACCCTGTTATCTCCCCACAACTAGGGTCAATTTAGCATGGCCAATCAACCTAACCCGCACATCTTTGGAAAAGCTGGCCTTCTTCTGCCAGTCGTGTCTTGCTCAAGGCAATGATGTCAATGTTGTAGTGACAGAGTTCCCAGGCTATGATGGCAATGCAACATTCAGGTCTGTTGCTGTTGGGATTATCCATAAAGGTCCCTACTCCCCTCGTTCAAAAAGGGGAGTAGGGCCAACCCTGGTAATTATAGACCGGTGAGCCTTACTTCTGTTGTGGGCAAAGTTTTGGAAAGGATGATGAGAGATAGGATTTATAATCACCTGGAAAGGAATAATTTGATTAGGGATAGTCAGCACGGTTTTGTGAAGGGTAGGTCGTGCCTCACAAACCTTATTGAGTTCTTTGATAAGGTGACCAAAGAGGTGGATGAGGGTAAAGCGGTTGATGTGGTGTATATGGATTTCAACAAAGCGTTTGATAAGGTTCCCCATGGTAAGCTTTTGCAGAAAATACGGACACATGGGATTGAGGGTGATTTAGTGGTTTGGATCAGGAATTGGCTAGCTGTTAAGAAAACAGAGGGTGGTGGTTGATGGGAAATATTCATCCTGGAGTTCAGTTACTAGTGGTGTACCGCAAGGATCTGTTTTGGGGCCACTGCTGTTTGTCATTTTTATTAATGACCTGGATGAGGGCATAGAAGGATGGGTTAATAAATTTGCGGATGACACTAAAGTCGGTGGAGTTGTAGACAGTGCGGAGGGAAGTGGCATGTTACAGAGGGACGTAGATAAGCTGCAGAGCTGGGCTGAGAGGTGGCAAATGGAGTTTAATGTGGAAAAGTGCAAAGTGATTCACTTTGGAAGGAGTAACAGGAATACAGAGTACTGGGCTAATGGTAAGATACTTGGTAGTGTGGATGAACAGAGGGATCTGGGTGTCCATGTGCATAGATCCCTGAAAGTTGGCACCCAGGTTGATAGGGTTGTTAAGAAGGCATACGGTGTGTTAGCTTTTATTGGTAGAGGGATTGAGTTTCGGAGCCAGGAGGTCATGTTGCAACTGTACAAAACTCTCGTGCGGCCGCACTTGGAGTATTGCGTACAGTTCTGGTCGCTGCATTATAGGAAGGATATGGAAGTGTTGGAAAGGGTGCAGAGGAGATTTATCAGGATGTTGCCTGGTATGGTGGGAAAATCGTATGAGGAAAGGCTGAGGGGCTTGAGGTTGTTTTCGTTAGAGAGAAGGTTAAGAGGTGACTTAATAGAGGCATACAAGATGATCAGAGGATTAGATAGGGTGGATAGTGAGAGCCTTTTTCCTCGGATGGTGATGGCTAACACGAGGGGACATAGCTTTAAATTGAGGGGTGATAGATATAGGACAGATGTTAGAGGTAGGTTCTTTACTCAGAGAGTAGTAAGGGCGTGGAATGCCCTGCCTGCAGCAGTAGTGGACTCGTCAACATTAAGAGCATTCAAATGGTTATTGGATAAACATATGGATGATATTGGAATAGTGTAGGTTAGATGGGCTTTAGATTGGTTTCACTGGTCGGCGCAACATCGAGGGCCGAATGGCCTGTACTGCGCTGTAATGTTCTATGTTCTATGATGTTCCAGGTCCCGAAATTCATTTGGGTGGGTGGTGTGGAAGGTACCTGTGCATGGATTATTTTATGTGGGGTGGTTGTTGCACACCACCCACCATATTGTCCCAGCCAGGTAAGGATTTGGCTCAGTGGCAGAGAATCCAAGATGACTAGAGACCAGCCTTTGCTCATCACATAAGCTAGTACCAAGCTCAACTTCCCAAAAATCGTTTTTTGTCTATTTCACTGTATCAGTGCTGTCAAACTCCTTATTAGGCATCTTGGATGGGCTGCACTTTCTTCAAGTTAAACATGGAAAAGACTAAAGCCAACATCCTCAGCCTGTGCCACAAAATTCCATACCCTCACCACCAATTTCATCCTCCCCCAAGCCAATATCTCCAGTTGAACCGAATGATTTTCAGCCTTGGACTCCAAATTGACTTCTGATCTCTATCACAATAACCACATTCTTCCACCTCCATAACATCACCTGTCTAACACTATATGCTGAACACTTCAAACATAACTATGGTAACTTCCAGCCTCGACTATTCCAATAATATCCTAGTTGAAACCCCAACCTTTTTCATCCTCATTTTTATATCCCTCCATATAAGTATCTTTTTCAGCTGTACAATGTACTAAGAACTCTTCATTCCTCCAAATCTGGCCACTTGTGCATCTCTCATTTCCTTCATGTCACCGCTGAGTCTGTGCTTTCAGCCACCTGGGCCCGAGGCCTCCGAAATAGGGCGGCACGGTAGCACAGTGGTTAGCACTGCTGCTTCACAGCTCCAGGGTCCCAGGTTCGATTCCCGGCTCGGGTCACTGTCTGTGTGGAGTTTGCACATTCTCCTCGTGTCTGCGTGGGTTTCCTCCGGGTGCTCCGGTTTCCTCCCACAGTCCAAAGATGTGCGGGTTAGGTTGATTGGCCAGGTTAAAAATTGCCCCTGAGATGCGTAGGTTAGAGGGATTAGCGGGTAAAATATGTGGGGGTAGGGCCTGGGTGGGATTGTGGTCGGTGCAGACTCGATGGGCCGAATGGCCTCCTTCTGCACTGTAGGGATTCTATGATGATTCTATGATGAAATTGCTACTCTAAGCCTCTGACTATTTTTCTTTCCTCTTTACAGCATTCTTAAAACTCATTTCTTGACCAAGCTTTTCCTGGGTAAAATTCAAAATTTTCGTTAAATTCTTTAAGCTAGGCCAGTGCCCCAAACAAGATGCTTCCTTAGATCCCAGGAGGATATGGGAGGAAATTGCTGTTAACCCAGAAATATTTCAGAGCTATATTGAGGATGAATGAATGTGCGATGACTGGAGAGTGGCCAGTGCAGTATCCATTTTTAAAAAGGAGCCAAACCTAATCCAAACTATCTTAAAATCTCTGGTAGGAATTTTTTAAAAATAGAATTTTATACAAATTATAAAATTACCATGATCTAGATTATAAAATTAGTTTAAAAAATAGCGAACATGAAATAATAACCCAAGTTGAATATCCTTTGTCCATAAATCTGAAAACTGAACACATCCAAAAACTGCATTTTTTATGGAACCTCATCAACCTGGAGTGTGGAAAATCTAATTGCCTGTCTGCATTGTTTCGTTTGTGATTTTTGTGGCAAATATGTCAAAAAGAAACTTAGTACAGGTACCCTGTATTTATTGTTCAGTAATATATCTTACTTTCCTCGCCATTTTATTTACTTTAAACTGTCGTTAACCTCGGCTTAGGCTATTGCCATGCAAGTTTATATGCGGTATGCAAAAACCAAAATTATGTGGTTGGCACAGTGGTCAGCACTGCTGCCTCAGCACCAGGGACTGCCTCAGGTGACTGGCTGTGTGGAGTTTGCACATTCTCCCCATGTCTGCGTGAGTTTCCCCCGGGTGCTCCAGTTTCCTCCCACACTCCAAAGATGTGCGGGTTAGGTGGATTGGCCATGCTAAATTGTCCCTTGGTGTCAGAGGATTAGCAGGGTAAATATGTGGAGTTATCGGGATAGGGCCTGGGTGGGATTGTTGTTGGTACAGGCTTGATGGGCCGAATGGCCTCCTTCTGCACTGTAGCAATTCTAAATCTATCCACAATCAATCAGCCCAAGTATTTTGGATAAAAGGTACTTGACCTGTATTTGAACAATTTCAAAAAATTCTTTCAGACGTGGATATGCTTTACATCAACTTGAGGAAAGCCTTTGACAAGTTCCTACAAAAGGAGATTGCTAAAGATGATTAAGGGATATGAAATTAAAGAGTGGATTGCAAATAATTAAAAACTGGTTACATAAAAAGTAGAACCACTAATATTTAAGATGAGCTTTTCAGTGCAGCTTTATGTGGACCATAATACTCCACAGAGTTTAGTTCTATGGCTACTTCTGTTCACTGTGAGCATCAATGATTTGCGTAATAACCCTAGAAAAAGTGATGTCGTCATTTTTTTAAAAACAGAAAGCATAGATAATTTTAAAATATAAAGAAATATTGAAAAGATGGTGGAAAAGAGGCTAAAAATTAGCAGATTAATTCAAGGTAGACCACTGTAACAAGACATGTTTTAGCAGTAAAACTGTAAATATATTCTGAATAGAAACAGTGTTCCGGAATATTAAAGAAATTTGAGGAGAAAAGATTCACATGACAAAAAGCAGCACATCAAATAGATAGATGTTCAAGAAAGCTACTGAAATCCTAAATTTAACAATATGGAGAGTATAAAAATGAAGTAATAATGAACCTATATAAACTTTAATAAGGTTGGAGTTACAATATTTTACTGTACTGATTTCCACATTATAGAAAGGATACCGAGGCTTCAGAGAGAACCAATACAGATTCAGTCAGATGCTGCCTGTATGTATGAAAATACATAGACATGAAAAATGTAATTGTCTTACATTAGAACAATGCACTCAAAAGGGAGATCATGAAACTCACTTAAAATTATGGAAAATTAGGATAGAGTAAATAAAAACAAAGAAGTCAAGAACATCTGGAACATTTAGTGAACAGAACAACTCTGCTTTTGACAATTCGGTTACCAGCTGGTGATTCTTGGTCTTTCATTGAAGTCTGTGCAAAAAGGAAACAGCCAAACTGCAGTTTGCCAGTAAAATCAAAGCCTCAAAATAAAGGTCTTCCAGAAACTTAATACTAGGATTTGGCAGATTCAAGTGGAGAAAAGAATTGATGAAGTCACTCTTGGAATGCTAGATTTTCTTTACATAAAGAGCTTCTGCATACAAAAATCAAGTTAGATTTGCACCTGACCTGGATAGGATAAATATATATGGGAAGGGAAAGCCATACAATGGAATGATACAAAAGAATAATGCCTTCAAAGGGCACTACCCCAAGTAAACTGTCTTTAAATGAGATTTGTTAGCTCAAGAGAATGCTATGTGGAGAATAACAAATGCTTTCATGCACTCCAACACATGACCGTATTCTCAATTTTATACACATTGCCCAGTGGATTTAGAAACATAGAAACATAGAAAACTACAGCACAAAACAGGCCCTTCGACCCCACAAGTTGTGCCGAACATATCCCTACCTTTCAGGCCTACCTATAACCCATCCTATTAAGTCCCATGTACTCATCCAGGAGTCTCTTAAAAGACCCTATTGAGTTTCCCTCCACCACCACTGACGGCAGCCGATTCCACTCGCCCACCCCGTGTGAGAAAAACTTCCCCCTAACATCTCCCCTGTACCTATCCCCCAGCACCTTAAACCTGTGTCCTCTCGTAGCAGCCATTTCCACCCTGGGAAAAGGCCTCTGAGAGTCCACCCGATCTATGCCTCTCAACATCTTATATACCTCTATTAGGTCTCCTCTCATCCTACGTCTCTCCAAGCTCCCTCAGCCTATCCTCATAAGGCATGCTACTCAATCCAGGCAACATCCTTGTAAATCTCCTCTGCACCCTTTCAATCTTTTCCGCATCCTTCCTGTAATGAGGCGACCAGAACTGAGCACAGTACTCTAAGTGGGCTCTGACAAGGGTCTTATATAGCTGCATCATTATCCCTGGACTCCTAAACTCAATCATAAGAACATAAGAACATAAGTACATAAGAACATAAGAAATAGGAGCAGGAGTAGGCCATCCAGCCCCTCGAGCCTGCCCCGCCATTCAATAAGATCATGTCTGATCTGAAGTGGATCAGTTCCACTTACCCGCCTGATCCCCATAACCCCCAATTCCCTTACCGATCAGGAATCCATCTATCCGGTGATTTAAACATATTCAACGAGGTAGCCTCCACCACTTCAGTGGGCAGAGAATTCCAGAGATTCACCACCCTCTGAGAGAAGAAGTTCCTCCTCAACTCTGTCCTAAACTGACCCCCCTTTATTTTGAGGCTGTGCCCTCTAGTTCTAGTTTCCTTTCTAAGTGGAAAGAATCTATCCACCTCTACCCTATCCAGCCCCTTCATTATCTTATCGGTCTCTATAAGATCCCCCCTCAGCCTTCTAAATTCCAACGAGTACAAACCCAATCTGCTCAGTCTCTCCTCATAATCAACACCCCCTCATCTCTGGTATCAACCTGGTGAACCTTCTCTGCACTCCCTCCAAGGCCAATATATCCTTCCGCAAATAAGGGGACCAATGCTGCACACAGTATTCCAGCTGCGGCCTCACCAATGCCCTGTACAGATGCAGCAAGACATCTCTGCTTTTATATTCTATCCCCCTTGCGATATGGGCCAACATCCCATTTGCCTTCTTGATCACCTGTTGCACCTGCAGACTGGGTTTTTGCGTCTCATGCACAAGGACCCCCAGGTCCCTTTGCACAGTAGCATGTTGTAATTTTTTTCCATTTAGATAATAATCATATTTGCTATTATTTCCTCCAAAGTGAATAACCTCACATTTGTCAACGTTATACTCTATCTGCCAGATCCTCGCCCACTCACTCAGCCTGTCCAAATCTCTCTGCAGACCTTCGACGCCCTCCACACGATTCACTTTTCCACTTATCTTTGTGTCGTCTGCAAACTTTGTTACCCTACACTAAGTCCCCTCCTCCAGATCATCTATATAAATGGTAAATAGTTGAGGCCCCAGTACCAATCCCTACGGCCCCAGTACCGTACGCCTTCTTAACCACCTCCTCCACCTGCGGGGCCGATTTTAGAGTCCTATGGACCCGGACCCCAAGGTCCTTCTGATCCTCCACAGTACTAAGAGTCGTTCCCTTTATATTGTAGTCCTTCATCCCATTTGACCTGCCAAAATGGACCACTACGCATTTATCTGGGTTGAAGTCCATCTGCCACTTCTCCGCCCAGTCTTGCATCCTATCTATTTCCCTCTGTAACTTCTGACATCCCTCCAGACTATCCACAACCCCACCAACCTTCGTGTCGTCGGCAAACTTACCAACCCATCCCTCCACTTCCTCATCCAGGTCATTTATGAAAATGACAAATAGCAGAGGTCCCAGAACAGATCCCTGGGGCACACCACTGGTGACCGACCTCCATTTAGAAAAAGACCCATCTATACACACTCTCTGCCTCCTTTGGGCAAGCCAGTTCTGGATCCACAGGGCAGCAGCCCCTTGGATCCCATGCCCTCTCACTTTTTCGAGAAGCCTTGCATGGAGGACCTTATCGAACGCCTTGCTAAAATCCATATAAACCACATCTACCGCTTTCCCTTCGTCAATGTGTTTAGTCACATTTTCGAAGAACTCCACCAGGCTCATAAGGCACGATCTGCCTTTGACAAAGCCATGCTGAGTATTCTTGAGCATACTAAACCTCCCTAAATGCTCATAAATCTTGTCCCTCAGGATCTTCTCCATCAGCTTACCAACCACTGAGGTTAGACTCACCGGTCGGTAATTTCCTGGGCTATCCCTATTTCCCTTCTTGAAAATAGGAACCACATCCGCAATCCTCCGGCACCTCTCCAGTCTCCATCGACGACGCAAAGATCATCGCCAGAGGCTCTGCAATCTCTTCCCTCGTCTCCCACAGTAACCTGGGGTACATCCCATCCAGACCCGGCGACTTATCTATCTTGATGCCATTCAAAGATTCCAGCACAACCTCTTTGTTAAAGTCCACATACTCAATCTTTTCAGTCCACCGCAAGCCCACAGTACATCCACCCATGTCCTTCTCCTCTGTGAAAACCGAGGCAAAATACTCATTAAGCACCTCTGCCATTTTTACTGGTTCCATACTGATTTTCCCGCCTTCACCTTTTATAGGCCCTATTCCTTCACAGCTCATCCTTTTACTCTTCACATATTTATAGAACGCCTTAGGGTTTTCCTTAATTCTACTTGCCAAGGCCTTCTCGTGACCCCTTCTGGCTCTCCTAATTCCCTTCTTTAGTCCCTTCCTACAAGCCATATACTCATCTTTACTTTTATATTTTTCCAAATGTATTAAAATTTGAATTTATATAGAGGCAGGATGCCAAGAAGTTCATTGTATAAACACTAATGTTCATTAATTGAGGCAAAAAAAATTACATTATAAATAATGGACTCCATTTAACCAATTTAATTTCAAAGCATAATAGGCTAACATTTACAACATCACCTGCACTGGAACTAAAGCTCAGAAATAGAACACTATTAAACTCGCTTTATTCAATTAACGGCTTAATTTCTTATCAAATGCAAATTACCCAATGATACACTCACTCGTTATTCTTGTTACTTGTGTGTAAAATATAAGAGTCATATTTACCTTAACAAAGTCTTTGATAAATTGAGCTGCCTTCACACCAGTTTCTACATTAAAACTGATGTCTACTTTGACTTCCGTCTCCTGGTCAGTCAGCTTTATAATTGGTACCTACGAAGTGGAGAAATATTTGAATCGAGTATCATATTAAAGTAAATAGTTATAAAAAGATTAGACATTCTCCCAAGTAACCTACTGTAGCTTTGTCAAGTACTTTAATAGAATGTGGTTCAGCAATATTCCGTCTTCGTAGTGCTTGCTCTAATAGTTGTAAAGGTGGGTTCTTCCATTTCCCAAAAACTACCAAGTCTATATCACTGTAAGGTAAAAGACAGTAAGAAATAATTACCGCAATGCCAACAGGTTGCAGGTCAAGAAGTTATTTTTTGTTAAAACCAGTCAGCTATAAAACATAGGCTCAGAAATGGATAGTTATTTTCCTGATCAATATTGGCTAAAAATAACCTGGTTGCAGATGGTTCCCTAAATCTATTATGCAATGTTAAAACCATTGAACTTGAAAACTTTTGTGAACTAATTAGTTCTTGCCTTTTCTTCTGTTGCTCCTAAGATCAAATGGATCTTTTGCAGAATTAATGACAAAATGGGAACCAGAAAGTGGCAGTTTTAAATGATAACAAAGTAACAGCATAGGATTTCTTATTTGGAGCCAGATTCAAATTCAATGTTAGAACAACCTGAAGAGCAAAAGGACACATCTTATGAAAAACATCATGGAGGACTCCCGAGCCTTGCATACTGCAGTGTAACAAGCTGAGTTAACAGCAATGAGAACACTCAGTTCGGCATTCAACTTGCACCATCTGAACTGGCCAAGGACATATACATCATATGGCAAGAAATTAGAATGGCATTTTAATTGCATCAATTAAAAGTCCAATGAAGACTGGCCCTAGTTTCTTCTTTCACCAACTGGCTATCAGGAGTGATGGTCTTAACTTTGAATCAAATGGTTCCACCTGGCACTACACATTTTCAACATGGATGTTTTCCTTGAATCCAGCTCATCAGCGCTCTGAGTATGATGACAATTCTCCTGCTCAATTCGAAAAAGTGATTTGTAGGGAAAATCAAAAGACACATACAATTCTCCCTTATCCCTTAATTAATTCGACATTTGGCTGAAACATTAAACCGAAGCCCCAGCTGCCTGCTCAAGTGGATATAAAAGATCTTCATCCACTATTTCAGAGAGGAGGGGCATTTTCTTCAGTATCCTGGCCAACATTTATCCCTTAATCAACAAAACAAAATGCACATTATCTGGTCATTACATTGCTGTTTTGGGGAGTTTGCAGACAAGGCAAGGGCACACATAGAAAGATGGTGGCAGTATGATATCACAGTTATTACCAAAATATAGCTTAAAGAGGAACAGGATTTTCAGATGAGATAGACAGGGGAATAAAAAGGAGGGGGGGGGGGGTGGTGGAGAGAGGCAGGTGCTAGTTTTGGTTAGGAAAGCGATTACAACTGTCAGGAGGGATAATATTTTAGAAGGATCATCAACTGAGACCAAATTAATTGAACTTAGGAACCCAAAAAAACTATCTGCAGTGCATAATAGGGAGAAGAGAATTCCTAAGGTGCATTCAGGGGAACACTTTTGGCTAGTACGTAGCAAGTTCAACTGGAAAGGGCATGATTCTGGACGTAGTTTTAGGAAATGAAGCTCACCAGGTGGAAGGAATGACAGCAGAGGAACAATGCAGTAGTAATGATCATAATTCAACTGAATTATGGAAAGGACAAAGTTAAAGTTCCAAACTGGGGCAAGGCCAATTTCGCTAATTAAAGTTTAAAAACTTTAAAGCTTAGTGTCACAAGTACGCTAACATTAACACTTAAATGAAGTTATTGTAAAATCCCCTAGTCACCACACTCGTGTCTGTTTGGGGACACTGAGGGAAAATTTAGCATGGCCAATGCACCTAAATCAGCTTTCAGACTGTGGAAGAAAGCCAGAGCACCCAGAGGAAACCCACGCAGACACAAGAGTAAGAGGATAACTAAGGCAAGAGTAGACCCATAAAAGATCAAAAAGGGAATCTGTGGTGGAGGCACAGGATATGGTTCTTATTAATTGTTTTATTTATGTATTAATTTTATGATTCTAAGGTGCTAGGACCTCATTGCATCTTAATGGAAAGTCTACTCAGCCTAGAATTCACAAAAAAAAGAACTTACTAAGTGAATCATTTGTGGTAAATGAGTGCTACATTGTATTTTGCCATATAGAAGAAAATTAGTTTTTCTTCTATACTCTAAAATACAATCTAAAACTAAAATCATGTCTTCTTGTACATGTTAAGAGCGGTCAATATCATAGCCGGTCAACTTAAGGGTGTTGCCCAAGAGGCCTTGCACAACTGAATGGAGTTAGTCACAATTCAATTAAAATAGCTGCATTGTAACAATTAATTTTTGACACTGTCATTGCGGTGAGCAAACTCTACTTTCCAGCCTAAAGTTTAACTACTTCTGTGATTCAGCTCTCAATGCCTTTGCAACTAAGGGAGCAGATGCAATACTGACTGCCAGCCTATCATCAATATCCAAAGACTGCCTGGGCATAACTCCTCATTCATAAACTCAGACTGTAAACAGTAGAACTGAAACCTGATGTGCCTTTGGTTTTGCCATGCTAAGCAAAGAACTAATTAGGTTTTCAGATTAGTCCTACCCAAAAGTATTTCAAAGTTCTAATCAAAATAAGTTTGCGTATTTTACCAATACACAATTGTGTATTTTACCAATTGTGTATTTGTAAAATACACAAACACCTCATACAGCCTTTGAATTAAGTTATACAGATAGATAAACTAAGAAAACACAACCTGACCCACACTATTTGATCAGATGGATTGAATTTATCTTACATGAATATATATGTGTCCCTTATTAAGGAATTTATTCAAATTAAAAAGCACAAAGACAAAGAGAGAATTATACCAATTTGAAGTTAAGTAAGTCAAAAAGTGAATTGCCATAATTGCTTACAATTATTTTACACAACCTGTGAACAAGCATATAAAACTAGTTAATTTGTCAATTGTGTTTCAGTGGTCACACTGTCACTCAACTCAGAAGATTGTCAGTTCAAGTTTCACTCAAGAAATTGGAGCATATAATTTAGGCTAACACTTTGGCTGTAGTGCTACACTGTCCGAAGTCTGGTCTCTCATTTGAAATATAAAATTCAGGCCGCACCTGCCCTCTTGAGCAATGTGGACTTCCCAGGTGGTCTGACTAAACAATGCTATCTAGGCATTATTTCAGTGCTGTCTGTGTGGCATTGCTGTGGACAAATTGGATGCAATGTTTCTTCTACAGCAACAATGACTACACTTCAAAAGTAAAAGAATTGTCAGTTTCAAAGCACTGTGGAACATTTTGAGATTGTGAAAGTTGTGAAAGATGCAAGTTCTACTTTCTTCAGTGCTGATATTAAATTTACTTCTTCAAAACACAGCAAAAAATATGCTCTGAAATAAATTCTAACTGTAGTACAATTAACTTATTGGTATTTGTTTGAGATTAACAACAAGCTGATAGATAATTTTTTACTTACCTAGTTGGGAGGTACAGTCCTGTACTGAAACTCCCAAAAATTTGAACCTGTAGACAAAACATACAGGTATTATTCAGTGCAAAAGATCACATTTAATTATTTAGGCAATAAAACTGCAAATTTAAGTTTGTCACTTTGTTGTGCATCATTTTTGAATATGCAACACCTAATCATTTTGAATTCATAAACAGAAAAGATTCATTCTGTTCAGGAAAACTAAACACTAAGAGAATGTTATGGCTCGCAACAATATAAAGTGCATCCCTTCAACATTTTAATCCAATGTTATATTAACTAGAAACAAATGCATACTTTTAAGCTTTTTGGTGCACTATAGCTCATTGAATAAATGCATCTTTCAATGTGGCACAAAGTCTTGATCAATGTTATAATTAACCCATTTCAATAAGTTTTTTATTAGTCATAAGTAGGCTTACACTGTAATGAAGTTACTGTGAAAATCCCCGAGTCGCCACACTTCAGCGCCTGTTCGGATACACGGAGGGAGAATTTAACATAACCAATGCACCTAATCTGCATATCTTTGGAGTGTGGGAGGAAACCGGAGCACCCGGAGGAAACCCACGCAGACACAGGGAGAATGTGCAAACTCCACACAGACAGTGACCCAAGCTGGGAATCGAACACGAGCCCCTAATGCTGTGAGGTAGCAGTGCTAACCACTGTGCCACTCCATTTCACTGAAGACACCATCATTAAATTTAGTCGGCCTGGTCAAGAGAAGGGAAATTTTTATAAATGCAGACAGCTCTTCCTGACGCATGGTGATTTCATTTGAAGAAAGGTTTAGGTTTTATACCATCCAAAAGAACTTTAGCAAGCTACAAGCTGTTAGCATCCAGGGGTGCGCAATGAATATCTACCTTCAAAAAGGTGAAATAAACTGTTTAGTTTACCTGCATAGGAAGAACTGGCAATTGGGGCGGCATGGTGGCAAAGTGGTTAACATTGCTGCCTCACAGCACCAGTTCAATTCCAGCCTCAAGTGACTGTGTGGAGTTTGCATATTTGCCTCATGTCTGCATAGATTTCCTCCAGGTGCTGCAGTTTCCTCCCACACTCCAAAGGTGTGTGTGTGGGTTATGTTGATGAGGCAATTTAGCATGGCCATAGTGTCAGGGAGGATTAGCAGGGTTAATACATGAGGTTACAGGGATAGGATCTGGGTGGGATTGTTGTTGGTGCAGTCTTGATGGGCCGAATGGCCTCCTCTGTACTGTAGGGATTCTATGATTCAATTCCATCATTCTACGAAGACCGTAAAAATGCAGAAAATTTCACAAATCTAGGCTTGGATTTAGTAACCAAAATTTGAACTTTACTTTTGACATTTCTTGCTCATATTTTTAAAGAGAGAATTCCTGGAATTTTATCTGGCTGCCTCAAAACACATTTTCTTATGATGTTACAGTACTGGCAGATTCTCTGTTTTAAGGTTTAGAAAACTTTGCTATCAATGATCACAGAACAACATCCAGCACAGTTTCGCCATTTTATCATAAGTGTCATTCAGTGCTGCAAGACCATTTTATTTTTGCCAATGCAAAATATTTTGTATGTTTAAAAATACGTTCAAAAGCAAGCAGAAAATGCTTTGTAGATGAGAGTAACATCAAAAATCTAGCTTACTATTTGTTTTCTAAATAAATCCTTAGTTTTAAAGAATTTTACAAATTTAGGATTCTCCTGTCTGCAATAAGAATTGGGGGGAAAATAAATTCAAGAGAAAATTAGTTTCATATCGTAATACTCACATCAGCTGCTGGCCAAAGCTCTTTGATAACAGATTCTATTCGTTTCACTACTTCTTTTCGCATGGTTTCCTCTTCAGGACGCGGTGACACAAAATTGTAAAAGTCCATGATTTCTTCATGGAGGCTAATAAAGTGAAAGGAGAAATTTATATTAGAGCTGTGCAACCAGAGTGAAATGTCAATGTATTTATTTTCATGAGCCTCTCCTTCAATCTTTGAAAATAGTTTTTGATTACATATCAGCTTGTTCTACACATTTAAGTAATAATTTCAATATGATTCAGTCTATAAGGGATACGTATGTTTCATTTTAGCCAAAACCACATGTTCCAGAAACTTACAAGCCAAGCGAGAGGAAAACTATTTGTATATTTAAAATCATACATCTGCACATATTCCACACCTCAAACATATAATTCCAATGTAATGTTTGCCAAACTGTCAAATTGCTCATAATTTTTAAATTCGAGCTTTATTAGCTTTGCTCATGTTAATTTGCCACACTGATTTACACCCTGCTGATTAGTTATTTAGCATCTCCCCACTCCGTACTGCAGAGAAACTCATACCCTATTTATTGATGGGTTTTACAAACAAAGGTCACGATTCTCCCAAAAGTGCTGAATTGGTGGGAGAACTGTTCTAAATCCCGATTGTTCTGTCAGTTCAGTTTCTCACCTGAATCTCCACACTCTGTTCACTGAAGAGGTCCCAGTCGGAAATCTCATTAAAAACCCAGGGGACGGGGCCTATCTGCGCCGGAGTTTGGCAGTTCTGGAACTCTGCGCATGCACAGTGGTCCTGATCTGTCAGACTCCCCGTTTGCTGGCCTGCTCAATTCCCCCTATCCCAGACCGATCCTGTCTGAAGTGTGGCAGCGGGACCCCCCCACCGATCACCCCTAGGCCCCGCCCACAATAGGCCCCAGCTCCTTGGCACTGCCTGATGGGCAGTGCCAAGGTGTCCCCTGGACATGGGCATTGTGCCCCTTGGGCAGTGCCAGTGGACACAGGCTGGCACTGCCAGGGTGCCCATGCCCAGGGGGCACGACCCTCCCCACCGCCCAACCCCCTGGGGGGCCCAGATTGCGCCCCCCCTTCATTCCGGCGGGGTCTCACACAAGTTCCCCGAACGTGGGGAGCTAGTCTGAACCCCACCGGAATGAAGTACTCCTGGTGGGGTGGGAGATTCAATCGGGTCCTGAAAGGTCCTGATAATTAACTAATATACATATTTCAAATATATGCAAAAAACATTTAAATTACTTACCTGCCTTTGCGCCGGTTTCAGTGTGGCCTGACCAGCGACTGCTCGCTGGCTCTGGAAGATGTGCATGCGTTCCCGACGCATGCGCAAATCCCTGTTCAAGGCCGGAGATGCGCATCTCCCACCGCGACCTGACAGAAAAGTTGCGGGTCGCAATGGGATCGCGGCCAAAATGTGCAAGTATTATTTTTACTCTATTTTCCTTACCATATTCGCACAGCCTTCATAGCTTATACCATTTTACCTGCCCAGCTATGCCAAATAATACCCCAACTCTATTCTGCTTAGTGTCTTACTAATGCTTAGGAACCAGGAATACCTGCCTGCCGATTCTGATTTGCATCAATGTTTGTAGGCCTCCCCTTTGTGAGCAACCACCTAATTCACAGCACAAAGAGGTACCACACACCAAGGTTGCCCCTGTAGCTGCAGCATAGACTGCCACATTCAGGCCAAAGTTAATCACCTAGGTAAACAGATTGTGATTGGTGTTATTGCAGTGTAAAGGCTTTCATCGTTGTTACAATCTCAATAGACCAGTAACATTTAAGTAGACAAAATTCAAGTTATCTACTAAAAGGATAAAGTCACAAGACTCCACAGCTTGAAACAGAAGAATATTTATTATGAGTCAAGAAAACCTAACACTAAATGATATCTATTCAATACTGCAACATCCAGAATTAAGTTAAACAAATTGCAGTTGATTATGACCTATAAAACGCACATTAAATAGCCGATACAACTAAATAATTCTGACAAATTGGCTCTTCAGTCCATTCAGATTTTGGTGATCACACTCAATCATATAATCCTTCAAACTGTATCTTCGTCATGAGGAATATCAGCTTTGATCCTTCCAGGAGATAATCCAATTCCCAGTCAAAAGCAGCACACAACCAATCTGAGTTCCACAAGCTGGGTATGTACCACAAATGGCAGACGTCTGCAAAACCTCCTCAACTCTGGGTGTCATCGATCCAATGTTACCTTCCAGCAACAGAAACAGCAGCAGCATCTGGATCTGGACTTTGCCTTCCTGTTCTGCACCACTGAAATCATCAACCACTACTGCTCAGCTTGGACTGATCTTGTTCTCATACATCTTTCAACGAGAGTCAGTTCGTCAGCAGCTTTGATTTTTAAACCAGTATATTTTTGTTTCATTGAAAACTGGGACGGTCAGTTTCCTTTCACTGTTTACTAGATCTGTTTCCCTTTCTAATCCCTTTTCATTCAGGTTCTGTTTTCATTAGGGTCTGCCTCAAAAACTACAAATGGAAATTTAAAAACACAAATGATCTCACATTGTTAAAATGGTGAGTGCAGCGGGCTAGCAAATAATTATGAAGTCAGGCTAAACCCAATATCAGCTCGCAGAATCGTTATCAAGAAACCCTCAGGGTTGAGAGAGAAGTCTGATTCTGCTCCCGTTGCTGGTAGAACATCAAATATTGCAGCCTTTGTAGTAATGTTTACGTATAAAGTTTGTCATCCAGTCAAGTCGGAATTTGGTATAGTCATTCACTTTCCAGTCTATTCTCTCTCCCCACAGTCCCCTGCGAATATGTTAGTCCCCCTCAGTTGTCAGCACAACGCTTCCCCTTTTTACTTAATTCCACCATAACTCCATTGGAGTCAATGGACTGCATTCAGAAGTTGCAATAGTGCAGTTACTGCTTTCAGATTCCAATTCTGCTGCAGAACTCTTGAATTATTTCTCTGCCGCAATACAAAAGCTAACAAATCTCTTACTACTCTCAATTAGCTCCCCTCTTCCCAGTCTAACCTTGCTCTACATAAAACATACCTAAATGGTGAAGCTCAAAACTTTTTTTACCACAGCAAGTACCATGGAAATTGCTAGTGGTAGTATGTACTTCAATCACAAGATCCAAACCTTCAGGTATCAAGAGTTACGGGCTTTGAATGAATGCATTGTCAAAGCATACACTACTTGAAAAATCCTGCACAGTGATATTGCACTCCACTTGAATTACAGAGAGCATGAGTGAGCAGGTGCAAGTAAGTGAATTAGACACTTCCCAGACCTGGCACACTTCTCAAAATGTACTACTTACTATCGGTGTGTGGAGGTCAAATGGCTCAGGATATGTTTGCTGGAATGTTCAACGCATGCACCTTTTCCTTGAAAAATAGTAATAACTACTTGAGAATCAGGAGATTAAACTTCTTTAAAGAAAGTTTTACCAATGTTAAGGAATCTGAGAACCATCACAGTCCAGAGAACAACATGTTTTATTTTGCTGAGTGAAGACCTCAAAGTTCTTGCCCTCAAAAAGTCCTCAATATGAAAGAGGATCTCATGAGTTAGAAAATATTTTCTCTCCTATGATCACTACTATCAACACTTCGATTTAGATTCCAATGCTATTTCTATTGTGCAGTTTGAAAAGTCATCCCACACTCTGGAAATTCTTTCTTTTACATCGCGCAGTGGCAGGGAATCAAATACAGTCAGATTTTTGTTAACCCTCAGAGAAGTTTCTATGGATCCAAAAAGGCATCTGCACTTCTGAAGTTCTCTCCTTTTAACTGACCCACTTTTAAACATTGCAGCAATAACATTTGGTCTTTCCTGGAATATTCCAGGGTTGCATCTATCTGATTTACAGATTCTTCATTGATTATGTGCCTCTTCTCAGGCAACCAGTTTTGCAGACTAGATAAAAAACATGAAAGTTAAACTGCAGAGTAGAACATTACTGTGCTTACATCAAAGCAACTCTGCCTAGGGTATCCAGTTGAAATGTTGCAAGAAATTTTCCACCTAGTCAATATCTGCCTAGTTCCAAGTTACTGTTGGAACGGTTCCCAATGTGTCCAAGTGTTTTAACTCTTCAAGTGAGCAAAGATTTACATGTAGAAAAATCATGCTGTGCTGGAAGAAATGAGAACAGGCATACTGGAAAGAGCCTGTGAACTAAAACAAATGCCTCAGAATGGAACCAACTTACAACTGTAGGAGGTTAAGTCAATACCCATTGCCCAAGCTTGCAATCTAGTGTGATCAATTGGTTGAGCTGCTAAATAGTAAATGCCTGCAGAATTATATCCACGGTGATTTCTCAGCTGCAGGACTTGAGGCAAGGTTGTCCAACAAACAAAAGTTGAAAATTTGAAAATGAAATTAACTACATCTTTGAGCTAAGCTTTGTTGACATGGTACCCCTACAGTGCTTCCACAGTAACATTGTGCACTGAAAACCAGCAAAATGTTCTACATAAAACATATAAGTAGTAGCTTTATACAGATCCAACATATTCAAAGTGGAAAAAAAAAGAGGTTGTACTTCATAACATTTTACATGGAAACAAACATTAAGAACACCACCTCAATAGGAGTTTTGCTCAGTATCTTTGGCATTTAGACTTTGACAGAAAACGTCACAAAAAAATGAATTACAAAATTGAATTTCCCAACGTATATACTACACCTTTTTGGACAAAATTAAAGCTACTATCTTAGGCAACTACAGATTCATAACACCATTTGTACAGCACAGGTATAGACCCTTGTCAATTGGCTATCTTCAAAGTAACACACTGTAATGAACACCATTGACATACTTTTAAGTACATGACACAGAATATATCTACCTGGGAAATAAATGGGGCAGTGTTCTGCAGACTGCTACCCTGTTGAGATTAATGTCCAAAATTTAAAGCTTGCTTTGTAACATTGAACTGATTCTATACATACTATTTCTGCCCCTGGTGCATATCTTTTAGTTATCAATGTAGGGTGCAATATTATACACCTACGGAGTTTAATGCTTTGTTTCAGTTAGTTTCCAAGAAAATTACAGACAGTACTGGGAACTGTATTGGGCCACAGAAGATTATAACGATCCAGTGAAGCAAGTTTAGAGCAAGTGGACTACGGCAATTGGGTGTCTGGGAGCCCCTGGAGCTCCAAGGAATTTCAAGGCATCCACCAAATTTTTAGCTAGTCACTAAAATAATTCCACATCAACTTGATAATGATCTCTGGGATTATTACTGTCGTGACATGGTACCCAGAACCAATTACCTTCCTGTGGATAAACAGATGAATGACTTAAAGGATTAATACTCCTACACCCCCAGCCTAAATCAAGGATGGAGGTCGTCAGCAAATTTGTGTGCGTAAAGGGGCACTTGCTGTTTGGGTAGATGAAAGACATGGTGTTGTTGATCGGTTCAGTGACACCTTTGCCATTCAGCATTTGGTGACACTATGCCGGACTTCGAGAAGCAGTGATTCTCACTCGTGTAGCCAGCTTAATAAATAAAATTATCAATATTTGAATATGGCAGAGACAAAGAGAATTCTCAAGTATCTTTTACTGAGACATTTCCATTTAATACTGCACACTAGCTTAACACCAGTGAAATTATTTTTCGGTCAGCCCATGGTAGCAGGCTGCCCGACTTTAAATAGAATTGCTATCTATGCCAGGAGTATTGATTTTGTGGGAGCCACTTGACAGACATATGAGTGTGATCTGTTTAAATGTCTCACTGGAGATGCAGGAGACCTAAAAAGATGCTTTACCTGAAATAATGGCATCACATTTCTTGATATAATGAACATTCATCCCTGGTTAAATCAGCAACAGGTGAAAACATTAAACCATAATTTTCTTGACATTGAATACTGAGAAGATGAGCTTGATCGGATTGGTGTTTTAGCAAGTTTTCATACATTCTTCCCCCTCTTTCACAGGTGCGAGTGGGAAAAGAGGGGGTGCGAGCAGGGAGAGAGCGTGTAAGAATGGGGGAAGGGGGGAAAGGAGGCGCGCGAGGACGTGAGAGGGGGGAAGGCGCACAAGGACATGAGAGGGGAGGGGGGTAGGCGCACGAGAACATGCGAGGGGGGAAGCACGAGAACATGCGAGGGGGGAAGCACGAGAACATGCGAGGGGGGAAGCACGAGAACATGCGAGGGGGGAAGCACGAGAACATGCGAGGGGGGAAGCACGAGAACATGCGAGGGGGGAAGCACGAGAACATGCGAGGGGGGAAGCACGAGAACATGCGAGGGGGGAAGCACGAGAACATGCGAGGGGGGAAGCACGAGAACATGCGAGGGGGGAAGCACGAGAACATGCGAGGGGGGGGGGGGGGAGATATGAGAACAGCCTTTATGTTCAAATTTTTGTGAAATGAAGCAGGTTACCAATTCATATCAGGTGTTGGTTTACCAAGCATTTTTTTGGAATGTCTTTAGACAGATTGACGTGGTACAAATATACAAGAGACAAATATCCAAGAGGTTGATATTGTTCCTCTCCTGGTTATACTTTTGGACATGTGGGTCAAAGTGAGCCAATTCCCATAAAAATATACCCAGACAGTTTATGAAAACATCCAACACCAATGAACCCAAGGTCTATCTACAGCAGACCTAAATTCGTAACAGCTTGCGAGTGTACTTTTTTTGACTCTCTTGCTGTATCTTCATGTAGGCACATTTGCACTCACTTAGATAATGGCTGCTTGACAAGCATCACAAAAACAACAGGAAAAACATCAGAGCAACAAGGTGATCATTTCTGCCTGCTCTGCCACTTAAACAAGGCACTGCTCTTATCATATCAGTTCCCTAATTTGCAAGCAAATATTCATCTTTGTTTAAAAATAGTTAAATGTTGATTTGGTAGGCACAGTGGCTAGCACTGCTGCCTCACAGTGCCAAGGACACAGGTTCAATTTTGTCCTTGGATGACTGCGTGAAGTTTGCATGTTCTCCGTCTCTCCCTAGGTTTCCTCCCACAGACCAAAGATGTGTGGGTTAGGTCGATTGGCCATGCTGAACTGCCCCGGAGTGTCAAGGGGATTGAGCCTGGGTGGGACTGTTGTCGGTGCAGGGTCGATGGGCTGAATGGCCTCCTTCCGCACTGTAGGGATTTTATGGCCCTTCTTTCAACCATCAAATCATTGCTCTGGCCTAAAATCTTTGCATTTGATCTGTTAGTTAAGTGACATTGTCACAGACCTCACAACTACTGGAAAGAAAAGGTTAATTTACCCTGTCCAATCCCTTTATAATTAAAGCATCTCCAACAAATCATGCCAGATTTCAAAATTACAGAACTGTTACGACACAGGAGGAGGCCATTTATCCATTGTGTCTGCACCCTCTCGAAATAAGCATCATGACTTAGTGCCATTCGTTTGCCTTCTCTCCATACCCCTGCACATTGTATACATTGAAGTAATTATCAAATGCCCTCTTAAATGCCTTGATGGAACTTGCCTCCACCTGACTTCCAGGCTGGGAATTCCAGACCCAAACCACTCGCTGTGCGAAGACATATTTTTTCTCACATCACATTTGCTTATTTTGCAAATCATTTTAAATCTGTGCCTTCTCGTTCTTGTTCTTTCTATGAGCAGGAACAGTTTTCTCCTACTTACATTGCCCAGTCCCATCATGATTTTGGACATTGCTATCAAATCTCTTCTTAGACTTCTTCTCTCCAAGATGAACATTCTAACCTCTCCAATCTACACTTATAAAATGGAAGTTTTTCATCCCTGGAACCATTCTCGTAAACCTGTTCTGCACTCTCTCCAATGCATTCACATCCTTCCTATTGTGTAGTGTCCAGGACTACACACAATACTCCAGCTGAGGTCTAACTTGTGTAAGTTCAGCATAACCTCCTTGCTCATGTATTCTATGACCTAAACCCCAGAATACTATATGATTTATTAACTGCTCCCTTCATCTGTCCTGCCACCTTCAATGATTTATGCACATATAGACTCAGGTCCCTCTGTAGCTCCATCCCTTTAAGAATTTTACCCCTTATTTTATATTGTCTCATGTTCTTCCTACCAAAATGCATCATTAGTGCTTTAATAAAAACAGTCCTGATTTCTCATCTTTTTCTCCATAGTTGTATTGCCTCATACTTGACAGTATCCTAGCAAATCCCTGTTACTTTCCTGGTGTTGGGCTCAAATCCACATGGTATTGCAACTGTGATTAACATTGTTTTAATTCACCATTACATCTTCCTGCTTTTATTCCACAGCTCCTGCCTTAAAACATATTACACTTGTTTTTTAATCCAGGTGTTTTTAAAATCATGTGAATGGAACCCTCAAATCCCACTACTCTCATACTCTATCCCATTTCAAAAAAATGGGTACTTTGCTTTTCTTTTAAGACCACAATGCACCAACTCAAATATATTGCCTGTGAATTTCATCCGTCACTTTTTTAAGGACGATTAAACCAGCTTGTTAATATTCCCTCACAGCTTTCTTTGGTCCTCAAAATTATTTACCACACTCCACATTTCAGTATTTGCATCTGAAAATTTTAACACCACTCCCTCCAACTGTGAAAAATTACTATTAAAACAAAGTACTGCAGATGCTGGAAACTTGAAATAAGAACAAAAAGTGCTGCAAACACTCAGCAGCTCAGGCAGCATCAATGGAGAGAAGAGGAATTCATGCTTCAGGTTTGTGATTTTTCATTTCTATCTTCCTCCTGTTCTGATGGATGGGTTTTTAAGCCGGTAGAAGAGGGAAGGAGCAGGAATAACAAAAGGAAAGATCTATTATAGGGTGGAGGGCAGGAGAGATCAACTAACAAAAGATTTAACAACACAAAAGCCAAAGAGTGTGGTAAAGAAACAAAGGCCATGCTCTGATTTTATGAATGGCTATACAGCAGCCATATGAATGCAATATGAAGGAATAAAAAAAGCAAAAATAAAACAGCAAACAAGATGGAAGCAGAAGTTATCTAAGGTTGAGTATTTCCAGCATTTTTTGCTTTTATTATGGAAAATTATTGATGCACACTGCGAACAGAGCAGTCCAGCCCCTGGGATCACATAAATTACCTTTCAATTCTATTGTTTCCTCTCCTCTAAACAGTGTTAAGCCTTAATTTTCTACACTTCCCAAATTATGACATCTTGGTCTTTGACATGGTACAACACTGGAGGCCATTGGTGAAATGATCGGTTAACTAAATGTACAATTCATCCAACATATGACATCTTCTCAAACTCATTCGGTTTATTACACAGCAAACTTTCTTTCTGAACTTGTGTTGAATACTTCTCGACCTTGTTACAGATCAAAGGTAATCATCTCTGGATTGTGGGTTGAGCCACTCACCAATTGCCAAAGGGTCAGGTAGATTAGAGAATTAAACACGTGGCTCAAAGAGCGGTGCGAGAAGAATGCATTTTGATTCATGGGGCATCAGTACTCAGGAAAGAAAGAGCTATCCTGCTGAGATAGGCTCCACTTAAACTAAACTGGGACCAGTGTCCTGGTTAATCATATAATTGGGGTTTTAAACTAATGGTGACAGGTGGGGGATTGGAATAAAATGAGATCATATCAGATCAGCCATGGTCTCACTGGATGGCAGGAGACTTGATGGGCTGCATGGCCTACTTCTGCTCCTACATCTTATGGTCTTAAGATTTAGAAATCCAAAGAGAAAGAACAAGGTAACAAAATGTATAACAAGGTGGATAAATGCAAACAGAATGGCTCAGGAAGGGACAGAGTTTAGCATAAATTTTGCATCAGAACATGAGGGCGATGCAGGGAGCGGAAGTAAAAAAATTAAAAAGCTCTTCATCTGAATGTACAAACCATCTGTAAATAAACAGGTGAAATACTGGCACAAAGAGGTAAATAGTTTAAATTTAATTGCCTTTGCAGAGAAATGGTTGCAAGGTGATCATGGTTTGGAAATAAAAATTTCAGAGTACACAGTATTTCAAAAATCCAGACAGAATGGCAAAAAGGGACGGGACAGAGGGGCTGTCCTTATGGTAAAGGATAACATAGGCCATAGCAAGAAAGAATTTGATCTCAAAAGATTATGAATCAATATGTGTGGAAATTAGGAATAGCAAGAGTCAGATAAAACTGGTGGGAGTAGTTTATAAGCTCCCTAACAATAGTTATACCATTGGTCAGAGAATTTTAAAAAATTAGCAGAGCTTGCAACAGGGGAAATGCCATAATTGTGGTGTCTTTAGTCTCCATATAGATTGAGACAAATTGATAAGAGTAGTCCAGAAGATGAATTTGTGGAATGTTTTGTGTCAGTTTCCTGGAGCAATACATTGTGGAACAGATTAGAGTTAAAACTATTTTAGATCTAATATTGCATAATGAGGCAGAGTTAATTAGTAATGTGATAGAAGATCCAGGAAGAAATGTGATCATAATACTATTCCACATTAATTTTGCAAGTGGCATACTCCATTCACAAACAAGGATTGTAAACTTAAAGTCAATCACGTAAGTATGAGGGCAGAACTGGCTAAGGTTGTTTGGATCAATAAACTAAGGAAATGGCAGTAAATGTGGGAAACATTTAAAGAAAAAACTCAAAATGTTCAACAAAAATACGTTCCATTGAAAAATAAAATGTAGGAAGGAAGACCCACCTGTGGCACACAGTCATGAAGTTACGAATATTATTAGTTTAAAAGAGGCTTAAAATATTACAGAGTGGCAAGTCTGAGGTGGCAAAGGGCCACCAAAATTTGATTGAAAAGGATAAAAAATGCAAGAGTAAACAAGTCAGAAATATAAAAACTCTTACAATCTATATAAAAGGGAAGAAAATAACTAAGTAAATGTTGGTTCCTTAGAACCAGACGTAGGAGAAATAATGAGGAATTAGGAAATAACAAAAGGCACCAAATAAATATTTTGCCTTTACAATAGAAGATGCATGTTGCATACCAGAAATACCAGATAAGGTCGAGGCTAAAAAAGTGGGGAAAATTTAAATCCGCAGAGAAAAGGTATTGAAGAAACTTGAGACCAAAATCCAACAAATCCTTAGGACCTGATGTCCTATACCCTTCATTTGCATTATACCTCTCTTTTGATTTATTTCCCTATAGTTTGGCTTATGATAAATTCATTTACTTGGGAATATCTGTGACATGTGATTTCAACAATAATTTTAAGTATAACTTTAGATCTTTGTTAGAATACAGAAAGCAAGACTTTGCCCATTGATCAGTGCAATCTTTATTGTTTGCTGGTCATATCAATTATGTCAAAATAATGATTTTATCCAAATTTTTATATTTCAAGCTATTCCTATTTTTTACTAAAAAATCTCTTGACCAATTGATATCTTCTTTAATTTGGGATAGGAAAAAAACAATTCGTAAAATATTTTTGGAAAGACCGAAACTTCAAGGAGGTCTGGCTTGGCCAAATATTTTGCATTATTATTAGTCTGCCAATATCCATAAGCTTAACTATTAGGTTTGCCTATTTTTAGGCTGTGATAGTCCTGCTTGGACATTATGTCCACAATTACCGGCTTATATGAATCAATATACACAAAATACCTTTGTGCTGAATACTCTTAAAATATGGTCCCAATTCAGAAACCATTTTGGATTCATGTCTGCTCTTTCTCCATTCCTATCCATTCTAATCCATTTTCCACCTTCTCTAATTGATTCAGCCTTCCATCTTTGGTTTGATATTTTTAAAGACCTTTTCTCTGAGGGCACATTTGCTTCCTTTGATTATCTAGTAAGGGAGCACGGTGTTTTTTAATTTTATTTTGAAAAGGTACCTACAGGTTCACACTTTTGCCAGTAAACATTTTGCATCCTTTCTTTCTCTACCTTCTGACTGTCCTACTAATCTTTGTTTAGGTGTTCATCCTATGTTAAAGGGCTCGGTTTCACATATCTAAAGCAGCATTCAAAAGCTCTTTGGTCTGCTTTGGCCAACATTAAAAGCATCATAGAATCATAGAATTCTACAGTGCAGAAGGAGGCCATTTGGCCCATTGAGTCTGCACCGACCACAATCCCACCCAGGCCCTATCCCCATAACCCCATGCATTTATCCCCTGACACTAAGGGGCATGGGCAATCCACCTAATCCACACATCTTTGGATTGTGGGAGGAAACCAGAGCACCCAGAGGAAGCCCATGCGGACAGTGACCCAAGCAGGGATTCGAACCTGGCGCTGTGAGTCAGCTGTGCTAACCACTGTGTCACTGTGCCACCCCATTGGGAGCAGGACTTAAATACTGAACCTTCTGGCGGTCTATGGCAGTTGATTCTTTGTTGCTGTGTATTAGACAAGATCCGCTTCAATAATGTTTTTCATTGGCTCTGTATTTCTAGAGGTAGACTAGCTAGGATGTAATCTGCATTGGATTCTGCCAGTGCAAAATGTCATTTAGCTCCTGCAACACTGTTTCACGTGTTTTGGTCAAGTCCAAGGCTGGTTACTTTCTGTGATCTCAACATTTTCCTGCATGTGTGGGAAATCTGATATTAACCTTATTGTTGGTATTTTTGGCATAATCCTGGTGCCACAACCTTTGCCTCATTGCTTGCACATTGAATAAGAAAAATCAATTAGAAGTCTGCAGCTCCACCCTCCCACTTGCAAATAGTCAAAGAATGATTATGTTTCTTTAATTTGAAAAAAATATACCTTACATGGATTAATTAAAAATCTGATTGTCAACCCTTTATTCATTATTTTGATAACCTTTTTTCCCTCCACAAGTTGAATAATTCTGTCTATTCCGCTTTTATTCCCTTTTTTTTTCCCGTCAAGGAAAAGAGACAAAAGTCTGAGAACACAAACGAACCAACTCAAGAACAGCTTCTTCCCCACTGCCATCAGACTTTTCAATTGGCCTATCTTATATTAGGCGGATCTTTCTCTGCACCCTAGCCATGACTGTAATACTATATTCTGCACTCTCTCCTTTCCTTCTCCCCTATGTACTCTCTGAATGGTATATTTTGGCTGTATAGCACAATAAATACTTTTCACTGTATCCTAATACATGTGACAATAATAAATCAAGTCAAACACTCATTTGGCAGCAAAAATTCCCACCAACAGCAAAACAAAATGGCAGCCATTCGGTGCCATAGGCCCCAGAGGGCAGGATACCTTATATGGAGCGCTTCAGTGCTTATCTGACAGCAATAACATGGATGATGACCTGGTTGTACCAGTTTTCTTAAGTACTGTAGGGAGCAAAACCTTCGCCGCTTTAAGTTTGGTACAACTTGAAAAACTGGCTGAAAAGACGTACCAAGAATTAAGTGATGTATTAAAAGATCACTTTGCTCCTAAGCCACTGATGATTACAGAGTGTTTAGGATTTTATAAACGAGACCAACTCAAATGGGAGTCCATTGCTCAATTTGTAGCAAAACACTGGCAGAGCACTGCAAGTTTGGAAATGTATGCCAGGATGCCTTATGGGACTGGCTGGTTTGTGGCCTCAGGCATGAAGCCATCCAGTAGAAGTTATTGGTTAAAAATAATTTACAGTTTAAGTCCGCGTTGGAGATTGCAACTGCGATGGAGTTAGTGGCCAGAGAAGCAGTGCAGTTGGGTGTCAGCACCCAGGTGCACAAGTTGGCGGAAGCCCTGCTGAGTTTGGCGCTTCAAGTGGAATGCCACCAATGTAGCAGGACAAGACACAAGGAGTCAAACTGCTGGACATGAAAGGCCCAATGTCGCAAGTACAAATGAGTTGGTCACGTTACCTGGAATTACTGAGTGCAACTAAATCCAGATAGATGAAAGCAAAAGGTAGCTTTTAGAAGGGCAAAACAAAAGGTCCATGTTGCCAGCCATGGAGAAAGTCAGCTGGGTCTGCAGGAGAAACAGACAGTCCAGGCTGAACATTGTCGGTACAGGGTGAAGCCGATCATTTCTGGGTCCTCCTTAAACTGGAAGGGAAAACTGCGAAAATGGAAGTTGATATGGGGTGACGGTGCCCTTGATACCCAAAGCAGTATACAGGGAGAAGTTAAAAGCCCTGCCATTAAAGGCTGTCAAGATCACATTGCGAACATATACAGAGCAACTGGTGCCTCTCAAGAGTTATGTACTGGTGAAGGTATAGCTGACAGACCGCTGTGCAGAATTATTACTATGTGGTAAAAGGTGACTCTCCTGCGTTATTCGGGGCTCCTGGTTCCAGAAGTTGAAACTGAACTGGGACGTGGTTGATTGGCTGTGGACTCAAACATGAGGGAACAAGACATTCTAGAAAAACTTAAAGGTGTCTTTCAAGGAACCCTTGGAGAGATGAAGGGTGTTAAGGTTAATTATGGCTGAAGCTGGATGCTTGCCAAAGACGTTTAAAGGCACATCCTGTACCATACACCATGAGGCTTAAGGTGGAGGCTGAATAGGATCTGGGCACTTTGGAACCAGTGGCCACCAGTGAATGGGCCACCTTAATTATTCCAGTTTTAAAATCAAACAGATTGGTGAGAATTTGTGGGTATTTTAAAGTGCCAGTAAACCCAGCTCTGTGTGCGGACCAATACCCGTTTTCTCTCATCAGAGGACCTTTTCAGTGGCCTGGTAGGGAGAGTGAAATTCTCCAAAATGGACCTACCGCAGCCCTTGCTGCAGATGGGGGTCGTGAACGATTCACAGCCACCGCTAACAATAATCGTACACACAAGCCTGTTCCGCTTTTGGCATTATGTCAGCTCCGGCCCTTTGCCAGAGTGCCATGGACCAACTCTTGAGTGGGTTTTTTTGGTCACAGGTTCGACAGAGGAGAAGCATTTAAAGAATGTGGAAGACACCTTAAAGAGGTTGCAGGAGCAAGGCCTAGAAGTCAAGAGAGAGAAATGAGTGTTCTTTCAGGACTCAACTGAGTACCTGTGCCATGTAATTGACAGTGATGGGTTACAGACGGCATCTAAGAAGGAGGAGGCCATCATGAAGACTCCAAGACCAGAAAATGTGCCTCAATGGAGGTCATTTTTAGGACTTATTCATTGCTACAGCAAGATCATTCCGGATCTGACAACTAGTGTTGAAACCAGTGCATCAGATGCTGTGAAAAAGGCAAAAGAATGGTAAAACAGGCTTACAAGAGATTGGAAGTGCTAGTTTACTTTACTTCAACCCTTGTTGTAATTCAGGTCAGAAACTCAGTGTTTTATGAAGACCGTCTGGATCATAAGTTTTGCAATTTGAATTTGGCTAGGTTAAGCATGAGATGTTTGATTCAACTGATCCACCAGGGAGCTTTTATGAAACACAGTTTATTTAAGAATACAGTTAACATGTATAGAAAGAAAATTGGCAATAACTTTTACCAATTACAAACAAGAAAAAAAAACAGCCATGACATTGTATAAACTTAACATCTGAGTACCATTCCAAACCAATCCCATAAACCAAACCCTTGCCAGAGGTTTAGCATAGAAAATACAAATACTCGTGCGATACTAGAATTTAGTCCTTTGGTTGGTGCTGCAGTTCTCTTGGTGTACACACAGACAAACTTGATGTCAGAACAGTTTTCCAAAACACCCGGGTTTGGGGAGGAGCGAGCCGCACAGAGCGAGAGCGAGAGGCGCGCACACACGCACAGAGGGGCACACACGCACAGAGAGGCACACACGCACAGAGAGGCACACACGCACAGAGGGGCACACACGCACAGAGGGGCACACACGCACAGAGGGGCACACACGCACAGAGGGGCACACACGCACAGAGGGACACACAGACACAGCGCGCGCGAGAGCAAGAGACACACACACAGAGACAGAGCGCCGCCAGAGTGTGCGAAACGGAGACGGAGACTGAAATGAATCCTTGGATTCTTCTGGGGAGGAACGACTTGACTTTGACTTGTCAATCAATCTTCCCCCTCACAATGCAGGGTCATAAAAAGAAACCCAGAAATTACCTGAGGCCCAGAGTAAAAGTAAACAAAACCCCATTGAAACAGCAATAAAAGAACAGTAGTTAGCACTGCTGCCTCACAGCACCAGGGGCCCGGGTTCACCTGGCTTGGGTGACTATCTGTGTGGAGCTTGCACATTCTCCCCGTGTCTGCGTGTGTTTCCTCTGGGTGCCCCGGTTTCCTCCCACAGTCCAAAGATGTGCGGCTTAGGTGGATTGGCTATGCTAAATTGCCCCTTAGCATCAGGGGGTCTAGCTAAGGTAAATGCATGAGGTTATGGGGATAGGCCTGGGTGGATTGTGGTTAGTGCAGACTCAATTGGCCGAATGGCCTCCTTCTGCACTGTAGATTCTATGACTTGCAGCAAACAGCTCGGCAACAATAAAAAAAGCCCAAAGCTGCTTAACTGCAATGAACATAATTTTTGAAAAATACATTTCTTAAAAGGTACATTCGCATTCCACCACTGCTGTTTGCAAAACCCCATTGAAGCAGCAATAAAAGAACAGTAGTTAGTACTGCTGCCTCACAGCACCAGGGGCCCGGGTTCACCTGGCTTGGCTGACTGTGTGGAGTTTGCACATTCTCCCCTGTCTGCGTGGGTTTCCCTATGGGGTTCAGGTTGTCCTGTTCCATACTATGCCAAACGGGGAGGAAAGGTCCATCGCATTCGCTTAAAGATCATGAGGAAAGACTGAGGAAAAGTATGCTCAGGTGGAAAAAGGCAGCTTAGGCATTGTCTTTGGTGTCATCTTCTTTGGCATCAAGAAGTTTTATCACTTCCTATATGGCAGACTATAGGCCTTCGACATCCATCTTAGGACCGTACATGAGAATACCGTCCATCGTAGCAGCTCAGTTAAAGGTGGCCGTTGGTGCTGTCAGTCTACTCGTATGAAATCCACTACCGCCAGTCAGAGAAACATGGCAGAGTGGATGTTCTTTCAAGGCTGCTTTTGCTTGGGAATAAAGATGCTCCCAGCTGGAATCTGAAGATAATGTACTTAACAAGAAAATAAAGTTCTGGCAACCACTAACCAGGTGCAGAACACTGCTTGGAATGACCTGATAAGGCAGGTAGTAGAGCTAGCCCTGAGAGGGGAGTATTAGGAACTACCCGGAGTTTTAGCCGTATATGTCCCTTAGATGGGAGCTGTCCATGTTGGATGGATGTTTAGTATGGGATATGAGAGTTGTCATTCCCCCATCATTAAGAGGAAAGGTGCTGAAACAGGTGGACCAAGGGCATCCAAGGTGGTGCGAATGAAAGAAATAGCAAGAAGCTATTTTTGGTGGCTGAATGTTGGCACACAAATTGAAGAAAAGGCAGGATCATTCTGCACCTTCGTACAGAAGGCGCCGCACTTGTCACTTTATCATCCGTGGGAAGGGCCCCCAATTACAGTGGCAGCGAATTCATATTGACTTTGCTGGCCCAGTAGAAGGGCAAATGCTCTTGGTGATAACGGGTGCCCAGTCCAAGTGGCTGGAGCTCATGGCTATGGAGTCCATAATCGGTGGAGTCAACAGTAGACAAACTCGAAATATTTGCCCGGTTAAGTAGTCAGTGACAATGGACCCCAATTTGCTGAGACTTTGCTGAGTACATGGGGCACCACAGAACCAGATGTGAGGTCAGCAGCATTTCACTCGGTGACAAATGGTCTGGTTACATTTTTTGAGGCTTTGAAAGTCTCTGAAATTGTCGCAAGTGCAGGGGTTGCTAGGGCAGCGGATAAATAAATTTAGGTATGTACTGCACACGACAATCCAGTGCTTGCTGGCTTTGTTGATGTTCAACTGGAAATTGTGAATCATTTTTGACCTGCTGTGGCCAAAGAAGACCCAAGAGGTGGTTGAATGGAACCAAGAGGGACAAATGGCTCAAGGAGCAGGGAATGCGAAGTTGAGGACTTTTCAGATAGGGGAGTTAGTTCTGGCCAAACTTCTGGGAAGAAGTGGAGACTGGCTACCATTGTTACACAAATGGGACTCTTGTCCTACACATTACAGACCATGAGATGAGCTGTTTGGAGGAGACATGCTGGCCGACCAGTTGGTCACAGCACCGCAGAGATAGGAAGCCCCACAAACGACAGAACCGTCCACGATGACTCCATTGGTCCTGCCCGAGCCCAGAATTTCTGAAACAGAGTCAATCACCCCAAAGAGAGGAAGCAGTCTGTCAGAGAGGGTCCCCCAGGCTGAGCAACAGGATCTTCCAGAATCTCTGGAGACTAGTCAGGAAAAGGTTCCTGAAACAAAGAAACTGCCAATATGAAACCGCCATTCCCTTGAAAGACTCATTTTGTCCATGTGAATTGTCTGAATAGACTTTACATTGGGGACTGTGCTAGTTTGCAATGCTCTGTATATATGTTTCTCCATTGTATGTATATGAAGTTTTGGAATAAGGGGGGGTATAATATATGTATATATTTATGTTGGGGTTTGGGGTGGGTATTGCCCTTTAAGAGTGTGGGTCAAGTGATCCCCGGGGGAATAGCTCCTCCAAGTGTGGGACTCGGTTGTGCAGTTTTAGATCTGACTGTGTAACAGTGCTCACCTACAATAATGAGCACCCAATGTTCAAATTACCAAACCTGCCTCGTGGTTCTATAGGCAGCGCAAGTCGATAGGTGCATACATTAATACCCAGAAGCTCTGATCTTACAACCCTTTTATTTTTTCTCTTCCATCTTTTAGTGCATAAAAGGATTGTCTTTCAATGCCTGTGATTGACTGCACTTGTTTTGACATTTGGGGGTCAGAAGGAAATTTGCATTTTGCCACACACCCCTCCTCCACACTTACCTCAGGTTTCATGCTGAGCAATAGGAATCATGAAACTCACTTACATCACAACAGCATGGAACAGGTTCAAAGGGACCAGTTGAACTCTGACATTCTATTTTTGTATGCTATGTTTTAAATTCTTTATCCAAAGCGTTCTGAACTTTACAATGATATATCTCTATTCTATAACATTGAAAGCTTTTTTTATTTTAAATCCTGCTTTTTAGCTAAAGCATGTGGCAATTTCTTTTTCTAGCCCACCCCAGCTAGCTGCCTTTGTCATTCCAAACATTTGCCATATTGCTACATGGTGCACTTATTCTGGTAATAATATTTACATGTTATTTTAAAGGTTAGTTTTCTTTACAACTCTCTACATCTCTTGCTTTAATACCATCTGCAAACTTATCAAATTCTGTCTCCCAGCTCTTCATATATAAGTGCACGGAAATTCCTAGACTCCAAAGAATTCCTTCTCTGCATCCCAAATTGCACATTTTGTAATCAAACTATGTACTATATAGAATATTATATTGTAATGTAATCTGCTGGATGGATAAATAGATTTATGAAAAGAACATATTGTGCTAAACAAAGCACAAAGTCTGCAGTAGTTACTAAGTTGCATTTATTTGTGAAGGCCACAAGCCACTTCATGGAGACACAGAGTCTATGGAGCTCTCAGAGACAATGGTAAGATAAGCCCCAGATTGAAACCAGAAAGGGCATATGACACAGCTCTTGGTGTACAATATACTGGATTTGAACTAACAAAGACTGCCATAGGGAAAGCATGGGCAACAGCCTTACACATGTAACCCCCACCCTCCTCACCCTCCCACCAACTCTCCAAGACGTCTTTCACCAAAGCTGTGCCCTATTTGCATTTTGAAAACCCACCAAAAAATCTTTTGCTGCAAACCAGGAGTTCTTAAAGAAGGATTCTAACTCAACACCACAGTCTTCAAAAGAAATGAAAATCATCCAGCCATGACTGCAGAGCGACTGCTTCAGTGAGAATCCAAAGTTCCCTGTTAGAAAGTAACTTTTTAATCATGAACAAGTATCCGGACAATCCATGAATAATGTTTCTGATTTTCACTTTGTTTTAAAAAAAACTTGGCCAATTTTCAGCATCTGACAGACTATAAAGTTTTATTTCTTTTGATGCATGCCTGGGGAAGTTGTGTGCGTTATTGTTGTATTAATGGAAGTGTACATTTTAAATATTTTTTGCTTATAATTTCTGTATCTGATAAGTGGGGTTTAGCAATAAAACTCACTCATTAAATAAAGGAATCTGGTTGGTTTAATTCTTACACTGAGCTATACACAGTGAAGTACATATTGAATTGACAATATCATGTCTTTTTTAAAAATTTAAACAACCCAAGAGTGGGATAAAGAGAGGAGCTAGCTCACCCCTCTTAACTGGGTCATAACAAATATGCACCATGTATTCCATTAAAATATATTACCTGTTGATCAATGAGTGACAAATCTGAGATTGTAGAAAGAATGTGGAGAAATATTTATATATCACTCAACAGGTTTAAAACTCAAGCATTTGCTTCTACCAAAATTTAACTAGGGTATGACTGGTGCTCTTGAAATTTATAGACAGATAGCAAACTGATCAGGATTATTATAAACTTGATTGACACTCATAAGATACCAGTTGGCCAAATGCTGGACAGAAGGCATGGGGTTATAAAAATCAATAGATAAGATTTATAAATAAATACCAAGCCACTGAAAGGAAGTTGCAGTACTTAATATAATTTTACAAATTACATCTAATTTTATTAGAAAATACTCCATATATTGGTGTTGCACACCATTCAGATAATTATCAACCCAGAGTAAAAATAGACAATAGAGCCTGCCCTAAGTTCTCTCAACTCTCTAGCATGGAAAGGTGCTAATCCTCAAGGCACTTGCAACTATATTTCAACAATCAGTTTACAATACAATCAAGGATCAAGAGCATATCAAAAACATGCAATACAGAAAATCTCAATTCATGAATTAAAACGTGTGCTCCATTGCAAGTAACTGAGCTCCCTAGCTTTCACTAAAGTTAATCCAATGAGTAGTTAAAAACAAATCGGTTCAATCCCTAGTCCAAGGCAATTTAGGGGATTGCAGTAACAGCAGCAAGACAGGCATTAAAAATATTTTTGATGTAGAAAACATTTCTGGATGGGTTGCTATTCTCCATTATTATAGGAATGTCATTTGTGACCTCAGGATGCCTCAAGTCACTTTAGCCAACATAAAGTACTTTCTGAAGTGTAATCATGGTTGTAACATAGTGGCAGCCAGTCTACACACAAGGTTCCACAGTGATGAGATAATGACCAGACTATCTGCTTCTGTGTTGAATATGCATAATTATTGATCAGGATATTGGTGATAACTCCTTTGCTATTCTTTGAAAAAGTGTCATGGGATGTTTCAAGTGAAAATGGGGCCTCAGTTAGTTGTCTCATCCAGAAGACGGCACTTCAGAGTGCACCACTCCTCAGTATTGCACTGGAGTATCAGTCTGCACCATCTTTTGTGCCCAAGACACTGTACACACAACCTTCTGAAACGATTAAATTTAGTGAATGAAGTAGAAGTCAGTTACTTGCAATGCAGAACATATTTAGTATTACATACAACAGTAATGTAATGTACTGGTTTTAAAGTTCACCTAGTTTAAACAACACTTTTAGTCCCTATCCAGAAGTGTAAAATTCCTCAAATCACTTTCTGCCACCTGTTTCGGTACCGCAATTAATATAGTCTTTAATATTGAAAACATCCTAAATGCTACAATGAAAACACTTCCAAGTACCAACACTATTTTAAATTAATTCATGCGATGACTGGCTAGTTCAGCATTTTTTGCCCATTTCTGATTACCCTTCAGAAGGTGGTGACGATCTGCCTTCTTGAACCGCTCCAATCCACATGGTGTAGGTACACCCACAGTGCCGTTAGGGAGGATGTTGACCCAACAACAGTGAAGGAACAGTGATATATGTCCAGTCAGGATGGCGAGTGCCTTGGAGGGGAACTTCCACATGGTGTTCCCATATGTCTGATGTGCTTGTCCTTCTAGATGGTAGTGGTCTTGGATTTCGAAGGTGTTGTCCAAGGAGGCTTGGTGAATTCATGCAGTGCATCTTGTAGATGCTACATGCTGCTGCCACTGTGCTATGCTTGTGAGAGTGGACGTTTGTGGTTGGGGTGCCAATCAAGCAGGCTGCTTTGTCCTGGATTGTGTTAGGCTTCTTGAGTATTGCTGGAGCTGCACTCATCCAGGCAGTGCACAGAGTGTACTATCACACTCCTAACTTGGGCCTTGTAGATGGAGAACAGTTTTACGGAGTTTAGAGCCTCTGACCGGTAGCCATAGTATTTAAATGTGGCTAGCTCAGTTCAGTTTCTGGTAAGTCGTAACCTCCAGGGATGTTACAGTGGGAGATTCAGCAATGGTAATGCCACTAAATTTCACAGGGCAATGGTTAGATTCCTACTGGTTGAAGACGACCATTGCCTCAATGTGGCATAAACATTACTTGCCACTTGTCATCCTAAGCCTGTACATTGTCCATGCCTTGCTACATTTGGACATGGACTGATTCAATATCGGAGGAGTTGTGAATAGTGAACATAAAATCAACAAACTTCCCCACTCGAGAGCTTATGATGGAGGGAAGGTCACTGACGAAATAGCTGAAGATGGTTGGGCTAAGGACACTATCCTGAGGAACTCTTGAAATGATGTTCTAGAACAGGAGATGATTGACCTAAACAACCATAATCCTCTTCCTTTGTGCTAGGTATGACTCCAACCAGCAGACAGCTCCCCCCCCCCCCACCCCACCCCCCCCCCACCCCACCCCCCCCCCCCCCCGCCCCACCCCACCCCCCCCCCGCCCCACCCCACCCCACCCCACCACCCCCCCCCCCCCCGCCCCACCCCACCCCCCCCCCCCCCCCCGCCCCACCCCACCACCCCCCCCCCCCCCCGCCCCACCCCACCCCACCACCCCCCCCCCCCCGCCCCTGATTCCAATGGAGTCCAGTTTTGCTAAGCCTTGATGCCATACTCGGTCAAACGATGCCTTGATGTCAAGAGCAGTGATTCTCACTTCACCTCTGGAGTTCAGCTCTTTTGTCCAAGGCTATAATGAGGTCAGGAACTGATGGGCTGTAGCAGAAAACAAACTAAGCCTCAGTGAACCAGTTATTTCTAGCACTTGATAGCACTATTGATTACCTCTTCCATACCGTACCAATGATCTAGGGAAGACAGATAATTGGCTGGGTTGGATTTGTCCTATTGTTTGCATACAGGACAAACCTCCACACTGCTGGGTAGATGCAAGTTTTGTAGCAGTACTGGAACAGCTTGGCTTGGGGTACAAGTTGTTCTGGGGCACAAATCTTCAATACTATTCCTGGAATTTTGTTAGGGCCAACAGACTTTGCAGTATCCAGTGCCTTCAGTCATTTCTTGATATCACATGGGAGTGAATCGAATTGGCTGAAGGCCAGCATCTATGATTCTGCAGACAGAAGAGGCAGAGATGGAGCATCCACTTGGTATTTCTGGCTGAAGATTGCTGCAAATGCCAAGTGGATGCTCCATCTCTGCCTCTTCTGTCTGCAGAATCATAGATGCTGGCCTTCAGCCAATTCGATTCACTCCCATGTGAATGTGGTCCCATTGTCTTTTGCACTATTGTACTGGTCTCACCCATAATTGAAGATGGGGATATTTGTGAAGCCTTCTCCTCCAGTCAGTTGTTTAAATGTTGACCATTATTCATGACTGGATGTGGCAAAAGTGCAGACTTAGGTCACTTAGCTCCATCACTTACACCTTTGTTGGTTAGCATACAGGTACTCCTGTGTTGTAGCTTCACTAGGTTGATGCCTCATTTTTAAGTATGTCTGCTGCTGCTCCTGTCATACTCCCTTGCATTCTTCATACTCCCCTGTATTCTTCATTAAACCAAGGTTGATCCCTTAGCTTGTGAGTAATGGTAGAGCGAGGGATATGCCAGGCCATGAGATTACAGATAGTGATCGAGTACAATTCTGCTACGTGGCCCACAGTGCTTGGATGCCTAGTCTTGAGTTGCTAGATCTGTTCAAAATCTACCCCCCCATGTAGCACAGTGGTGGTGTCTCACAATACGATGGAGGGTACCTTCAACGTAAAGATGGAACTTTGTCTCCTCAAGGGCTATGTGGTGGTCACTCATACTGATGATGTCATGGACAAATGCAACTGCAGCAAGGAGATTGGTGAGAAGGTCAAGTATGTTTTCCCCTCCTGTTAATTCCCTCACCACCTGCCACAGATCCAACTTGCAGTTATGTCCTTTAGGACATGGCCAGCTTGGTCTGCAATGGTACAACCAAGTCAATCTCAGTGATGGACAATGCACTGTATTCTGCACCATTGCCACCCTAGTGCTTCTTCCAAGTGGTGTTAAACATGGCAGTGTGCTAATTCATCAGTTGAGGGGGGTGTGGGGGTAAACGTGGTTATCAGCAGGAAGTTTCCTTGCCCATGCTTGACCTGATGGGGTCCAGAGTCAATGTTGGAGATGTTCAGGGCACTCCCTCCTGACAGTATACCATTGTGCCACTACCTCTTCTGGGTCAGTCCTACAGATGGGACAGGACATAACCAGGGATAGTGACGGTGGCATCTGGGGCATTATCTGTAATGTATGATTGTGTCAAACTGCTGCTCGACTAGACTGTGAAACAGTTCTTCCAATTTTGACACAAGCTCCCCTGATGTTATTGAGGACTTTGCAGGATCACTTGCATTCCTTTTAGCTGGGCACTTGAGGACATTTAAGAGCTGGACGTCAGACTTTGCCCCTAAGAATGATATGGAGTTTTATGACAAACGGCAATGGTTTCATAATCATCATGAGGCTCCCAATTCAAGATTTTTTTTTAAAACTGAACTCAAATTTCACCATCTGCTGTGGTGGGATTTCAATCAAGGTCCATGGAGTATTACACTGGATCTCTGGATTATTAGTCCAGTAACAATATCACTGTGCCACTGCCTTTCCTGGAAAGCCTTGTCAAACTTCCCACTCGCTTTGGGAAGAAAACAAGCACAGCTTTTCTTAGTTGTATGGAGATGGGAATGTTGGTCATTGACCCAGTGCCAAGTGAAAACTAAAACTACCAGGAAAACAAGGTAGTGTCTGGCTTGGTCTTGAAGCCCACTGTGGTAGAACTGATTGCCAATTCACTGTCAAGACTTGCATCTGAATAGCAGCTGGTTGGGAAAATAATAGAGGGAAACAAAATCATCTCTTCATGAAGCAAGGTCACAAGCGGGGAGATGTGGTGCAGCTGGAGGGGAGAACCAAATTCTTAAAAGTAGTTTTGGATATTAATCCAAAATTCAGACAAATATAAACCCTCCATTTGTATTAGTATTCCAAGAAAATTACTCCTACATTAGACATATGTTAAAGTGAGTTTCCGGGGTTAAAAAATATTAATTTAACCCAGTGATAAGCCAACACCTATGAAATGGAGAATCACTGGTGAAACTGTGTGCAATATCAAATTGGAATTGAGCCTGTACCCGCAAACACACGAGTAGCACATTCACACACAAACATGCAAGTAATAAACCAACAAAACTCTATTTATATCTAATTCACCCAAGACAGAATCACTAAGAAAAAACAGCCAGAATCACATCTCAGATGTACTTAATTTTGTCGCTATTGAATTTATGATGACCCACTACAATACACTAGGCATGGGACTCAAGTGCATGATGCAATGGAGCTCCAGTTTTTGGATCAAAATGCCAGTGCTGACATGAAATTCGTGACCGGGAACAACATTGGAGTTGTGATTTTGGTACACGACTATTCTATATCATCATAATCACAATAAACATTTTCAGACACACCAAGTATTTGAATACCAATCCCAACAAAGTCATTTCCACAATCTGGCTGAAAACACAGGCTCTAAATCCTGAAACAAACTAGCAAATTTGCAATCTTAGTATATAACAAGTCTGAAGATTTGCTGAAGCAGAATACTTAAAGGTTATTTAATTTCTACTACAGAGGATTACAGTGAAAACTGTGCATTTGCATGGTATGTGGAGTATGTGGTACGTTGACAGGGGAAGCAATCTGGTTACTTGTGTAAACTTCTTACGAATTTTAATTCGTGTTAAAAATAAATTGCTTAAATACAAACGCAAAGAGGCAGTTGAAAAAGGGAAAGCATTGTTGGTAAAATGTAATAAATATGACTCACATTTGAGATATCAATGTGATCTAAACATTTAAATTGTAGTCAATTCAGCTGAGGGCGACATCATTAAAACTACTTTCCTGATAAATATAACCAATTAATTTGAATATTTGTATGAAAACTGAATGAAAAGACGTTATTGCATAACTCAAGATTTGTGACCCGAGAGACAATGATTTCCCCCAATACAGCAGGCCAGCCAGAAAACACAGTTAACTTCTTTTATTGTAGGCCTGAACTGAGCACACAATAAAAGCACAGAATAAGAACTAATATAAACAAAGAATACGTTCTGATTTCTCCATCACAATCAATTGCAACACCATTCCAAAAGCACAATCCAGTAATTTTCCAGACTCGAATAGCTTATGTTCAACATCTTGAAGCATTTTCACTAGTTTTGCATAATCTGCAACCTGTGTCTTGCAAAAATCAGTCTATTCTACTGGTGAAGTCAGCTACCTTCACTTGGTGAGAAAGATCATATTTGTTAAATGATATGTGAAATAATTATGTAGCATTACATGCAATGGTAATGTAGTCTACTAGAATGAATTTAAAGATCAACTATTTTAAATAAAGCTTAAAGTTTCTATCCAAAGTATAAAATTCCTCCATACAGGATCCCCCAAATCAATTTCTGTCACCTGTTTCTGCACTACAACAATATATAGAAAACATCTCAAATTCTACAATGTAAACACTTCAAATACCAACGCATTGCAATGGAAAGCATTGCTACAATTTCCACTAGGTTTGGGAGGAAAACAAACACAGTTTTTCTTGGTTGTATGGCAATGTTCAAGAAACAGATTACTTTTCCTCAAAAGTGACTGAGTGAACAAATTTTACGGGGGTCGGTGGGGGAAAGAGAGGAAGGCAAAGCAAGTAAAATAAAGGGGAAAATATTCCAAATTATAGGTAATTGCCCAATGACCAATTAGAGATTATGCTCTCGGGATGAGCGGGAAGTAAAGAATAAAATCACCACCAGATAGACTAAGATGTTATACTTGGCAGTAAGATGGTGAAAAAGACCTTGCATTAAATTACATTCCATAGCACTTCACACGCACAGTGGCAGTTGTTCAACAAAGCTGCACAAAACACAATGAAATCAATGATCGGTTAAACTACTGTTCTGGGACTGGGGGAAAGAATGTTGGGCTTGACATTTGGAAAATACCCAATCAATTTCAAAGAATATCATAGAATTTAATATTTACTTGTTCATGCAGATGATTTGAACTTATCAGATAACATTGCCTCAATAGTGTCTTCAAATTTCAACATTGTGCAAGTGCTCAAACCTTGAAATAACTTTCTGACCCAGTGGCGAATGCTATCTACTGATCCAAGCCAAACAAAAACTTGTGCCATTATCCTGCAACCATCTCAATAATCCAATGGGGTTCTGCAATACTTCAGGACATTATTGGTTCATCTGATTGTAGACAAGTTGAGACTGGGATTTTTTTTTCATTCACTTCCACGTAATTAATTGTGTCCCAACAGCCACAGGAAGCTGATTAGTGGTCTATGCCATGCAACTGCAGAAGAACCATTTCATATATTTGAGTTCCAAGACCATTCCTAACATTTCTAGGTTTAGATAGAAAGCATACATCACTATAGGAATACCACGCACAGCTCAGTCTTTTTTAGCAGTGTGATCAGCATGACTTTGCATGGATTCAAACAGCCAGTTAATCAAGAATAAAAGTATTAGATTTTAATATAAAAGTCATGTACCTTCAGTATCAGAACCTATACAGCTCGAACTGTTAGCAATGAAAAGAGAGTTACAGCTGCAAGAACCAGCTAAGTGTGAATTACCAATTCACTCATTACCATATTTTAAAAACTTACAGAATCTGTAGCATGTTTGGAAGGAACAGGTAAACTTGCAGCTACGGTTCTCAAAGTTCTCCACAAGTTTTCCTCATCTACAGCTGGGTTTGTTATACACTAATCAATCAATGGATGCAATTCGGCAAAAATTCCATTATCATTGTACCGTGTCATTACAAGGATGATAGAGGGTGAACTAAATGGACCATGGGCATTTTTGTCCAGCACTTTCTCTGATTTGCAACATATTAAAAAAAAACATTCAAATATGTTAATGGACCAATGTTTTCAAAAACAAACAAGCAATTTGTCAACTACTGATGCTAAGAACACCAAATTTATAGCACATAGAGGTAAACACTTCAGAGTAGAAAAAATATTTTGACAACCCATAGCAAGACCACGAGAGGCTGAAATTAGTCTCGGGTTCACAAGCATGTTCAATAAACATTTACCACTAGATCAGAAAACAGAAATAGAATGACAAGCAGATATATTTTGTTTTTCTGGAGTTTCTTGGATTGATTAAAAAAAATTTGCCCAAAATATCTGATCAGCATTAAAGCCAGTGCTCAATTCTGATCAGACAGAAAGCTACCCATCCACTGAAAAAGCTCTGATTTCTGATCCACAATATAGAAGAATTCCCTCAGCACAGGAAATTTGGCAGAGACCAGCAGAGAGAATTGGTACAGAACCCATATCCCCTTTATACAGCACTAGCTGCCGTAAGGTAGTAGGTTTAAGTTCCAATGTGAATGCTATAGAAGTGGCAGATTGGCAGGTGGGCTGGTGTGGCAATGGGTACTAGAGTTGGGCCATGATAGGATGCCACGCTGGGGGCTAGTCAGATGGTAGGGTCAAGCCAAGTCAGGGTAGGGAGTCAGTTGTATAATTACTCAGGAATTTGACTAGGATTTTGCTGTCTAACATTTCCTAGGTAACTATTGAGGCAAGTAAGTCAGAACCGTCTGAAGTCTCTGACTGCAGGTCAGAATTGGAGACTTTCTTGGAGGGGAATTGCCCACTTAAGTTCAAATTTCCTGGGCAACTCCCACAGAGTCAGTGCATCAAGAATTCCACATGGTTCTGACACTGGCATCTTGGGTAGGTACACCCAGTGTCCCAACAATCAGAAGATCTGGGCCATTTTTTAATTTCATCATTTAGAGGTCAGCCATCAGTCATTTGCACCTCAAGGGTCAGAAAATTGTGGACTTGAGCACTTAATCAGGCTCACACTTCAGTACAGGGAAAGGTATTGGAGACACCATCTTTTTGATGAGATGTTAAACTGATGCCCCATTTACCTCAGCAATTGGACATAAAAGATCTATGTTGATGAAGAGTGGAAGTAGCTTTCTCAGGTATGCTGACCAACATCACAAACAAATTATCTGGTCATTATCTCATTGCTATCCACTAAGTGCCTGTCACATTTCCTATATTGAAACTGTGACTACACTTCATTACCTGTAAATTGCAATAGGTCACCCAAGGTCACTAAAGGCACACTATAAATGTAAATACTTCATTAGGGAATGTATTATTTATGCTAGTGCACCCCATAACGAAATCAAAATCTAATCTTTAAAAAACTAAAGGGTTAAAAAAAGCACACTTTCCAAATGAATAAAAAAATTACAATACTGGCTGCTAATAGTTGAACCACAATAAACCCATCATATATAAAAGACTTAATTAGCACTACCATCTTGCTAAATAGAATTGATAGAGTAGTTTAAAACTGGCCATCCACAAAGTGCTATGAGCCAATCAGCAGCAGTAGAACCATATTCAATCACAATCTCTATATATATCTCATGGCCCAACATATCCCACATTCCACAGAACCTTGGTTCAATAAGCAATGCAGGACATGCCAGGAGCAGCACCAAGCAGACCCAAAGGTTTAGATGCAAGTGGGCGAAGCTGCATAAGTAGCCATGCTAAACAGCAGAAGCAATATCGCAACCAGCTAATCAAAGCTCTGCAGTCCTGCTACATCCAGTCATGAATGGTGGTGGAGGACTGAACAACGAACTGGAGATGGTGAATAATTAACTAACTGGATGAAGAAGCTGCACAAACATCAACATTCTCAGCGATGGCAGAGCCCAGTATGTTAACAGAAAACACAAGGCTGCAACCATCTTCAACCAGAAGCGTCAAATAGATGATCCATCTTGGCCACCTCCTGAGGATCCCAGCTACACATAGGTCAGTCATCAGCCAACTCAGCTCACTCCATGCGATATCAAGATATAGCTGAAGGCACTGAATCCATACAACATAGGCTATGGGCCGTGGCAACATTCCAGCTCTAGTACCAAGGACTCGTCCACAACTAGCCTTGCCCCTAGTCAAGGTGTTTCAGTACTACTACTACCACCATATTGGCATCTACCCGACAATGTGGGAAATTGCCTAGATATGTCCTGAACACTGCATAAGAGAAAACTAATCCATCCAATTATCACTCCATCAGTCGACTCTCAATCTTTAGCAAAGTGATTATGGTGTCATCAACAATGCAATCAAATAGCGCATACTAACCAATAACTAGCTCACTGGTGCTCAGTTGGGATTCCTTGAGAGCCTCTCAACTCCAGACATCACAGCCTCGTCCAAACATGATTAAAAGAACTCATGAGGCGAGCTAAGAATGACATCATGGAAACATTTGACCAAGTGTGGGCCGAGTAACGTCAATAGGAATCATGGTAAACTCTCTACTGGTTGGAGTCATACCTAGCAAGGAAGAAAAATTGTTATGGAAGAAGACTAATCACCTCTGAATCCAGGACATTGCTGCAGTGGTTCCTCAGGGTCTTATCTGGTTCATCAATGATCTTCCCTCCAATACAAGGACAGAAGTAGGGAAGTTTGTTGATGACTGAACAGTGTTCAGTATCATTCACAACTCCTCAGATACTGAAGCAGTTTGTCCAGGTCTTGCTGCATGCAGGCACAATGTCTGGGCCTAAGTGGCAAGTAACATTTGTATCATGCAAATGCCAGGCAATGACTATCTCCCCTTGACGTTCAATAGAATTACTATCGGCGAGTCTCCCATTATCAACATCCTGGGAGTTACCACTGACCCGAAAGTTAACTGGACCATTCATATAAATATTTTGGCTTCACAAGCAAGTCAGAGCTTGAGAATTCTGTAGTGAGTAACTCATGCCCTTACTTCCCAAATCCATCCAAAACATGCAAGTCAGTAGCATGATGGAATACTCCCTATTTGTATGGATAAGTGCAGCGCTCAAGTCCATCCAGCCATCCGCCATCTTAAAACATTCACACTCTTGAACACCACCACACAATGGCAGCACTGTGTACTAGCTACAAGATGCACTGCAGCAACTTACCAAGGCTCATTTGACAGCACCTTCCAAACATACATCCACTATCACCTAGAACAGTGGTTGGCAACGTGCAACGGTTCTGCATGAAGCCCAAGAGATATTTTGTTGACTGTTGTCCACAGAGTTGCCACATTCCACTGGTTCCCAGCTGCATACCTTTTCTCTTACCAGTGTAACTGAAGTGATACGCACGTAAAGCAAGGGCACACAAAGCGAGGTGCGTGCTGATTCCACACAACATTGACTGTGAAAGTTGTGCGATCCCTCTGCATCCAAGTGTAAATATTTCCTTTGTTTCTACCATTTGAAGCTGATGACAGTTCTATCTATTTATATGAACGATTAAGCATTTTATTTTATTTGTCACATGTATTAGTATACAGTGAAAAGTATTGTTTCTTGTGCACTATACAGACAATGCATACCATTCATAGAATAGAATTGGAAGGAGGAAAGGAGAGAGTGCAGAATGTAGTGTTACAGTCATAGATAGGGCATAGAGAAAAGTCAACTTAATAAGGTCCATTCAAAAATCTGACAGCAGCAGGGAAGAAGCTGCTCTAGAGTCAGTTGGTACGTGTCCTTAGACTTTTGTATTTTTTTTCTGATGGAAGGTGGTGAAAGAGTATGTTCGAGGTGCGTAGGGCCCTTGACTATGCTGGCTGCTCTTCTGAGGCAGCAGGAAGTGTAGTCAGAATCAATGGATGGGAGGTTGGTTTGCGTAATGGACTGGGCTTCATTCATGACACTTTGTAGTTTTTGTGGTCTTAGGCAAAGCAGAAGCCATACCAAGCTGTGATACAACCAGAAAGAATGCTTTCTATGGTGCATCTGTAAAAGTTGGAGAGAGTCGTAGCTGACATGCCAAATTTCCCTAGTCTTCTGAGAAAGTAGAGGCGTTGGTGGGCTTTCTTAACTATACTGCCGACATGGAGGGACCAGGACAGGTTGTTGGTCAACTGGACACCCAGAAAGCTGAAGCTCTCCACTTTGTCCCCATTTTCTATAACTTACAAAGTATTTGGCGCACATTAAATGTTTTCAATTTTATTCAAAGGGTTACAGTTAGTGAACATGCTCAATTTAGGAACAGAAGACCATTCAGCCCTTGGAGCTTGCTCCATCATTTAATACAATCATGGCGGATTGGACACTTCAATGCCTTTACACCCACTATTCCCATAACCCTATACATTATTAATCAAAATCTCTGCTTGAAACATACAAAATGACCGAATTTCTACAGCCCTTGGGGATAAAGAATTCCAAAGACACTCAACCCCGTGTGAAGAAATTTTTTCTCATCTCGGTCCTCTTCCCCCTTTTTTGAAATGGTCGCTCTAGTTCGAGACTCCCCAACAAGAGAAACATCTTGCCTGCATTTATCCTGTCTATTTCTTCAAGTATTTTGTAGGTTTCAATAAGGTCACCTCATTCTTCAAAACTTTAGAAAATACAGATCCAGTTTGCCAATCTCTCTTCTTGTACCCACAGAACAAATCTGATGAACCTTTGTGGCATTCCCTCAATGGCAATATCATCTTTTTGAGGCAAGGGAACCAAATCTGCACACTGTACTCCAGGTGCAGTCTAACCAAGCTCCTATACAATTGAAGCAAAACCTCACTACTCCTGTACTAAGATCCTCTCGCGAAAAAGACTAACATTCCATTAGCCTTTCTAATAACTTGCTGCATCTGCATGCTAGCCTTCAGTGACTTGAAGTACAAGGACACCCAGGTCCCTTTATACATCTACACTTCCTACTTCTTCTAATCAGTTAGGAAATAATCTTCACATCTGTTCCTTCTACCAACATGGATTACCTCACGTTTTTCCACATTATATTCCATCTGCCATGTTCCTGCTCTTCTTCCCCACTCACTAAGTCTATCCAAATCCTCCAGTAGCCGCTTTACAGCTTCCTCACAACACATTACCGTCTAGCTTTGTACCACCCACATCCAAATAATGGATATATATCATGAACAGCTGGAGCCCCAAGTACTGATCCTTGCTATCTCTAGCTACAGCTTGTTTTCTGCCCGTTAGCCAATCCTCAATCCATGACATGCATGTTGCAGCCTATTCCACGTGCTTTTATTTTGTTAATCAAGGTCCTGTGGGGGACTTTATCAAAAGCCTTCTGAAAATCCAAAAGCACTATGCCCATTGACTCTGTCAATTTTGTTAGTGAAATCTTCAAAAAACTCCAAGGTTTGTCAAACATGATTTCCCATTTGTAAACTGATAGTGACTATGCCCAATCAGATCATGAATGTCCAACTGTATATTTATCAGATCCTTCAGAATAGATTTCCAACTACTGATGTATGGCTAACAGATCTGCAGTTCCCTGTTTTCTCTCTCCCTCCCTTCTTAAATAGTGGGGTGACATTTACTACCTTCCAATCTTCAGGAACCATTCCAGAATCTATAGGATTTTGGAAGATGATAAATGCATCCATGATCTCTATAGCAACCACTTTCAACACTCTGGGATATATAATACCAGGTCTCGGAGACTTCTCCAACGCAACCTTATTACTTCCACTAATTTCCTTCAACTTGGCATTCTCCCTAGTCTCTTGGATCGCTACATCTGGAAGATTTCCTGTATCTTCCTCAGTGAAAATAGACACAAAGTAATCATTTAGTTTTTTTTTAACCATTTCTCTATTCCCCATTATGAATTCTCTTGACTCTTGTCTGTAAGACATGTTAGCCAAACACTTCCTTTTTACATACCTATAAAAGCTTCTACAGTGCATTTTTATATTTTTTACTAGACTGCATTCATATTCTGTTCTCCCTTTTATCAGTTTCTTGGCCTTCCTTTGCTGTATTCTAAAAACCTAATCCTCAGATTTACCACTATTTCTTGCAACTTGATAAGTCTTTTATTTTAATCTTAGTAATACAATCGTTAACTTCCTTGACTGGCTTTTTTGGGTTTTTGCACCCTTGTATTGGTGGTGACTGCTATGTAATAGTTCTTTGAAAACTATCCATTGCCTATGCACATACCTTTTAATGCATTTTCCCAATCCACCTCAGCCAGTTTGTCCTTGATGCCTTCAGAATGTCCTTTATTCCACTTTAACACCTTGGCTTCAGACTGAACTTCCTCACTTTCAAACATAATGTTATACGATATCATATTGTGGTCACTCATCCCTAAAGGTTCTTTTAGAACTAGATTACTAATTGGTCCTTTTCATTACATTAGATCTAGCAATAGCCTGTCTTCTAGTTGCCTCAACATACTGTTTTAGAAATCCATCCCTAATACACTCCAGAAACTCACCATCTTCAGCATCATGCTCACTTGGTTTATCCAGTCTATGGGCAAACTGAAACCACCCATGATCACAGTATTGCCCATGTTACATGCTTCTCTCATCTCCTGACTAATACTATGCCCCACTACTACTATTTGCTGGTCTATAAATAACTCCAATGACTACTGCCTTTTTCTGTTTCTTAGCTCCAACCAAACAGATTCAACACATTGTTCTTCCAATCAGAGATCCTCGCTTTATACTGCACTGATCCCATCCCTTATTTTCAGCATAAGTCCACCTCCTTTCTTTCCTTGTCTGTCTTTCACGGACGTTGAACATTCAGTTCCAAGTCTTGGTCACCATTCAGTCATGTTTCTGTAATAGCAATCATACCCATTCACCTCTATTTACGCCTTTAGATCATCAACCTGGTTAAGAATGCTGCATGCATTCAGGAAGAACATAAGAACTAGGAGCAGCAGTAGGCCATTTGGCTCCTTGAGCCTGCTCCGCCATTCAATAAGATCATAGCTGATCTTTTTGTGGACTCAGCTCCACTTACCCACCCACTCACCATAACCCTTAATTCCTTTACTGTTCAAAAATCTATTAGAGCGCCCTTAACTTTGCCTATTGACTCTATTCTGCATTTGACATGTGCTTGATGCTTTGCTTCTCCTGCTTTCTAGTCCCAATTCTTTTTACCAACATTATGTCCTTCCAATTTGGGCCACCTTTCAGGTTCCCATCCCCCTAACAAGCTTGTTTAAACCCACCTCAACAGCACTGGAAAATCTCCATGAGAGTATATCAGTGCCAGTCCTGTTAAGATGTAACCTGTCCATCTTGTACAGGTCCCATCTGCCCCAGAAATCTAATATCCTCCCTCCTGCATCATTTCAATCTTGCACCCACTGAGATGATAGAGGGCCACTCACGTGGCCCACTCACTAGCCTAGGTTGCCCATCACTGACCAAGAAGGATAAGGGAAGCTGGCACTTGCAAGTTTTCCTCCAAGCCACATACCATACTGATGGAACTAGAATTCTGTTCCTTCACCGTTATTGTATCACCATCTACTAGCACTGACAGCATATCAATTGAACATGGACCACAGCAGTTCAAGGCAGCAGCTCACCACCATCTGCTGAAAAGCAATTCGGGCAATAAATGCTGGCTTTGCCAGGGATGCTCACATTCCAAGAACAAATAAAAATTTATGGATTTTGAAGATTAACACTGATCCCTTGCAAGAAAGTGGTGGCTACATGGAACCACTACCCTTTGTTTGAGAATTCAACCAATTCTCCACCCAACGTACGATCCAGCATCCAATTTTATAGAACTGTGTTATATAGTAACCTGGTCAAAAATCAAAATTTCCAGCGAGTAATCTAGTGACCTTCGGTAGGAATTAAACAAATTTCACAAGGCATGACCTTAACCAAAAGCTAGGTTGCGTGTTCTTAACTTGGGCATTGATTCACATCTCACTCACTTGTCCACTTAGAATTATTTAGTGCTCTAAAAGTATTTTTTTATATATTCAGTCTATAATAGTTTCTAGATATGGGCCCTAAAAGTAATTTTTCATATATTCAATCATTCTATAATACTTTCCAGATACAAGATGCTATATGGAGGTTCCATTGTGCAAAAAGCTCAAAACCACTAAATCCAAAAGATTTGGAGAACTAAGGAGGAATCTGATTACTGTACTATACAGGAGAATCAAACTTCTAGTATTTTGAGAATGCAATAAAATGCAAACAATAAGATACATCTGTACAGTAAAGCTTTCTTCTTAATTACATAATAAAGCTCCAATGATCTGAAACTGAAAAAAATAAAGAACAATTCACAATTTGGCAATTTCGCTGCTTGGATGGCAGAACAGAACACTAACGGCTTATGTCCAAACAGCGCAAGGCTGAAGAAACATGTATTAAAACAGGAATTATTTTAAAACTGATACATGGAATTTAATAAGCTTGGAGTTATTTCTCATAACCAAAAAATCTAGGTGAAATACCAAGAGCCTTATTTCAGGTTATCAACAAATCTGGATGGGAAAAATTTGGAGACTTCAGAAAATCCGGGGGGGGGGGGGTGGTGGTGGTGGTGAGAGAGAGAGAGAGAGAGAAATAGTGGCAATGGTCAAATTTCTTAAAGCAACCAGATTGCTCTTTTGGCAAGATGAAACCTATCAACTGCCTCCAAGCACCATAACCATAGTCTTTCCAAGGACCTCAAAAGAAGGCACTTCAGACCAGCCACCAAACCATGATAGCCTGCTTATATGGGTCGCTCTTCCTTGAAATTTTTGTGGAATCAGCAATAAAAGCCAGCAACAAATCAAATCCTAGCACGTTCTGGGATCATACTGAGATACTTCACTACAAAATGCTGAATTTTCTAGTCAGCCTCACCATTAACATGTGCAGCAACAATGTCAAAGGCTTCTCACTAATCATAGAATCTCAGTCAGTCTATCCAGTCTGCACAGTCCCTCCAAAAGAGCACCCTGCCCTAGTCCAATCCCCTGCCCTAACCCTGCTCATTGATCATGGGTAATCCACCTAATCTGCACATCTTGAACACTACAGGAAACTATCATGGCTAAACCACCCAACCTGCACATCTTTGGACTGTGGGAGGAAACCAGAGCACCAGGAGGAAACTCACACAGGCACAGGGGGAGCAGGCAAACTCCACAGTCACCCAAGCCTAGAATCAAACCCGGTCCCTGGCGCTGTGAGGCAGCAATGCGAATTACTGTACCCACCCCAATGGGGAATTGCTCATCTAAGACTAAGTAAAATGTGGGGTTACTTGATTGTCTTTGGGAATTTTGTCCCTAACCCCCAGTATTTTTCCTGTAATATGATCTAAAATAAAGCTATGTGAATACATATACAAATTTCACTTCCAATATATTCATTCTGCAGTGCAAGTTGTTCATTTTGCTCTAATACAAAAAAAACTCAGATTAGGTAATGCAGTGGTTATTCCGGGGGATTTATTTTTAAAAGATAGATTTATAAGAATTTATAATTGTTGTGTTTGAGTTTACTGGCAATGCAAAGATGCCTTATTGTTTTTAACTGAGCATGAACCAGCACACATCAACTGCTTTTAAAAATAATGCAAGTTTATTAAACACCGCATTTAACTATTCATTTCAACTTACATGTGCATTATATTGATTGATATGCCAAAAATCAGAAAATTTTCATAGGATTTTTGACCCGAAGGACAACTTTCAAATAGTTTTAAGTTACACTAGTTAATTAAAATCTCTCTATAAAAAGTTACCCCCGAAAATACATAATTTATTAGAAATTGCTTAATTGAGGCCTGCAATATATTCGAATGGTCGGGTGACATCTAGTCTGGCCGTATTCTACTTTCCCCTGCTTTAGCAGTTTGCTTCGGGATGGCAGCCAGGCATTGAAGGACCAGTAATCTCCACTCGAGGCATCTTTTAAAAAGGTTACACATTTAAAGTACTATATAACCAACGCCCTCGTGTTTCTTTGGAACTAATTGCAACACTTTCGATTCTGAAATATGACAAAGGCAGCGAGAACCACGCCCTAAAGAAAACTGTCTTAAATTTCAGACTCCCGAGTTAGGACATGATTAAAATAAATTCTCATCACCTCCTATGCCAATTTTCTAGAGCACAAATGAGTTTAGAAACGATTTCCAGGGAACCCCCAGCAGGGTAATCAACATAAATCATATAATTTGTCTCAAAAACGCTTTAACTTTTACAGTAAAATTAAACGTTGATTTTTTTAAAAATGAGGCACTAATGTACGCTTTTGATTAGCAGCACGAAACAAGTATGAATTATGTATATTCTCAATTCGCTTGAGAAAATTCCAGTCCACGTTTATCACAAGGTTATCTAAATGTGCGCCGACCAATAACTGGAAAATACAACTGCAATTGCTGGCTATGCTTCATTCACACGATTTCATCACGACCCTTGCCCTCCAACCACATTTAACGCCATATTTTGCTTTAAACATCCAACACGGCGGCTTCCTTCCCTTCCTCCACGATGGGCGTGTAGGAGGAAACATTTACTGAAGTAATAACTCGGCCAGCTATAAAAATATTTAAACACGAAGGTTTCAGACTGGATGCAAGATGAGCATATTTTTCGGTTTTATATTAAAATACTGAAAAAAATGTTCCGACTAGTCTTCCCTAGTTATGTAGTAGTGCGAAACTCATTGTTTTTAATTCCCTTGAACAAGTGAGAATTAATTTAGTCATTTACATCTAGTGTCTTCTTAGCTGGTTTAACCCATGTGCTTCTACATTGTGGACACTAACTCATCATTTATTATGTACGTTTCATTCCTTTTTTCTAATCCTTGCTATCTTAAAATTTTAAAGGTTTCTGAGTAATCATGCCTCAAAAAGACAGACATACACGACGTGTTTCATATTTAAAAATCACATTAGACCAACTATAACACCCCTCCCCCTGCTCATTACTCAGGATGCATCTGAATGATTGATATCCAGAGAAGCCTGGGATTTGTACACAAGACACATCGCGGTCTATAACATCTTTGCACCATCGTTCTTACCCAATCACCCCCATGTTGTACTTCATGGTTTTCCAGGGGGTCCCACTGTTGTAGTTTCCATTACTGGAGCTCAGCATGTAATTTATGCCATAAGTGCTCGCCTTGTTCTCTCTCTTCCTCCTCCCTCCCATCATCAGGCTCTTCAAACTGTTATTGTGATAATTGTTATTCTTAACGAAGTTGCTCCCATTCCCACCACCGTTCATCTCGGTGAAATTATGATTGAAATATGGGCCTGCGCCGGCTTTAGTCCTTCCCGAAGAGGAGAAAGAGGAGGAAGAGCAGCACGAAGACGATGAAGAGCTGCCGGTGCCAGATTCGGGGGAAGGGGACGAGGATGAAGATGACGAGGCTGAAGATGATTTTTGCAGTCCCCTACGAACATCCCCGCTCCCCGAGGCCGAGCCGGGCCCCATGCCGGGGCCGGCGGCCGAAGGGCCCATCCTGTGTCCGGCTCCGGCCCCCGAGGCCGGGCTGCTGCTGCTGCTGCTGGGGGGGGCGGCGGGGCCGGCGTTGCTGGTGAGGTTGAGGTTGCTGCTGTTGCTCGGCTTGTTGTCCAGAGCTGGCGAGTTCAGATGAAGCAGATGATGGTGACTCGAATTGCTTCGGATTCCTTGAGAAGTTTCCCAGATCTGCATCCACAAGGCATTGGCGGGTCCCTTCTGTTCCGGCTGAATCCAAGCCACCCTCGGATCCATTAAATGAAGATCGCTCTCTCTCTCTCTCCACACACTCAAAGCGAGGAAATCTCTTCAAACAGCACTTACAATTCACCTGGCTTGGGCTGTTATAGATAAAGCGGATTTTTTTTCTTACTTGACTTGCTTTTTCTTTGAACTACTTTTTTTAAATTAATAAACTAAAAGCCAAGACCGGTTTCTGTACAAAAAAAAACTGACGCTAGACTTTAACAATATGGCGCCTCCCCTGATCCCCGACCTCCCACTGCGCATGCGCACGGATTTTTAAATCCTTAGCCTGTCTTCTGCCCCCTCCGGCCGCGAGCCGCCGATAACCTTGCTGCGCGTGCGCGCTCCTCCCGCCGACCAGCCGCTCGGAGCAGGAGTTGGGCATGCGTGATTGCTCAGCCGTGGCTGAAAAGAAGAGTCTGAAATGAGAAGTGTCAATGTACTTTGGTCTACCTCTGGAAGCTGCAGCACAGCATTGATTTTGTGGAAACAACGCATGATTTTTGCAACAGCATGTTCTGAAATAAATGCCAGTTCCCAGTATTTAAAAAGATTTGCAATATTGTATCTTTTAGACATATGAAGCATTTCACCCACCTTGATGACATTCTGTAGATTGCTTGGAGAACTACAATGGGAAAAATAAACTTTTCCCCCCACTGCAGTTTCCAAAATAGCGCCATGTTTTTTAGGTTATTTATTTACTGTAATTGCATTTCGTAACACAGTTTGAACTTTTACCGAAAGTGGAGTCTTGACAGTGTCCACGGTAGAAATTGCTGCCAAACTGAGAAATTTAACGTTTGAAAGTTAGAAATCTGGAAATCATTCTTATGTTGCAGATCGTGACCATTGCAACAGCAGGAATTCTGTCCCTACACCTCCCTGTCTCTCTACTTCATTTACCTATTTTAAGACACTCCTTAAAACACGCCTCTTTGAGCAAACCTTTGTGATTTGGTGTCATACTTTGTTTTTTAATGTTCTTGCGAACTGCCTTGGGAGGTTTCATTATGTTCGGTGTGCGATTATAAATGTGTTATTGAGGGGTTCCACCTCTTTTCAGATGTTGGGTGACATGTCATCGCAGTTTTGATTTTATTTCAATATCTTTTTGCCTTTTTTTAAATGAATCTGAAATCGAACGTTTTTTTGTGCAGTGGACATTACAAGTGATTCAGAAATAGTTATATCAAAGAAACTATGGAGGAAATTCTGGGATTTAGAGCAATAAAGGGTATAAATTCCACCCCCCAAAAAAAACATATCTGGGAGATTTTTCTCATTTAACTTTTATGATTGATTGAATCAATATAGTATAAAGTACAAGGAAGTGTTAAAGTGACTCGTGGCAGTCCAGAACATTTTTGATTCTTCTCTCATTGGATACGATTATAATTAGATCAAAATTTAAAAAAGGAACAAGAGTGGGCCATTTGGCCCCTTGGGCCTACTAAGCCATTTAATAAGATTATGGCTGATCTGAAAGTAATCTCAAAATTGTAACCCACCTCCACCCGATAACTTTATCCCCTTGCTTACCAAGAATCTATCTAGATCTGTCTTAAGCATATTCAAAAACTCTGTTTCCATTGTTTTTTCAGTATGAGAGTACCAAAGACTCATGACCCTCTGGGAGAAATAATTTTGTGTTATCTCCATTTTAAATGGGCAGCCCCTTATTTTCAAACAGTGACCTTGAGTTCTAGATTCTCCCACAAGCCAAAACACCCTCTCCACATTCCCAACACAAACAGAAAATGCTGGAAAATCTCAGCAGATCTGACAGCATCTGTGGAGAGAAAATAGAGCTAATGTTTCGAGTCTGAATGACCCCTCTCCCTCAGGATCTTATAGGTGTCAATCAAACCGCCTCTTTTTCTTCTAAACTCCAGCAGATACAAGTCTAGCCTGAATCTAGAGAATGTTTGGAATGGGGCAGCGCTCCGAAAGCTTATGGTATTTGCTACCAAATAAACCTGTTGGACTTTAACCTGGTGTTGTGAGATTTCTTACTGTGGAAAATTAAAACCAATGCATCAATTATCTTACGAGCCACTTATTTTAAGACCCTGGGATGAAGTCCATCAGGGCCTAGCATTTACCAGCCAGCAGTTCCAATAGTTTACTCTGCAACACTTTTCCTGAGTTACTCCTTCCCTTCCATTTCCTGATTTATAGCTGCTTCTGGAATGTTACTTACATCCTCAATGCAAAATATCTTCCATAAATAGTTCTCCAGACTCAATTTCTGTAGGACCAACACTCACTTTGTTAACTCGTTTCTTTTTAAAATATTTATAAAACTATTACTATCTTTTTATATTCCTAGGTAGTTTTCCCTCATACTCAAACTTTTTCCTCCTTAATCTTTTATTCATTCTTTGCTGTTCTTTATATTCTGTCTAATCTTTTTGCCTTGTATTGTTGCAAAATTTCTGCCCTTTCTTTAAGTTCGATACTATCTTTAACCTTTCTTGTTAACCACGGATGGTGTGTCCATTCTTTGGACTTTTCCTTACTCATTGGAATGTGTCTATTCTATGTATTCTGAAATATCCCTTTAAATCTTTCCCACTACATCTGTATTGACCTATCCCTTAACCACGGGTTTCCAAACTATTCCAGTCATGGAATCATTTTTCCCAAGAGAACTGAAGGAACTCCTCAGAAATATTCTTGTTGAAATGAAGAATTCAACCACAAAAACATGATTGTTTTAAGTTTATTTATTAGTGTCACTAGTAAGCTTACATTACCACTGCAATGAAGTTACTGTGTATATCCCGTTTTTGCACAATAGATATAAAGACATAAATTATAGAAGACTTTTCAATTTCTTATGTATATGTTTATTATAATTAATATCTTCTCTTCTTAAGATTTGTCATTTTTAATGAGAGGAGAGAAGATGGAAAGCTGGATTCTCATATCGGACATACTCACTTCCCTCTCTCTCCCTCTTTTAGAGCAAAACAAATAAACTAACGCAAATAAACTCAGGGACAAAGTAAAAGGGGCAGCTCCCCAAAAGGAGGGGGAACAGCCCGAACAAAATCAAAGTACAAAGGAAACTTAAAACATTAAATCATAATGTGATTATCGGGGTCTATAATGCACCCCTGCCCCTGTGGTGCCCAACGGGCGCAGAAGGCGTCGACTGCGCCCGTGGACACCACATGTTCCCTCTCTAGGGACACCTGGCCGTGAACATAGCCGCGGTAGAGGGGCAGACAGTCAGGATGGACGACCCCATGGACCTGTTAATGGCGCGTCTCGCCAGGCCCTGAGCAGGTTCACGAGGAGGTCGCCATCCCGACCCGCCCCTCTCCGCACAGGTGTCCGTAGATCAGGAGCATGGGACTGAAGTGCAAACGAAACATCAATAAAAGGTTTTTCAGAAAAACAAAAAGGGGGCAACCTAAGACACAAAACATAGACATGGTCCACGGACTCCACAAGGCCACAGAAGGGGCAAGCTTGGGAGTCCGTGAGCCTATACAACTTAGGGTTGTGTGGAACTGCTGCATGCAACACCCTCCACCTCAGGTCCCCAAGATAACTGGGGGAGATCCCTCCGTAGAGAGACCTCCACTGGGGAACTCCATCGCCGGGCGGCAACAAGGCCCGCCAAGATGTACCCGGGCGACAGGCGAGGATGCGGTAGTGGAAGGTGTGCAGCTGCAGTCCATACAGGAAACGCCTCCGCGTGATGGAAAAAGGCCTCTCTCTCATGCACTCACTTCCCTCTCTCTCTCACGCACTCACTTCCCTCTCTCTCACGCACTCACTTCCCTCTCTCTCTCTCACGCACTCACTTCCCCCTCTCTCTCTTTCACGCACTCACTTCCCTCTCTCACGCACTCACTTCCCTCTCTCTCTCATGCACTCACTTCCCTCTCTCTCATGCACTCACTCCCCTCTCTCTCTCTCACGCACTCACTTCCCTCTCTCATGCACTCACTTCCCGCTCTCTCTCTCGCACTCATTTCCCTCTCACGCACTCACTTTCCTCTTTCTCGCACGTACTCACTTCCCTCTCACTCTCACGCACTCACTTCCCTCTCTCTCTCACGTACTCACTTCCCTCTCTCACACACTCACTTCTCGTTCTCTCTCACGCACTCACTTCTTTCTCTTTCTCACGCACTCGCTTCTCTTTCACACACAGGGAAGGTGATGGTCTAGTGGTAGTAGCGCTCGACTATTAATTCAGAAACTCAGCTGATGTTCTGGGGACCCAGGTTCCCAGGAATTTGAACTCAACAAAAAAAATCTGGAATTAAGGATCTCCTTGTGACCATAAAACCATTGTCAATTGTCAGAAAAACCCATCTGATCCACTAATGTCCTTTAGCAAAGGAAATCTGTCGTCCTTACCTGGTCTGGCCAACATGTCACTCCAGAGCCACAGCAATGTGGTTGACTCTCAACTGCCCTTGGGCAAGTAGGGATGGGAAATAAATGCTGCCCAGTCAGTGATTCCCACGAATGAATTAAAAAACTCACCTCCCTCACACACACTCACCTCTCCAAGGCCCACTCCATCTGGCTCTGAGGCCCACTTTCCCCATCACTCCACTGTCTGCTCTTGGCCTGATGTGGAATTTTGAGTTTTGTACCATTTCAATCTCATGCAATCAGTGGCTGGCTTCTGACTAATGCTCTGACTGGACAAGCAGATCCATAGCATTTTTCAATTTTACATTTGAGCCTAGCCCGCTGCAGAACCCAGTAAGCCAGTTCGGGAAGCTCTGTCTTAACCTAATTCACCAATTCACTTCAGTCAATTTTGCTTTCATGCCCCTAAAATTGCCCTTATTTAAGTTTAAAAACATAGCCTCGGACCCACTCCTCTCTCACTCAAACTGGACGTAAAATTCAATCATATCATGGTCGTTGCTACCTATAGGCATCTTCACTGTAAGATTATTAGTTAATCCCATCTTGTTGCACAATACCAGATCTAGTATTACCTGCTCTATGGTTGGCTCCAGAAAATGCTGTTCTAAGAAACTAACCCAGAAACATTGTGAACTCCTCATATAGACTGTCTTTGCTCATCTAACTTTTCCAGTCTATATGTAGGCTAAAAATTCTGATAATTTTCACCACGCCCTTTCAACAAACCCCCATTATTTCTTCCTTTATGTTCCACCCTATCATGTGGTTACTGTTAGAGGAGGACTTGTACATGACTCCTTGCCGTTACCATTTCTCATCTCTACCCAAACCATTTCCACATCCTGGTTTTCTGAAGTTAGGTCATCCCTCTCTGTTGTTCTAATACCATCATCAACTAACACAGCCACCTCTATGCCTTTTCCTCAATTCCTATCCTTGCAAACGGTCCTGTACCCTTTAATATTCCAATTCTCTTCCGGCATCTAGTGGTACACTAAGGCAGAATTTCGTCCATTTCCATAGCTAGTAATTCCCAGAACAGGTCACTAGTCTGTTGCCAGGGGCTTATAGCTTGAGCAGCACATTAAGCGTGACTGACCAGGAGTCTCTCCCATTCTTACTGCCAGCTATTAGCATTTTGGAAGGACTTGTGGGTTGACACACTCAATCTGTTTAATTGCGGTATGAGCACACCTTCCTTTGCCATCAAGTCCTAGGGTGGGATTCAAACTCGGAGCTTCTGGCTCAGAGGTAGGGCTGCTACCTCTGTGCCACAAGACCTCCTCTGCCTTGTAATATGAAGGTACCAATCCATATCAAACTGCAGTCATGTGTCTGTTTGGATATCAAATCGTACTTACTTGTTTCTGTGTGCCCTCTCAGCTTATCTGTTTTGTTTCAAATGCTTTGTGCATTCAGATACAGAGGCTTCAATTTTATCCTTTTATTCTTTTTATAACCTCTAATCTCATCTGTTGATTTACTGTTAGATTTATAATCTCTATCCCTTCTTGTCACAGTCTGTTTTTCATTTCTTGCAATAATAATTTTCTCAAATTCTTTGATTTACCACATATTCCTAAATTTGATCCCTTGCACTACTTGGTTTAAAACCCTCTCTACTTCCCTAGTTAGATTTTCTCATGAACTTTCCAAGATTGGCTTTTTTCATTGGCCATTGAATTTTGTGAGATTCGGAAAATAGTGTCCCTTCTTTACAAAAAACAGAAAATGCTGGATGACTTCAGAGCTGATGAAGGGTCATCCAGACTTGAAATATTAGCTCTATTTTCTCTCCACAGATGCTGTCAGACCTGCTGAGATTTTGCAGCATTTTCTGTTTTTGTTTCAGATTCCAGCATCCACAGTAATTTGCTTTTGTCCTTTCTTTATTCCTGTTTAGAACCAAAGAATCCCTACAGTGCAGAAAGAGGTCATTCAGCCCATCAAGTCTACATTGACATTCTGAAATAGTATCCCACCCTCCACCATATTCTCTTAACTCCATGCATTTATCATGGCTAATTCACTTAACCTACACATTTTATGACACGGAGGAACAATTTAACATGGCCAATCCTGTACATTTTTGGGCTATGGGAAGCACTTGGAGGAAACTCACTCAAATATAGGAGAATGTGTAAGCTCCACACAGTAACAGTTTTAACAATGCCAGGTTAAAGTCCAACAGGTTTATTTGGTAGCAAATACCATTAGCTTTCGGAGCGCTGCTCCTTCGTCAGATGGAGTGGAAATCTGCTCTCAAATAGGGCACAGAGATACAAAATCAAGTTACAGTAAGTTACTAAGTTACTGTAACTTGATTTTGTGTCTCTGTGCCCTGTTTGAGAGCAGATTTCCACTCCATCTGACGAAGGAGCAGCGCTCCGAAAGCTAATGGTATTTGCTACCAAATAAACCTGTTGGACTTTAACCTGGTGTTGTTAAAACTGTTACTGTGTTTACCCCAGTCCAACGCTGGCATCTCCACATCATAAACTCCACACAGACATCCAAGGCTGGAATCGAACCAGTCCCTGGTGCTGTGAGGCAGCAGTGCTAATCACTGTACCACCATGCCTCTCACTCTTCATATTTATTGCTTGATGCACTGAGCCCATTGTCCATTGATTTTCTATTAAAAGTGTAGGTTATTTTACTTTTTAACATTTCCTCAGTGTTCTTTCTGCTCTCACAATGTTGCCACAAAATGTACCTGCCTTTTTGCTATTTAACCTAACAGTCTTGTTACTGTTCCCACCAGCATTGCAACTACTTAACCAGGCATTTTCCTTGTCACTAACATCTGCCTTGAAACAAAATCTTTCGGGGTTAGGATTAGAATTGAATCGAAAGTAAATGATGCCATATTCATAACTTTACACTTGGACTGAGCTCATGTGAAAGCTTCTGGAACTGTCTTTTATGTGTTTTAAATGGACAGTGATGAACTATTTAATAGCTGCCAAGGAATCAGGTGACTTTTGCTTATTCAATACAGACTAATAAGCTTGTGGAAAGTTCAGAATTGAATAACCATGGGTGGGGCCTCACTTTGGAATGAAAATGCATGAACAAAATTATCTGTGGAATTCACGCCTGCCTTTGTTCAAAGCTTACTCAAAACACAGGGTCAAAGGACTCTTAGATTCTCTACCTCCAGGTGCAGTTCAACAAAAGAAGGCTGATGAGACCAGTTATCCACTTTTTAAATGTGAAAGATCACCATCTATATCCTATTCTGTATCAATGGCCTTTTAACTTTAAGCCATTCTAGATGGACAATAGTTGTTGACCATGTGGCCAAAACTGGCTTCTGATTATGAGATTCTTTATTATCCCAAGACCCAGAACAGAGATGGCAGACTTAGGAACGCAGTAAGAAGTCTAACAACACCAGGTTAAAGTCCAACAGGTTTATTTGGTAGCAAATGCCACTAGCTTTCGGAGCGCTGCTCCTTCGTCAGGTAAGTGGGAATTCTGTTCACAAACAGGGCATATAAAGACACAAACTCAATTTACAAAATAATGGTTGGACTTAGGGAGAACATTGACAAGAACAACAGCTGTAGGGAAAGGTTGTATCATCTTTGCCTTTTAAGAACCATCAGTCAGTCTGCAAACCAGTCAAAGTATTAACCTGCTCCAGTTTCAAAGTTTACCTTAGTGCCGACCTGTTAGATATTTGACCATACGAAACCTGGTAACTTGCTGTGAATTCTTTATAAAACTCTCACTTCATCAAATCCATTCAAGAAGCGACAGGGCCTCCCACGCGGGAGACCAGAAGCTGTAAATAAGAGACACTGAATTAACTATAACCTGTAAAAGTGCACTACCTTCATCTGTATCGTGTGTGAGTGTGTGTGTGTGTGCGTGTGTGAGATGTTGCTTTAATTTGGGTTAAGTATGTGACAATAAATAACCTTCTTTATTTTAAAACTTAGGAAAGCTTGCTGCTGAATAATTTAATCGTAGTACAGACTCCAAGGGTAAGAAAAGGTGCAACTCTTTCCATACAAAGCATACTGATTATGATCAGAGTAGGTGCATTCTGTCCATGGCAATGGGTTGGAGTTTACTTCAGGGGCTAGTGTTGGACTGAAGACTATCATTTCACCTTAGGGCTTATGATTGGGCTGAGGGCTTTGTTTGGGCTGGAGGTCAGTGTTGACCTAAGCTTCAGCTGACTATCATACTTCCCTTCTAGGTCCTCATGCTAGTTGATATTTCTGATACAGTTCCCTTGCAAATCTGCCATCAGCCCCTTAGAAAAATGCCCTGGCTCCTCTGCTCTTGCAAACTTATGCCCCATGTTTTCAACTCCTAAGTTCTTCAACATGCTGTCACCTTCCAAATCCATTGACAACTCTGAAACAACTCCATGTTTGAACCTCTTTGTCAGGTTTCCACCCCAACCACAGCACTGACATGGTCCTTATCAAAATCACAAATGATATTCTATGTAATTGTGATTCACTTTCCTTCTCATTCCTCTTGATCTGCCTGCCTTTGACACTTATCAATTATACCATCCCCTTCTGTTATCCAACTGAATGGGACTGCTCTCACCTGGTTCCATTCTTATGTAATCACAACAGAGAATCACTTGCACTGACTTTTCTTCCCACACCAACAATGCTACCTCTGGAATTTGCAAGAATGTATCATTGGCTCCTTCCTGTTCTTCATCTACATGCTGCCACTCAGCATCATGTTAAACACATATGCTGAACACACATTATTCTACCTAACCATCAACTCACCTGACATCGTGGTATCTGATTTCTCACATTGATTGTCTAATATCCAGTACTGGATGAGCACAATTTCTTCCAATTAAAAATTGGGAAAACCAATGCCATTGACTTCACACAAAAGTATTCCCATAACTTCCACATGCTATCTGATTCTGATCTGAGCTTCTCACACCATTTTCTCCCCACCCTTGATGCTATCCAGGACAAAGCAGCCCATTTGATTGGCACCTCACTCATCACCTCCAATATCCACTCCCTGCACCACCGACGCACAGTGGCAGCAGTGTGGAACATCTATAAGATGCACTACAGCAACTTACCAAGATTCTTTCGACAGCACCTTCCAACCTCATGACCTCTACCACCTAGAAGGGCAAGGGCAGCAGATGCATGGGAAAACCAGGACTTGCAAGTTCTCTTCCAAGCCACACACCATCCTGACTTGGAACTATATCACCATTCCTTCACTGTCACTCGGTCAAAATCCTGGAACTCCCTTCCAAACAGCACTGTGGGTGTACCTACGTGTACCATGGATTGCAGCCGTTTAGGAGGTGGCTTGCTCACTACCACCTTTGCAAGGGCAAGTAAGGTTGGCCACTAAAAGTGCGAGCTGAGCCAGTGATGCCCACGTCACATGAAAGAATTTTAAAAAACACTCAAGTGTACCTACCTCCACCTCTGCAATGTTGCCAGTCTCCACCCCTGCCATCTACTGCTGAAAACTTGAATCCATATTTTGTTAATTCCCAACTCAAGTATTTCAATGCTCTCCTGGCCAGCTGCTGGAATTCCATCTCTAAACCTCCTTGACTCTCTACATCTCTATCTTCTTTCAAATGCTATTTAAAATTTCTTTTTTGATCAAGTTTCTAACATTTCCTTCTATGGCTTAAAGTAAAATTTTGTTTGATAACACCTTAAAACATTTTACTGCATTGAATCTGCTACAAATCTTGCTGTAAGGCTGATGGTTACTATCGGTTAAAACTAGGCCTCAGCTTAAAGTTCGGATTAAGATTGATATTGCGCCAAGGACCTGGGTTCAATTCCAGCCACAAAAATATGCAGGTTAGATGGATTGGCCATGGTAAATTGTTCCTTAGTGTTCCAAGATGTGTAGGTTATGTGGATTAGCCATGGTAAATGCACGGTGTTATGCAGATAGGGTAGAGGGGAGGGCCTGGGTGGAATGCTATTTCGGAGAGTCAGTGCAGATTTGATAGGCTGAATGGTCTCTTTCTGCACTGTAGAGATTCTACGGTTCTATATTAACGTAGAGTTAGATTTGGGTCATGGTAAACTTATTGAAGGAGATTTTCGAAAAACTTGTCCTCCAAAGGTAGTAATCTCAGGATTGCTGCCTGTGCCATGGGAGGGTGAGGGCAGGAATGGAGTGAGGTGGAAGATGAATGTGT